>NC_086447.1:734690650-735290650 GCF_028390025.1 Pseudophryne corroboree | reverse complement strand
ACACACTACATACAGCACGGTACAGGGAGGGAGCACACACTACATACAGCACAGTACAGGGAAGGGGAGCACACACTACATACAGCACAGTAAAGGGAGGGGGCACATACTACATACAGCACAATACAGGGAGGGGACACATACTACATACAGCACAGTACAGGGAGGGGGAGCATACACTACATACAGAACAGTACAGGGAGGGGGAGCATACACTACATACAGCACAGTACAGGCAGGGAACACACACTACACACAGCATAGTACAGGAAGGGAGCACACACTACATACAGCACAGTACTGGGAGGGAGCACACACTACATACAGCACAGTACAGGAAGGGAGCACACACTACATACAGCACAGTACAGGGAGGGAGCACACACTACATACAGCACAGTACAGGAAGGGAGCACACACTACATACAGCACAGTACAGGGAGGGAGCACACACTACATACAGCACAGTACATGGAGGGAGCACACACTACATACAGCACAGTACAGGGAAGGGGATCATACACTACATACAGCACAGTACAGGAAGGGAGCACACACTACATACAGCACAGTACAGGGAGGGAGCACACACTACACACAGCACAGTACAGGGAGGGTGAGCACACACTACATACAGCACAGTACAGTACAGGGTAGGAGCACACACTACATACAGCACAGTACAGGGAGGGAGCACACACTACATACAGCGCAGTACAGGGAAGGCAGCACACACTACATACAGCACAGTACAGGGAGGGAGCACACACTACATACAGCACAGTACAGGGAGGGAGCACACACTACATACAGCACAGTACATGGAGGGGGCACATACTACATACAGCACAGTACAGGAAGGGAGCACACACTACATACAGCACAGTACAGGAAGGGAGCACACACTACATACAGCACAGTACAGGCAGGGAGTACACACTACATACAGCACAATACAGGGAGGGAGCACACACTACATACAGCACAGTACAGGGAGGGAGCACACACTACATACAGCACAGTACAGGGAAGGGGAGCACACACTACATACAGCACAGTACAGGGAGGGGGCACATACTACATACAGCACAGTACAGGGAGGGGACACATACTACATACAGCACAGTACAGGGAGGGGCACATACTACATACAGAACAGTACAGGGAGGGGGAGCATACACTACATACAGAACAGTACAGGGAGGGGGAGCATACACTACATACAGCACAGTACAGGCAGGGAGCACACACTACACACAGCACAGTACAGGGAGGGAGCACACACTACACACAGCACAGTACAGGGAGGGAGCACACACTACACACAGCATAGTACAGGAAGGGAGCACACACTACATACAGCACAGTACAGGGAGGGAGCACACACTACATACAGCACAGTACAGGGAGATAGCACACACTACATACAGCACAGTACAGGGAGGGAGCACACACTACATACAGCACAGTACAGGGAGGGAGCACACACTACATACAGCACAGTACAGTGAGGGAGCACACACTACATACAGCACAGTACAGGAAGGGAGCACACACTACATACAGCACAGTACAGGGAAGGGGATCATACACTACATACAGCACAGTACAGGAAGGGAGCACACACTACATACAGCACAGTACAGGGAGGGAGCACACACTACATACAGCACAGTACAGGGAGGGAGCACACACTATGGCCCTCATTCCGAGTTGTTCGCTCGGTATTTTTCATCGCATCGCAGTGAAAATCCGCTTAGTACGCATGCGCAATGTTCGCACTGCGACTGCGCCAAGTAACTTTACTATGATGAAAGTATTTTTACTCACGGCTTTTTCTTCGCTCCGGCGATCGTAATGTGATTGACAGGAAATGGGTGTTACTGGGCGGAAACACGGCGTTTCAGGGGCGTGTGGCTGAAAACGCTACCGTTTCCGGAAAAAACGCAGGAGTGGCCGGAGAAACGGTGGGAGTGCCTGGGCGAACGCTGGGTGTGTTTGTGACGTCAACCAGGAACGACAAGCACTGAAATGATCGCACAGGCAGAGTAAGTCTGGAGCTACTCTGAAACTGCTAACTCGTTTGTAATCGCAATATTGCGCGTACGTCGGTCGCAATTTTAAGAAGCTAAGATTCACTCCCAGTAGGCGGCGGCTTAGCGTGTGTAACTCTGCTACATTCGCCTTGCGAGCGAACAACTCGGAATGAGGGCCTATATACAGCACAGTACAGGGAGGGAGCACACAAAAGTAGTGAAACACAGATACAGGGGACCAGCGCAGCGGAATCTGTCCCAGATGCCAATCCGCCCCTGATTACATACATAGCCACCACATTACATACATAGCACCACATTACACGTATTGCACCACATTACATGTATAGCAGCGCACTACACATATAGCACCGCATTACACAAATAGCACCACATTACACGTATAGCACATTATACAAATGGCACCTCATTATTCAAATAGCACCACATTACATACATAGGCCACAATATTACATATGTAGCCACTGCATTACATACGTAGCCACCGCATTACATAAATAATCCCATCATCATGGACAAACATTGGGCAGCTATAGGGCTGAAGTACTTTGCATAAGAGATTATCCCAGGGCTGGCTGTGTGTGCTGCCTGATCAGCTGGCATCCTAAGAACAAGGTACATGTATGTCCTGCTCCTGTCCAGTCCCCAAACCATACACTGTGACCGGGGACGCCCTAACCCTTACACAAACATGATAATGCAAATAATGTCATTACAAATAACCTCTCTGTGGGTATAGGCTCCGGCTCCGACCATCGCTATGCTGCTGCTCCCGGGCCAGACTCGTTGAAGAGATCATTGGCCGAGGCCAGGGAGAGGATGCTGCTGGGCTGGTTAACTTTCTCCAGGTCCCCCGTTGGTAGAACAGCTTTACCACTTTTCATGGCTAGCGGCACCCGGAAGTCCTTTCTAGCCTAACTTCCAGATTACGTTCCAATGAACGGCAAGTACTGAAAGCAGTGTGAGCCATCCCAGCCTGAGTGTGAATCAGCCTGGCTGAGGGGGAAGTGGGACTGGCCCATCGGAATCTGTCATGGTGTCCTGGTGTGCCAATCCGCCCCTGACTGCGTGTCATCACATGCAGACGCTCCAATCGAAAAAATGTTAGCGGTACTCCTGCCGTCGCATCCAGGCACAATGTAGCGACACGTGTGGCGGAATGCACCTTATCCCCAAACAAGAATGGAATGCGACACCAGTAGTTAAATGTAATGTTGTGGTCTAACGCATCAACAGTATTTACTCAAAAGATACAGATAAAGCTACAACAATATTACAGAGAAGAGCTACAACCAATAGTACATACGTTTGTTCGCCAGTGCTCCTGTATCCAGGCCTCCGTCAGTCTTGGCAAGATGACCTCAGAGAAATAGGGACTAAAGCCTGGATCAGGAGACCTCTCTTTTATACAATGAGTCCAAATACAATACAATGGGAAATGTAAGATCTTCTTCCATAGGTCAAGGGGCATGTACGTTACACAGGCTTGCCTACCCTCCCACATTCATCGGGAGGCTCCCGATATTTCAATGAGTCTCCCGCTGCCCCGCACACATTGCCAGCCCTCCCGGTTTTTAAGAGCTCCTACCTGAAAATCCGGACTGCGCATGCACGAGTACGGCAATGCGGGGTGAGCTGCAAGGGAAAGGTCATGGCCGGCCACCGCATCGCGGGTTTGTGGGTAGCAGTGGCCGTCTTGTGCAGTATGGAGCCGGGCAGTCTGAGCGGCAGGAGCAGTGTCGGGGGACTAATGAGAGCAGAGCAGCTGCCTATTCACTGAAGCACATACTGTAGCCCGGCAGCCAGGGCTCTGCATCGCTGTGGCTGGCCCCGCCCATCACACTCACACACTGCATGTAACAGGCCAGCTTTCCTCTTCCTGGTTCCAGCATGTGCCTGCCTTGATCTGCCTTCTCCCACCTCTCACTGTCCATGGGCCGAATCCCTGCTCTTCACAGGAGGCAGCAACAAAAGCCAGGTGGGTGCTGTCTGTACTGGGTGTAATATGTGGGGGAGGGGGCTGTGTAAAATGTAGTGTAATGTGCTGCTGGGTGTAATATGGGGGGGCTGTGTATAGTTCTACTGGGTGTAATATGGGGGGAGGGGGCTGTGTATAGTGCTACTGGGTGTAATATGGGGGGAGGGGGCTGTGTAAAATGTAGTGTAATGTGCTGCTGGGTGTAATATGGGGGGGCTGTGTATAGTTCTACTGGGTGTAATATGGGGGGGAGGGAGCTGTGTATAGTTCTACTGGGTGTAATATGGGGGGGAGGGGCTGTGTATAGTGCTACTGGGTGTAATATGGGGGGAGGGGGCTGTGTATAGTGCTACTGGGTGTAATATGGGGGGAGGGGGCTGTGTAAAATGTAGTGTAATGTGCTGCTGGGTGTAATATGGGAGGGGCTGTGTATAGTGCTACTGGGTGTAATATGGGGGGAGGGGGCTGTGTAAAATGTAGTGTAATGTGCTGCTGGGTGTAATATGGGGGGCTGTGTATAGTGCTACTGGGTATAATATGGGGGGAGGGGGCTGTGTATAGTACTACTGGGTGTAATATGGGGGAGGGGGCTGTGTAAAATGTAGTGTAATGTGCTGCTGGGTGTAATATGGGGGGCTGTGTATAGTGCTACTGGGTGTAATATGGGGGGAGGGGGCTGTGTAAAATGTAGTGTAATGTGCTGCTGGGTGTAATATGGGGGGGCTGTGTATAGTTCTACTGGGTGTAATATGGGGGGAAGGGGGCTGTGTATAGTGCTACTGGGTGTAATATGGGGGGAGGGGGCTGTGTAAAATGTAGTGTAATGTGCTGCTGGGTGTAATATGGGGGGGCTTTGTATAGTACTAATGGGTGTAATATGGGGGGAGGGGGCTGTGTAAAATGTAGTGTAATGTGCTGCTGGGTGTAATATGTGGGGGAGGGGGCTGTGTAAAATGTAGTGTAATGTGCTGCTGGGTGTAATATGGGGGGGCTGTGTATAGTTCTACTGGGTGTAATATGGGGGGAGGAGGCTGTGTATAGTGCTACTGGGTGTAATATGGGGGGAGGGGGCTGTGTAAAATGTAGTGTAATGTGCTGCTGGGTGTAATATGGGGGGGCTGTGTATAGTTCTACTGGGTGTAATATAGGGGGAGGGAGCTGTGTATAGTTCTACTGGGTGTAATATGGGGGGGAGGGGCTGTGTATAGTGCTACTGGGTGTAATATGGGGGGAGGGGGCTGTGTATAGTGCTACTGGGTGTAATATGGGGGGAGGGGGCTGTGTAAAATGTAGTGTAATGTGCTACTGGGTGTAATATGGGGGGGCTGTGTATAGTGCTACTGGGTGTAATATGGGGGAGGGGGCTGTGTAAAATGTAGTGTAATGTGCTGCTGGGTGTAATATGGGGGGCTGTGTATAGTGCTACTGGGTGTAATATGGGGGGAGGGGGCTGTGTAAAATGTAGTGTAATGTGCTGCTGGGTGTAATATGGGGGGGCTGTGTATAGTTCTACTGGGTGTAATATGGGGGGGAGGGGGCTGTGTATAGTGCTACTGGGTGTAATATGGGGGGAGGGGGCTGTGTAAAATGTAGTGTAATGTGCTGCTGGGTGTAATATGGGGGGCTTTGTATAGTACTAATGGGTGTAATATGGGGGGGAGGGGGCTGTGTAAAATGTAGTGTAATGTGCTGCTGGGTGTAAGATGGAGGGGTTGTGTATAGTGCTACTGGGTGTAATATGGGGGGAGGGGGCTGTGTATAGTGCTACTGGGTGTAATATGGAGGGAGGGGGCTGTGTATAGTGCTACTGGGTGTAAAATGGGGGGAGGGGGCTGTGTATAGTGCTGCTGGGTGTAATATGGGGGGGCTGTGTATAGTTCTACTGGGTGTAATATGGGGGGAGGGGGCTGTGTATAGTGCTACTGGGTGTAATATGGGGGGAGGGGGCTGTGTAAAATGTAGTGTAATGTGCTGCTGGGTGTAATATGGGGGGGCTGTGTATAGTGCTACTTGGTGTAATATGGGGTGGAGGGGGCTGTGTATAGTGCTACTAGGTGTAATATGGGGGGAGGGGGCTGTGTATAGTGCTACTAGGTGTAATATGGGGGGAGGGGGCTGTGTATAGTACTACTGGGTGTAATATGGGGGAGGGACTGTGTAAAATGTAGTGTAATGTGCTGCTGGGTGTAATATGGGGGGCTGTGTATAGTGCTACTGGGTGTAATACGGGGGGAGGGGGCTGTGTAAAATGTAGTGTAATGTGCTGCTGGGTGTAAGATGGAGGGGCTGTGTATAGCATAGAGTGCTACTCAGACTTGCCTACCCTCCCGCATTCAGCGGGAGGCTGCCGGTTTTGACCTCAACCTCCCGCTGCCCCGCAAATCTGCCCGGTTCTCACGTTTTTTAAACTATTTTATTGAGACTATGCGGACTGCGTATGCGCCAGTTGGGAAGTACCGTGGGCCGGGCCTGGATATTGCTTTATTGCTGGCCACCACGGGGTTATCGTGCGCAGCTGGCAGGGAGGCTGTGTGCGCGGCGGCAGCAGCTGAGTCTCCAGCAGTGAAGGCAGTGGAGACCTCGGCAGCGGCGGCAGCGGAGACCCCAGCAGCGGCGGCAGCGGAGACTCCATCAGTGGCGGCTGCAGAGACCTCATCACCAGTGGCAGCAGCAGCACAGAATGTAAGGTATCCAAAAATGCCAGCCTGCGTCTTGGATGAGGTCCATGTGGCTGGGGTGGGGAAAGCAGGACAGGGCTGAAGAAAATTAACAAAGTGGGTACTGAGTGATGGGTGCTGAGTGATTACATGTTATTGCTGCCCAAGCTGACTATCACTCATCCTAGGGGGAGCGCTGACAGTATTATAGGAACAGGGACAGTGTTACGGGGATAGTGTCAGAGTTACAGGGATAGTGTCAGAGTTATAGGGATAGTGTCAGCATTATAGTATAGGGTCAGCGTTATAGGGTCAGAGTTATAGGGACTGGGTCAGAGTTACAGGGGGACGGTCAATGTTATAGTATAGGGTTAGTGTTACAGGGATAGGGTCAGCGTTATAGGGCCAGAGTCAGCGTTATAGGGTCAGTGTTATAGTATAGGGTCAGTGTTATAGGGTCAGGGACAGCGTTATAGGGCCAGGGTCAGCGTTATGAGGTCAGAGTTACAGGGACAGGGTCAGTGTTACAGGGATAGGGACAGCGTTATAGGGCCAGGGTCAGCATTATAGTATAGTATAGTGTCAGCGTTATAGGGATAAGGTCAGCGATATAGGGATAGGGTCAGTGTTATAGGGATAGGGTCAGTGTTATAGGGATAGGGTCAGCGTTACAGGGATAGGGTCAGCGTTACAGAGATAGGGTCAGTGTTATAGGGATAGGGTCAGCGTTATAGTATAGTATAGTTTCAGCGTTATAGGGATAGGGTCAGTGTTATAGGGATAGTGAATAAATTATGAAAGCGCTGTCCAATAACAGAGTATTTATTAAACAATTAAGATCAACCATAAAATCACATTTAAAACCACATATACTCAATATGTCTTTTACTTAACACTCTCAGAGATCATACAAGACAATAATAGCACTTCATGTAACAATTTCAGCTGTACGGGGTGGATACACTTGCAATATCAGCATACTATGTTGCAATTATTTAAACTGAATGTATCCACACCAATACAATTCTCCACAACATGCGTTGGGATAATTCTGCGGTCTTCTGTGACTAATGAATATTACATTTTAAATGACAGTTCCAAACAATTCCAAACAATTCCAGAGGATAGCAATATTGATATGCCCCAATCTTTGGGATAATATTCTTGAAACTTGGATACGCTTACCGAATGAATAGCTCTCCTGCTTTGGAGAGGCAGGTCCAGTTCCAATTGATGGTACGGACGGCGTCCCCATCGGAGGCTATCGGCTGGCGTGCCGGTCCACGACTTTGTGCACTCCCCGGCTTCACTGCACTAGGGATGACTACAGTAGTAGCTGATTCGGCAATATGTAATTGGCGGACGCGCCCTTGGCTGGGTGCTCGTCTCCGTCGCACAGATTCTCCAGTGGCTCTGGTGTGCAGGATTTTACAGACCACCTCCCAGTACTTATATCCACATAGGGACTGCAGGAGTAGCTAGTTCAGCAATATGTTAAGGCAGCCACGCCTTTGGCTGGGCACTCGTCTCCGTCGCACAGCGTCTATTCACTGGAGATAGGAGGGGGGGCATGCCAGCAGCTCACAGAGCGCTGGGCATGCCCCCTCAGTGACGAAAACGGGGTGTGGATCCCATTCATGGGCCCTCCCGCAAAGGCACGCCCCTTTTAATAAGCCACACCCCTTTTATGGACGCGCGCTTCGCGCGCGCATATATTTCACTCTTTCAGTGTGACAAAAGTTGGGAGATATGCCATATAGTCACTGGAGTGAGCGCCTAACAATGAAGGACACGCCCCATTGTGGCAATAGACACACCCATAGGTGGAGTTAGACGCACCCTATGGGTCGAGCATGACACGAAGCATTCTGCTTATACCTAAAATCTCCCTGAAACTAGTTTTCAAAAGTAGGCAAGTATGAAGTTACAGTACAAGAGGGGTCATAGGTTGGTTTGAATGAATGGGCGATGCTTGGTTCATGTGTGCTTGCAGGTGTTCGCCACTGGGTTCCCGCCGAATATCCTGAGTACAGTATCATAACAGTTAGCTAATATTATATTTCTGCGTATATCTACACGCAGAAGCATGCGATCAACAACCAATAGCAATCGGAATGTATATCACAAAATACTGCACATCTGGATACCAAACACTAAGTCCTAACCTTGCATTGTCCCCTCACATCCTGTAAAGCTGAATAACTCTGTTGTTCTACCTTTTGAGTGTATGTAACTTGCTGGCAAAGTGTGTGGAGACTATGTATAAATTATGCACTATATGAATAGAATATTGAATATGTCTTTGTGGCTTTTCTGTGCGAATGTGTATGCTACCGTATATACTCATAACACGCGCCAATACGCAGGGCTCGTGAACCAGTGTACGTAGCGTGCGTGTATGCGTACGCGCAGTGAAAACGAGCATGAACAGAGGCCACTCTGTTTGGGGTTCACATGTGGTGTGTATGTAATATTTTCGACTTCGACAATTCGTAGCTAGAAGCATTGCACAGCAACAATGCTGTTTGTTTGCGGTGCATGCGCAGTAGTAACCTGATTGCTGCACTGGGAAAAACGTCAGCGAGCGATCAACTCGGAATGAGGGCCATGGTTTTGCCCAACTGTTGACAAATTTGCTGCTGCGATCAACTCTGAATTACCCCCATAGTACTTTGTTTTACTTGTAAAGTGGGATACTCACCTCGTGGTGATCTTTCTGAGTGAAGCCATCTTTCAAACTCGCAGCGGCCAGTTCTCCCATCCGCCTTAAAATTTTCACAGTATTTTTGTACCTTTAGATAGACATTGGGACTTAAATCGCAACTGTCATCACAATGCAGTCTACCCAAGAGGTTCTCAAACATGGTCCTCAAGGCAACCCAACAGTCCAGGTTTTAATTTTATCCATGCTTAGCCACAGGTGACTTAATTAGCACCTCAGTGAATTTGATTTAACCATCTGTGCTGAGCAATGGCTATACCTAAAACCTGGACCGTTGGGGTGCCTTGAGCACCGCGGGGAGTAATTCAGAGTTGATTACAGCAGCAAATTTGTTAGCAGTTGGGCAAAACCATGTGCACTGCAGGTGTGGCAGATATAACATGTGCAGAGAGAGTTAGATTTGGGTGGGTTATTTTGTTTCTGTGCAGGGTAAATACTGGCTGCTTTATTTTTACACTGCAATTTAGATTTCAGTTTGAACACCCCCCACCCAAATCTATCTCTCTGCCCGTTATGTCTGCCCCCCCTGCAATGCACATGGTTTTGCCCAATTGCTAACAAATTTGCTGCTGTGATCAACTCTTAATTACCCTACGCGTTTGAAAACCTCTGGTCTATGCAATACATTTTTTAATAATGGCCATTTAAATAATGGACAAGGGGTCATAAAGGGTTAAGGGGTATATTCAATTAGATTCGTACACTGCCATCTGTCGAAAAGACAGCAGTTTTCAACTTTTTAGGGTCGAATTGTGATTCGACCTATTCAGTCCCCGCTGTTTTTATTCGACAAGTCTGGGAATTCGACTTGTCGAATAGTACGTGAATCGGCAATATAGCTGCCGATTCACGTACTTTTGAGGGAAACGGAGCCAAATGTCGGACTGAGATGAGGGACCTTACAGGAGGAGAGGGGGGAGAGCCACGGGGAGACAGCCACGGGCATACAGGGGAGAGCAGCGCTACAGCACAGCGCTGCAGGAGGATGTCTCACAGCTGCGCCGCTCACGGCAGCATCCACTTGGCTCCAGCAAGTGAGGTCATGCTTGCTGGAGCCGGGTGGACACTGCCGTGAGGTCAGGCAGCTGTGAGAAATCCTTCTGCAGCGCTGCTGTAGCGCTGCTCTCCTCCGTCTGCCCGCGGCTCTCCCCGCTGGTCTCCCCCCTCTCCTCCGCTCACAGGTCTCATCTCAATTTCGACATTTTTTAAAGTCAAATTGAGATGGGATTGAATAGGGGTTGTCGGATCCATTCCAACAAATGCATGTCGGAATGGATCCGACCCTAATTGAATATACCCCTAAGTCTCTCGAGGGTGGCCCTCTATAGAATTTATCCCTTGTCTAACTATACTTTAGCTAAACTCTGGGGAGTACCACCAGTACCAATTACTTTCTACCTTTGACTACTAAAGTACGTTATTATAGCTGTAAACTGTACTCGTAAAGTAATCACTGGTCAGATACCTACTGTATCTCTAGTGCAGGAATCCAAGCCCTTTGCCGGGAAATGATTAAAATACCGCTAGTCGGGATCCTGGCGGTCACAATGCCACCGGAATCATGGCGAGGTAGGTAATTATCCGTTTATGGGTGTCCATGACACCGATAGGGGGAGAATATAGCCTGTGGGGACCGCTTTATATATATATATAAGCGCCTTGAGTCCTGTTAGAGAAAGGGTGCTAGATATATAAAATTATATATATATATATATAGAGAGAGAGAGAGAGAGAGAATACTCTCCTGTCCTATTAGAGTAAAATAAATCCAATTAAAATATATTCATAGGCAGCCATTTTCACTGAGTTCCCTGTTAGCAAGAACTGAATGGACAATATACAACAATAGTGAGTAGGCGCCTTTATACTATTATGACATAAATTGTTAGCCATCAGCAAGACCCACCAATTGGCGTATTATAACACTTAAAATCTAAAATGACAAACTCTTGTTTCACTTCTTTCACATATTTATAAAAAGATTCATAAAATATAGCAAAAAAAGTGTCCATTATTTCACAGAAATCCTTTTTCTGCTCCTCCTATTCGTGTGGATTGGAGGTCACAATAGGAACAGATAACCCAATGCGTTTCATCTCTTGCCGAGACTTCATCAGAGGGAGACTTCATCTTACTAACAAATGATTCAATCATCAAAGTTAGATGTGGTTAGTTTATGTTTGGACACTCTGATGTAACAGGTTGAGCATACAGTTCTTATACACATTTCCCAATCACCTGGTTAGTTCAAATAGATGTATGATAAATCAGATACTTAGACAATCAAGTTCAGGGAAAAATCCCCAATGGGTTCAACACCCAGGTCTAATAGTATAAGCTTTCATCTTCAGCTATTTGGATCCACAGGATAGCTTATACTATTAGACTTGGGGGTTGAGCCCATTGGGGATTTTTCCCTGAACTTGATTGTCTGAGTATCTGATTTATCATACGTCTATTTGAACTAACCAGATGAGTAATGACACACCTCTACAGCTCTCCAGAGTCCTGTGATGGTTTTCACACATACCACTTTAGATGGTGTCAGGTCTAGCTGCAATGGCACAAAGGTCTTTTTTTTTTTCCCCGACAACATAATTGTGGACTCATGGCTCAAACTTACGAAGCAATGGTGCATATACTGCTGTTAGGTTAAAAAAAAATAAAAAAATAAGATACAGGCATATACCTTGCTCAACTTAGATGGGGCTGAGGCTGTTCATAAGGTAGACATATTTGTCTATTCAGTTGTGCTGCTGTCAATGAGACTGCAATGTGCTGCTGTCAGTGACACAGTTGCATGCTGCTGTCAATAAACCAGGGATATGCTGCTGTTAAAGAGCCATGTGCTGCTGTCAGTGAGGCAGGGGCATGCTGCCTTTAGTCAGCAATGTCTCTGTATTGTTTACAGATGGTCATGTGCAGAGCTGACCCTAACCAATATGATGCCCTAGGCAAGATTTTTGCTGGTGCCCCCTAACACCGCTGCTAGTTCCGCCTCTGACCCTGCACCCCTTTCCCAGCACCATCACCCCTCACCCATGGCAGTCCTCATTTTGGTGCTCCGACCACCTATATTTTAAATAGGAACTGTGCGCATATTCGGCGCACAGCCCAAAAAAGGGGCGTGTTCTTGCTGGGAAGGGGCATGGCCACACAATAGTACCCCCAATTCAAATGATGGCACACAGTACTGCAACTTTATTCACATTTGAACATGTGATAGTGTCTCATATTCACGTTACATCACACAATAGTACCTCTTTACCTTATATATGTTACTCCCCACAGTAGTGCCCCTTATTCACATTACATCACACCATATTGCTCTTTATTCACATAAGACCACACAGTAGTGCCCTTTTTATATGTTACACCACACGGTAGAGCACCTTATACACATAATGCCACACTTTAGTAATGCATTTATACACATAATACCACACAGTAATGCCCCTTACACATATGACACACATTATTAATGTCCATATAAACATAATGCGCCTTACACATTATGCCAACCTTTATTAATGCCCTTATACACATAATGTAGCTTACACACATATGCCACACATTTATTAATGCTTTTATACACATAATGACACAACTAATGTCCTCTACACATATGCCACACATCAGGGCCGTAACTACGTGTGTGCCAAGGGGGCTTGGCACACAGCGCAGTTGCCCTGAGGGCGCAACGGCCAGCGGCATGTAATGAGTCAAATTGACTCATTACATGCCGCCTCTGCTGTGTGCGCCGCCGCCGCGCTGTGGAGGGGAAGACAGCGGAGAGAAGGAGGAGGAGGGAGGGGGAGCAGGGAGCCGCAGCAGCGCTATTTGATTGGTAGTAAGCGCCGCTGCAGCATCCCCCTCTCCTTCTGTATTGGCTGCCCGGCGCTGCTATGGATGCTGGGATGCGGTTCCTTCATCCCAGCATCCACAGCAGTGCCAGGCAGCCAATACAGAAGAAGAGGGGGATGCTGCAGCGGCGCTTACTACCAATCAAATAGCGCTGCTGCGGCTCCCTACTCCCCCTCCCTCCTCTTCCTTCTCATCTCACTGCCTGCATCGAGGGAGCTGCCAGCACGAGGAGCCTGTCAGGTAAGTATCTCTCTCTCTCTCTCTCTCTCTCTCTCTCTCTCTCTTTTAGGGGGACACCATCAGCCATAATGTGTAAAAAGGGGTCCTGGCTGCCGCATTGTGTAAAAAGGGGTCCTGGCTGCCGCATTGTGTAAAAAGGGGGACTGGCTGCCGCAATGTGTAAAAAGGGGTCCTGGCTGCCGCATTGTGTAAAAAGGGGGACTGGCTGCCGCATTGTGTAAAAAGGGGGACTGTCTGCCGCAATGTGTAAAAAGGGGGACTGGCTGCTGCAATGTGTAAAAAGGGGGACTGGCTGCCGCAATGTGTAAAAAGGGGGACTGTCTGCCATAATGTGTAAAAAGGGGGCCTGGCTGCCGCAATGTGTAAAAAGGGGGACTGGCTCCCGTAATGTGTAAAAAGGGGGCCTGGCTGCCGCAATGTGTATAAAGGGGGACACCGTCTGCCGTAATGTGTATAAACGGGGACGCTGTCTGCTGTAATGTGTAAAAAGGGGGACTGTCTGCTGTAATGTGTCAAAAGGGGGACGCTGTCTGCTGTAATGTATAAAAGGGGCTCTACCTGGTGTAGTGGCGCTACTGTGCAGCGTAATTTGAATAATGTAGACTACTGTGCACCGTAGTATGAATTGCTATTATTTTGTGGCCACGCCCCTTCCCCATGAAGCCACGCCCCTCTAAAGTTTACGCGCGCCGTAGGCGCGCACTGCCCCTGTCTTACATGGGGGGGGCGCCACTGTCGTTTCTTGCACACAGCGCTAAAATGCCTAGTTACGGCACTGCCACACATTATTAATGCATTTATACACATAACACACATAATACCCCTTACACATATGCAGAACACTATTGCACAACCAACCCTCCCACACACAGCACTCACATGGCTGCTAACACTGTGACCTCTGCCTCTGCTTGGATACAGATGTGTCCTCATACATCTTGCCTCAATATGCCATGCAGCAGGAGATAACTGGCGTGAGTCAGCTGGCAAATCTGCTAACGTCTGGGCACCTTTTTTGCAGAAAATGCATCTTATTTGCATTGCTATGTGGCTAGGATGCAACATGCATATATTCTGTGTGCGACTGTGACTGTATCTGCATACGAAATGCTACATTACAGTGATTTCCAGGAATACACTGTAACGAAGCATTTCGTATATGAAAATGCAGCCGCAATCACACACAGAATATAGGCATGCCGCATATCATTTTAATCAGCAGAAGCTGCTTATGCCCCATGGCATTCCAAATGCCCTAGGCATTTGCCTAGTTTGTGTGACAGTTGGAAGCATATGGTTACACTGGGAACTGTGTGGTCTTTGGGAAATAACGTAATATGAGCTTATGTGTCCATTATAACATGCCATTTTATATATATATATATATATATATATATATATATATATTTATACATGTGTATATATATGTGTGTATATATATATAATGCCATTTGCATGTGTATATTTGTAGTCTCTTTTTTAGCAAGTACTGTATGTAGCAGCTTTATAATGGGGGTAAGTTAGATTCAGGAAGATTGCTAAGCTCTTCAGAGAGTCTCCCTGACATTCAGGGAGAGCTGGCAAATACAGTATGCATGGCATGCGCCTCTGCAATGTCTTCCAAAGAATCTGTGAAATTAAGATGACAAGTGTCATTTTAGAGTAACTGAGGTTCTGTATGTTGGTCATTTCCTAACGTCAGAGGGTATTAAGATGGATCCTGACAGGCTATCCAGCACATGCCTACCAACCTGTGGGGTAGATTTATTAAGCCTGGTGAAGTGATAAAGTGAAAGGTGATAAAGTACCAGCCAATCAGCTCCTAATTGCCATGTAACAGGCTGGCTTTGAAAAATGTCAGTTAGGAGCTGACTGACTGGAACTTTATGTCCGCCCACTTTATCACTTCACCGGACTTAATAAATCTGCCCCATTGGGTGTTAGCGGGATTCATTTTCTGGTTGGTTCAAAATAGATTATTTTTCCAAACTGACAAGTGCCACAGTCATCAACAAAGTGAAAAGACACCTTTCTGTACACTGCATACCATGGAAGCTACTAGGAGATGGACTTCCCTCTACTGCATAAGTGGTGAGTTCTAGACATGGGACATCTTGTAGTCCTCGCTATCCACAGTCCAACAACTAACAGAAAGGGCAGTATGTTCTGCAAAGCACTTGTTATATAAATGTTATACAGATGGTTCTGATGAGTTTATGGAGCTCTGAGAGATGGACCTCCCTCTCATGCTCATTACCTCCTGTCCAGGTGCACCTATACCATCATTCCCACCACCAAATTTAACTTAGACCACAAACTGAGAACAAAAGCAAGATGCTCTGCAGAACTTAAGGTTGCGAATCAAAGCCAGTCATAATAAAAAAAAATCCCATTGCTTAAGACCATTGATCCCTGGACAGACCGCCTGCATCCAGACGCCTGTCGGGTTTGACAGAGATCTCCCATATTTCAGTTCGTTCTTTGTTTCACACTGTATCCAACACCTGCTACACCATCTTTTCCCCAGACACCTGTTTGTTGTTTCTTTATGTTTGAAATGGGGGATGTAGATGTATGTTGTGCTGCTTTAATGTGAAGGGCAAGCATTGCATCACTGCTCTCCATGTGTTATTCAGGCTTCTGCAGCCATTATTCAGAGTGAAGCAGTGAATAAAGACACACTTCTGCAGCTCTCCAGAGCCCTGTGGTGATTTGCACACAGACCACTTTACAGATAAATCAGCCCCTGTGTTCTATACTTAAAATCACTCACTTTTTAAGTATGAGGAGCTGCTCAGTGTATAGTGTTGTGTGCTTGTACCCCAGACCTCCTAGCGCTCACATGTAGTTAAGACTTGTTTGCCTTTTGCCATTGTTTGAGTATCGCCATAGCCAAGGAAATTGGAAACATCAGTTCTACGGCTTTCGATTAGTTCATTTTGGTCTTTCTACTGTACCTGCAATGTAGTACATCTAGAACACTAGAGTTTGCAGACAAACCTCAAACATCTTGTTTTATGTACTACCTATATACAATTACTGCTTTACCAAGGAGACTGACCAATTTTTACCAGAGACCAGAAAAACAATTGTATGTTTATTCTGCAGTCCAGCAGCTATTTTAGTCTGCGTTTTTCACTCTATAATTTCCTGCAGTTTAGAACATGATGGAAGACCAATTTGGTCAGTGCATGTGTCAGATTTTATAAAAAGTCATTACAGATGCTATTTTGTCAGGCATCACTTTCCTTACATGCTGTCTGTCACTCTGTGTGTAAAGGGGATTGCCAACTTTAACCAGAGCAAGTGCACACTAAGGTCAGAGAACAGTTGCAGGGTATAATTCAATGTCAGTGAGTGGTATTAAATCAAGTTTATAGTTGGTAAAAGAAACTCCTCAATTGAATTTGATCAATGTAGTACCATTCCTGCCTCACATGTTAATTGATACTCAGCTACTTTTAAAAATATGCCCTCTGGAATAAACTAAAAGGGCGTTAGGGGTGGAAGGATGTGGAAGGGGTGGTAGTGTGCAGTGCATCATTGCAGCCTCTCTGCAGTGTGGGGAGAAGAGGGACCGTGATGTTACCAAGAATCATCTCATCAAGTCTCCAGACTGCCAACTTCCCTGGGGATGTGAACGGGATCTGGGGACTGGTCTACTCTTCCGGCAGCACAGAAGCACTTCCTGAAATTTGCAAGCATGTTTAGGAAAAGAAAGACAATTCCTTTTTTTGTGGTGTTCATCTGTAACACAAGGAAAGGCTCATCCACACAAGAGATTTCTGTCACTCAATTCAAAATCTCCTTTTAGCTTTCCTGCGTCGTGTTCTTGTAGCACAGAGGATCTGCCATGATCATGCACATGAATTGCTTTTTCTTTCATTTTATTTTACGTAGTCAAATGTTGTCTCCCATGAGAAGACAATTCCCGGGCGCTGTGGAAAATTGCCAAAAACTGGACTACCTGGACTACCTATTGTACACTTTTGATCCAATTATTAGTCACCAATTAAAATGTATTAGATGAAAATGCAAATTAATTAAACATAGATAACAGTCACAAATGTACAAATTAATTCAGCCTTTATAGAATCCCTTATGAGGGAATTCAGTCACCATGAAGTAGTATAACCAGCGAAGGAGTGGGAGCCAAAAGGTGGGACGAGGGAGCAGTGTCGGACTGGGGCATGAAGGGCCCACTGGGGGGATGCTGTTGTAGGGGCCCATGCTTATGGGTGTGGCCACACTCCAGTGGGGGTGTGGCCAGCCGCCACAGAGTTTTGGCTAAGCATTACAGAGTACATGTTCTGTGTCCCTTGGTAAATAAATAATAAACCATATGATTGTGAAGTATAATGTAACGTAAGTATAATGCATACTTGAAGTGCACTAGGATAGAGTCTGGAACCTGATCCCTAGAGGAGGAGAAGGGCCCACAGGCAGTGGGGCCTACAGGTGGTTTCCCCTGTTCCCCTGTGGGCCAGTCCGACCCTGCCAGGTAGCAAGCAACGGAACCAGAAGGGAGAAATACTACAAGAACGTCAAGAATAAAAAGTAATTGGGGATCCCCTACTATTGCATGGATACTATACCACTAAAAGTGTGTTCCAAAGTGTGTTCCATAGTTTTGATCAAATCCATTGGCGTTTCTACCATGGGTGCAATGTGTGCGGTGCACGCGGACCCCTGGGTCCAGGTGGCTCACACCGCACACACTGCACCCATGCTGTGCTAATACTTACCTTTCCGGAGTCCCGCAGCGGGCGTCGAAGCCGCAGCAGTCGCGCCAAAAATCAGTCCCAAAATGGCCACCACACGTGCACTAGGAAATTAATCTCTGAACCATGGCAGGCGCCATGTTTACGGAGACTTGCGCATGTGCAGTAGACTCCGTTACATTGTCAGAGCCTACAACACCATGGGGTGGAGGGGGCCCATCCGGAGTCTGCCCACAGGCCCCCTACTCTCTTAAAATGCCCCTGATCCAATTCATGTTTAAAAACATTAAAAAGTTTATCATGGAATAATTTCAACGTAGGTGGTGTTACATCAATCCATGTCTGCAAGATGGCCTTATGCAGCTCCTATAATTAATGAAGTGTCTTGCAATTCTTTGCCACATGCAGACTCTCCTGCGGGATTCCACATATCGCCCACATATCAGTAAACAACATAATTCACCAAATTTTCAAAGCAATATATTCATACCTTCAACCATAAAAACCTTAGGAGAGGGCAGTTCCAAAAATAATGGAAAAATAAGTCTGCCACTGGCGAGTGATAGTGAGGACAAGAGGATGAAGCACACATTCCAGCTACAAATTGACAATGAGGGGAAAAAGATGCTTTATGTAACATATTTAAAAACATCTCTTGGTATTTGATTGCAGGAAGCAAAGATGATGTGCCTTCAGCAAGGTATTACATGAAAAAGACAGGATGACCTGTGTCCACCGACCCAAACCTGAGCTCACCTGCACATGGCTCAAATATGTCCTCAGAAAGGAATAATGGGGGTCATTCCGAGTTGTTCGCTCGGTAAATTTCTTCGCATCGCAGCGTTTTTCCGCTTAGTGCGCATGCGCAATGTTCGCACTGCGACTGCGCCAAGTAAATTTGCTATGCAGTTAGGAACTTTACTCACGGCTTTTTCATCGTTCTGGTGATCGTAATGTGATTGACAGGAAGTGGGTGTTTCTGGGCGGAAACTGACCGTTTTATGGGAGTGTGTGAAAAAACGCTACCGTTTCTGGGAAAAACGCGGGAGTGGCCGGAGAAACGGAGGAGTGTCTGGGCGAACGCTGGGTGTGTTTGTGACGTCAAACCAGGAACGACAAGCACTGAACTGATCGCAGATGCCGAGTAAGTCTCGAGTTACTCAGAAACTGCACAGAGATGTCTTATTGCAATATTGCAAATCTTTCGTTCGCAATTTTAAGATGCTTAGATTCACTCCCAGTAGGCGGCGGCTTAGCGTGTGCAAAGCTGCTAAAAGCAGCTTGCGAGCGAACAACTCGGAATGAGGGCCAATGTACAGAAATCGCTCACCTTGGAGCCAGTGCAGACAGAAGCAACCTATCCAAAGTATTTTCCCAGCCCGTATCTGAAAACCATAGAGTGATTGAGTCAATGTAATGCTAAGCCTTCATATAGGCAAAGGGATAAGTACAGAAGGTAGGGAATTTCTCTGATGCTTGAGCATACTGGAGAGGTCATTTAAACGTTATATCTAAAAGTGCTTCAATGGTGGTCACTCCCTCCTGACGTAACTTAGTGAATGGAAACAATGCCATCCCCCTTGGAACTATGGATTCTGTAAAAATGGCAAAAATATTGATTTGTGTGAATTTAAATGTTGCTTGTGACACATAATATGCCATATATGCCATAAATGCCGCGTTGACCATAAAAGCAGTATGCTTTTGCTAAGAGATTTCACAATCCTCTAAATGTAGGACTCCTAAAAGACTACAGTTTTCCAAAAACTGCTGTTCAGCTGATATGTTGGCATATAAATCTTACCCGTGCAACCAAGGTTGTAAGATATGTGGAAAGTTGATGCCTCCCATTTTTTTTTTTGCCGTAAATTTATCATCCCAATGCAGGAGCGTTTCACCCCCCCCCCCCCTCCCCCCTCCCCAAATAAATTTACAAAACTAAGAATTCAATAATTGAAGGTCAACAGGAGTGGGAGAGCCTGAAGCATGTACTTTATAACAGTCTAGGGAGCATTATCATTTTGATCAAGCTTGCTCTACCCATAAAGGATAGAAGGAGATTGCTCCAAACCTCCAATTCTCTGAAAATTTGCTCAATTGTTGCAGTAATATTAAGTATATACAACTATGAAAGCCTTTTGGGAAGTTGTATTCCCAGATAATCGATATACAGATGGAGCCATCTTTATCTTGGCCGTTAATAGGATTAACTGAGCCAGGGCAGTCGGACTTAATCCCCTGCTGTATATGACTTAATCCCCTGATGTAGTGTTCTATCTGTATTGTATTGCAGCTGAGAACAATAGATGAAGGTCTTATGCTAATAAACCATGGTGTGCCTGGGCGCAGCAGAGAAGCAAAGATAAACGTGGTTCCAGCTGTAAGAGTTAACCAATCTGACAGGCTGCTGACGACACCATCTGCACCTGCGTATGTAGAAAGAGGCCCATAGATTTTGGATAAGTTCACTGTAAACCCCGAAATCTCTCCAAACTCACGTAATTTTTTCAGTATTCGACCCAAGGCCACATCAGTTTTGGCAATATATAGCAAGACATCGTCCGCAAAGGTATATACCCGTATATACTCGAGTATAAGCCGACTTTTTCAGCACGTTTTTTTGTGCTGAAAAAGCCCCCTCGGCTTATTCTCGAGTCAGTGGAAGGAGGGACACGGAGGGCACAGCGCGCGGCTCTCCTGTGTCCCTCCTGCGTCTCCGTCTCCGGCGGCGTGTGTGTGTTAAATGAAGTGGCCGTTCGTGAGCTCTGATTGGCTCACAAACCGGCACTTCATTTAACACACACACGCCGCCGGAGACGGAGACGCAGGAGGGACACAGGAGAGCCGCACGCTGTGCCCTCCGTGTCCCTCCTTCAGAAGACAGCGCGGGAGCGATGGAGGGTAAGTACCCTTCCTGGCACTGTGGGGCATGTCTGGCAGCATGAGGGCACATCTGGCACTGTGGGGCATATCTGGCAGCATGAGGGCACATCTGGCACTGTAGGGCATATCTGGCAGCATGAGGGCACATCTGGCACTGTGGGGCATATCTGACATATCTGGCAGCATGAGGGCATATCTGGCACATCTGGCACTGTGGGGCATATCTGGCACTGTGGGGCATATCTGGCAGCATGAGGGCACATCTGGCACTGTGGGGCATATCTGGCAGCATGAGGGCATATCTGGCACATCTGGCACTGTGGGGCATATCTGGCACTGTGGGGCATATCTGGCAGCATGAGGGCATATCTGGCACTGTGGGGCATATCTGGCAGCATGAAGGCATATCTGGCACTGTGTGGCATATCTGGCACTGTGGGGCATATCTGGCACTGGGAGGTATATCTGGCAGCATGAGGGCATATCTGGCACTGTGGGGCATATCTGGCACATCTGGCACTGTGGGGCATATCTGGCAGTATGAGGGCATATCTGGCAGTATGAGGGCTGTGTACGGCTAGAGCTGCATTTCCCATTTTAGGCTTATACTCGAGTCAATGAGTTTTCCCAGGTTTTTGTGGTAAAATTAGGTGCCTCGGCTTATATTTGGGTCGACTTATACTCGAGTATATACGGTAGTTTTACTTTCGCCGCTCCCTCCATTATACCTTTAAATTCAGACCACGATTGAAGGATGCGGAACAATAGGTCAATATAGAGAGAAAATAAAAGAGGATGTAAGGACACCTCTGGCGAGTGCCTTTATGCATTTGTATCAACTCCCCTTTTACACCATTCACTAACAAAGTTGAGAATAAAAGTATTGTATCAATCTATTAAACGTGGGGTCAAAGTCCAAAATATAAAATAAATGTGTCCAAGCCACTGTATCGAAAGCATTGCCCTTGTATGTGTCCAGGCTCAGCAACATTTCCCCCGAGGCTTCCTTATGAGTTCCTGCAATCACCGCCACCAAGGCCAAATGTATCACCCTAACCAAGTGTCTGCCACACGCACAAAGCCAATATGGTGTGATGTTAACAAGTCTGGCAAGAAAGGGCCTGGAATTTTAAAATCAGTATTTAGAAGAGGCGTGGGACGATACAAGTCTGCTGATAAAGGACCTTTGCCCGGCTTAGGTATAGGCGTAGTAAAGCTTCTGTAAAAGATGGGAAGGATTATCTTTTAACATATTATTTATTATACTATTCCAGCAAAGTAGATGTCAATTCAGACTTTACTAGTTTATAATAGATGCAAGAAAATCCGTCGTGCCTGGGATATTTATGAGGGAACAGGATTGATATAACTGTATACAATTCCTCCATAGTTATATATCTAGATAAAACATCCTGTTGTTCTTGAGTCAAAGTGGGCAACTGAGCTCCTGAAGCCTCTTTTCCACCAGAACAGCCTGATTGAACAAAGTGTAATAATCATGAAAGTGAGACAATATATCTTTGGTATTAACAAGTGTTCTACCCATTCCCAAATCTTTGATGACTGTTATGAAGGAACATTTCTTCCAAGGTGTCAACGTAATGTAGAGTAACTTTCCGGACTTGTTGCCCCAGTTGTAATACATCTGTTAGTGTAACTGAGACATGCTCGCGCCTGTACAGTCAGAAATGATTCAAGGCAGTGTTTCCTCTGAAGATAAGCATCAACATTAGCACTAGACTGATTCGCTTGATAGTGCCTAAACGCTGAAGCTACCGAGCCCTGGAGTGCTTTATATTGTTTTGTGGATTCCTTTTTCAGCTTAGAAATATATTGTATAATATGACTTTAAAAGGATGGAAAGGTCTGCGTACTGAGTTATGTTGCTAATATGAACAGGGTGTGCTGCAGTTATGGGGGCTGTCCACTCTCCTTTTCAAATGGTTAGAATAAGGTAGGTTTGGTAACCTAACTGCACTAGCACCCCTCGATGTCTGATGCCTGTAATCTGGCTTTTTAAAGCATTTGTTGTGTAGTAATTGTTATCTAACAATGAAATGCAACAACCTTATATGAGTCTGATACCTTTACTTATGATAAATTCGTATGGAGTATGCGTATGCATAAACAGTGCATTCATGCATGAATTGATATTGCATAAATCAGATCTGTAAAATACTAGGTGCAAAAATGACTTCAATTCAATTGAAAGTTCTGTGTGCTCAGCATAAAATGCAAAGATTATTTATTTATTATTTATTTATTAATTAAGAGTTTCTTATATAGCGTAGCAAATTCTGTTGCGCTTTACAATTGAAAATAACAATGATATAACAAAACTGGGTGATAACAAACAGTCATAGAGGTAGGAAGGCCCTGCTCGCAAGCTTACAATCTATAGGGAAATAGGCATGTATACACAAGGATAGGTGCTATCTATTGCATAGTAGTCCACCAGATTGCAAAGGTTCTTGGTCGGCTGTATGATATGGTCATACAACAATGATGAACTGGGGTCGAGAGGAAGGGAAAGTGAAGAATGAGAAGACATGTGAGGATATATGTGGACTGTGCATAGTGGATGCAATTTGATGGGAAGGTTTATGAAAGTTATGTGGGCGGTTCTGGAATTTGATACGCTTGCCTGAAGAGGTGAGTTTTCAGGGAACGATTGAAGGTTTGGAGACTAGAGGAGAGTCTTACTGTGCGTGGTAGGGCATTCCACAGAGTGGGTGCAGCCCGAAGAAAGTCCTGCAATCATGAGTGGGAGCGAGTAATGAGTGTGGATGAGAGACGCAAATCTTGTGAAGAGATATGAGATGTCCAATAATCAATAATGGGATATTCAATAATCACTATCGGTGGTAGAGAATGGCGTCTCATGTCTCTACAGTGGCTAAAAGTCTGTATGATTTTGAGCCCTACCGTTGCGGTCGTTGTCTTAGACGGTTGGACTTGGGCAGCATTCAGGATAGACACAGGGGCTCCGGGCTGACTCCGCTCTGGGTGCCGTGCCTGCTTCCTCGGTTGGTCTTGTTCCAGACTTCCCTGGGAGCTTGCGACCTGCACCTGGCTCGTCGTTGCATGGGGAGGGAATGTGCCGGCTCGGGCTCGGCAGAACCTTTTGCCGGACACCCCCCCTCAATTGCAGCGAGTCACCTTTTGTTCTCCTTAGTGCGCCACCCGTCCGTCCTTTCCGCTTGCAATGTTTCTTGCTGTGCTGGTTACGTCCTTGTAAACCCGGCACCGGGGCTTCTTAGGAGTATCAGTGTCCTTAGTGTCCACTCTTCTGGGTAGCTCTGTGTCTCCAATGCATTTCGGCTCACTGGCCTTCCTCTGGGAGTCTGTATGATTCATTATTCACTGGCATAAGTGAGGTTAAGTAGCCATTTTGTGGGTGGGAGCACTTGTTATTGGTAGTTCATGCTTAAATTGTGATTGTTTTTTCTAGATGTCAGTCAATAGCCATCTTGTGGGCTGGGAGCACTTGCTGTTGGTAGTTCATGCTTAAATTGTGATTGTTTTTTCATGCTTATTCACTCTATACTGGCATAATATGACCCCTCATGAAAGCCTTCGATGCTCTCCTGAAAAGAACTGAATCGTCTCAATGTTCCAAATTATCATCCTGTTAATTAGCCCATGAAATGGTTAAAAAACATTTAAAGTGTTAAGATTTAGAAAGATGTTCAGGAAAACACCAAAGACAGTCAGTTAGGGTCGCTGAGGAATGCCACAAGTCCAAGGACACTGGCGCATGGTCAGAAATCAAGATATCCTTTATCTCAGCTGACCGTACCATTAATTGAGTTGGAGATCAAAAAATAATCTATTCGAGACAATGACTGGTGGGTCCGTGAATGATTTGTGTTTGATATGTCGGTACCAATCAAAAGCATTCATGGATCACTCAGTTGAAGATGAGTCTTAAGAGCATGTAAAGGACACCAGGATGAAAGGTGGGGTCGATTCACTGGTGGAGATTTATCTATAGTTGGGTCACCTACAGAGTTAAAGTCACCTGCCATAATCAAATCATATACTGTATGGTGGACCACTACTTGGGTTAACTTAATTAAGAATTTAGAGAACCCAGGAGATAGATTTGGGTCATACAAATTAGCTATAGTATATCTATGGCACTCCATTTCCACATCCACAAGCAGAAAATGTCCTTCAGGGCGTATTTTTTTTTTTTTTTTTGTTTAGCCAAAAGACACCATGAGATCATAGAGAATGTGTTTTAATAAGATAATTATTTACATTTTTATTGTTTTTGCATTTAACCTACTGTCAGGATTCTGATTTTGTCTGTTCCCGGAGGGGGCACTAGTGGAATGACGTATCAAGCGTGGAGACAGAATAAAGTCCTGCGCATATGCGCTGATGTTTAATAAACACAAAGGTCACAGAACAATGATATAATAATAAATGGTATGTAGCATTGGTAGTAGCAGAACTGAAATGATAAACGGTAACTGAATCCAAGGTAATGATAAAAAGTCTCTGGCAACACAAATATATATTGGTGACAAGTTGATGGCAGAATGCAGAAGGTTTAAAGCAAATAAAGTCACTGGTAACACAAATGTTAAATAACTTGATAAATGCAAATGGTTTGGAAAACAGAACTCCGGTAATACTTGTAAAAGCACACAGTCTCTGTAACATAAAAGTTCTTTAGCCAAGCAAGGCCCAGGCAGGAGACAGTCCTAACTCAGCATGCTTGTTAAGTGCTGGATGCAATGCACAGGAATGGAATGCTGGTAAGAAGGTGCACAAGTTAGGCAATGAATAACACCTGAGAAGAGTCTCTTACTGCTGATGAACTGTGGCAGGCTTTGGCTGGAGTCTGGAACAAGCAGGAGAAATGCAGAATGATGAATGGAAGGATGCTGGTACTTGTAGTTCCACAGGAACACTGGAACAGGGAAACAACTTGGAAATGCAAGAAATAGGAGATCGCTGGAAACAGGGATTTGCAGACTGGAACTGGAAACGGAACTGGAATGGAACTGCTGGAACCTGTAGTTCCACAGGTCCAATACACTGGGGAATCTCTGCAGACAGAGGACTGAAGACAGGAGCCGCCTGTTCAAGGATGTGACGCATTGTCCAAGGTGATGAGACTGAGCCAGGAACTGGAGTTTATACCCCTTGGTCTGTGATGATTGGATGTTGCATCTCTGTGAGAACACACCCCGCTGGATTGGGTGTTCAGATCAGCTGTGAGTTAGCTGAAGCACTGTGTACTCCAGGCTGCAGTAGACTGAAAACTGGAACAGAACTGAACTGCTGGAACCTGTAGTTCCACAGTAGTGATGCGACAGAGAATGCAGATTCCTGACACCTACGTCCTGAAAACCAGCCTGACCTAACAGCCTGGAGAATGTGAATGTTAATGGTGAGCAGTTTACTGAATAGCCCAGGACAGCAGTACAGCATAGTCAGATTAAGAGGGGTGTGCAGGGCATACTGTACCCCGGGCTCCCCTTTGGCAGCAGCAGAACTAAGCAGCCAGAATGTGAGCAGGCCAATATAAAGTGCAAGCAGAGACACAGGAGTATCAGGTTTCATGACCTACCTATGGAGCTTTCCGACCAGAGGAAAAATAGGAGGGTGGAGAGAGCTATAAGTGACCAAGGAATCCCAGCTTCTCCTCCTCCCTGCCTGAGTGTTTAGGTCCTGTGTAACCTGTTATCTAATGAGGGTCTAGAGTGAGACCTCCTGAGTCCTGTCCCAGTGTGTATGTAGTACAGAGGCTGCTGCTATTTTTGCATGTGACATGATAAATTATAGATTTAATTTTTCTATGTATATTTTAAAGTTGTTTAATTTGTCTTTGTTCCACTACAAGAAAATTGTATAAAACAGTTGTATTTTAATTAGGTGGAGCTATAAACAGTACCCAGGCATTATTAAATAAGTTTACATTTAATATACACCTTTGGTTTAAATTTAATATACATTACCCATACCTCCCAACATGACCCATTCCAGTAAGGACAAAATGTTCTCTTCCTGGACTTCATTCTTAAATTGTTCACCGCTGTTGAAACACCTCCCATCAATTAAATAGTTCAACACAGGTGACACCAATCATATTAAGAGTGAAGTCCAGGATCAAAGTAATATGTCCCTCCTGGAATGGGTCATCTATGCACAATCTAATACACCCTTCCCCCTTCCACCGGGGCCCCCTGTCTGAAATTCTCATTATAGCACACAGAATGAGCCGAAATTCACATTATAGCACACAGAATGAGCCAAAATTCACATTATGGGGGTAATTCCAAGTTGATCGCAGCAGGAAATTTTTTAGCAGTTGGACAAAACCATGTGCACTGCAGGGGGGGCAGATATAACATGTGCAGAGAGAGTTAGATTTGGGTGTGGTGTGTTCAATCTGCAATCTAAATTGCAGTGTAAAAATAAAGCAGCCAGTAGTTACCCTGCACAGAAATAAAATAACCCACCCAAATCTAACTCTCTCTGCAAATGTTATATCTGTCCCCCTACAGTGCACATGGTTTTTCCCAACTGCTAAAAAATTTCCTGCTGCGATCAACTTGGAATTACCCCCAATATAGCACACGGTATGAGCCGAAATTCACATTATTGCACACAGAATGAGCCGAAATTCACATTATAGCACACGGTACGAGCCAAAATTCACATTATAGCACATGGTACGAACCGAAATTCACATTATAGCACATGCTATGAGCTTAAATTCACATTATAGAATACAGAATGAGCAGAAATTCACATTATAGAACACGGTATGAGCTGAAATTCACATTATAGCACACGACATGAGCCGAAATTCACAGTATGCCACATTAATGAGACAAAATTCAGGGAGAGTGACAGCAGGGACAGGGAAAGTGCCAGAGAGACAGGGAAAGTGACAGCAGGGACAGGGAGAGAGAGACAGGGAAAGTGACAGCAGGGACAGTGAGAGTGACAGGGAAAGTGACAGCAGGGACATAGGGACAGGGAGAGTGACAGAGGGACAGGGAAAGTGACAGCAGGGACAGTGAGATTGACAGAGGGACAGGAAAGTGACAGCAGGGGCATAGAGACAGGGAAAGTGACAGCAGGGACAGGGAAAGTGACAGCAGGGACATATGGACAGGGAGAGTGACAGAGAAAGGGACAGCAAGAGCATACAGTAGGGACTAGGGAGAGAGAACGGCAGCAGGGTAAGATTACCTATTTAGCAGCTGTGGTGCATGAGGAGGCTGTGGTCGGCGCGGGGCAAAGGAGGCTGTGGTCTTCGGAGATGTTGCGGAGGTGCAGAGAAGGACTGAGGGCGGCAGAGGAGGCTGAGGGTGGCGGCGGTGCAACGTAGGAGGAGGCTGTGGTCGGCGGCCTTTGGTGCGGCACTGGCTCCCATGATGACCATGGCGCTACTATTTAAAATCTGCTGTGGACCGGCAGCCAATCAGGAGCAGCCGCTCTCTGTTCTGCCTGCTCCCCAGCCTCCCCTCTCATCTCCATTTCTATTGAGGAGTGCCGCGAGTCCACGTCTCCGCTTCCCCCGTGTGCATGTCGAGCTCCCCCGCCCATTACCATGTAAATGGGGGCATGCCGCAAGTCCACCCCCCCCCCCCCCAACTCACGGCACACCCCTGTCTTTAGTGCCCGCTCGCCCCCATTTACAGCATGCGCATTCACGCAGATGGTTGGGCCCCAGTCTGTACCTGTATGTAATGAGCACAAGACTGACAGAGGAGGCCACTGGTCCTGATGATTCCAGCCCCTTGTTGCTTCGTTCTCACACTTGCACAGGCAGACACCTGCCTGTCAGTGAGCAGCAGTCTGCAGCCACGATCACCAGCATCAGCGGGCTCCTCTGTCAGTGATACTTCCTCCCACCTTACCCCCCTGAGGCTCCCAGTTACTTCTGCCCCTCTCAGCGCCACCTGCCGCCCACCCTCCCTAGTCAGCCCGGCCTCTTAGTACAGCCGGCTGACTGTGAGCACACTACTGTGCAGCCCCGACCAGCAGCAGCTCATCAGTTAGCCTGGCCACTTATCCCCGCCGGCTTCCTGCAGCAAATATGTGCCTGGCCCTCTGACCCCCTCCTCCTGTCCCACCTTCTGCTCTTCCAACATCCGCCGCCGGTCAGGACGCGCTACGAGTGGGGACAGATCTGCCGGCAGTTGAAGAAGTCCTCCTTTCCACTCTGGTGAAGGCGCCGCCCCCGGTCATCATGAAGGATGGGATGAAGGGGGGTGTGAGTGACACAGCAAGGGGAGGAGGGAACAGCACCGGACATGTGGCTCCAACCCGGGTGAGCACAGAGCACTGCGGGTGCCTCACTTTTATTTTTTGGTACACTCAGCACCGCCCTTTAAGTGCCGGCGCCCATAGACAGCTGCCCAAAGCTGCCTAATGGTAGCGCCGGCCCTGGCCCCGGGCACCCTCAAGGCTTAATCTGGCCCTGCAGTACAGTCAGCAGCAATGACTGATCTGGACGACACAATGCTTCGCTCCAGCCTTCATTGGGGTATATGTCCCAGAGCATAGTATTATACCATCATCTGCTATCTGATACCGCACTTTAAAAAAAAAAAAAATCATTACAGCTGAATGAAAAATGTTGCTATTACTGAGGAACCCCATCAACAACCATTACCTAGGAGTGGAAGTACATAAATTGCATCCTTCTCATCTGCCATATAAAAGCGAAAATCCGTCCTTCTGTCTTTCTATACAAATCCACAGTTTACAAGCGAAGATCGTGAAATTTTATATACGAGCGTATTAAAACACAACAGAGGCAACTAAAACAATTAGAAATCCCTAGCACCCCTAGGGGGGGAGACAGCAGCACAGAGTATATCAGGAGACAGCATAACTCTGTAATTGCTGGAGCAATGTACTCAAAAATTGGTACACATATGCCTTACAATCTGGAAACAAACACTGTGGGGGGAAGACACCCCTAGGGGTGATGCAGCAGCACAGAGTATGCCAGCAGACAGCATAACTGTGGAAGGCCTGGAGCAATTTACACCAAACTTGGTACACATCTGACTTACAATCTGGGAACAAACTCTGTGGGTGTTAGACACCCCTAGCACCCCTATGGGTGGGACATCAGCACAGAGTATTTCAGGAGACGGCATAACTCCCGAATGCCTGGACCTACAGATGGGTCCATGTTTATCAGAGGCGTATCTAGGGGACCATGCGCCCCTGGCAAAGTAAGGGATTGGCGCCCCCCCCTCCCCCTCCCATATTTGAAATAGGGAAGGTGCATGTGCGAAAAAGGGGCATGATCTTGTGGGAAAGGGGCATGACCACACAATAGCACTCCCAATTCAAATTCCGTTACACAGTAGTACACCTTATACACATTATGTCACACACTAGTGCCCCTTACACATCATACCCACACAGTAATCCTTGTCACACTGTGGAGAAATCATCAGTGCCTGGCGCAGCCAAGGAGGGGCACCAACTGGCGATGCCACCCGCAGTCAGGGGGTATAATCAAATATTAATGGCAGTGAAAAGGTATCTCTGCACACTATCTAGTAGTGTTGATGTAGTGATATATTAAGAATAGCATTCTAGCAGTTTATTTTTAGTTTCTTCACTATGGTGCATTGTGGTGCCGAACACCGGCGCCAGCTCTTGGCTGCTGTGTGAACCACCAGCCCAGGCACGCCACTACTAAGTGATTCCACTCCCTGGCCAAGGGTGGCACCACCAGGCAGCGCCCCCTTCTCGGCCTGGTGAGTGCCATCCTGGCCAAAGGGTAGATAACCTCCTGTCCCCAGCACATAGCCGTAGTCCCCACCCCCTCCCAGCACGTAGCCATAGTCTCCATCCTGTTCCCAGTACATAGTCGTAGTCTCCCTCTTCCTCCCAGCACATAGCCGTAGTCTCCATTCCCCTCCCAGCACATAGCCGTAGTCTCCATTCCCCTCCCAGCACATAGCCGTAGCCCCCATCACCCTCCCTGCACATAGCCAATGGTCTCCCCCCTCCCTGTACATAGCCATGGTCTCCCCCCTCCCTGCATATAGTCCTCTCCCCTCCCAGCACAGTCTCCCCCCTCCCTGCATATAGTCCTCTCCCCTCCAGCACAGAGTCTCCCCCCTCCCTGCATATACAGTAGTCCTCTCCCCCCCTGCATATAGTCCTCTCCCCTCCCAGCACAGAGTCGTCCACCCAGTGACGTGCGGTGGGGTGAGGCAGAGCCTTTCCTGTCATACTAATGTTTGACTGTATAAAGTATATGAAAAATACAAAGAATGTGTTTGAAATATCTTCCTTGCATTATTCTAATAATTTTTATATCCAAAACTCTGGAGTAAAAAGTCTATGGCTACTGCAAATCTCTGATCAAAACTCACTAGATTTCCAGGAGTTTATACTGCTGCACATGTGTATAATGCCCAGATGTACGATTTGGCTCATATATTGCATGTAAATCTGGCTCTGGTGCTAGCCAGTGCCTCCTGAGCTATTTAGCTCACCGCACGTCCTCTCCCCTCCCAGCACAGAGTCTCCCCCCTCCCTGCATATAGTCCTCTCCCCTCCCAGCACAAAGTCGTCGTCCACCTGCATATACTCCTCTCACCTCCCAGCACAGAGTCCCTCCTGCATATAGTCCTCTCCCCTCCCAGCACAGAGTTGTCCCCCCCTGCATATAGTCCTCTCCCCTCCCAGCACAGAGTCTCCCCCCCTGTATATAGTACTCTCCCCTTCCAACACAGAGTCTCCCCCTTACATATAGTCCTCTCCCCTCCCAGCACAGAGCCCCCCCCCCCCCCCCTGCATATAGTCCTCTCTCCTCCCAGCACAGAGTCTCCCCCCTCCCTGCATATAGTCCTCTCCCCTCCCAGGCTCCCAGCACAGTGTACCCCCTTTCTGCATATAGTCCTCTTCCCTCCCAGCACAGAGTCCCCCCCCCATAGTCCTCTCCCCTCCCATCACAGAGTCGTCCCCCCTGCATATAGTCATCTTTCCTCCCAGTACAGTCTCTCCCCTCCCTGCATATAGTCCTCTCCCCTCCCAGCACAGAGTCTCCCCCCTCCCTGCATATAGTCCTTTCCCCTCCCAGCACAGAGTCTCCCCCCCTACATATAGTCCTCTCCCCTCCCAGTACATAGTCTCCCCCCTCCCTGCATATAGTCCTGTCCCCTCCCAGCACATAGTCTCCCCCCTCCCTGCATATAGTCCTTTCCTCTCCCAGCACAGAGTCTCCCCCCCCTATATATAGTCCTCTCCCCTCCCAGTACATAGTCTCCCCCCTCCCTGCATATAGTCCTGTCCCCTCCCAGCACATAGTCTCCCCCCTCCCTGCATATAGTCCTTTCCCCTCCCTGCATATAGACCTCCCCACACAAAACCAGGGCAGTCGAGAGCCAGGATGGGCCCAGGTACTTTTCAAGGGGCGTGGCCTAATCACAGGAAGTGTGGTCATGTACCCTTAGAAAAAAATACTGAAAAAAAATAGTATTTTAAGCACCTTCATGGCCACACTGCAGCCCAGTACACAGCAGCGTCTGATGGGCTGAGGAAAGAGCTGCAGCTGCTGCTGCTAGGTAAGGAGGGGGCCTGGGCCCCTACTGGACCCTAACTGGGCGCCCCCATCACACCTGAGCCTGGGTAATTTGTACCATCTCCCCCCCTCTCTCGGCACCACTGCTCAAAACACATATCAATTAATATGTTGCACTACCTAGTGTGATGAGCTGGGCATCGCCTGGGCTGGAGGATTGCACAGTAGGCAGGAACACCACACTTCGGCACTGCACCACACTTCGTGAAGAAAGTGAAAGCAAACTACAGCTCCCAGCAACCCTTGCTGCCAGGAGCTCCCGACAACAAGGGCTGTTGGGAACTGTAGTTTACTTTCACGTTCTTCACTAGTGCATTGCGGTGCCTGTTCCTGCCTACTGGGAGATTCTCCAGCCCAGGCGATGCCACTACAAAGTGATTCCACCCATTTGTTGAGGGTGGCACTGCCGGGCGGTGCACCCTCCTCGATGGTGCCCCTGGCGAGTGCCATCCTGGCCAATGGGTAGATACACCCCTGATGTTTATCTTGACCTTTAATAGGATTAACTGAGACTGGGTAGTCGGACTTAATCCCCTGCTGTAATGACTTAATCCCCTGCTGTATTGTTCTCTGTATTGTATTGCAGCTGAGAACAATAGATGTTGGGTTTATGTTAATTAACCATGTTGTGCCTAGGCGCAGCATACTAGCCAAGATAACCGTGGAGCCATCTGTATTTACAACAAACTTGGTATATAATACATATATGACTTACAAGCTGGGAACAAACACGGTGGGGGTAAGACAACTCTAGCACCCCCAGAGGTAAGGCAGCAGCACAGAGTCTTTCAGCAGACATCATAACTCTGGAATGCCTGGAGCAATTTACACCAAACTTGCTACACATTTGACTTATCAGGACATGTATGATATGTCAGTGATGACATGGCTGCATGTGACAGGGCCAGTGACATGATGGGGGAGATGTACTAAGCCTGAAAAGTGATAAATATCACTGTGATAAAGCACCAGCCAATCGGCTCCTAACTGCCAAATTACAGGCTGTGTTTGAAAAATGACAGTTAGGAGCCGATTGGCTGGTACTTTATCACTGTAATATTTATCACTTTTCAGGCTTAGTACATCTGGCCCGATGTGAGGAGGGGAATGCAGGTAGCACAAACCTACACACTGAGTTATATAGTGGAAGTAGCATGGTCCCCCAGCAGCACAGAGTATATCAGGAGATACATAATGTGCTGCGCTATATAAGAAACTGTAAAAAAAAATTGATAATTTCACAGGGGCACTGACATGATGTGAGGAGGGGAATGGAGGCAGCAGGAAGCCACAGACTGAGAGTTGTATAGTGGGAAGAGCAGGGTCCCTTGGGGGACCAAAAAGGGGTCCGGCCACTACACAAAGTGGGTCAGGGAAGAAAGATATGCCTATATACTAGATCTCCAACCAGCGTAAATTAACGAACTATCATTCTAATTTACCATCCTCACCTAGTAAAGCAAGTGTATTCAGCTATTCACAATGTTATTTATACGGTGTGTTTAATATTTAAATTTATGTTTGTAAACAGACATTCTTAAAATCCCGGGCAACACCGGGTAATCCAGCTAGTTAATTATATAAAGCGCCATATCCTGTATATTTATATAGAATGAGTGAACAAAATAAAATAACACATGGGGAAGCTCATTTACCATGAACAGCAGTGGTACAGTCACTATCATCTTAGAATTGCATTATCCAGGGGTGGCTACGGGTTATAGGCCCTCATTCCGAGTTGATCGCTCGCTGGCTAGTTTTAGCAGCCGTGCAAACGCTGTGCCGCTGCCCACTGGGGAGTGTATTTTAGCTTAGCAGAAGTGTGAACGCATGTGCAGCCGAGCTCTGCAAAAACAGTTTGTGCAGTTTCTGAGTAGCTCTGAAACTACTCAGCGCTTGCGATCACTTCAGCCTACTCGTGTCCGGATTTGACGTCACACTCCCGCCCAGCGAACGCCCAGCCACGCCTGCGTTTTTGCAAACACTCCCTGAAAACAGTCAGTTGACACCCAGAAACGCCCCCTACCTGTCAATCTTCTTGCGGCTGTCAGTGCGACTGAAAACTTCGCTAGAACCTGTGCACAACCACAACGGGCTTTGTACCCATACGCATGCGCAGAAATGCCGATTTTTAGCCTGATCGCTGTGCTGCGAACAACTGCAGCTAGCGATCAACTCGGATTGACCCCCAAAATGCTTTGTTACAGCTTAGCAATTTTTTCTTTTTTGTTTTGAGATTTTTTTCCACCTTTTTTTTTTTTACTTATTTATTTTAATTTGTAGAATCCAGAATGGGAAGCCCTAGTCTAATACACATCGTGCCAATGCTGATCAGCCAGCTCACAAATGTGCATCTGGACAGCCTGCTGGCTAGTGTCACTGGGGAGCTGAGCATTGCTCAGATGCCGTGGTGACTTTTTTTTCTTGTGTGGTAAATCCAATAAGTCACTTTCTATGTAAATATATGGAACCGGATGTAATGAAGTCAGAGTTGGCCGGAGGTGCGGGTTCCCGTCCGAATTTGGACATTTTTTTGAATCAGCAAGGTATGGTTTTGCCTTGTACATGATTGCCATGGAACCTGCACCTCCGGCCAACTCTGACTTCATTACATCCGGCCCCATATATTTACATAGGCAGTGACTTATTGGATTTACCAATGTAAATATATGGGGCCGGATGTAATGAAGTCAGAGTTGGCCGGAGGTGCGGGTTCCGCGGCAATCATGTACAAGGCAAAACCATACCATGCTGCTTCAAAAAAAATTCCAAGTTCGGCCGGGAACCCGCACCTCCGGCCAACTTGGACTTCCTTACATATGGCCCCTAGTTACAAACCTCTTCCAAAAGATTAATTTCATGGATATAGAAAGCAGAGGTGCTTGTCCACTGAAAACTGCAATGCATAGGTTCCCAAAGAGATCACAACTCTATCACAAAAAAATCTCACTTTGTGGGAATACACGTACGTACGTACGTACGTACGTACGTACGTACGTACGTACGTACGTACAATATCTGCAAACAACAAACAGCAGGCAGTGAAAGAGAACGGGTTTGTATGTGCATTGTACCCTCCTTAATGATCAGCATTGTTTTTACTAGAGAAATGAGACATTTCCTGCTTTCTCCCTGTATAACATGGGAAATTACTGGTTACCTTTCTTATTGTAGTTACACTATGTATCATATAATTGTAAGTTCTTTTCAGCAGTAACCCTTAGGATGTAGTGATTAAGGGGGTCACTCCGACCTGGTCGCACGCTTTCTTCTTTCAATCCGTCGCTGCCTGGTAACGCCGCGCCTGCGCATTGCTGCCCGCACACATGTGCAGTTCAGACCTGATCGCACCGCTGCAAAAAACAGCAGCGTGCGATCAGGTCGGAATGACCCCCTAAGTACATTATGAGGGCCCTCTATAAAATTGTAAGGAAATTTGCTAAAACTTAATTTGATGGAATTTTGCACCGTATTCTATTTAATATTGGGGGTGATTCCGAGTTGTTCGCTCGCAAGCTGCTTTTAGCAGCATTGCACACGCTAAGCCGCCGCCCTCTGGGAGTGTATCTTAGCATAGCAGAATAGCGAACGAAAGAGTAGCAGAATTGCGAATAGAAATTTCTTAGCAGTTTCTGAGTAGCTCGAGACTTACTCCTACACTGCGATTAGTTCAGTCAGTTTTGTTCCTGGTTTGACGTCACACACACGCCCAGCGTTCGGCCAGCCACTCCCCCGTTTCTCCAGACACTCCCGCGTTTTTCCCTGACACGCCTGCGTTTTCCGCACACTCCCAGAAAACGGGCAGTTTCCGCCCAGAAACACCCACTTCCTGTCAATCACACTACGATCAGCAGAACGATGAAAATACTTCGTAACGCCGTCAGTAAAATACCAAACTTTTGTGCTAATTTACTTGGCGCAGGCGCACTGCGTACATTGCGCATGCGCAGTTTGCGACTAATCGCGCCGTAGCGAAAAAAAATAACGAGCGAACAACTCGGAATGACCCCCATTGTTATATATGATAATTAGAGGCTTTGATCGATAGTTTTAAAAAGGCAACAGTAATACATGCTAAACAAGCCTGATTTAGCATTGATTACAGTTGCCGTTTCAGAAATATTGCTCAAAAAGACAGTAGCTTTGTACACCGACGGTTAGTAAAGCTACCCTACAGTCCTTTTTATAGAATGCACATTGGGCCTAATTCAGACCTGATCGTAGATGTGCGAAAAAACGCACATCTATGATCAAAATCTTTGACATGCGGGGGTACGCCCAGCACAGGGCAAGTCCGCCCCACATACCAGGTCCTGCCCTGCCGCAGACATGCGAAAACATCGTACTGCAGCGATGCTTTCACCCCTCCCGAGTAGCTCTCTGCCTACCCAGCCTAGCTGCGAAGGCAGATGGCTACCCACAATGTTTTTTGCCACAGCGGCTGCGCGTGATGTCATGCGGCCGACACAACTCGCCCCGGCAATGGTCCGGACACGCCTCCATTGTCCGACCCACGCTGCTGCAACGCCGTCCCGACACGCCCCCGACCACCTCTGCCTGTCAATCTCACTGTGTGCGCGCACGCAGTGCGGCTTCTGCGCGTGCGCACAGTGGACTGGCCTTCACCCTGCGGCGTCCAGGTCTGAATAGGGTTGGGATACACAGTCTGCCCAAAATAACTGTGCAGACCCACTTCTCTTCAGGGAGCAGTGCAGTTAATCCCAAAATATTTTATCTTCCATTCCAACAATATTCTTATCTAAACATATGCTGTGCTTATAGAGACTGTATAATGCTGCAATTACAAAATAGTAAGCCTGATATGTCAGATTAGGAAAGGCAGACAGAAGGATCTGAGAGGAGCACAGAAGAGAGGTGTTATACAGAAGCACAAGTGATTTCTGGTACATTATTAAAAACAGGAAATGTCCTGGAAAGCCTGAGCTCCGACAGCAGAACACAATGGAAGCGCTCTGACACTGACAGTATGACTTATTTAACCTTCTCTCTACTTTGTTAGGGGGAAAAAAGTAAAAACAAACAAATAACATTCCAAAAGAAACTGAAAAGATGAAATCCTGTCTGCAGCGGGTAACCAGACGTATTTGTGATCTTCATATTATACAGCAGCACAATGATTTATTCCCATGCCTAGTTTTCTGCAGACGGACCACACTATTACATTGATACTTATCCCATTTGCAGCTTTGCAGCACCTGAAAAGTTCTATAGTGTTAGTATGATGCCAATGGTTAGTCAATAAAGGGGTTAATTGGTGGTATTATGCCTTTCTCCGAAAAGACTGCCGATTCAGCAGCTTGGGCTAACATGAAATATTATCCTGGGGTTTTTTCGTTGGATTTTTTTTTTTTTTCATTTTTTTTTTTTTTAACTTGTGCTTTGGAAACACAGCTGCTCCTGAGCACAGGCCTGTCTGTGACATGCCAACATCTGGAAAGCCCATGCCAGCACACCGAGGATTTAAATGTCAACTTCGTGTTTCAAGGAGCCGAATCCTAGTAGTCTGACTTTGTAACTCTTTCCTGTCCTGTACCTCTTCATTAGTGCAAAATGAGATGCCACAAATGATAGTACTAGATCAGGGGTTAAGGCTTCCCACAGATTAATTACCAGTTATTTATATAGCGCACACATATTCCGCAGCGCTTTACAGAGAATATTTGGCCATTCACATCAGTCCCTGCCCCAGTCAAGCTTACAATCTATATTCCCTACCACATGTACACACATTCATGCTAGGGTTAATTTTGTTGGGATCCAATTAACCTACCAGTATATTTTAGCATTGTGGGAGGATATACAAGGGGCGCCAGTGGAGGAGAGGACGCCTCCCGGCAGTGCCACCCTCGGCCTATGGGTGGAATCACTTAGTAGTGGCATCGCCTGGGCTGGAGGATCTCCCAGTAGGCAGGAACAGGCACCGGTGTTCGGCACCGCAATGCACTAGTGAAGAACGTGAAAGTAAACTAGAGTTCCCAGCAGCCCTTGCTGTCGGGAGCTCCTGGCAGCATGGGTTGCTGGGAGCTGTAGTTTACTTTCACTTCTTCACGAAGTATGGTGTGGTACCGAAGTGTGGTGTTCCTGCCTACTGTGCAATCCTCCAGCCCAGGCGATGCCCAGCTCATCACACTAGGTACTGCAACATATTAATTGATATGTGCTTTGAAGGGGGAGGACTGTATGCAGGGAAGGGGAAGACTATGTGCTGGGAGGGGAGAGGACTATATGCAGGGAGGGAGAGACTATGTACCATACTTGCCTACTCTCCCGGAATGGCCGGTAGGCTCCCGAAAATCGGGTGACCCTTCCGGCCCTCCGGAAGAGCAGGCAAGTCTCCCGATTTGCGGGGTCCCCCCTGCCCGTCCGCCCACTTAGTGTGTAAAGTGGGCGGTCCGGCAGTCGATGACGCGATTCTTGCTGAATCGCGTCATCATAGCCACGCCCCCTGCAGTGTAATGCCGGTGATCGCGGCATTACAGAGCGGGGGCGTGGCTTAAAAGAGGTGTCACTGTGATCCCGCCCTTGCTCCGCCCCCGTCCCACCCTTGTCCCGCCTCCGGTCACCCCCTCCTTTACATCACAGCCTCCCCTGCCCACCCGCTGAGCCGATCTGGCTGCTCTCTCCCGCAGAGAGCAGCCAGAATGTCGGTAAGTATGCTATGTACTGGGAGGGAAGAGGACTATATGCAGGGGGAGGACTCTGTGCTGGGAGGGGAGATGACTATATGCAGCGATGGGGGAGACTATGTACTGGGAGGCGGGGGGGAAATCTGTGCTGGGAGGGGAGACTCTGTGCTGGGAGAGGACTATATGCAGGGAGGGGGGAGACTAAGTACTGGGAGGGGAGAGGACTATATGCAGGGAGGGGGGAGACTTGGTGCTAGGAGGGGAGAGGACTACATGCGGGGGGTGGGGACTGCTGGGAGGGGAGAGGACTATATCCATGGAGGGAGAGACTATGTACTGGGAGGGGAGAGGACTATATGCAGGGGGAGGACTCTGTGCTGGGAGGGGAGATGACTATATGCAGGGAGGGGGGATACTATGTATTGGGAGGGGGGAATCTGTGCTGGGAGGGGAGACTCTGTGCTGGGAGGGGAGAGGACTATATGCAGGGAGGGGGGAGACTCTGTGCTAGGAGGTGAGAGGACTACATGCGGGGGGCGGAGGGAGACTGCTGGGAGGGGGGAGGACTATATGCAGGGAGGGGGGAGACTTTGTGATGGGAGGGGAGAGGACTATGTGCTGGGAGGGGAGAGGACTATGTGCAGGGATGGGGGAGACCCAGTGGTGCAAGTATGCGGGTACGGAGTACCCTTAAGAATTTGGCAGCGGGTACGCAGTACCACCTGCCACACACTTTGCCATTACCACAATTATAATGTGCCAAAAAGCAACAAGACCATGGTGCTTGGCAGCATGACAGCTCCTCCCACTTTGTCAGGGTTACTGGGAGTGCGACAGTGGCTGTATTTTCCTGTAATAATGGAGGCATTACTATATATTGTTATGAAATTGGGGGCATTGCTATATATTTCTATTATACTGAAGGTATCACTATATCTTTTTAGACTTGCCTCCAGTTTCCAAAACAAAAGGGGCTGCCGTGTGGCCACGCCGCTAGTGTCATGTAGCCACTCCCACTAGCAGCATGTGACCACGACCCCTCACAACACATGACCATGCCCATTTTTTGGCACTCAGTACCACTAAGAAAATATTTCTACTTGCACCACTGGGGAGACCATGGCTATGTGCTGGGAGGGGGGAGACCATGGCTATGTGCTGGGAGGGGGGAGACCATGGCTATGTGCTGGGAGGGGGATGGGGGCTACGGCTATGTGCTGGGGGGGGTATGAAGATTACGGTTATGTGCTGGGAGGAGGAGGGGGACTATGGCTATGTGCTGGGTGCGGGATGGAGACTATGGCTATGTGCTGGGAGTAGGATGGAGACTATGGCTATGTGCTGGGAGTAGGATGGAGACTACGGCTAAATGCTGGGAGCGGAATGGGGACTATGGCTATGTGCTGGGAGCGGGATGGGGACTACGGCTATGTGCTGGGAGCAGAATGGAGACTACGGCTATGTGCTGGGAGCGGGATGGGGACTACTTCTATGTGCTGGGAGGGGGTGGGGACTACGGCTATGTGCTGGGGACAGGAGGTTACCTACCCATTGGCCAGGATGGCACTCACCAGGTGCACTGGTCGAGGAGGGGGCGCTGCCTGGTGGTGCCACCCTTGGCCAGGGAGTGGAATCACTTAGTAGTGGCAGTGCCTGGGCTGGTGGTTCGCACAGCAGCCAAGAGCTGGCACCTTTGTTCGGCACCACAATGCACCACAGTGAAGAAATTCAAAATATACTACTAGAATGCTATTCTTAATATATCACTACATCATCACTACTTAGGTAGTGCGCAGAGATACCTTTTCACTGCCATTAATATTTGATTATACCCCCTGACTGCGGGTGGCATCGCTGGGCAGTGCCCCTCCTTGTCCACGCCAGGCACTGATGATTTCTCCACAGTGTAACAAGTATTACTGTGTGGGCATGATGTGTAAGAGGCACTAGTTTATGACATAATGTGTATAAGAGGTACTACTGTGTAACGTAATTTGAATTGGGACTACTATTGTGTGGTCATGCCCCTTTCTCACAAAATCATGACCTTTTTTTGCACATGCACCTTCCCTATTTCAAATATGGAGGGGGGCACCAGTCACTTACTTTGCCAAGGGCGCCCGGTCCCCTAGATACACCTCTGCTCCACACAGTTAGAGCCATGGTGGGAATCGAACCCATGGCCTCAGTGCTGTGAGGCAGTAATGCTAACCATTACACCGTCCATACTACCCTAGTATTATCTGTACCTTCTGTGTTGAATTGCTGTGGACCTAAATCCTCTACTGGGACTTATTATCTGGACTGCTACCTGCGTATTGTTTCTGGACTATATTTACCTCTGTTTCCTGTGAATTATCTACTCCTGTGTGCGGTGAGAAATAAACCATCACTTTGGTTTCATCTGTTCTGTGTCTGAGTGATTAGAGGAACCCCGTATCCTCACATTTATTAGATGAAGTATGTTTCAGTGTTTGGCACATTGGTTGCACATTCTAGTAGAACTTTCATGATGCTGGGAATACACAGCATTTTATTGTTAATACTGAAGTAATGTTCAAATGCACTTACTGAAATTATCCACCTTGGGATATGTCTAGGTCGATAGTCATTAGGTCGACCCCATATGGTAAACATGCATTAGGTTGCCACTGACAAAAGTCAACATGTATTAGGTTCGGTTGACACTGACAGAAGGTCGACAGGTACAAAAGGTCGACACATAAAAGGCTGACACGTGAAATGGTTGTCAAAAAAAAGGTCAGCACAAAATAAAATAAAAATGTTAGTGTTGTTTTCACGGTCAGACCATAGGGAACCCAATTAGTGCCCTGTGTCCCCGCTCCGGGCAAGGTGCCTCACTCTGCTACCACTGCACTTGACACAGGTTACTACTCCCAATCATACTAGAAGGGTGTGCAATCTAGACCCATTCCCCTTATATATTCCCAATCATAGTCCACGTGGATGGTGATGTATGAAAAAGGCATAAAAAATGCATAAAGCCCTTATAAAGTTGTGTCAGAATGTCTCGACCATATGTGTTAACCATTGTCATGTCAACCATTTCAACATGTTGACCTTTTGTCAGTGTCAACCTAATGCATGTTGACCATATGGGGTCCACCTAATGACTGTCGACCTAGACATTGTATGTCTAGGTCGACAGAGTCCTAGATTTGTGTGCCAGAGACCTGAATTTTCCCCCAGGACCACTGCATTCAAGCTGCATTGTTTCACTGACATCACTTAGTCCTCAAGGAATATTTATTAAACATTGTAAATTTTCCTCATTAAATATTCACAGGATACGAGACAAAATATTGGGTCAATTTACCAGGATGCTGACCTAACAGTATAGCGATCAGAGGCGTAACTCTGGTCTTTGGCACCCAGGGCAAGATGAAGAACACCATCATCTCCCACCTCCGTCTGTCAGTCACACCATCTCCTCCCTGCGTTGCCTCTCAGCAGCACCATCATCTCCTGCCTGCATCGTCTCTCAGCACACCATCATCTTCTCTCTGCATCGTCTTTCTGCACACCATCATCTTCGCCCTGCATCGTCTTCCTGCACACCATCATCTTCGCCCTGCATTGTCTTCCTGCACACCATCATCTTCCCCCTGCATCGTTTCTCAGCATGACATCACCTCCCTCTTGCGTCATCTCTCAGCACACCATCATCTCCACCCCGCATCTCTTTCAGCACACACCATCATCTCCCGCCTGCGTATCTCAGCCACACCATCATCTCCCTGAGTTGCCTTTCAGCCACACCATCATCTGCATCATCTCCCCCCTTCATCGTCTCTCAGCACACCATTATCTCACCCCTGAATCGTCTCTCAGCACACCATCATCTCCCCTTACGTCATATCTTAAATCATCTCCCCCCTGCATCTCTCTCAGCACACCATCATCTCCCTCCTTGCATCTCTCTCAGCCCCACAATCTCCGCCTGCGTCTTTCTGCCACTCCATCATGTTCCGCCTGTCTCTCACCATCCCCCTCACTTTGTGTCTCGCAGCCTCCACCTCCTTTCACTCTGTGTCAAACAGCCCCCCCTTAATTCTGTGTCTCTCTGTCCCTCCCATTCATTCTGTCTCTCTGTGTCCCCCCTTTAATTGTGTGTCCAAACCCTCCCCCCTTCATTCTGTGTCTCTCTGTGTTTCCCCCTCACATTCATTTTGTGTCAGTGTTTCTCCACTCTCCTGTTAACTGCCAGCCGCCCTCACCTCTGCCACGGAAGAGCCAGCGGACAGTGAGGCCAGGCAAATGGCGGAAGAAAGACGCAGCAGTCCGAGACTCTTCATCCCAGCAGGACAGGGAGTGTGACATGACGTCGGTATTACGCTCCCAGTAGCAAACCTATCCTTAATAAAGCACGAGGTGCAGTCACGCCGCCGAGCACCATTGGATTCTCGACGGCGCAGTGGCGGGTCACATGTATAAAGTGTGTGGTGGACAGGCGGTACATATACGCTGCCGTGGCCATCGGCGCCTCCTTGTGCCAGGCCTGCCATGGCGCCCAGGGCAGGTGTCCTGCTCGTCCCGCCCTAGTTACGCCACTGAAAGCGATAGCGTCATTGTAATGAACACAGGAGATATCTCCTGCCTTACGGTATTGTAAATAGCAGTGACACATTTGCCTTAAACATGTGGGAACAGTTGTTTGTACTTGATTTAAGGATAAGAAACATTTGCTATATAGTCCCATAGACTTGAAAGATTAAGTTATTAAAATCTTCTGTGTGCTAATATGAACTCTGTATTGTCATATCACACACAGGCCTGCTCTCCAAAGCAGCTGCTCTTTCCAATCCAATGAAGCTATTCAGCTTACTGTAAGTAGATCCTCTGCTGCAACAAGCTTGTAGGTTTAACAGCAAAACTATGACTGCTCAGTGGTGTACTAAAGGGGATCAGTCCGCTCTGGGTACCTGGATCAAGTAGGATGCACTTGCCCCTCACAGCTAAAATACACTCCCCCTGTAGGCGGCGACTATCTGATTGCAGGGCTGCAAAAATCGCTACCTAGCGATCAGGTCTGAATTAGGCCCATAGCTATAGGGTAACCACTTATACTTGGACCTTACCCTGGGACCCCTTGTTTTGAATCTTTCTATTAAAAGGGTTATCCACCAAACGTTTGTATTTAATTCCCCCAGATTGTTTAATATTATTTACCAGCCATACTTGTCCATAAACAGGATCCAGTGCTGACCTCTACATATGTGCTGATGGGATGCTGTTATGTGACCACCGGTCACAATACCGACTGCGGGATCTCGCACACTCAATAGCCCGCTGGTCAGCATGCCGACCAACAGGGACTATTCCCACTTGTGGTGTCGTGGGACACCCATAGAGTGGGAACACAACCTGTAGTGAGCACAGCGAGCCACAGAGTCCACAAGGGGCTTTGTTAGGCCCCCCCTTCCCCCCCACTTCCCCAGTCGGCCATCTCAATGGCGGGATCCCGGCGTCGGTTTGGTGACCGCCAGTCTCACAAACCCTGAGATACTTCTTCTTCCCTGATCCTTGATTAAAGTCGTGGGTGAGGACAGAACATTACCGTAAAGCTGTATGCCATAGCATAATTTACTATCTGACAACTATGTAGGTAATGTCGTTTATATCAGTCAGAGTGTATCCTAACCTCTTATACTGCCACTCAAAACCTATCATTATATTGTATCTGCAGGACAGCTTTGCGCTGGGTCTCACTCTCTGCTGCTAGCTAGTACTAATAGATCAATGCTACATTTGACTGACAGTAACTGGCTCCTCTGTTCTGTGTAACCCAGCTTACACTGACTCTGGGGGTAATTCAGAGTTGATCGCGGCAGCAAATTTGTTAGCAGTTGGGCAGAACCATGGGGGTAATTCAGACCTGATCGCTCGCTAGCTGATTTTTACAGTCTCCGTTCACATAGTCGCCGCCCACAGGGGAGTGTATTTTAGCTGTGCAAGTGTGCGATCGCATGTGCAGCCGAGCACTACAAAAAAACTTTTGTGCAGTTTCTGAATAGCGCAGAACTTACTCAGCCGCTGCGATCACTTCAGTCTGCCCGGGACCGGAATTGACGTCAGACACCCGCCCTGCAAACGCTTGGACACACCTGCGTTTTTCCAGACACTCCCAGAAAACGGTGAATTGCCACCCACAAATGCCTTCTTCCCTTCAAAGCAAACATACCCTCCCCTGCAGGTGCCGACTGTCTGATCGCAGCGCTGCAAAAAATAGCTAGCGAGCGATCAGGTCTGAATGACCCCCCATGTGCACTGCAGGTGGGGTAGATATAACATGTGCAGAGAGAGTTAGATTTGGGTGGGTTATATTGTTTCTGTGCAGGGTAAATACTGGCTGCTTTATTTCTACACTGCAATTTAGATTTAAGTTTGAACACAGCCCACCCAAATCTAACTCTCTCTGCACATGTTATATCTGCCCCCCCTGCAGTGCACATGGGGGTCATTCAGATCTGATCGCTCGCTAGCTATTTTTTTGCAGCGCTGCGATCAGACAGTCGCCGCCTGTAGGGGAGTGTATGTTTGCTTTGCAAGTGTGCGATCGCATGTGCAGCCGAGCAGTACAAAAAGGTTTTGTGCGATTCCTGAGTAGCTCAGAACTTACTCAGCCGCTGCGATCACTTCAGCCTGTTCTGGCCCGGAATTGACGTCAGACACGGCTGTGCGAATGGATTCTTTGTTAAATCCATTGCTCAGCAACGATCCGCTTTGCACCCGTACGACACGCCTGCGCATTGCGGTGCATATGCATGCGCAGTTCGGACCTGATCACAGCGCAGCGAAAAAACCTAGCGTGCGATCAGGTCTCAATGACCCCCAAGGTTTTGCCCAACTGCTAACAAATTTGCAGCTGCGATCAAATCCGAATTACCACCTCTGTTAGGGCTTGACATAGTTTTTAGTGAAGATTTAATGAAGTTCCCTAGAACTCAAGTTAATACCATTAGGGGGAAATTAATGGGTTGCACTATTTATGTGAATGTAACTTGGCAGAATTTTCAAAAAGAGGTTTCCCATGTTTTCCTCTGTATTGTACTTGAAATTGATAGCTGTACTGTATGTTCCAATATAGCGCTGAGTATGAGAAGCAAAATGACAAATCAGTTTTATGCATCTACCAGAGAATGCATGGAAGGGGGTGGGGAGGGGGGAAGGAGTCGCGGCACATTTAAAAAAAAAAACAATTGAAAAGTTATCCACAGTGATAGAGTTTACTTTGATAGTGGAGATATATAACAATCAGACATATTATGCAAATAAAGTGATTTATTACTTTTAGTAAATAGTATTTTGGAAGTGTAATCAGATTGATTAACCAGAGCACCTGATTTATCCCCATTTTTGGGGCAATGCATAACAGGGTGTTAAATTGAATGCAAATAATACACCATAGACATATACCATGCAGTATAATATAACATATGAATACTGTATAATTGCAATCTGATCCCACTGCCTGAGGGCCTACCGGGCGTTTCCCCTGTACCACGGTGGGCCAGTCCAACCTTGGCTCATTCCTCTTGAGAAGTGATGAAATGAAGCTATTGTCCCATGTATAGCTGCATGCCTTTGCCGTGTCATAGAATAAAACAAAGAATTTGTGAATACATAGAAATAATCGTTTATTCTCCAAAGATACTTGCACAATAAACACACCTTGTTCAGTGCAGCTGTCTATTTTTTACTCTCTTCGTATAGGTATATACACAGCATGGCATGATTACCGTTTATCTGATGTTATCGCATACTTGCCTACCTGACCCTCTCCATGAGGGAGAAAATGCTCTGTTCCTGGACTTTCCTGGTAATGTATGATTGCCATCACCTGTGGTGAAACACCTTTCTTATCAATTAACTAGCTCACCACAGGTGATGGCAATCATACATTACCAGGAAAGTCCAGGAACAGAGCATTTTCTCCCTCATGGAGAGGGTCAGGTAGGCAAGTATGTGTTATCGCTACCCTGAGCCTACATGAACTCTCCCCTCGCTCTATATTTATCTTATACAGAGAGCAGTATTAGCAGGCATACAGTTAATACAAAGCTGTTATCATCTTCTAGTTTGTGTGGCAGTGAAAACAACCTTTGTCCTTACAGCTCACGTCACTGCAAGAGGCACTTGTGAGGGGAATATGATTTTAATATGCAGTTCCATTACTCCGCTGATAAGGAAACGTGAACCTTTTAGAGGAAGTGATATAGCTAGACATTCTTAAATTCCCATTAGATTCTAGATTTCCACTGTCAGCAAAGTAAATCTGCCAGTGTTATATGTACAAGTACAATTCATAGGGGGTATCCAATTAGCCACGGAAACACGGGGCAATTTATCGCAGGTCAACTTTTCACACCTATCACACGAACGTTGCAGCGATAATGGCTTTTCGGGGTATACACGCTCCTGTTTTCTGCATCTGTCCTATTCCAAAATCACAAAAATAGGATTTGCATAATAATTCTAGAAGGCAAAACCAGAGATAAGTATAGGAGGAAATGGTGAAATCTTCCTGTAACCCCAAAAAAGCCAAATTAATATAGAAAAACATTATAGAAGTCTATTAGTGGCTATAATAAAACTATTTGGTGTACTTAAATTGGGTCACATGCCTGTTATATACATTTATTTTTAAAAAGTGAAAAAAAATGGTAGAGAGCTTTTTTTGGGGCGGGGGGAGGGGGGCAAATTAAGTACTTTCATTAAATTAGGGGTACCTAGAAATGGGTAGAAGTCTAGATTTGGGTTAATTATAGGCACTTTGAAAAAAGTTTTTGGGAAAAAAAAACTACAGTACTCCTACCTGCAAGCCTAAAAAAACTCATACAGCACCCCAATATATCTGTCCCATACCTTGTACTCCATTTTCCATCACTTTTCATTTTTTTACCCCAATAATCAATAATGGCAAAAAGTGCCTAATTAGTCATTCAGGGGTGTGTCCCACGGGTTCTGAAAAAAGGACCTTATTCAGGTCGCTAAGACGATGCGACTGCATTTTCCAGTGTTCACGCACACTGCGCACGCAAAGGTCCTGTTCTGTGCGTGCACGGCTGGCAGAATGCAGTCGCATGAAGGCCTTTTTACTGCTTCGTTTTATTCATGATCACCATGGAGAAGAGCATGACTTCTCCTGGGGCGGACCAGCACAGTGTCTTGATCACATCCCCATAGTTTTGTACAGGGATTGCAATTCATAGAAGAATGTAAAGTTCTGCTTTCCATTTCTCAGTTGTTTTCAGATTAGCCAGTCTCAAAATGGTATAATCTGAACTTCAATACGAAAAGGTCAGGAAAGTTCATTACTTCCCTGTCTTTTTCCCCGATATCCACTCGAACTATGCCCCTTTATTACCCAGCAGCAACTGCTGACGTTTTCCTCTAGTCAAAGACGACGCATAGAAACTACAGTAAAACAGAAGAGAGCAAGAGAAGACTGGATCGCTGCAGCCCTGGTTATTGGGTCGATCCTGCAGGAAAGGTAAGTATACAGGAATAGAAACTAAACAAAGCTATATATCGCATCAAAATGATGCAGCATATAGTGAAAAAGAACAAACCGATACGGAGATTTAAATGAATACAGCCATGCTTGCTTTGTAGTAGTGACAGCGGCACGGAAGGCTGTTCTCGCAGCCAGAGAGACATTGTATATGCAACTTCACTATATGCAAGAGGCATATCCACAGAAAGGAAAAGCAGCTACATGTCACTGTGCAGGAGATCTCCTCATTTAAAACAAGCCACAGCATTGCATAGTGCCAACTGTACTCTTATAGGCTCTGCACACCCGGCGATGTGCCGCCAAAGGGCCAACGGCTGGCTGCCGACCCGGATGCTGGGGATGACGGGCTCCATAGCAGTACATGCTAATATGGACGAGATTGTCCATATTGGCCTGCATGTATAAGCGACCCGGCACCAACGATGAACAAACGCGTGGCCGCGCATCATTCATTGTTGGTGCCTATACACTGAACGATAGGAACGAGTTCTCGTTTATTAAGGAACTAGAACGTTCATATCGTTCAGTTAGATCTTTAAGTGTGTAAGGCCTATAAGTCTATAATATTGCATATTGTTGAGAAATTTTTGGATATATTTTCACATGTAATATGAATGTGTATACAAGGGGTATGGTATAGAAGATCTACATTCAGTAGGTCTGCAATCATTAGGTCGACATAAAGAAAAGGTCGACACACTTTTTTTTTTTTTTTGCACTGTTGGGGTTAGTGCGGACATTTTTTTCATCTGGGACCACCAATTGTAGAAACGCTACGCTCGCCACAAGGTTACAAAAGGTTCCGATTTGTGACATGGATAATCAAGGAAGGAAAAAGTCCAAAAACATGGAACATCCCCCCTCCCAAAAAACATGTCCAGCATATGAACCTGTTGACCTTTCATATGTAGACCTTTTGTCCATGTCACCCTTGTGCCTGTCGACCCATAGTCCGGATCCCTTACACATGAATGTTTGACCTTTGTAGAATGTTTTTTTTTTCTTTACTTACAAGTAAATACATTAACGTAATTGAAATCCATTATGGGGGTCATTCCGAGTTGATCGCTAGCTGCCGTTGTTCGCAGCGCAGCAATCAGGCAAAATATCGGCATTTCTGCGCATGCATAGGCACCGCAATGCGCAGGCGTGTCGTACGGGTACAATGAGCATCATGGGTTTGCACAGAGTGTAACGAACATTCCAGTCTCATGGTCGAATGCAGGAATATTGAGATTGAAGTGGGCGTTTCTGGGTGTCAACTGACTGTTTTCAGGGAGTGCTTAGAAAAACGCAGGCGTGGCTGGGCGAACGCTGGACGGGTGTGTGACGTTAAAAGCCGTCCCTCCGTCGTTAGAATCAATGCACACGAGGAGTAACTACAGGACTGGTCTTGTTTTGCACAAAATGATTTCGCGTTCGCACTTCTGCAAAGCGAAAATACAATCCCCATTGGGCGGCGACAATGCGTTTGCACGGCTGCTAAAAGTAGCCACCGTGCAATCAACTCGGAATGACCCCCTATATCCGATATATTACTCCCACTTTCTAACATTTAGATTAATTGAGGGAGTAATAGATGGAGTGGGATCAGCATTAGAAAGGCCAGCGCAGCCAGATACATATATCTATTAAACATGGAACATTGACCTAGGACTCAGGATTATATAAATATGGTACATTTCACATTGCACAGAAGCACAACTGAGTTATTACTGAGGAGAGATTCCAGCATAGGGGTATATTTAATTGATAAAAAAATATAAACAAATATCACAAGAGAGCGCTTCCATTAAAATACATTTGTCACAGACAATTTATTAATTAAAGTGTAGTAGAAAATGAATGTACAATTATAAATAAAATCAATAGTATATACACTGATTCTCACCACCGCACTTTTAACGTCCTTGTCACCACAGAGGACTATGGTGGTCATTCCGAGTTGTTCGCTCGTTGCCGATTTTCGCTATGTTGCGATTTGTTGCAAAATGCGCATGCGCAAGGCACGCAGGGTGCATGCGCTTAGTTTTTTAACTAAAAACTTAGTAGATTTGCTGTGGATCCTGCGGCGCTTTTCAGTCGCACTGCTGATCGGTGAGTGATTGACAGGAAAGGCGCGTTTCTGGGTGGTAACTGAGCGTTTTCCGGGAGTGTGCTAAAAAACGCAGGCGTGCCAGGGAAAAACATGGGAGTGTCTGGAGAAACGGGGGAGTGGCTGGCCGTGTTTGTGACGTCAAACCAGGAACTAAATATTTATTAGCAGTTCTGCTAATCTTTCGTTCGCTATTCTGCTAAGCTAAGATACACTCCCAGAGGGCGGCGGCCTAGCGTGTGCAATGCTGCTAAAAGCAGCTAGCGAGCGAACAACTCGGAATGAGGGCCTATATGCAGTCCACACATAGAGCAATTATTGTTTCTGCAAAGCTCCAATATTAGATATAAATGATCCACATCTGGTGCAAAGAATGCTTGTTTGTAAAGCTGCCAGCTTGGAAATATCTCATCAAATAGTTCCACCAATATTGGTGATGCAGATGTGAGCAGATGTAGGCAATATTGCTCAGCATGCCCCGCAGAGCATGTGCTATGCTACCACCTCTCCACCGCCAGAGTTGTGCTCACCACTATATTTCGTTGGTCCCAGCATGGACAGCAGTCTGTATGCTGGTCCGGTCTCTCAAAGTGGGAGCAGCGGTGATAGCGATGTCCGCGGGGAGGGAGGGTGCAGCTCACGCCGTGGGCTGCAGCGGGGATCGAATGGAGTGCTGGAATCTGCAGGTGACGTGCGGACAGTGTGTGAGACCCTTGACCCTGTGTGTATAGCGATTGATGATCTCCATTATGGAAAAGACTAACCCAGGACAAAGTTAGAGACTGGAAGGATCTATTGTAAAATGTTGCTTTAAAAAATTACTTTCAAAATCCTTAAAATTGGTCTGCAATCTCCACCAGGAAATAATCAACACAACACTTACAAAGGAAGGAAATACTGTAACAACCACCACTGACCAGGCTCTGACTCCCATTTTCTGCGGAATTGTAGTTGTTTAAAGTGGCTCTCCCATCTATACTACTGTATTAAAACATTCATCCATGTAAGTATTTAGCAAATGTCAAAAGTATCAGTCAGAAATGGGCAGATTTTATAGTAGTTACACCCTATCCTGTGATCTATCCCTATCCCTGTGCTTATGCCATACAGTAACTATGTATTCACTCACTCACTCACTCACTCACTCACTCACTCACTCACATTATTTGTGCACCTACTACATTGGCACAGATTTGGAAAGGTCTATAAAAATGAACTATATACATTTTTACACAATATGCTATAAAGAAAAACAAACAAAACAAATAGCAGAATGTGGAAACTTAGGGGGTAATTCCAAGTTGATCGCAGCAGGATTTTTGTTAGCAGTTGGGCAAAACCATGTGCACTGCATGCAGGAGGGGCAAACATAACATGTGCAGAGAGAGTTAGATTTGGGTGGAGTGTATTCAAACTGAAATCTAAATTGCAGTGTAAAAATAAAGCAGCCAGTATTTACCCTGCACAGAAACAATATAACCCACCCACATCTAACTCTCTCTGCAAATGTTATATCTGCCCCACCTGCAGTGCACATGGGCCCTCATTCCGAGTTGTTCGCTCGTTAGTGGTTTTCGCAACGGAGCGATTTGTCGCAAACTGCGCATGCGCAATGTTCGCAGTGCGTCTGCGCCAAGTAAATTTGCCAAAAAGTTAGGTATTTTACTCACGGCTTAACGAAGAAATGTCTTCGTTCTGGTGATCGTAGTGTGATTGACAGGAAATGGGTGTTTCTGGGCGGAAACTGGCCGTTTTATGGGTGTGTTCGGAAAAACGCTGCCGTTTCTGGGAAAAACGCGGGAGTGGCTGGAGAAACGGGGGAGTGTCTGGGCGAACGCTGGGTGTGTTTGTGACGTCAAACCAGGAACGAAACTGACTGAACTGATCGCAGTGGCAGAGTAAGTCCCGAGCTACTCAGAAACTGCAAAGAAATTTCTATTCGCAATTATGCGAATCTTTCGTTCGCAATTCTGCAAAGCTAAGATTCACTCCCAGTAGGCGGCGGCTTAGCGTGTGCAAAGCTGCTAAAAGCAGCTAGCGAGCGAACAACTCGGAATGAGGGCCATGGTTTTGCCCAATTGCTAACAAACTTTCTGCTGCAATCAACTCAGAATTACCCCCTTACTTCCTTGCTATTTTATGTTGTCACTATCCTTTATTAAAAAAAAAAAGTTTTAGCGTCCCATTGTATCTCGGGCTGACCAGTAACTGCTGTCTGTTTGCGGCTGGTGTTTATCTTGCTGCATTGTTCACATTTCACATTTAGAGATGTTTGAACCGTTTTAACCAGTTCAGAATTCAATTGAATTCACAAGTTCAATGTCCACTAACATTTTCATGGTACAACATGGTCCACTTTAAATCTAGCAGCTAAATAGTCAACAACTTGTAGCCTATTACATGTGGCCCTTTGTGTTTCATTTGTGCCTTACAATGTATTAACAGATTTTCAACTCTTAAATTATTATTTTCATTTAAAATTCAATAACGGCAAGTCCCTTTGGATGGCAGCTGACTAGACATGCAGGACCGTCTTAACAGCAGTGTGGGCCCCTGGGCACAGCAATGCACTGGAGCCCCTACCCATCCTCCAGGGGGGTGCTATCAGCGGCAGCTTAGATGTTCCGCGGGCGGTAGGGGGTATACTAACTTCCGCCCAGCATATAGGACCTGGAGCAGTAATTTCTGCTAATTACTCCTTTACTGCACAGATGGGGTGGGAGGGAGAACACTGAACTGTAGAAGGTAGCATTGGGCTGACTGAAGGGGCCCCGGTACATGACTTCCAGGGTGGTAGGGGGTGTTTAATATGTAAGGGAGGGGTCTATAGTGGAGTGGGCTTAATATTCATCATTTTCTGGTGAGAGAGCAACTTGCTTGACTGCAGATATCTCCAGTTCCTGGAAAAAGATTTCTTAGCTTTGAATGGGATAAAAAATTAGAGTGACTCACCTATCAGGAGGTAATGGGGACTTGGGATTCAGGGTTCAGGAGCCAGAGCAATCCACCAACGAATATATAAAACTGCATTCCAGGCGTGTGGAGCTGGAGCAGGGGCCAGCTGCTGGAAGGCTGATATCTCTGGTTCTGGGCATAGCAGAGACAAGCTGCCAGTGTCCACAGAAAGTGGAGAGTCCCAGATTTTGCTATATACCCTCAGAAAAACTCTAAATCATACAGAGCCCGAGATATCCGGCTGGGAAGAGCAATTAACAGGCTTGGATGGGGACTACTGCTTTGAAGTCGGATATCTCTGGTTCCCTAGGGCCGATTTTCAAAAATCTGGTACCTCTGGAAAGAGGGGACCCTCAGCTATCAGACTAGGGCCCTTATACTCCTGGGGCCCTTGGGCAAGAGCCCATTGAGCCCATACGAAAAGACGGCCCTGTAGACATGTACAGAGAGGGTGTGTCTTGTTTTATTTGGGCTAGCTTCAGGATGTACCCAACTCTGGTTTAAGAGCCTGCACACTTGTATTATGTGTGAAAACAAAAACCACCCACTTTCTGAGGGTTTCCCTGAACAGACAACCAAGTCATTTTGGATTGTGTTTGTGTCCGATATTATAAGGGCATTGCTTCTACTAGTCATGTCTTGCTAGTAAAAACATTGCAATCGGGCAGAGCAGACACACAATCCGAAATGACTGTTTCTACAGCCCGCAGCCGCCTTCCCCCTCCCTCCGTCCACTATACCGCGGGCCGCTGTACAGGCAGCTGCAGAGCAGGAGAAGGAGAAGCAGAAGGGCGCACACTGACTCAGAGACTAGGTAGGGAACAGGGCAGGCCAGTGGCGACAGCAGGAGACACTGACAGCCAGCACATGCCGAAGCTCTGCTGCCCTCCTTATATGTCTCATTGTCTGCTTGTAGCTGTGCAGAAAGTTTACTTCTGTCCTTCTACACTACTCTCTGCCCCAGCTGCTGCAGCACCTCTTTCTGCCCCAGCTGCTGCAGCACCTCTCTCTGTCCCAGCTGCTGCAGCTGAGTAACATGTATAAGCGGCTCTACTGTGGTGTAACGTGTATAAACAGCTCTGCTGTGGCATAACTTGTATAAGGGACTCTACTGTGTGGCGTAAACTGTATAAGGGGCTTTACTGTGTGGCGTAAAATGTATAAGGGGGTCTACTGTGTGGCGTAATGTGACTAATGGACACTACTTTGGTGTAATGTGAATAACGGACAATACTGTAAGGTGCAATCTAAATTGGTACTATTCTGTGGCCACACCCATTTCCCATGAAGCCAGGCCCCTATATTTCTGTTGCGCACCTTAGGCGCATACGGTCCCTATTTTAAACATGGGTGAAACTTTTGCCTTGAGATCCACAAGGTCTAGAACCGGCCCTGTCACCAATTTAGGATTTTTTTTTATATTTTTCTTTTCAAATGTAACATGCCCCCAATTCCGTACAGGGGAGGGGGCGCCGAAACATACCCTTGCTCCGGGCACCATGGCACCTAGCTACACCTCTGCTCTTACCTGAAGTTAATTACAGAATGGCACTTTGGGCCTACAGCTTTACAAATGACATTTTCATACAGAATATACAGGATATCATAACACATACTGTTACCAATCCCATTCTTAATAATGCCTATTCAGATATGAATTTGGCTTTATGGCCAGTACTGACGGGGAGATTTCCCCAGAGATGTGTGCTGAGCAATCTAGAACAGACCGCTCAGCACACATCTCTCCCCCACCCAGCACACAGCGTGATGTGTGCTGACCGAAGTGGAAGGGGGGGCGGGCAGGGGGCCGCCCATTTCACCCAGCGGTGAAATGAGTGACCTGCTAGATTGTGCCTGCATGCAGGCCAATCTAGCACGGGCGATAGTGACGCGCGGGACCGCGCATCACTATCGCTGTAGGTGATACACACGGAGAGATCCGTGCTTAACTTCTAAGCAATCTAGTCAGATTGCTTAGAATTTAAGCACTGATCTCTCCGTGTTAGTATTTAATGATTGTTCTTTACAGGTGGGCTACTAGTTCCAGCAAGGCTGCCACAGCATGATTGCACTTGGAGAACCACAAGTGCCAGTTTACTCAGACATCAAAGACCCACTGGCACCTGTAAAAAAAATATATACATTTTTATTTTTTTGTCTAGTTTGGCACCTCACAGATGTATTTAACATAAATGCCATATGCCGACGTTTCAAGTTGTTTGCACGCCCTGATATAAAAGGTCCTGCACGACCTTGAAAAGGCAGCATAGGGCCTTTATACGCATACATCATACATCTATTTGATTGAAATCCATGGAATGACGTCTTTTCCATACCCTTTGCGGGGAGGGGCGATTTTGCTCCAAAAGTAAAAACCTATGAGTCTTGGCAAAATAAACTGTAGAGATTTCACCCTTCAGGAGCCCCTATGCAACTGGGAGGTCAATTGCGGTTGTTTTGGAGAGACCCGTCTTCGTGATCCAAATATTCTACAGTTGTACTACAGGTATGCTTGAGGTTCTCCAATTGCCATCATGGGGTGTATTCAATTAACCCTACAAGTTGGAAAAACTGCATCCGGCTGGATCCACAGGTTATCCACAGGATAACAATGGGATATGATGGAGCGACAGCAGATTGGTACCAAACGATCACAAGCTTTCAGGCCTCCCAGGATGCAATGGGCTCGTCCATATATCACACACACTGGTTCAGTCAAATCAGTTTTTTGTTTGGTACGGCAGGAGTCGGACCATGGTCACAGGGCTGCTGTGTTTGGCAGCCCTAAGCTTTTTTTATTTTATTTTTATAGTCTTACTACATTGTTTTTGAGTGATCTTTCCTAACAGCGTCTTACACGCATATTGGAAAGAGTCGCTCCAACAACTCGCCGCCGGGTCGCAACAACGCTTACCCACGGTACAAGTGCTGTCTCGACGGGCGTCTGTGTCGGATATACTAGCAGGTCCAGCAGACGTTACCAGGCTGTGGCTGGAGCACGGGGAGAAGGTAAGGCATCGGTTTCGCTTAGAAGGGGAATACAGACACAGCCGCACTGTTTTGGGAGGAGACTACCAAACAGTAGCTGGCGCGCCGCCTCCACGGGTGCTCCAGCGCTAGGCCTTAGGGATCAAAAGGCACCAGGATTAGTTTGAGGCTGCGATCCCTAGGGTTGATGTCAGCGGTGGGGAGTCAGACGCTCTCCCGGTCGCCCCTCCCCCCCAGTTCATGACCAGTTTCCGTGCATCTCCCGCCATGAACGTATTGCCTCACTTCCGTCTCAGATGCTGCCACGAGGAGTCTCGGTCGCAGCATAGGCCGCTGCATCTGTGTACACTAAGTTACCGCTAGGAGATCGAGTCGCAGATGGGAGCATCTGCATGCACTGGCGTTCACTGAGCGTCTGTGTCCACTAAAAAGTTACCGGAGTGGCAGTGTACACTAGTAGCGTCTGGATCCACTCAGCGTTCGCGAATGTATTGATCGATCCTGGAAGTGGGGTGAGTCTCCCTGTATCCCACTCTACGGAGTAAGGGTTATACAGCACTAAATTTCTATCTACTTTTGTTAGTATGAATAGTTAACTTTAGTGCCTAGTGCATATGAGTCTGTGTACATTACTGTGGTTTTATTCGCAATGCGTCTGAATACGGCGTCTGAATACATTAAATAACTGTATAGAACAGAATTCAGTAGATGTACTCCTACATACTTGAAATGTGTTCGTAGTTGATAATATGCTCATATGACTAATATATAACATGTGACTGACTGCTAGTGTGATTGCTGACTTTATATATGTTTGTCAGTGTCTCTTCTGAGCCCCAATGCTGGTGCTTGGGTTAGGGTCAGATTGATATCACTTTAATACAGTAAAGTGATTACAGTCACGGATTGTGTAGTATACTGTGTAAAGCTGATTATTTATCATGTCTAAGAGCGGCAAAGGTGACGAGGTTACATTAACAGTAACACCAACACTTATAACATGTTTATCCTGTAAGGTGGGGTTATCAGCTCAGCATCTGGCACATGATGGGTTATGTGCAAATTGTTTTGCGTTTCAGCAGATTGCAAGGCAGATCCCTGTTCAACAACAAATGGATCCACCTTGGGCTATGTTTGCACAAACCTCATCAAGTATAGCTGACAGGTTGGTCCCTACAGCTTCAACATCAGGAATAGGGTATACTATTAACCCATACATGCAGCTCCCGTCTTCTGATATAGCCCCAACAGCTTCTACAAATCAACAAGCTGATAAACCAAGGGTAAATATATCATCAAATTCACAGGCTACACAGGATGATACATCAGATGAGGATAGCTCCATTTACTCTACTTCACCATATGAAGAACAGGTAGAAGGTTTCAGCGCAGAGGATATAGCTGAGTTAATTGGAGCAATGAAGGCTATTCTGTCTCTAGAGGATTCAGCAGAGCCAATAATAAAAACTAAAGCACCTGTATTTAAACGTCACAAAACAGTTAGGGTTGAGTTTCCAGGGTCAGAAGAACTGACGGAAATTATGGAGGAAGCTTGGGCTACACCGACCAGGAAATATAGAATTCCAAAAAAATGGAATTCCTATTACCCTTTTCCAACTGGGGACTGTTTAAAAAGAGAAGTGCCTCCTAAGGTAGATATGCACATCATTCGATTAGTGCGAAAATCTATTTTGCCTTTACCATCAACATCATTAAATGATGTCACAGACAGAAGAGTGGATGGGTTTTTGAAAAGCATTTTTTCTCTGTCAGGGGCAGTCATAAGGCCAGCTATGGCCTCGGCCTGGATGGCTAAGGCAGTAGCTGAATGGGCTGACGAACTGGGAACAGGAATCCCATATAGCTCATATGAAACAGGCTGCTCTATTTTTAGAAGAAGCAGCAATGGATATGGGTACAATTGCTTCCAAAGCATTAGCCTTAACGGTAGCTGCTCGCAGAGCAATTTGGCTGCGTACATGGAAAGCTGATTCAGAATGCAAGAAGGTTCTGGAAGCTTTGCCTTTTGTTGGGAACATTCTCTTTGGTAAGGAATTGACAGATATTCTGGAGTCAGAAGCAGAGACCAAGAAGGTCCGGTTTCCTGCCAGTTGTAACCCTAGGCCTAGGGGTTCGGGGTTTTGGCCATTTCGGTGGCTAGGTAAAACAAAAGGCAAAAATTATTCTAAGCAGACCCAGTACAATAAGTCTGGTAAAGCAAAGAAGCAATGGGCCACCAGAGGGCCAGCTTCCAAACCAGAACAAAAACCATCAGCCTGATGGTGCGGGCCTCCACCTGGGGGACCCCAAGGTAGGGGGCCGACTTCTTCAGTTTGCACACATATGGCATCAGTCGACGACAGATGCTTGAGTGCAAGAAGTGGTATCCCTGGGTTATGTTTTCCCTTTCAAGAAGCAGCCTCCTCTAAGGTTTTTTTGCACCAGCCCATCTCATATAGAGGCGAAGGCCAGAGCACTGCAAGAAGCAGTTCAGAAATTGCTTCAGTCCGGAGTAATTATTCCAGTACCCCCGGCACAACGGGGGCAGGGTTTTTACTCCAACCTATTTTTGGTTCAGAAGCCAAATGGGTCATTCCGGCCAATTCTCAATCTCAAAATGTTAAACAAATACATTTGGGTCCCAAGGTTCCACATGGAGATGTTACGCTCCATAGTTTTGGCCATGGAACTAGGGGATTACATGGTATCTCTGGATATACAGGATGCTTACCTGCATGTGCCTATAGCATTGTCCCATCAGTGCTACCTCAGGTTCGCCATCCTCCAGCAACATTTTCAGTTCCAGGCCTTACCCTTTGGGTTAGCCACAGCCCCCAGAGTATTTACCAAGATCATGATGGTTATGGCCGCTTATCTCCGCAAGCAGGGGATAAGGATTTTTCCATACCTCGACGATCTTTTAATCCTGGCACAATCCCAGGAATTGCTCTTGAGCCATCTCCAACAGACAGTAAATTGTCTACAGAAACACGGATGGCTCATAAATTGGGCAAAGTCGTCTCTGATTCCATCACAATGGATGATTCACTTGGGGGCTGTATTGGATTCAAGTCTGCGAAAATATTTTTACCTAAGGAAAAGATATCCAAGTTGCAGTTAATGACTCAGGAATTAATACACAGTAAGACAATATCAATCCACGCAGCAATGCGAGTGATGGGGTTGATGGTGTCAACATTCGACATGGTGAAATATGCACAATTCCACTCAAGACCTCTGCAGAATCTGATCAGACAATAAAGAAACAAATGATGGTACTTCCAGTAAAGGTAAAAAGGTCATTAGCCTGGTGGCTACAGACATCCCATCTAGACAAGGGAAGACCCTTTTGGATATCAGATTGGGAGATCCTAACAACGGATGCCAGTCTACAGGGCTGGGGAGAAGTGTCCAGAAGATTATGGTTCCAGGGTCAATGGACCATAGAAGAAAGTCACCTGCCATTAAACCTTTTGGAACTCCGGGCCATATACATGGCACTGATTCAGGCAAAGGACATTCTGCAAGGAAAACCAGTCCAGATCCGTTCAGACAATGCAACGGCAGCAGCGTACCTCAACCGTCAGGGAGGAACTCGCAGCCAAAAAGCTATGAAGGAGGTAAGTCACATACTAAGGTGGGCAGAACTCCATCTTCCAGCATTGTCCGCAGTGTTCGTTCCAGGAGTCCTAAACTGGGAAGCGTACTTTCTCAGTCGAAACACCATTCAAGCGAATGGGCTCTACACCCGGAGGTCTTTCAGACTCTAGTAGATAAGTGGGGGTTGCCAGAGATAGACCTCATGGCATCCCGTCTGAACAACAAAGTTCCGGCATAAGGGTCAAGAACAAAGGACCCCAGAGCGATCCTTGTGGACGCACTGTCAGTAAAATGGGACCTTCATCTGGCATATCTGTTTCCTCCAATCTCCCTGCTACCCAGGATGGTAAGGAAAATAAAGCAAGCAAAGGGTGCCGTGATTCTGATAGCTCCGGCTTGGCCCAGAAGGCATTGGTACGTAGATCTGCAGAGGATGTCGTTGGATGTTCCAATTCTGCTCCCTCAACGTCCAGATCTACTGATGCAGGGTCCTTGTTATCACAGGCATCTGGATCGGCTGTCTTTGACGGCGTGGCTTTTGAAACCTCTATTCTGAAGTCAAGAGGATTTTCACAACAGGTAATTCAAACTATGCTCAGAGCAAGGAAACCCTCCTCAGCTCGCATTTATCACTGAATATGGCAAGCTTATATTCATTGGTGCAGTGAAAGATGTATGGATCCAAAATCTTTCAGAGTATCCAGAATCTTAGATTTCCTTCAGGCAGGAATGGATAAGGGTTTGAAGGTGGTTTCCTTGAGAGTTCAAGTATCAGCATTGACTGTATGGTTCCAAAAGAAAATTGCTATTTTACAGGATGTGCGTACTTTTTTCCAGGGAGTGCTGCACATTCTACCACCCTTTGTTTCTCCTGCAGTACCTTGGGATTTAAGTCTGGTCCTCAAAGCCCTTCAGGGTGCTCCGTTTGAACCACTTAAAAAAGTGAATCTTAAATGGTTGACAGCTAAAGTACCCTTTCTACTGACTATGACATCAGCTAGAAGAGTGTCAGATTTAGGAGCGCTGTCATGTAAGTCTCCTTTTCTGATTTTTTATCCAGATAAAGCAGTTCTCAGAACTAGGTCTGGTTATCTTCCTAAGGTGGTCTCTAAGTTTCACCTTAACGAAGAAATTGTAGTCCCGGCTTTTCAGTTGTCAGGACTTTCTGCGGGAGAAGCGTCGCTGGACGTAGTCCGTGCATTAAGAATCTACGTGGATCGTACCAGTGCCATCAGAAAGATAGATTTTCTTTTCATTCTCTACGGATTTCACAAGAGGGGATGGCCTGCTACTAAACAGACGCTAGCAAGATGGCTTCGAATGACGATTTCAGAAGCATATTCTCGAGCTGATCTCCCTGTTCCGGCTAATGTCTCTGCTCACTCTACACGTAAGGTAGGTCCTTCATGGGCCGCACAACATGGTGCTTCAGCAGAACAGATATGTAAGGCAGCCACATGGTCTTCCTAAGGCAGCTACATGGTCTTCCATTAACACATTCATTAGACATTATGCCTTGGATACTTTTGCCTCTCATGACGCTGAATTCGGGCGAAGGGTTCTCCTGTCTAATCATGAGCCCCCCACCACTAAAAATTGCTTTGGGAAATCCCATTGTTATCCTGTGGATAACCTGTGGACCCACCCGGAGAAATATACGTTATGGTAAGAACTTACCGTTGATAACGGTATTTCTGCTATGTCCACAGGTTTCCACAGGGATCCCACCCTGACGCACCTGATTTGAGAATCTTTATACTCACTAACCTCTTCCCTCTTGCATGGAAGGGTGTGCATGTGTGTTCTTCTCGCCTGAATAGGGTTCTACATAATGCTCCTGCCTAAATGCTTTGGAACACAACTGATTTGACTGAGCCAGTGGGCGGGGATATATGGACGAGCCCGTTACATCCTGGGAGGCCTGAAAGCTTGTGATCGTTTGGTACCAATCCGCTGTCGCTCCATCATAGCAAAACAGTATGGTTAGGGTGTGTTCCAGAACAGGCGCTCAGCAGCTATGGTATAGCAGACCTCCAAAACAACAAATACTACCACAAAATCAGAGATCTGTGTTTATAACCACATCGCTTTAACACAAAATTATAGACAAATAAAAATCACCATAACGTCCCTTAATGAAGGTTCCTGTAATGGAGTCCTCAAAGCGAATGTTCTGATGGAATTTCTCCAGGGTATAGTAACATGTAAGGGAATAAAAAATAAAGACCAATGTGTAGTAGATTCCTTTTATGTATCCACAGTTCTTAGTGTATTTTTTATATGATCAAGAGGTGGTTTAGGAGCGTACCCCACTCACACTTTGATTAAGAAGCTATAAGCCCATCAAGGTTTCTTTGGCCAATGCCGTGGCCTCGCCCACTTGAACTACGCCCGGCGTGATGTTTTAGGATGGAAATATATATATAACTGAAGCGTACCCAAGAACTCACACTCGCAAGGTGGGTGTTAAACACATCAAGGTATCTTTAGTATGGAAAGGAGTGAAATATGGGTCCACTCAAGCGTACCCCAACTCACAGTGCTCGGTGTGATGATACTCCCATAAAGGTATCTTTCAGTTCTGTTTCCCGGACTGTGTTCATAAAGTGGTAATGTTGGCTCCCCAAAGAAACTCACTCTCCTCAAGTGGAAGCAGGGGGGTACACAAATTTAATAAAAATCACAAACATGAACACTTAAAATGGAGTCCATCCATAAAACAAACAAAATAGAAAAATAGCAGCAAAAATCGGCAAAGGGGTTAAAAGTTCCAAAGCAGCAGAAAAGTTTTTGTTTGAAATATCCAATAGGTAAATAACTACTCTCACACCTGTTGTCAACATGTTTCAGCCCTGGCCTGGGCGTTATCAAGACATAATGGAGTGTGGCAGTTGCTTGATATTTAAAGGGCATGTGCCCAATAGAAATTCAACAGGAAGTGACGTCATAATTTAGTTAGTTAGAATTGGTTAGTATTATGTGGTATTTATCCTCTTTGCCGTTTTCACAACAAATAGATCACAGTGTTACTCTCATTCACATTCTTCTAAACATCTATTACAATCCTGTGGAGACACTAAATAGGCAAAACTATAATAAAAACATTCACGTCGGCCGAAAATTACGGGTCCCGGCATTCTAGGAATTGGAGTTTCTGTGTACTATAAAATGGACAGACATCCTCGATGCAACATCCGGTCCCGGGGTATGTGGGAAATGTAGTCCACTGGAGTCCGATTACCTATATTCAGGCAGGAAACTGTCAAACCCGGAAGTGATGTAATCTCGGTGAAAGGATCCATGGGATGTGTAGTTTTCCAATAGAGGCAGCATACTATGATGTAAAGAGTCCCGGAATTAATAAATAAAAGATACATAGTGCGCCTACAAAATAAATATAAAGTGCACTAGTGAGCTCCCAAATGAATAGAGATTACATATGACTTAAAAACCATATTGATTCACATGCACTAAAAATAACCATAAACAAGGCTCAAAGATGGATATAAAGTGCACTAGTAGACTCCCCAGCAGGGAAAGGATGGCATATAATATAGAAATCATATTATTTGACATGCCCTAAAATCAGCAAAAACTAGAGCTTAAAAACATCTCAAATTCATAATCCAAATTCACAATGATGTATTAATATCCATCGCACACATCATTGTACAATTACATAAACCATTTTAGCTCAAAATCATTATTCAAGCCTGCAGGATGCGGAGTATTATAGTTAAAAATACAGCTCATCTCCGTTTTTGCCAGACAGACAGCCGTGTTGTTATTACGCTACGTACCTCCAATGTGTCAGTCCACAGAAACTACGGATATCTGAAGTACGGCAACCATGTTCTGATTTGAAATGAGCAGAAAGGGAGTGGGTCTCCAACCCTTTTTTTATATTCCTAATATGCTCACCTAGCCGTATTTTAAAAGGTCTTGATGTGCGTCTGATATATGTTAAATTACAGTTGCACATAATAGCATACACTATGTTCTTCGTATCGCAGGTAATAAAATCCTTTATTTCTACAGTTTTCCCATTGATGAGGATTTTTTTAATTTTACTACTGCCCCCGCTTTTTATATTTCTGCAGCCCATGCAACTCCCACACCTGAAGAAGCCTTTTGAGACTATTCCAGGCGCGGAGGCTTTAGTGTGATGGGCACTTGAAACTAACTTGGACCTCAAATTTGGAGCCTTGCGATATATATGCACAGGTTTACCGGGAACAAGTGGACCAATGACAGGGTCATTTCTCACAAGGTTCCAATGTCTGTTAAAGATTTTTTCTATAGATTTATGTTGTGTGGTGTACTCTGTTATAAACGCCCATTCATAGTTCTTATCCTTCTCCCTTTCCGTATTATTAACCTTTAGGAGATCCTGACGTTCCACTAAGCTAATCTCTTCCATGACCTTAGCTAAATTTGCACTTTTATAACCACAGATTTCAAATTTTTGGGATAAGACACTGGCTTGTTCTTTAAAGGTGGCATTATCGCTGCAATTCCTCATTAGCCTTTTTAGTTGGCCCACAGGTATAGATTTGAGCCAACTCTGATGGTGACAGCTATCAGTTGGAATATAGGTGCCCGAATCTGTGGGTTTCGCGTACGTCTTGGTATTGATCCTTCCATCATCTATGTAAACTGTTATATCAAGGAAGTTAATCAGTCGTTGATCTATGGTGAAAGACAATTTAATGTTCCTATTATTGGAATTAAGGCCCTCACAAAAAACATTCAGGGAGTCTGCGTCGCCATGCCAGACGAAAAAAATGTCATCTATATAGCGGTGATAGGACACCAGGCTCGCCCCAAAGCCATCACCCGACCAGATGGCTTCGGTCTCCCACAACCTCATAAAGAGGTTGGCATAGCTTGGGGCGAACCTGGTGCCCATCGCCGTCCCTGTTCTCTGCAGATAAAATTGGTCTTTAAACAAGAAGAAATTATTCTCCAGAATAAATGTTATCCCGTCTACAGTAAATTCCTTTACATCGTCTGACAGATCTGATAGGTTCAGAAAGTGTCTGACTGCCTCTACACCTTGTCTATGGTCGATAATGGTGTAGAGGGAGGTGACATCAGCAGTTACCAGATAATCTCCCTCTTCCCATTTAATGGTTTCTAAGGCCACAAGGAAATCCTTAGTATCCTTAAGATGGGATTTGTTCAAAAGAACCAGGGGTTGGAGAATGTGGTCAATGACTTGCGACAGATTGGCCGTTATTGAGTCCACTCCGGATATAATCGGTCGTCCCGGGGGGTCCACTAGACTCTTATGGACCTTTGGGAGAATATACATTACAGGCACAATGGGATTTTCTACCAAAATTAAACTCATCTCCTTTTGGCTCAAAGTCCCCCTCTTTTAATATTTCTCAACAAGAATTCTGAGTTTGGAGTAGATTTGGTCGTTCGGATTATTTCTTAGTTTTTTATATACAGTGGTGTCATTCAACTGTATAAGGACCTCACCTTCATATTTGTCCACATCCATTAAAACGATCCCCCCCCCCTTTTATCTGCAGGCTTGATAACAAAAGTGTCTGCCCTCTTCAGGTCACCCAATGCTTTTCTTTCCTTTGCAGTCAAATTAAACAATTTTTTTGGTTGATCCTGTAATTTATTCAGATCGTCCATTACTAGTTTAGCGAAAGATTCAAGAAAAGGCCCCTGTACATGTCTGGGGAAGAATACAGACTTAGGTTTATAGGGGGTAAGAGGGATAGTATTCTGAACATCCTGCTGGACTTGATTGGCAAAAACCTTTTTAACTGTAAGTTTTCTAACATATTTTTGTAAATCTATATACAAATTGAAGGAGTCAACAAAATTACTGGGAGCGTATTTCAGACCGTTTTGTAATACAGATGTTTCACTTATGGAAAGAATAGGTGTACTTAGGTTAAAAACCTTTACCTTATCTGTTTCATTACCCACAGAATAATTTTGACTAATGGATGCTGCGAGGGGATCCACATTTATATCACCATTACTAGGCGTATCCGTTTTCACTAATTTATTTTTCCTCTTTTTATGTTTCCGTTTTCTTGGTTTAATTTTCCCTCCTCTTTTTTCCCCTTTTTGTTTTAGATGTGACTATCTGTATCTTGTTAACAGTTTTCCCTCCTCTAAAAAACGAGGCGACTCACTCATGCCTTCCAGAGGGGAGAATCGGTTAGGGGTAGTTGCATGAAACCTTACCGGTGAATGTCTAGAACTATTTCTCTGTCGGATTGGAGAAATCCTATGGTTAAATGTTTGATCCCTGACATCCCTTATATCAGTCTCTACTTTGGTCGATCCTGTTTGGTATCTAGGGTACCTCCTATTTTTAATTGGTCTATTTCTCCATTCTGGTGCCTGATCACTTTGATGGAAGTATTTAGTATCTCGTCTGTTCTCAAATCTAGACCTAGGTCTAGGGCGAGGAGTGCCCAATGGTCCCTGATATGAATTGGAAGTGATATATTCCTTATTCTTTTCATGTCTATAAGGGGAGTCTGATATTGAACCTTTATTATAGAGGTTTTTTCTGTATCCACGAGGTCTAGCCTCATGTTGTACTTTCGGTATAGGTACCCTTTCTGTTAGGGTCTCCTTCTCTAATTTGTCCCTATTAAAAAATGTTAATTTCCTTTCCATCAGTTGCCTTTGGGTTCTTTTTAGTTTTAACTCAATTTCTCTATCAAGGGTCTTGTATTCTTCAGAACTTGTATAAGGGGAGGCCAAAGACTTATAGACCGCTATTTCCTCATCAAATTTACTCAATTCCATCTTTCTTTCCGAGATAATGAGTTTTATCTATGAGAAAGAGCATGTATCTATAGTGTTTTCCCACTCCATTACAAATTCCTCTCTGGCATTTTCAAATGTAGACATTTTAGAGATTTTTAGCCCACGAGGGATTAATTCATGGGCCAAGTACCGTTCTAGAGTTGCAACCTCCCACCATAGTTTACACTCCTTGATAAGAATGGTTTCTAGTTTACTCATCCCATATAGATCATCATCTAGTAATTCAGTCCCAACTATGTTTTCTCCAAAGGTTTTTTCAAACATAGAGTGCCTTTGCTCTCTATAGGAAAACATGATGATATTACAGTAAGCTGATTAGCTGCCCCTCTAGTACACTCCCAAGGTGAAAATAACAAAGCAAAACAGTATGGTTAGGGTGTGTTCCAGAACAGGCGCTCAGCAGCTATGGGATAGCAGACCTCATGAGATGTCACCACATCTCCAAAACAACAAATACTACCACAAAATCAGAGATCTGTGTTTATAACCACAGCTCTTTAACACAAATTTATAGACAAATAAAAATTCACCATATATATATCCCATTGTTATCCTGTGGAATCCTGTGGACATAGGAGAAATACCGTTATCAACGGTAAATTCTTACCATAATGTATATTTCTGCAGCAGGGTACATTGGTTTCCACAGGGAAACATCAGGGGGGGGGGGGGGGAGAGCGGGATCTTCATCCAGAGCAGGAGCAGTTCTTGGTGGGGGCAAGCAGTGCCTGCGCCCGGGACGCTGCAGCCTGGGGGCGTGGCCGCAGTCACCCCGCTCCCCAGCTGCAGCGGGCTGTGTGGGCGTCCGCTGCAGCCGGCTCCAGTGACAGACACTAGAGGTCATTATTGACCTATAGTGTCTGTGCGGCGCTGCTATGGGAGAGACGTCATGACGCGCACTAACTGTTTTCTCTTACGTCCTAGAGGATGCTGGGGACTCCGTAAGGACCGTGGGGTATAGACGGGCTCCGCAGGAGACATGGGCACCTATAAAGAACTTTTAGTATGGGTGTGCACTGGCTCCTCCCTCTATGCCCCTCCTCCAGACCCCAGTTAGATCTTGTGCCCAGAGGAGATAGGGTGCATTACAGGGAGCTCTCCTGAGTTTTCTGTTTAAAAGCATTTTGTTAGGTTTTTTATTTTCAGGGAGCACTGCTGGCGACTCCCTGCATCGTGGGACTGAGGAGAGAGAAGCAGACCTACTTAAATGATAGGATCTGCTTCTTAGGACACCATTAGCTCCAGAGGGAGTCGGAACACAGGTCTCACCCTGGGGTTCGTCCCGGAGCCGCGCCGCCGTCCTCCTCGGAAGATAGAAGCCGGGTGAGTATGAGAAGAAGAGAAGACTTCAAGGAGGCAGAAGACTTCAGATCTTCATGAGGTGAGCGCGCAGCGGTAACGCTGCGCGCCATTGCTCCCACACAACACACACAGGCACAGATGGGTGCAGGGCGCAGGGGGGGCGCCCTGGGCAGCAATAAACCTCGTTCTCGGTACAAATATATATATTAGGCTGCGGAAGCAGAAAATAGACGATCCCCCGCCATTTTTATGAAATTGAAGCGGGACCGAAGCCCGCCTCTGGAGGGGGCGGAGCTTGTTCCCTCAGCACTAACTAGCGCCATTTTATCCACAGAAGCTGCAGAGCCGGACTGAACGCATCAGAGGGCTGAAAAAAAGAGGAGGGTGGGCACATTTCAAGCGCAGTGAGTGGGAATAACATTGGCATTATATATAAAAGAGCTATCTGGATTTTCCAGTGTCAGCTGGGCACTGGGTGTGTGCTGGCATTCTCTCTCTCTGTCTCTCCAAAGGGCCTGGTTGGAGAATTGTCCCCGTATAGTTATATCCCTGTGTGTGTGGGGGGTCAGTACGTGCGTGTCGGCATGTCTGAAGCGGAAGGCTTATCAACGGAGGAGGTGGAGGAGATGAGTGGTGTGTCCCCGTCGGTAGTGCCGACTCAGGAATGGATGGATATGTGGCATATGTTAAATGCAAGTGTAGCGTCATTGCATAAGAGGCTAGACAAAGCAGAATCCAGGGAGACATCAGGGGGTCAATCCACGGATTGGACCGACTCACAAGGCCCGTCAGGGTCTCTAAAGCGTCCCTTGTCACAAATTGTGGACACAGATACCGACACGGACTCTGATTCCAGTGTCGACTATGATGATGCTAGATTGCACCCTAGGGTGGCAAAAACTATTCAGTATATTATTATTGCAATAAAAGATGTTTTGCATATCACAGACGACCCCTCTGTTCCCGACACGAGGGTGCGCATGTATAAGGAAAAGAAACCTGTGGTAAACTTTCCTCCATCTCATGAACTTAATGAGTTATTTGAAAAAGCTTGGGAATCTCCAGATAAGAGACTGCAGATTCCCAAAAGGGTTCTTATGGCGTACCCTTTCCCTACACAGGACAGGGCACGTTGGGAATCCTCGCCCATAGTGGACAAGGCTCTAACACGCCTGTCCAAGAAGGTGGCGCTGCCATCTCCAGATACAGCAGCCCTCAAGGACCCTGCGGACCGCAGGCAGGAGACTACATTAAAGTCTATTTATACCATTGCGTCGGCATGGGTATGTAGTGCAGTTGCAGCTTGGACAGATACCCTTTCAGCTGACCTTGATTACCCTAGATAGGGAAACCATTTTGCTAACTTTAGCACATATTAAAGACGCAGTCTTATATATGAGAGACGCTCAAAGAGACATTGGATTGTTGGGTTCCAGAGCCAATGCCATGGCTATTTCAGCGAGACGATCCTTATGGACCCGCCAATGGACGGGTGATGCGAATTCAAAAAAGCATATGGAGGTTTTACCCTATAAGGGTGATGTGTTGTTTGGGGATGGGCTTGCGGACCTGGTTTCCACAGCTACCGCAGGTAAATCTACCATTTTACCTTTTGTTCCCCAACAGCAAAAGAAAACTCCACAGTATCAGATGCAGTCCTTTCGGTCGCATAAGCCCAGAAGAGGTCGGGGTTCCTCCTTCCTTGCCAGAGGTAAGGGTAGAGGGAAAAGAACACCTGCCGCGGCGGGTTCCCAGGAACAGAAGTCCTTCCCGGCTTCTACAAAATCCACCGCATGACGCTGGGGCTCCCCTGCGGGAGTCCGCAACGGTGGGGGCACGCCTTCGACTCTTCAGCCAGGTCTGGGTTCGGTCAGACGTAGATCCTTGGGCAATGGAGATAGTTTCCCAAGGCTACAAGCTGGAATTCGAAGAGGTGCCCCCACACCAATTTTTCAAGTCGGCCTTACCAGCTTCTACCCCAGAGTAGTGTTAGCAGCAATTCAAACACTGTGTCAACAGCAAGTGATTATCGGGGTTCCCCTGAGCCAACAGGGAAAAGGGTACTATTCGACCCTCTTTGTGGTCCCGAAGCCGGATGGTTCGGTCAGGCCCATTTTAAATCTAAAATCCCTAAATCTGTACTTGAAACGTTTCAAAATTCAAGATGGAATCACTCACAGCTGTAATAGCCAGCCTGGAAGGGGGAGATTTTATGGTGTCACTGGACATAAAGGATGCTTACCTTCATGTCCCCATATATCCCGCTCATCAGGAGTACCTGAGATTCGCGGTACAGGATTCTCATTTCCAGTTTCAGACGTTGCCGTTTGGGCTTTCAACGGCCCCGAGGATTTTCACCAAGATAATGGCGGAGATGATGGTGATCCTGCGCAGGCAAGGAGTCACAATTTTCCCATACTTGGACGAACTCCTGATAAAGGCAAGATCCAAAGATCAATTACTGAAGAACGTGTCTCTCTCTCTGAGAGTGCTCCAGCAACACGGTTGGATTCTCAATCTGCCAAAGTCACAGTTGGTTCCAACAGACTATCGTTCATAGGCATGATACTAGACACGGAACGAAAGAAGGTTTTTCTCCCGTTGGAAAAAGCCCAGGACCTCCAGAACATGGTCAGAGACCTGCTAAAGCCAAAAAGAGTGTCAGTTCATCAATGCACTCGAGTTCTGGGGAAAATGGTGGCAGCCTACGAGGCCATTCCCTTCGGCAGGTTCCATGCGAGGACGTTTCAATGGGACCTTCTGGACAAGTGGTCTGGGTCCCATCTACAAATGCATCAGAAAATAACACTGTCCCCCAGGGCCAGGGTGTCTCTCCTATGGTGGCTGCAAAGTGTTCACCTTCTAGAGGGTCGCAGGTTCTGCATTCAGGACTGGGTTCTGGTGACCACGGACGCGAGCCTCCGAGGATGGGGAGCAGTCACCCAAGGAAGAAACTTTCAAGGACTATGGTCAAGCCAGGAGTCCTGTCTGCACATCAACGTGCTGGAATTAAGGGCCATATACAACGGCCTTCGACAAGTGGAGGGTTTTCTTCGCAACCTACCGGTTCTGATTCAATCAGACAATGTCACAACCGTGGCTCATGTGAACCGCCAAGGCAGGACAAGGAGCAGAGTCGCAATGGCGGAAGCCACCAGGATTCTTCGCTGGGCGGAAAATCACGTAAGCGTTCTGTCAGCTGTCTTCATTCCGGGAGTGGACAACTGGGAAGCAGACTTCCTCAGCAGACACGATCTCCATCCAGGAGAGTGGGGACTTCATCAAGAAGTCTTTGCAGAGATAACAGGTCTCTGGGGAGTTCCTCAAATAGACATGATGGCATCACGCCTCAACAAGAAGCTTCGGAGGTACTGTGCCAGGTCCCGGGACCCTCAGGCAATAGCTGTAGACGCTCTGGTAACGCCATGGGTGTTCCAGTCAGTCTATGTGTTTCCTCCTCTGCCTCTCATCACAAAGGTGTTGAGGATCATAAGGCTGAAAAGAGTACAGACAATACTCATTGTTCCAGACTGGCCTCGAAGGGCCTGGTACTCAGAACTTCAGGAGATGCTCGCAGAAGATCCTTGGCCTCTTCCACTAAGGGAGGACCTGTTACAGCAGGGACCCTGCACGTTCCAAGACTTACCGCGGTTACGTTTGACGGCATGGCGGTTGAACGCCGGATCCTAGCTGAGAAGGGTATTCCGGAGGAGGTCATACCTACTCTAATAAAGGCTAGGAAGTAGGTGACGGCGAAACATTATCACCGTATCTGGAGGAAGTATGTATCTTAGTGTGAAGCCAAGAATGCTCCTACAGAAGATTTCCACCTGGGCCGTTTTCTCCACTTTCTACAGACAGGAGTGGATATGGGCCTGAAGTTAGGCTCTGTTAAGGTACAGATTTCGGCCTTATCGATATTCTTTCAGAAGGAATTGGCTTCTCTTCCAGAAGTCCAGACTTTTGTGAAGGGAGTGCTACACATCCAGCCTCCTTTTGTGGGCCCAGTGGCGCCATGGGACCTGAACGTGGTGTTACAGTTCCTTAAGTCACACTGGTTTGAACCCCTTAAAACGGTTGAGTTGAAATTTCTCACATGGAAGGTGGTCATGTTATTGGCCTTAGCTTCGGCAAGGCGGGTGTCTGAATTGGCGGCATTGTCTCACAAGAGCCCCTACTTGATTTTTCATGTGGATAGAGCAGAATTGAGGACTCGTCCTCATTTTTTACCTAAGGTGGTGCCTTCATTTCATATGAACCAACCTATCGTGGTGCCTGTGGCTACGAGTGCCTTGGAGGATTCCATGTCCCTGGATGTAGTCAGGGCCTTAAAGATTTATGTAGCCAGGACGGCTAGAATTAGGAAAACAGAGGCTCTGTTTGTCCTGTATGCAGCCAACAAGATTGGCGCGCCTGCTTCAAAGCAGACTATTGCTCGCTGGATCTGTAACACGATTCAGCAGGCTTATGTTACGGTTGGATTGACGTTACCACATTCAGTAAAGGCCCATTCCACTAGGAAGGTGGGCTCTTCTTGGGCGGCTGCTCGAGGCGTCTCGGCATTACAGCTTTGCCGAGCGGCGACTTGGTCGGGTTCAAACACTTTTGCTAAATTCTACAAGTTTGATACCCTGGCTGATGAGGACCTAGCATTTGCTCAGTCGGTGCTACAGAGTCATCCGCACTCTCCGGCCCCATTGGGAGCTTTGGTATAAACCCCATGGTCCTTACGGAGTCCCCAGCATCCTCTAAGACGTAAGAGAAAATAAGATTTTAAACCTACCGGTAAATCTTTTTCTCCTAGTCCGTAGAGGATGCTGGGCGCCCGTCCCAGTGCGGAAGATCTGCGAGACTTGTATATAGTTATTGCTTACATAAGGGTTATGTTACAGTTGGAATCGGTCTTGGACCGATGCTGTTTGTTCATACTGTTAACTGGTTTTGGGTATTCCAGGTTATATGATATGATTGGTGTGGGCTGGTATGAATCTTGCCCTTAGATTAACAAAATCCTTTCCTCGTATTGTCCATCTCCTCTGGGCACAGTTCTCTAACTGGGGTCTGGAGGAGGGGCATAGAGGGAGGAGCCAGTGCACACCCATACTAAAAGTTTTTTATAGGTGCCCATGTCTCCTGCGGAGCCCGTCTATACCCCATGGTCCTTACGGAGTCCCCAGCATCCTCTAAGGACTAGGAGAAAAAGATTTACTGTTAGGTTTAAAATCTTATTTTTGCAGGCACTCTGCGATACAACTGTTCGCACTTCTGCTAAGCTAAAATACACTCCCAGTTGGCGGCGGCATAGCGTTTGCACGGCTGCTAAAAACTGCTAGCGATCAACTCGGAATGACCCCCCATTGTACGAATATTCTGATATATACCTCCGGTCTAGGACCGCGCAGTGTTGTATATACTGTGTGTATACTGTGTGTGTATGTATGTATGTGTGTATGTATGTATGTATGTATGTATGTATGTATGTATATATACTAGTCCAGTGCTTATAATAATTTCTGCATTGCCTGTGACTGTGTGTGCCTGCATCTGCTGTATGGTTTCACTCTCATGCGTATCCCATCTGAAGCAGCTATTACTAGATTCTGTACCCAAAGGGACTAAGTACATCAGGGTCCTCTAATATAGTGTACACAGTACTTATTGCTATATGGATATTTTACTGTGTTACAGTCACGTACAATGGGATTTAGTGCACAAGTTTGTGTACTCTTATGCAGATTGTGTATTTTGTCTGGCTTCATTGTGCTATTAGCCAGATTGTTGCTTTATTACAATGTCTAACAATAAGGGCAGTAAAACTCTGGAGGCTCCTGTAAGTTGCAAGGTATGCTCCAGAGGTTTAACTGAGGGGCAAGTATTGTGTGATGGTCTGTTTACTGAATATCATACACCTCCCAGTCAGCCTTCAGCTCCTGTGACTACAATGGAGCCACCCTGGGCTATGTTCACGACCCTCCCGGGGACTCTGGTGGACCGTTTAGCCCCCCCCATAGGGGACCTCCGGTGCCACTCCCACCAGAAGTTGTCCCTATGGTAAATCCGCCTTGGGCAGAAAATTTGTCTACACAGCTGCAGCAGTTAAATCAGTTTTTAGTTAGACAGAAATCTACTCCAGGTCACTCCCGTGTCCCTGGGTCCTCTAAGCGGGCGGCTTATTCCTCACAATCCACTAACCGCTCTGATGTTTCATCATATGAGGAGGGGGAGCATACAGTCCTGTCAGACACTGAATCCTGTGTTACTGACGAGGATTCTCCCTCACAAGTTGATGTCCCTGCCGGAGTGGTTGCTATTAAGCAGATCCTACAAACTCTGAAGATGAGGATTCCACTACAGTGGCCAAGAAAACGGATATGTTTAAACAGCAGAAAGTGGTTAAAACTGTATTACCCCATTCTGATCATCTTGTGAACATCAGGAGGGAACCCTGGTCTACCCCAGGTAAGAAATTCCCGCTCCCTAAACGGGCTTTATCTCGATATCCTCTCTCTGCAGAGTTATGTAATAAGTGGGAGAATCCGCCGCTGATGGATTCTCCCGTCTCGTAGTGTCGTCTACTCTGCCTGTCACCACACTGAAGGAACAGACAGATAAGCGTGTGGAGGGATGCCTGAAATCTATATATTCCCTCATAGGGGCCATTCATAGACCCATGATAGCTTCCTCTTGGGCCGCAAAAGGTATTGAGGCATGGGTTCAGAGTTAGAGGAAGAGCTGCCCTAGGATATTTCTGACAATGCCAGACAATACCTGTCTCTAATATGCACCACCTCCTATTACATTCAGTAGGCGTCCTCTGAGGCGGGGGTAATGGCAGCCAAAGCGTCATCCACATCTGTCCTGGCTCGCCGCATACTGTGGTTAAGGTCGTGGAAAGTGGATTTAGACTCCAAGAAGATCTTAGAGGTACTTCCCTTCACTGGGGACATTTTATTTGGAGAGGACCTAAATAAAATAGTGTTTGAATTAGCAGCTGCTAAGACTGTTTTTCTTCCTCCTAATCCTTCTACACAGAAGGCTGAGACTACCACTTTTCGTTCCTTTCGACATCAAGGGAAAACCAAGGGTCAGACTAACCCGAGACAATATCATGCTCCCAATACCACCAAGCCCAAGACTAAGCAGCCCTGGGCAGCCTGTGTCAAAACAAGACAAGCCTCCCGCATGATGGGGCGGACCTCCCCCTGGGGGACCCCAGCGTGGGAGGCAGACTTCTACAGGTCGCCCAAGTCTGGTTAAAGACCGCGCCAGACGCTTAGGTACTGGAAGTTGTCTCTCACGGGTTCGCTGTCTCCTTCAAGAGACATCCCCCTCACCAGTTCTGCACTACGGTACTCCCTTCAGATCCGTTGAAGGCGCAGGCTCTACAAACTGTGGTAGGTTCCCTGAGTGGTTGTGCCAGTACCTCAGTCCCAGCATGGCAGAGGCTATTATTCGACCCCGTTTCTAGTGCAGAAACCCAATGGGTCTTTTCAGCCTATACTCAACCTCAAATCACTGAACAAGTTTGTGAGGGTAGCAAATTTTCATATGGAAACGTTGCACTCAATCGTGCTGGTGATGGAACCCGGAGATTACATGGCATCCTTGGGTATACAGGATGCTTCTCTGCATATTCCGATTGCCATATCGCATCAGCAGTTCCTGCGGTTTGCTATTCGGCGACAGTGACTACCAATTCCAAGCTCTGCCGTTTGGACTGGCCATGGCTCCTTAGATCTTCACCAAGGTTATGGCCGTGATGACGGCGCACCTCCGTCGCCAGGGAGTCAGAATCCTGCCGTACTTGGACGACCTGCTGATTCTGGCGAGTTTCCACAATGTCCTCCTCAGTCATCTAAAATTGACGGCGAGTTGCTTATAAGCCCACGGATGGCTGATCAACTGTTCCTGTCTCCAGACAAGGTCCTGAAAATCCAGGACAAGATAAGACACTTCATCCATCACCCCAGAGTGTCAATACACTCGGCGATGTAAGTACTTGGCCTGATGGTGTCGACGTTCGACATGGTGGAGTACGTTCAATTTCATTCCTGCCCTCTGCAACGATTAATTCTAGCCACGTGGGACGGCCCGCCTCGCCTCATCGGATCATATCCCAAATGATCTTGTTGGCTCCAGAGGTTCGTTTGTCGCTGACCTGGTGGCTCCAGGACCAGCAATTGAGCAGGGGCCATCCCTTTTGGATCACCAACTGGGTCCTGGCAGTCTGAGGGGATGGGGAGCGGTGTTGTAGCAACACTCTTTTCAGGGTCGGTGGACCAAGGACGAATCACTCCTCCCAATAAACATTCCTAGAGCTGAGGGTGGTGTTCAATGCATTATCACTTGCCCTACCTCTGCTACAGAACAGGACGGTTCAGGTAGGTCAGACAACTCCACGACAGTGGCATCAAGGCAGCACTTGAAGCCGCATGGCTATGAAGTGTCAAAAATCCTTTGTTGGGCAGAACGCCATCTGCCAAGTATATTGGCAGTGTTCATTCCGGGTGTCCTGAACTGGGAAGCGGGCTACCTCAGTCAGCAGGACATACACGCCGGAGAGTGGAGTCTTCATCCAGAAGTCTTTCAACTCCTAGTGGACAGGTGGGGTCTACGGGAAGTAGATCTCATGGCGTCTTGACACAATCACAAGGTTCTAGTCTTCTGATCTTGGAACAGGGATCCTCAAGCAGTGTTCGGGGACGCACTGGCGGTGTCATGGCGCTTTCGGCTGCCTTACGTGTTCCCTCCAGTGTCACGGGTGGTATTCAGTATGTCGGCTGTTGGGATCCCGGCGCTGGAATCCCAACACCCGGGATACTGACAACTATTCTCCCTCTTGGGGGTCCATGACGCCCCCTGGAGGGAGAATAGCGTGACCGCAAGGGGCTCATTTGCACTCTCCAAGCTGACAGTATACCCGCGGTCGGGATCCCGGCGTCAGTATGCTGGCCGCCGGCATACCATACTACACCCAGTGTCACTCCTGCCCAGGGTTCCACGGAAGTTCAAATAGGAAGGAGGAATGCTGCTTCTAGTCACTCCAGCAAGGCCCTGCAGGGTCTATTGACAGGGCATCCCCTTCTACTTCAACGATCAGACCTCTTTGTACAGGGCCCTTGTCTCTAACTTGACCTGGTCAGACTGGCTTTGACGGCGTGGCTTTTGAATAATCACTCCTGAGAGCCAAAGGATTTTCAGAGGCGGTTATTCAAACTAGGTTGAAAGCCCGCAAACTGGCCTCGGCCCTGATTTATTACAGGTTATGGAATTCTTAATTCACCTGGTGTGCTGAGAAGAATTACAATGTCCATAGATTCAGAGGCCCCAATGCATCCTGGGACAGTCAAAGCTTTGTCAGATGGTGCCTCTGGATCAAGATCCCACTCTCCACCCCGATGTTTCCCTGTGGAACACAATGTACTTCGCAGAAAGAGTTATCAATGTCAAGTCTACCATATCTCTCCTTTTTACGGCTTTTTTAGGTTGAATCTGGATTCAACCTATTCAAGTCTGTTGCCGTTTTTCAGACTGGTCGGAAATTCTGACTTGTCGAAAACCACGTTGATTGGCGGATTAGCCGCGGATCCACGTATTTTGTGGGAATTGCGTGCATTTGACAGGTTTTTAGCCCGTTTCCGACAATGCCGATAAAAAAGAAAAAATCTGATCTGCATTGTTGGAAACGAGCAGAAACCTGTTGGAAAAGCCCGTAAATTGAATAGTGAAGTGTCGGATTCTGTCAGAGAGGATCCGACACTAATTGAATATACCCCATGTCTTGGCAACCTGTAAAGAACAAGATTTAAAATACTATAATTACCTCACAATGGGTGCGGAGAAGACGCCTGAGCTTTTAGCACAGGGCTTGTTGACATCATGGCAGGGGGAACCACACTATGCATCTTCCTGCTATGGCATCAATAAACCTGGCTCATTCAGCCTGGTGCTGGTTGGTAAAAATAGGGATACACCCCCCCCCCCCCCCCCCCCCCTTCACAATTTGGAGGGACCACCAAAATAACCTGTACAGATCCTAGTGGCCTGTGCAGTGCTTTTGTCATTCTTCTAAACCGCTCAGTAATCTGTCTGTTTAAGCTTTAGGAAATCTGCTGAAAAGCCCAAACAAACACTTTGCACATATACCCTCAGTGTCTTGGGCTCAAGATGTCGCACATACTCAGCTGCTGAGGGGCATTAAAAATAAGATTTTACTTACCGATAAATCTATTTCTCGTAGTCCGTAGTGGATGCTGGGACTCCGTCAGGACCATGGGGATTAGCGGCTCCGCAGGAGACAGGGCACAAAAATAAAAGCTTTAGGACTAGGTGGTGTGCACTGGCTCCTCCCCCTATGACCCTCCTCCAAGCCTCAGTTAGGATACTGTGCCCGGACGAGCGTACACAATAAGGAAGGATTTTGAATCCCGGGTAAGACTCATACCAGCCACACCAATCACACCGTACAACTTGTGATCTGAACCCAGTTAACAGTATGACAAACGTAGGAGCCTCTGAACAGACGGCTCACAACAATAACAACCCGATTTTTTTGTAACAATAACTATGTACAAGTATTGCAGACAATCCGCACTTGGGATGGGCGCCCAGCATCCACTACGGACTACGAGAAATAGATTTATCGGTAAGTAAAATCTTATTTTCTCTGACGTCCTAGTGGATGCTGGGACTCCGTCAGGACCATGGGGATTATACCAAAGCTCCCAAACGGGCGGGAGAGTGCGGATGACTCTGCAGCACCGAATGAGAGAACTCCAGGTCCTCTTTAGCCAGGGTATCAAATTTGTAGAATTTTACAAACGTGTTCTCCCCCGACCACGTAGCTGCTCGGCAGAGTTGTAATGCCGAGACCCCTCGGGCAGCCGCCCAAGATGAGCCCACCTTCCTTGTGGAATGGGCCTTGATAGATTTAGGCTGTGGCAGGCCTGCCACAGAATGTGCAAGTTGAATTGTGCTACAAATCCAACGAGCAATCGTCTGCTTAGAAGCAGGAGCACCCAGCTTGTTGGGTGCATACAGTATAAACAGCGAGTCAGATTTTCTGACTCCAGCCGTCCTTGAAATATATATTTTCAATGCCCTGACAACGTCCAGCAACTTGGAATCCTCCAAATCGCTAGTAGCCGCAGGCACCACAATAGGCTGGTTCAGGTGAAACGCTGAAACCACCTTAGGCAGAAACTGAGGACGCGTCCGCAGTTCTGCCCTGTCCGAATGGAAAATCAGATATGGGCTTTTATACGATAAAGCCGCCAATTCTGACACTCTCCTGGCTGAAGCCAGGGCCAGTAGCATGGTTACTTTCCATGTAAGATATTTCAAATCCACCGATTTGAGTGGCTCAAACCAATGGGATTTGAGAAAATCCAAAACTACATTAAGATCCCACGGAGCCACTGGGGGCACAACCGGGGGCTGTATATGTAGTACTCCTTTTACAAAAGTCTGGACTTCAGGAACTGAAGCCAATTCTTTCTGGAAGAAAATCGACAGGGCCGAAATTTGAACCTTAATGGACCCTAATTTGAGGCCCATAGACAATCCTGTTTGCAGGAAATGTAGGAATCGACCCAGTTGAAATTCCTCCGTTGGGGCCTTCCTAGCCTCACACCACGCAACATATTTTCTCCAAATGCGGTGATAATGTTGTGCAGTCACCTCCTTCCTGGCTTTTACCAGGGTAGGGATGACCTCTTCCGGAATGCCTTTTTCCCTTAGAATTCGGCGTTCAACCGCCATGCCGTCAAACGCAGCCGCGGTAAGTCTTGGAATAGACACGGTCCCTGCTGAAGCAGGTCCCGTCTTAGAGGTAGAGGCCACGGATCTTCCGTGAGCATCTCCTGAAGTTCCGGGTACCAAGTTCTTCTTGGCCAATCCGGAGCCACGAGTATCGTTCTTACTCCCCTTTGCCGTATAATTCTCAGTACTTTTGGTATGAGAGGCAGAGGAGGAAACACATACACTGACTGGAACACCCACGGTGTTACCAGAGCGTCCACAGCTATTGCCTGAGGGTCTCTTGACCTGGCGCAATACCTGTCCAGTTTTTTGTTGAGGCGGGACGCCATCATATCCACCTTTGGTTTTTCCCAACGGTTCACAATCATGTGGAAGACTTCTGGATGAAGTCCCCACTCTCCCGGGTGTAGATCGTGTCTGCTGAGGAAGTCCGCTTCCCAGTTGTCCACTCCCGGAATGAACACTGCTGACAGTGCTATCACATGATCTTCCGCCCAGCGAAGAATCCTTGCAGCTTCTGCCATTGCCCTCCTGCTTCTTGTGCCGCCCTGTCTGTTTACGTGGGCGACTGCCGTGATGTTGTCCGACTGGATCAACACCGGCTGACCCTGAAGCAGGGGTTTTGCCAGGCTTAGAGCATTGTAAATCGCTCTTAGCTCCAGTATATTTATGTGAAGAGACATCTCCAGGCTTGACCACACTCCCTGGAAGTTTCTTCCCTGTGTGACCGCTCCCCAGCCTCTCAGACTGGCATCCGTGGTCACCAGGACCCAGTCCTGTATGCCGAATCTGCGGCCCTCTAACAGATGAGCACTCTGCAACCACCACAGAAGAGACACCCTTGTCCGTGGAGACAAAGTTATCCGCTGATGCATCTGCAGATGCGATCCGGACTATTTGTCCAGCAGATCCCACTGAAAAGTTCGTGCGTGGAATCTGCCGAATGGAATCGCTTCGTAAGAAGCCACCATTTTTCCCAGGACTCTTGTGCATTGATGCACAGACACTTTTCCTGGTTTTAGGAGGTTCCTGACAAGTTCGGATAACTCCCTGGCTTTCTCCTCCGGAAGAAACACCTTTTTCTGAACCGTGTCCAGAATCATTCCCAGGAACAGCAGACGTGTCGTCGGGGTCAATTGAGATTTTGGAAAATTCAGAATCCACCCGTGCTGTTGCAGCACTACTTGGGTTAGTGCTACTACGTCCCCCAGCTGTTCTCTGGACCTTGCCCTTATCAGGAGATCGTCCAAGTAAGGGATAATTAATACGCCTTTTCTTCGCAGAAGAAACATCATTTCGGCCATTACCTTGGTAAAGACCCGAGGTGCCGTGGACAATCCAAACGGCAGCGTCTGAAACTGATAATGACAGTTTTGCACCACGAACCTGAGGTACCCTTGATGTGAAGGGCAAATTGGGACATGCAGGTAAGCATCCTTGATGTCTAGGGACACCATAAAGTCCCCTTCTTCCAGATTCGCTATCACTGCTCTGAGTGACTCCATCTTGAACTTGAATTTTTGTATGTACAGGTTCAAAGATTTCAGATTTAGAATAGGTCTTACCGAGCCGTCCGGCTTCGGTACCACAAATAGTGTGGAATAATACCCCTTTCCCTGTTGTAGGAGGGGTACCTTGACTATCACCTGCTGAGAATACAGCTTGTGAATGGCTTCCAATACCGTCGCCCTGTCTGAGGGAGACGTTGGCAGAGCAGACTTTAGGAACCGGCGAGGGGGAGACTTCTCGAATTCCAACCTGTAACCCTGAGATACTACCTGCAGGATCCAGGGGTCCACCTGTGAGTGAGCCCACTGTGCGCTGAAATTCTTGAGTCGACCCCCCACCGCCCCTGAGTCCGCTTGTAAAGCCCCAACGTCATGCTGAGGGCTTTGCAGAAGCCGGGGAGGGCTTCTGCTCCTGGGAGGGAGCTGCTTGGTGCACTCTCTTACCCTTTCCTTTGCCTCGGGGCAGATATGACTGTCCTTTTGCCCGCTTGTTCTTATAGGAACGAAAGGACTGCGGCTGAAAAGACGGTGTCTTTTTCTGTTGGGAGGGGACCTGAGGTAAAAAGGTGGATTTCCCGGCTGTTGCCGTGGCCACCAAATCCGATAGACCGACCCCAAATAATTCCTCCCCTTTATACGGCAATACTTCCATATGCCGTTTGGAATCCGCATCACCTGACCACTGTCGCGTCCATAAACTTCTTCTGGCAGATATGGACATCGCACTTACTCTCGATGCCAGAGTGCAAATATCCCTCTGAGCATCTCGCATATAAAGAAAAGCATCCTTTAATTGCTCTATAGTCAATAAAATACTGTCCCTATCCAGGGTATCAATATTTTCAGTCAGGGAATCCGACCAAACCACCCCAGCACTGCACATCCATGCAGAGGCGATGGCTGGTCGCAGTATAACACCAGTATGAGTGTATATACTTTTCAGGGTAGTTTCCAGCCTCCTATCAGCTGGATCCTTGAGGGCGGCCGTTTCAGGAGACGGTAACGCCACTTGTTTTGATAAGCGTGTGAGTGCCTTATCCACCCTAGGGGGTGTTTCCCAGCGCACCCTAACCTCTGGCGGGAAAGGATATAATGCCAATAACTTCTTTGAAATTAGCAGTTTTCGATCGGGGTTAACCCACGCTTCATCACACACTTCATTCGATTCCTCTGATTCAGGAAAAACTACAGGTAGTTTTTTCAGACCCCACATAATACCCCTTTTTGTGGTACTTGCAGTATCAGAGATATGCAAAGCCTCCTTCATTGCCGTGATCATATAACGTGTGGCCCTACTGGAAAATACGTTTGTTTCTTCACCGTCGACACTAGATTCGGTGTCCGTGTCTGGGTCTGTGTCGACCGACTGAGGTAAAGGGCGTTTTACAGCCCCTGACGGTGTCCGAGACGCCTGGACAGGTACTAACTGGTTTGCCGGCCGTCTCATGTCGTCAACTGATTTTTGTAACGTGCTGACATTATCACGTAATTCCATAAACAAAGCCATCCATTCCGGTGTCGACTCCCTAGGGGGTGACATCACCATTACCGGCAATTGCTCCGCCTCCACACCAACATCGTCCTCATACATGTCGACACACACGTACCGACACACAGCAGACACACAGGGAATGCTCTTATCGAAGACAGGACCCCACTAGCCCTTTGGGGAGACAGAGGGAGAGTTTGCCAGCACACACCCAAGCGCTATAAATATATAGGAACAACCCTACAGAAGTGTTGTTTCCTTTATAGCAGCTTAATATATCAATATCGCCAAAAAAGTGCCCCCCCTCTCTGTTTTTTTTACCCTGTTTCTGTAGTGCAGTGCAGGGGAGAGTCCTGGGAGCCTTCCTCGCAGCGGAGCTGTGCAGGAAAATGGCGCTGTGTGCTGAGGAGATAGGCCCCGCCCCCTATTTCGGCGGGCTCTTCTCCCGGTGTTTGTGAGACCTGGCAGGGGTTAAATACATCCATATAGCCCCAGGGGCTATATGTGATGTATTTTTAGCCAGAACAAGGTATTATCATTGCTGCCCAGGGCGCCCCCCCCCAGCGCCCTGCACCCTCAGTGACCGCTGGTGTGAAGTGTGCTGACAACAATGGCGCACAGCTGCAGTGCTGTGCGCTACCTCATGAAGACTGAAAAGTCTTCTGCCGCCGGTTTCTGGACCTCTTCACTTTTCGGCATCTGCAAGGGGGTCGGCGGCGCGGCTCCGGGACCGGACTCCATGGCTGGGCCTGTGTTCGATCCCTCTGGAGCTAATGGTGTCCAGTAGCCTAAGAAGCCAATCCATCCTGCACGCAGGTGAGTTCACTTCTTCTCCCCTAAGTCCCTCGTTGCAGTGAGCCTGTTGCCAGCAGGACTCACTGAAAATAAAAAACCTAATAACTTTTTCTAAGCAGCTCTTTAGGAGAGCCACCTAGATTGCACCCTGCTCGGACGGGCACAAAAACCTAACTGAGGCTTGGAGGAGGGTCATAGGGGGAGGAGCCAGTGCACACCACCTAGTCCTAAAGCTTTTATTTTTGTGCCCTGTCTCCTGCGGAGCCGCTAATCCCCATGGTCCTGACGGAGTCCCAGCATCCACTAGGACGTCAGAGAAAAACGGATAAGGTTTTGCGCTACCTCCTGGTGGAGAGATACTCTTAATAATGCTCTATCTCAAAGTAGTACCACTGCTGCTACCCAAAAGAAAGGGGGTGATTGCGCTCCCCCTGATTGTAAGGCAAATTGCGGAAGTTCGATACAGGTGGGACGGTGCCGAAATGCTGAGCTGTGGCTGCTATAAAAGAACGTCCCTGGCAGCCCAAAAGATGTTTGAGGAAGCCGCTGAGGTTAGAGGTGGAGAAACGCGTAACGAGAGATCAAAGGAGTGCCGCAGTGCACACCACTACACACAGTACTGACGTCAGTGAAGAGAACGCATTACTTCCTACCTCCTCCGATGTTGTAAGACGCTGGCAGGACCAGTAGGAATTATTTAAGAGGTACAGCAATAGTGCCGTGGGACCCAGGTAACTTTCTAAAGAAAGACTGTGTGACCAGGGGATTTTTTATCCAAACCTTACAGCATTCAGCAGTTTGACATCATCGCTGTGGCATATATGGAAGGACTCTATTAAGAAGTGCAATTAGCCTATACATATTTTTTTTTCTCATGCGCATATGTAAGTAATTTTTGTCTTGGACATAAATATCGATTATCCGGATACCCCATGAGGCTACATTACTAAAAAGGGGAACTGTGCTATAACAGCAGAGTTTAAAAGGACTTTCCAATCTAGAGAAATCAGATAAATTATTCTCTCGCTGCTATTTCACCGCAGTGATTTGTGTATTTTATCATCATTTTTCTCTGACGTCCTAAGTGGATGCTGGGACTCCGTAAGGACCATGGGGATTAGCGGCTCCGCAGGAGACTGGGCACAACTAAAGAAAGCTTTAGGACTACCTGGTGTGCACTGGCTCCTCCCACTAAGACCCTCCTCCAGGCCTCAGTTAGATTCTTGTGCCCGGCTAAGCTGAATGCACACTAGGGGCTCTCCTGAGCTCCTAGAAAAAGTATATTTAGGTTTTTTATTTTACAGTGACATCTGCTGGCAACAGACTCACTGCAGCGAGGGACTAAGGGGAGAAGAAGCGAACCTACCTAACTAGTGGTAGTTTGGGCTTCTTAGGCTACTGGACACCATTAGCTCCAGAGGGATCGACCGCAGGACCCGACCTTGGTGTTCGTTCCCGGAGCCGCGCCGCCGTCCCCCTTACAGAGCCAGAAGCATGAAGAGTCCGGAAAATCGGCGGCAGAAGACTTCGGCCTTCACCAAGGTAGCGCACAGCACTGCAGCTGTGCGCCATTGCTCCTCATGTACACCTCACACTCCGGTCACTGATGGGTGCAGGGCGCTGGGAGGGCAATATATGACACCTTGGCTGGCAAATCTACATCATATATAGTCCTAGAGGCTGTATAGATGTAAAATTACCCCTACCAGTAGTCCAGAACAAGCGGGAGAAAGTCAGCCAAAAAAGGGGCGGGGCTTCTCCCTCAGCACACTGGCGCCATTTTCTCTTCACAGTGCAGCTGGAAGACAGCTCCCCAGGCTCTCCCCTGTAGTTTTCAGGCTCAAAGGGTTAAAAAGAGAGGGGGGGCACTAAATTTAGGCGCAATATATGTAAACAAGCAGCTATTTGGGGAAAAATCACTCAGTTATAGTGTTAATCCCTGCATTATATAGCGCTCTGGTGTGTGCTGGCATACTCTCTCTCTCGGTCTCCCCAAAGGACTTTGTGGGGTCCTGTCCTCAGTCAGAGCATTCCCTGTGTGTGTGCGGTGTGTCGGTACGGCTGTGTCGACATGTTGGATGAGGAAGGTTACGTGGAGGCGGAGCAGAGGCCGATAAATGGGATGTCGCCCCCTGTGGGGCCGACACCAGAGTGGATGGATAGGTGGAAGGTATTAACCGACAGTGTCAACTCCTTACATAAAAGGCTGGATGACGTAACAGCTGTGGGACAGCCGGCTTCTCAGCCCGCGCCTGCCCAGGCGTCTCAAAGGCCATCAGGGGCTCAAAAAACGCCCGTTACCTCAGATGGCAGACACAGATGTCGACACGGAGTCTGACTCCAGTGTCGACGAGGTTGAGACATATACACAATCCACTAGGAACATCCGTTACATGATCTCGGCAATGAAAAATGTGTTACGCATTTTCTGACATGAACCCAAGTACCACATAAAAGGGGTTTTATTTTTGGGGAGAAAAAGCAGCCAGTGTTTTGTTCCCCCATCAGATGAATGAATGGTGTAAAGAAGCGTGGTTTCCCCCGATAAGAAACTGGTAATTTCTAAAAAGTTACTGAAGGCGTACCCTTTCCCGCCAGAGGATAGGTCACGTTGGGAGATATCCCTTAGGGTGGATAAGGCGCTCACACGTTTGTCAAAAGGTGGCACTGCAGTCTTAGGATACGGCCACCTTGAAGGAACCTGCTGATAAAAAGCAGGAGGCGATCCTGAAGTCTGTATTTACACACTCAGGTTATATACTGAAACCTGCAATTGCCTCAGCATAAATAGTGCTGCTGCAGCGTGGTCTGATACCCTGTCAGATAATATTAATACACTAAGACAGGGATAATATTTTGCTAACATTGAGCATATTTAAGACGTTGTCTTATATATAAAGGATGCACAGAGGGATATTTGCCGGCTGGCATCCAGAATTAATGCAATGTCCATTCTGCCAGGAGGGTATTAGAAACCGGGCAGTGGACAGGTGATGCTGCCTGTAAAAGGCACATTGAGATTCTGCCTTATAAGGGTGAGGAATTGTTTGGGGATGGTCTCTGGGACCTCGTATCCACAGCAACAGCTGGGAAGAAAATTTTTTACCTCAGGTTTCCTCACAGCCTAAGAAAGCACCGTATTTTCAGGTACAGTCCTTTCGGCTTCAGAAAAGCAAGCGGGTCAAAGGCGCTTCCTTTCTGCACAGAGACAAGGGAAGAAGGAAAAAAGCTGCACCAGCAGCCAGTTCCCAGGATCAAAAAATCTTCCCTCGCTTCCTCCGAGTCCACCGCATGACGCTGGGGCTCCACCGGTGGAGACAGGTGCGGTAGGGGCGCGTCTCGGGAACTTCAGGGACCAGTGGGCTTGCCCACAGGTGGATCTCTAGGTTCTGCAAATAGTATCACAGGCATACAGGCTGGAGTTCGAGGCGACTCCCCCTCGCCGTTACCTCACATCAGCCTTGCCTGCTGCCCTCGGAGAAAGGTAGTACTGGCGGCAATTCACAAGCTGTACTTCCAGCAGGTGAAATCAAGGTACCCCTCCTTCAACAAGGCCGGGGTTACTATTCCAAAATGTTGTGGTACCGAAAACAGACGGTTCGGTGAGACCCATTCTAAAATTGAAAGCCTTGAACACTTCTCTACGAAGGTTCAAGTTCAAAATGGAATCGCTCAGGGCGATTATTGCAAGCCTGGAGAATTTCATGGTATCACTGGACATCAAGGATGATTACCTGCATGTCCCTAATTTACCCTCTTCACCAGGAGTACCTCAATATTGTGGTACAGGATTGTCATTACCAATTCCAGACGTTGCCGTTGGTCTGTCCCCGGCACCAAGGTATTTACCAAGGTAATGGCCGAAATAATTATCCCGTACTTGGACGATCTCCTTATAAAGGCGAGGTCCAGGGAGCAGTTGTTCGTCGGAGTAGCACTATCTCGGGAAGTGCTACAACAGCACGGCTGGTTTCTGAATATTCCAAAGTCGCAGCTGGTTCCTACGACGCGTCTACTGTTCCTGGGTATGGTTCTGGACACAGAACAGGATAAAAAGGGTTTCTCCCGGAGGAGAAGTCCAAGGAGTTGTTGTCTCTAGACAGAGACCTCCTAATACATATACAGGTGTCGGTGCATCAATGCACGCGAGCCCTGGGAAAGATGGTAGCTTCTTACGAAGAAATTCCATTCGCCAGGTCCCATGCAAGGATTTTCCAGTGGGATATGTTGGACAAGTGGTCCAGGTCGCATCTTCAGATGCATCGGCGGATAACCCTGTCTCCAAGGGTCAGGGTGTCGCTGTTGTGGTGGCTGCAGAGTGCTCATCTTCTAGGGGGCCGCAGATTCGGCATACAGGACTGGGTCCTGGTGACCACGGATGCCAGCCGTCGAGGCTGGGGGGGCAGTCACACAGGGAAGGAACTTCCAAGGCTATGGAAAAGTCAGGAGACTTCCATACACATAAATATTCTGGAACTGAGGGCCATTTACAATGCCCTAAGTCAGGCTAGACCCCTGCTTCAACACCGGCCGGTGCTGATCCAGTCAGACAACATCACGGCGGTCGCTCATGTAAACCGACAGGGCGGCACAAGAAGCAGGATGGCGATGGCAGAAGCCACAAGGATTCTCCGATGGGCGGAAAATCATGTGTTAGCACTGTCAGCAGTGTTCATTCCCGGAGTGGACAACTGAGAAGCAGACTCTCTCAGAAGACACGACCTCCACCCGGGAGAGTGGGGACTTCATCCAGAAGTCTTCCAAATGATTGTACACCGTTGGGAAAGGCCACAGGTGGACATGATGGCGTCCCGCCTCAACTAAAAGTTACAAAGATATTGCGCCAGGTCAAGGACCCTCAGGCGATAGCTGTGGACGCTCTGGTAACACCGTGGGTGTACCAGTCGGTGTATGTGTTCCCTTCTCTGCCTCTCTTACCCAGGGTAATGAGAATAATAAGAAGGAGAGAGGAGTAAGAACTATACTCATTGTTCCGGGTTGGCCAAGAAGAGCTTGGTAACCAGAACTCCAAGAAATGATCTCAGAGGACCCATGGCCTCTGCCGCTCAGACAGGACCTGCTGCAGCAGGGGGCCTGTCTGTTCCAAGACGTACCGCGGCTGCGTTGACGGCATGGCGGTTGAACGCCGGATCCTGAAGGAAAAAGGAATTCCGGAGGAAGTTATCCCTACGCTATTTAAAGCTAGGAAAGAAGTGAACGCAAACCATTATCACCGCTTATGGCGGAAATATGTTGGGAAGGCCCCAAAGGAGAAATTTCAGCTAGGTCGATTTCTGCACTTCCTACAGTCAGAGGTGACTATGGGCCTAAAATTGGGTTCCATTAAGGTCCAGATTTCGGCTCTATCGATTTTCTTCCAAAATTGAACTGGCTTCACTGCCTGAAGTTCAGACTTTTGTTAAGGGAGTGCTGCATAGTCAGCCCCCGTTTGTGCCTCCAGTGGCACCGTGGGATCTCAACGTGGTGTTGAATTTCCTGAAGTCGCATTGGGTTGAGCCACTTCTATCCGTGGAGCTATAATACCTCACGTGGAAAGTGGTCATTCTGTGGGCCTTGGCGTCGGCCAGGCGTGTATCAGAATTGGCGGCTTTGTCATACAAAAGCCCTTATCTGTATTTTATATGGATAAGGCGGAATTGAGGACTCGTTCCCAATTCCTTCCTAAGGTGGTATCAGTTTTTCATGTGAACCAACCTATTGTGGTGCCTGCGGCTACTTGGGACTTGGAGGATTCCAAGTTACTGGATGTAGTCAGGGCCCTGAAAAGTATATGTTTTCCAGGACAGCTGGAGTCAGGAAAACTGACTCGCTATTTCTCCTGTATGTACCCAACAAGCTGGGAGCTCCTGCTTCTAAGCAGACGATTGCTCGCTGGATCTGTAGCACGATTCAACTTGCACATTCTGCGGCTGGACTGCCGCACTCTAAATCTGTAAAAGCCCATTCCACGAGGAAAGGGGCTCTTCTTGGGCGGCTGCCCGAGGGGTCTCGGCTTTACAATTTTGCCGAGCTGTTACTTGGTCGGGTTCAAACACTTTTGCAAGAGTCTACAAGTTTGATACCCTGGCTGAGGAGGACCTAGAGTTTGCTCATTCGGTGCTGCAGAGTCATCCGCACTCTCCCGCCCGTTTGGGAGCTTTGGTATAATCCCCATGGTCCTTACGGAGTCCCAGCATCCACTTAGGACGTCAGAGAAAATAAGATTTTACTCACCTGTAAATCTTTCTCGTAGTCCGTAGTGGATGCTGGGCGCCCATCCCAAGTGCGGATTGTCTGCAATACTTGTATATAGTTATTGTTTAACTAAAGGGTTATTGTTGAGCCATCTGTTGAGAGGCTCAGTTATATTTCATACTGTTAACTGGGTATAGTATCACGAGTTATACGGTGTGATTGGTGTGGCTGGTATGAGTCTTACCCGGGATTCAAAATCCTTCCTAATTGTGTCAGCTCTTCCGGGCACAGTATCCTAACTGAGGTCTGGAGGAGGGTCTTAGTGGGAGGAGCCAGTGCACACCAGGTAGTCCTAAAGCTTTCTTTAGTTGTGCCCAGTCTCCTGCGGAGCCGCTAATCCCCATGGTCCTTACGGAGTCCCAGCATCCACTACGGACTACGAGAAATAGATTTACCGCTGAGTAAAATCTTATTATTTTTATTGTGTTGCCTTTTAGAATGTACTATTAAAATAAAAAATTGTTTTATATATATATATATATATATATATATATATCGCTAATGAATATTAATTGAATTAATTATCCAGGCTCGTCCATAAGTGATACTAGCAGCGCTCCCATCTTCCCTTTTGTTTCTGCTGAGGGGCATGGCTGTAGTTTCCATTCTGAGCACATATCTACCTATATCACATATGTTCAACAAGTCTGAAGATGAACGAATTAGGGAATAATTATTTAAATAAACAGTGGACACAAAACAAAGTTCAAACATATTTATTTATATAAAATTCATTGACAAAGACCTTAAAAAAAAATCTGCATTATGTACAGCAATATTGCACAAAAAAAAAAAAAAGTGTCAATTACCCTGGCAAAAGTAATCAGTGCAAAACACAAAGCCAGGGACAATTGTTTAATATCAAAAATGCTACATGTACACTGGGTCCTATGGAAAGACATTAGTGATTAGAATAAGGCTCTCTCATAGCATGGGTACTAAAAGTGAAAATGGAGAGTAACAATTCAGATATTGGGAGGGTATTCCCCGCTATGTTGTGAAAAGTGCCTACAATCTCTGAAATTTCCCAGAGACCATGAGAAGCATTGAAAAGAGAACAAGGGATTATGGAGTCGTGTTCCAGGTAAAGCATGTTTGATGTAAGCGTTTCCTTCTAACAGTGGCAATGTGGATTCTCTGGTGCTTATTCACGTAAATTTGTTTTATAACCTGGAATAATGTGAAGATTCTATGGGGTATAACATTCTATCATTAGCCGGAAGGGTCAACCCCTCCCCTTTTGGAAATTACAGATTTATTCAGCTGCTGTGCACAATGCAGACCAATACATTAACATGGTCACATGAAATGAGAAATTCTTGGCTGGAAACGGTTTTGAAATATTTAAACAATTTATGAAGTGAAATTAATGAGGTACTGTATAGTAATTGCATTGTAAAGACTTCCACCCAACAACATGAAGAGTTAGCTGACACAGCTGGTTAACAAGTCAAGTAAGCATGGAGATACTTTACTGCAAGGTGAAAGTGCTGCTAAATGCTACAACGCTATTAAAATAGAAGATTCCGACACACTTTAGTATAATACACCTGGTACCCAGTTATGCAGCTGCACACATCACAGATTTACACAGTTTGACAACAGTGCCTTAAACAATTCATTAACAGATATTTAAAAAAGAATGGGACAAAGGGGATAATGCTATAAAAGTTGCGTCAAGAAGAAAAAACACTTTTATCCCACCTTCCTTATTTCTAAAACAGACACTTTACCCTTGCTTTCAGATCTGAACAGTAAAGAACATCTTTGACACTTAAAAAAAAAAACCTTTTAAATGCCAATAATACCATGTCCCGTTTAAAAAGAAAAACGAAAAAAATTACACCTTTGAATGCGGATAAACATTTTTCAAAGTCACAATACATTAAGATTTTTGGGGGGAATATTCCTCATTTGGTGTATTGTGTGTGGTTAATAACTTGTACACATTAAATAAAGCTTGCGCAGACAGACAGTAACGGTTTGCCTAAACATAAAAAGTGCAATTATTCTGAGTAGTCAAATAGGATTGAATTCATCAGATTCAGTCCAAAATAATACACAAGGGGGAAAATGAAGCCTTGGAGTGAAGCAGATTAACAGAATATGGATAATTTTCTGCATGAATGAACAAGTGTTCTAGGCTAGTGTAGAAGTAGTGCAAAATAGGGTCATACTAGTAGAGAACAGAGTTGGGTTTGTGTAGTTACTCTATGGGGCCTGATGATAGTTACTGTCGGCAAGAGGCTCAAGGGACAAATATTAATGTTTCACCCACCACTGGAAGGGTTATTAGTAGTAATCAGTCATCGCTGATCAAAGTTATAATATTGTATATTAAACAGCACAACAGATATACATACATACATACATAGATAGATATGTGGGCTGCAACTTACAGGAGTCTCCAACCGTACGGTTATACCAGCCTCAGTAATTCTTATGCAAGTTCAACTTCCACAAATTTACTGTGTATTCTATCCTTGTCATGGCAAAAGTGCAATGGGAGTCAAAGAAAAATTAATTAAAAAAAAAAAAAAGTGACCATGTAACGGGAAATAGAAGCGAGTAGTACAGTACAAAGAAGTGGCAGTACAGCAACTTATATTACTGCCCAAGCAGGATAGTCACAAAACCCAGCAGAGTGGGAGAGAGCACGCACGGTTCAAAATAAAATTACACAGTAAATTAAATAACGTGAATGACTTAAATATACAAATATCTTTAAAAAAAAAAAAAAAAAGGTACAAAGAAGCAAATTACAGGTAATTTACACTATGTACAAACTACTTTTCTTAACATTCCCTGACATAAGTGGCAGCAACATGACATGCTACTTGCCATTTTGACAGCGAAAACTATAGGGAAAATGAAAAGGACTTTTACTTAAATTATTGTCACATTTAACTGTTTAAATGTCAAGCAGGACATTGTTGAATGTGGACAATAAATAAGGAAATGGACTCCGCAGCCAGCCATATTCTATAGACCTCCATAATGGGCGGGAGCAGAGGCTATGCTGTTTCCAGCATTCCCGCAGTGTCACGGTGCGATGCTGAAAGAGGCAGTCAACTGCAATTCTGTATACACCATGGTAACTTAAGCAGAGGTCTTTCTGGGATTCATTTCTCCTTTAAGTAAAAGTAAAGAGGACACTGACTGAACACAAGAATTTGGCTCAGGTAAAACTGAATATATACACTATATTACAGCAACACATTTCGGCAGGCCCAATGCCTTGGGAATCACAGACTACTTGTTATTTCCCTGAGAAACGGGAAAACCAGTCGCAAAAGCATACAAAAAATATACTTCATAAAGCAAAAGAGAGCGAAGCTATGCAGTTCTGGGAAAACATTTCTATGTGGATAGATTCAGCCTGCTCTATGTCACACTACATAGGAGACCATAGTCATCGATGATATTCTGCAACATGTCACAGCTCTGATTATTGCATTAGTTATGCATAGATTGGTATTTGTAGGTCTGACATAACATTCTTAAGTACGGTGTTCCAGTAATGGCATGAGACCATATGCAGAGTGCTCTATATACAGGTCATGGATAGCAGGGGTGACTTCTAATATCCATACTCTACAGTTAGGGTGCTTTCCTCCGTATAATACATGAGGCAGAACTCCGAGATTATACAGGTTTAACAGGAGTTCCTATATAAGCCTAATTTGCGTATTATAATATAAATCTCTAATAGCACCAAAGTAGAACAAAACCCAAACAACTGCACTATATAACCAATGTATATACATAATGAAAACACACTGTAGTTGCGACATTAACAATACTTTAACTTCTCCCCGTTATTCATCATTTCACAACGGTCTGCAACCACCATAGTTCCATGGACACTAAAGGATGTGGCCCATTACAGCTGGTCATCGATATTGGGTCATTTTATAAAATGTGGAGGTAACAGGCTACTTGGCACTTAACCTTTAAGGCACTGAGAAATGTACATTGTAAAGAGTTGGTGTGGAGTATCCTAGGACCTGTGCAGAGATTCTAACAGAACGGAATAACTAATGGCACTCTATACCATATGTATAAATGACACGTTACTCCAGGTAAAAGCACAAGTGCTTTGGGAACCCGACTCTACAATGTCATGGAATCCCAAGTTAGACGAGGTAAAGCAGAACCCTAAAATATCTTTGGTTATTTAAAGTTTAAAAAACAAAACAAAAAAGGCACATATATCCATGGGCAAATAATGCTACACGTCAGTGGGAAACAGGAAGCATATTCTGTACCACCCCTCATAATAACCCATGACCTCTCAGGGGATCTAATATAACAATCACACCCTCATTAATCTGCAACCGTGTAAATAGATCTCTAAAGCGTTTTAAGTCTGACATAGATCTTTTCTTTGGTGAAAGGAAAAGTTAATCAGTGATCAGCATTGTCAATCTATCAATTACAAAAGGGAAAATCTGGTTGCCAAGACAGAAATCTGTTATAATAATGGTGCTAGGTTTAGTGGCCACATACTGCTGTAGACAGCAGTCTAGCGTCCAAGGGGTACATTTACTAAAGCTTCTAAAAAAAGAATTGGTGATGTTGTCCATAACAACCAATCAGATGATGTCTATTAATTTCTCTCTATTGCCTTTTCTCTGTTTTAGAAGCTTTGGTAAATTTACCCCTAAGGCTTCACATTCGGGGGCTAAATGTAATAAGCTTGTATGTTGCAGAAAGTGCAGATGTTAACACTATTTATTTAAAAAGGAAGGCCAAACATGGTTTTGTAATAAAAAAATAGAACTAAAAATAAAGTTGCAGATTTAAAATTTACAACTGAAATCCCCAAAGCACTTTAACTTTCACCATTACATCTGACACTCAACGAGTGTTAAACCTACAAGACCTTTTACTTGTTTATGTAAAACTATACTGAATACAGTAGAATTTATTAGAATTGTGCTTCTATAGCAGTCTTGTAAAACTGTCTAGTGGCCAACTGTAGGCTGTTCCATCAACAGGGCTATGGTTTAGTTCTTGCATAGTATCTAGGCTTTTGTGCAGTTAAAAGGAAATTCAGCCATCAATATGTAGTCCAAGTAATGTTAGTAATAGAAGAAGCTTAGAAGTGTGTTCTGCACACGGGAGACATCAATGCTGAAGGCTCACAATGGGGGCAGTTGTATTAAGTCTGGAGAAGTGATAAACCAGTGATAAGTGCAAGGTAATAGCACATCAGCCAAACAGCTCCAATATGTAAATTGACAGTTAGGATCTGATTGGCTGCTGCGTTATCACTGTTTTATCACTTCTCCAGGCTTAATACATCTGCCCCAATGTCCCTTAGAATGCAGCACTAGGCCTAGTCACCACTGGGAGACATTTCCGAGACTAATCATCCACAAGGCACCACTTCCTAGTGAATTGGCTGCATTTTTCTTAACACTGGCTAAAGCACGTGACATAACTGCCTTGATATGTGTAAGTTACAGGTCTACAATAAGATTGAGCTGCTACTATAATGAATGTATACTCAATTCTAGACTCCACCGAGGGACTTGTATATAAATGGATTGCATATTTAAAAAGAAAGGGTAGCTTAGCAGGGTGGTCTTCAGTTTGCCGACTGTTGGGATCCCGACACTTTTTCCCTCTTGGGGGTCCACGACCCTCCTGGAGGGAGAATAGATAGCGTGGGGCACGCAACGCGGTGAGCCCGCAAGGGGCTCATTTGCGCTCACCAAGCTGTCAGTATGCCGGCGGTTGGGATTCCGGTGCCGGTAAGCTGGCCGCCGGCATACCCTACTACACCCACCTAGCAAACCCTTCTTAAGACTATCACTGCAAAGGAATATCTATTTCACTGACAATACTGATCACTGGTATAAATGTGGAGTATTTACCAACACTGCTCTAAAGTGCAAATGTACAGTAACCTGTGACAACCAATCAGCAATTAGCGTTTATTTGTTTAGTGCAAGTAAGACATTAATGCAAATGTCTGATTAGTTGCTGTGGTTTTTGTGCAGACTTGCAATTTTTTTTTTTTTTTAGCAGAATTAGTAAATATCCCTCAAAGAAAGAAGGGAAATCTCTATGGATTCTGTATAAAAAGTGTGCTCGTGCGTGAGTAATCATTAAAGACTGTGCTTGTGAATTTCACATACTATGCAGATACACTGGTAACCCCACCTTAAACAAAAAAACTGTTTTATGGGTAAAAAAAAAAAAAAAAAAGTTAAAATAAGGCATGTAACAGCAGGTGAGCAAATGGCACACGTCAGACCTTTGGCAGGTTACATGGACAGATTATAATGATATCCCTAATAGAGCATAACTAATTTGGGAACAGGTGTTCCACAATTTCACTGGGACAGATTCTATAATGGCCTGCCTGCATACGGTAGAGGGAATGTTTTGTATAGAGATCTGCACACTAGATCAATATACAAATATAACATTTACTTACAAAGCCTAATCCTTACACCCTTTGCTGTAGGACGTGCTACTGCCATTTCATTACTAAGGACTAAAACTGGGACTGATCTTAGATTATATGGCTAGTGCAAAGTTTGGAGACCTCATAAGAAACTCATGTTCTGAATTAAAGGACCACTAAAAACTAAAAATACAATTTGCCCCATCTAAATGATCTGCTAACAACGGAATATACTTTCTATACCGTGACAGAGCTTTTTAAATATGGTATTGTACTTACATCTCCTGTGTGGCCGGAGAACAAGCACTTTGGGACCAAAAGTTATCTGCAATATCTTCATTTATACAAGCTCTTGATGCACGTGCATTATTTCTATTTCCAATTTATATTTTACATTTAGTGGTCCTTTAACATGATTTAGAAGGTCTAGATCCCAATAGAAAGCTACTGGTCCCATGAACATAGACATGTTCCTTTATATCTTATAAAGGCTTTTACCATATACATAATTATCTTCTATGTAATTGCGGAAAAGGGGGGGGGGGGGGGGGGACAATATTGTGGTTAGCCCTAAAACAGAGAACTACAAGCTTGCTGTAAACATAGCTGGCAGAGGACATGGGTTACCCAGCGAGGCAATGCAGCAAAAAGTGAAACTGTGAGAAAGCTCAGTCTCTTCCACCGACCCATCCTATAAAACACAGGGTGCTGGCCAGCTCACCAGATCAATATTCAGATTGGGGATCCTTCTGGGAAAACAAAACAATCCTCAGAAAAGCCATATGGCAATGAAGACAGGAGTAACTGGGAGAACAGGAGCACCAAGACTGGGATGCTAGTATAAGGTGTTGTCCCATCATGCCACATCTCACATTTGCTTTGTACAAAGTAAGGCAGCTGTGTGGATCCAAAAGGCTCAATTACCACAATATCCACAGGTCTTTGGAGATGGATATATATTTCAGTAGATATGAAAGTTTGAAGAATCTTATATATACACAAAATATAAAATCTCTACTCTATAAAATATTGTCAGAAAAATCCATCCATTTCTGAAGCTTAAAATCCATGATGCCAGTTGTTCTGTCCCATTAAGCTTTCATCTGGTAAATGTATTTCTGCATACTGATTATGAATCGGAAGACGTCCAATGTTCTCCATAACATCTTTTCCAGATGTTGATGTGAGTTGCATAGTATAGGAAGCTGTCTCAGTGGCTGTGTGCAAGAGTCCTTCATTTGTGAAATAATAACCTCCTTCAAAGCCACTGAAGTCTCCATATGAGCCGTATGATATAACGCAACACACGCAAGATAATCACTTGGTCGTTGGCCACGGCTCTGCGTCGATTGTCAAGAAGAACCTGGAATTACAGAACAATACAATATTATGGAATATTTTAACATCTTCCAATCACATTCAAGAACTGGTAAAGTGCATTGACTATCAAACAGCAAACCTAGTTTAGCAATCACTGTAGGCTTAATCTGCTGCACAGACTCTGTGCAGAGTGGCAGAATCATTGTTCTCTTTAGTCACGTCCAGTTTTTCGGCATTTGGGTCACAAATTATTTCTGGCTATACATCAACCATGTTGGGAGATACCCACATAATAGGCCAATTGTGGTTTCAATCAATTTTGAATTTAACTAAAAAAACAAAACAAAACCATCTGAGTTTATTCACGTCTCATCTATGTTGAAATGTAAAGAAAGATTAATAAACTGTGTGCAAATGTTGTTGTTTGTCGAAGTGCTTTGAACTGTGTTTATGCCGGGCATATACGGCAGATCAAATGCCTGTCAGGCAGTTAGGCATTTTTTTGTGCCACAGACAATCTCTCACAGTGTATGTCACATGATATCTGCGCTCCGCCCCCAGGGAGGACACCTTTCCCCGTTCCTTCCCATGTGAAGTAAGAGGGGAAATGTCCATCTCTCGGCCGCAGTAGGGCACACACTGCCTGATGCAGCCGACTGGGTACTTAGAAAATATTGCATCGGAGGGACAAACTGGACAATCCGGCATCCCCGACCAATCGATAAATTCAGATTGGTGGGCCACATACACGCTGCAATTATCTGGGTGATCTGCTGATATTTAACGGATCAGCCAGATAATTGTATTATGTATGCTCAACATAATGTTAGGATAAAACCAAAACACAACAGCTAAACACTAGGGGTGGACGGACTGTACCAAATATAGTAAGAACTACCAATCTGCTCAACTAAGTAAATTCCTGTCTGGCATTAAATGTAGCAGGTACTGTTGAAGAGGCTACCTCGAAAATAAGGGGTGTGGTTCATAGGGTCTACAGTGTCTAGGTCAACCACTATTAGTTGACAGTGACTAGGTCGACACCCAAAATAGGCAGTCATGAACAAGGTCAACATTATTATTTTTATTTTTTCGGTGTCACTTTCTTCGTAGAGTGACCGTGAATCCCAATTAGTGCAGTGTCCCCTCGCATGGCTCGCTATGCTTCAGGTTACCGTTCCCAATTGTAGTCCATGAGGACAGTAAAGTATGAAAAAGTAAAAAAAAAAAAGTTAAATAAAATTGTGAAAACTCAGGTCGACCTTTTGTCATGTCGGCCTAGAACATGTCAACATAATGACCATGTCGACATAGAAACCCTGTCAACCTAATGCATGTCGACCAATAGTGGTCAACCAAATGACTGTCGATCTAAGTGTGGTCGACATGTTCTAGGTAGACAGGTCAAAATTAGCTTTTCACAATTTTTTTTCTTTTTCATACTTAACCATCCACGTGGACTACAATTGGGAATAGTAAGCTGTGCAGAGTGCAGCGAGGCACCTTGCCCGCACGGTGAACTAACTGGGGTTCCCGGTCACTGTACGGAGAAAATGACACAAAAACTCCCCCCCCAAAAAAACCTTTTAACCTGTCTACCTGGAACATGTCGGCCTAGAAACCCTGTCGACCAATAGTGGTCGACCCTCCATACCGCACCCAGACCAGATACCCAAAATAAGAGGCATTCTGATCACTACATTTTTTTTAACCTTTGGGACAATGTTTGGGATGTTATAGTCTTGCTTCCTTACTCACCACAGCTAATGCCAGTTTCCACATGCTAGATTACCTGCAATGCTACTGTAATCTTTTGTGGTAATGCAAGAGGATACAAAGTGCCTATATTATATATTTGCACACTTACCCTGCTATTTTACCACTGCTGTAAATCTGGTTGTGAAACCTTCATCACCCATGGGCCTCACTTTACCAGTGTGTAGAGGAATATTATAGACACCTTTTACAGGCTTTTGGGGTATATGGAATAGACATTACGGAGAATGGCCTTATGTGGTGGTGTTGCCCAACGCCATCTACCCTTCTGTCTCAATTCTCTGCTGAAGGGTATGGCAAAAGAGGTATCCTTTTCTATACTTTCTGGGCCTCCCTTTGACCAGTTGTCATTCTTTCTACATTTTCGATATAATGGGGCGTCCCTACCTCCCCTCCTCTGTGGCTTACAATACAGAATGTGTTAGCCACACAGGGCCAGTAGGAAAAAAAGGTGCGATGACTATCTGGAGACATTCCACTGTTGGAAGCCATGGATTGGCCTACAGGTCTGGTACAGATATAAATATGTAATGATGGAAGGCTTTAGACTGTAGAGAAAGTTATGTACAAATAACCTACGACGTACTGCGTGCAAGTCAGTGGGTTAATAAAATCAACAATCAAAAGGTCACCAAATGGGTCCATGGGCACTCATAAAATAAAAAACAGATAAAACATACATAGTGTAATATGTTTAGTACATATATTTCATAACAGAAGCAGTATTAGATAAGTCTCGTACCCAAAGCAATGGTCTACTATGAATGAGTAGACAACAGCGTGTGATAGGGGATAGGCATACTTGATAGAAATCAATTCCACTCGTCACTCCTCCACTCTGGTGTCCCCTCCTCAATAAGAATCATATGTGGAAAGGGAAGCCTCCAATAGTGGCACACCGTTGAGTAAGAGACATTAAATAAAAAACAAAACAAAAGAAACTGGTTGGTCTCTCACCGAATGAAATGGTCTACCAGGCAAGTAGACTTTAACAGCATGGGTGAAAATATCCCTCCTGGCTCCTCCACGCTGGTGTCCCTTCCTCAATGCAAATAATAAAAAGAAGGGAAGCACTCCCAATAGTGTCACACCGTTTTAATAAAGCAAAAACATATAAAAACAAACAGGTATTAATTGGTCTATCACCAAATGGAATGGTCTACCGAACAAGTAGACGACTTTAACACCATGGGTAAAGATGTTAATGCAACCAGGTGTCCCCGAAATCCGCCGTCCAGACCAAATGGCAGTCCTCCAACCATCCCTCTTGTTAAAAGGCCCTATTTCCAACACTCACTGGTGTCTTTTTCAAGGCATTTTCACCCATGCTGTTGAAGTCTACTTGCCTGGTAGACCATTCAGTTTCTTTCTGTTATTTAATATCTCTTACTCAACGGTGTGACACTATTGGAGGCTTCCCTTCTTTCCACATATTATTCTTATTGAGGAGGGGACACCAGAGTGGAGGAGTGACGAGTGGAATTGATGTCTATCAAGTACACCTATCACACACTGCTGTCTACTCATTCATAGTAGACCACTGGTTTGGGTACGAGACTTATCCAATACTGCTTATGTTACGAAATATAGGTTATAAACATATGTTTTTATTTTATGAGCGCCCATGGACCCATTTGGTGACCTTTTGACTGTTGAAACTTGTGTAAGGTGCCACTTGTTTTTCCATTTGGGATTAAGGAGCAGTCTGATTTAGCGCACTTTATTTTATCTTTTTTTATCTTTGTACCATTGGTTAATAAAAATAGGATTTGAAATACCTACCGGTAAATCCTTTTCTCCTAGTCCGTAGAGGATGCTGGGGTCCACTTCAGTGCCATGGGGTATAGACTGTTCCGCAGGAGCCATGGGCACTTTAAGACTTTTCAAGGGTGTGAACTGGCTCCTCCCTATATGCCCCTCCTCCAGACCTCAGTTATAGGAACTGTGCCCAGGGAGACAGACATTTCGAGGAAAGGATTTACTTTTATACTAATGGTGAGATTCATACCAGCTCACACCTCAACCATGCTGCACAACATGGCATTCAACATGACACACGCCAACAGGCATGAACCATTTACAGCAACAAGCTGAAAACAAATGAAACACAACTTGTGTAACTATAAAGAACAAAACTGCAGGTAAAGTATGCACTGGGTCAGGTGCCCAGCATCCTCTATGGACTAGGAGAAAAGGATTTACCGGTAGGTATTAAATTTCTATTTTCTCATCCGTCCTAGAGGATGCTGGGGTCCACTTCAGTACCATGGGGTTATACCAAAGCTCCAGTACGGGCGGGAGAGTGCGGATGACTGCAGCACAGATTGGCCGATGAGGACCTCAAGTTTGGTCAAAGTGTCAAACTTATAAAAATGTAGCAAATGTGTTTGACCCTGACCAAGTAGCCGCTCGGCAAAGTTGTAAAGCCGAGACGCCCCGGGCAGCCGCCCAGGATGAGCCCACCTTCCTAGTAGAATGGGGCTTCACCGACTTCAGTATCGGCAATCCTGCCGTAGAATGAGCGTGCTGAATTGTACCTCTGATCCAGCGCGCAATAGTCTGCCTAGAAGCAGGACACCCAATCTTGTTGGGAGCATACAGGACAAACAGAGCCTCTGTTTTCCGTATCCGAGCTGTTCTTGCGACATAAATCTTCAAAGCTCTAACCACATCTAGAGACTTTGACTCAGTGAAAGTGTCAGTAGCCACTGGTACCACAATAGGTTGGTTTATGTGGAAAGATTAAACCACCTTTGGAAGAAAATGTTGTCGAGTTCTCAACTCTGCCCTATCTTCATGGAAGATCAGGTAAGGGCTCTTGTGAGACAAGGCCCCCAACTCAGACACCCGCCTTGCGGATGCCAAGCCAAAAGCATCACCACTTTCCAAGTGAGAAACTTCAATTCTATCTCCTGCAGAGGTTCAAACCAATTTGATTGAAGGAACTGCAACACCACATTAAGGTCCCATGGTACCACTGGAGGCTGGATGTGCAGAACCCCTTTCACGAACGTCTGAAATTCTGGAAAGAAGGCCATTTGTTTTTGAAAGAAAACTGATAAGGCCGAAATCTGGACCTTGACTGACCCCAATCTAAGGCCCGCATCCACACCAGCCTGCAGAAAATGGAGAAAACGTCCCAACTCAAACTCTTCCGTAGGAGCCTTCTTGGATTCACACCAAGACACACATTTTCTCCAAATACGGTGGTAATGTTTAGACGTTACTCCTTTCCTGGCCTGAATAAGAGTGGGGATGACTTCCTTGGGAATACCCTTCCGGGCTAGGATCCGGCGCTCAACAGCCATGCCGTCAAACGTAGCTGCGGTAAGTCTTGATACATGCACGGCCCCTGCTGCAGCAGGTCCTCGCGAGGAGGAAGAGGCCGAGGATCTTCTATGAGCAACTCCTGAAGATCTGGATACCAAGCCCTCCTTGGCCAGTCTGGGGCAATGAAGATTGCTCACACTCTTGTTCTTATTATTTTGAGAACTTTTGGAATCAGTGGAAGTGGAGGGAAAACATATACCGACCGAAACACCCACTGGGTCACCAGTGCATCCACTGCTATTGCTTGAGGGTCTCTCGGCCTGGAACAATATCTCTGAAGCTTCTTGTTTAGACGAGATGCCATCATGTCTACTTGAGGAACTCCCCCAAAGACTTGTCACCTCTGCGAAGACTTCTTGGTGGAGGCCCCACTCTCCTGGATGGAGATCGTGTCTGCTGAGGAAGTCTGCTTCCCAGTTGTCCACTCCCGGAATGAAAATTGCTGACAGAGCTCTTACATGCCTTTCTGCCCAGAGGAGAATCCTGGTCACCTCTGCCATTGCTGCTCTGCTTCTCATTCCGCCTTGCCTGTTTATGTACGCAATTGCTGTTACATTGTCCGACTGGATCTGCACGGGATGATCTTGAAGAAGATGTACCGCTTGTAGAAGGCCGTTGTAAATGGCTCTCAATTCCAGAACGTTTCTGTGAAGGCAGGCTTCCTGACTTGACCATTTTCCTTGGAAGCTTTCCCCCTGTGTGACAGCTCCCCAGCCTCGGAGACTTGCATCCGTGGTTACCAGGACCCAGTCCTGTATCCCGAACCTGCGTCCCTCTAGTAGGTGAGAACTGTGTAGCCACCACAGGAGCGAAATCCTCGCTTTGGATGACAGGATTATCTTCCGGTACATGTGTAGGTGGGATCCGGACCACTTGCCCAACAGGTCCCACTGGAATACTCTGGCATGAAATCGGCCAAACTGTATGGCCTCGTAGGCCGCTACCATTTTCCCCAACAACCGAATGCATTGATGGATCGACACGCTTGTTGGTTTCAATATTTGTTTGACCATTTTCTGGATTTCCAGAGCCTTTTCCACCGGAAGAAATACTCTCTGTACTTCTGTGTCCAGAATCATCCCTAAAAAGGACAATCTTGTCGTTGGTTCCAACTGCGACTTTGGAAATTTCATGATCCAACCGGGTTGTTGCAGTATTGACAGGGAGAGTGCGATGTTCTGCACCAACTGTTCCCTGGATCTCGCTTTTATCAGGAGATCGTCCAGATAAGGAATTATATTGACTCCTTTTTGACGAAGGAGGACCATCATCTCCGCCATCACCTTGGTGAATACCCTCGGTGCCGTGGAGAGACCGAATGGCAACGTCTGGAACTGGTAATGGCAATCCTGTACTGCGAATCTCAGATAAGCTTGGTGAGGATAAATGGGAACATGCAAGTAAGCACTATTTGTAAGACCCATGGGTCTAGGCCCGATTGAATCCAACTTTGACTAAAAAGCTTCAGACGTGCTCCCACCGGAGCGGACTTCCGCAAGGGAGCCACAGCGTCATGCTGCAGATTTGGCAGAAGTCGGGGTTGACTTCTGCTCCTGGGATCCTGGAGACGCTGCGGATTTCTTTCCTTTTCCCCTTCCCCTACCTGCAAAGAAGGGGGAACCTTTGGGCTTTTTGTATTTGTTGGGCCGTAAGGACTGCATGTGAGAGTGATGTGTCTTTTTCACCGATGCAGGAGCATAAGGCAAGAATGTCGACTTACCTGCGGTAGCCGCCGAGACTAACGCATCCAGCCCATCACCAAATAAGGCCTCACCTTTATACAGGAGAGCCTCCATATTTCTTTTGGAATATGCATCAGCATTCCACTGGCGAATCCACAATGCCCTCCGAGCCGATACTGCCATGGTAGCAGCTGTAGAACCCAAGAGTCCAATATCCTTCATAGCTTCCAGCATGTATGCGGCAGCGTCTTTGATATTACCTAACGTTAGGAGTATCTTGTCTCTATCAATCGTGTCAATTTCCGATGACAAGTTATCTGACCATTTTTCAATAGCACGACTCACCCACGCGCAAGCAATGGTGGGCCTGTGCAGCGTACCATTGGCCACATAGATTTTAACGTAGTCTCCATTTTGCGGTCTGCCGGCTCCTTTAGTGAAGCCGTCCCAGGTGCAGGGAGAATCACCTTTTTTGTTAACCTTGACAGTGCACTTTCTAACACCGGAGGTGACTCCCATCTTTTCCTGTCCTCTAAAGGAAAAGGATAAGCAATCTGAATCCTTTTGGGAATATGAAATTTCTTTTCACGATTCACCCACACTCCCTCAAAAAGAGTATTTAGCTCGTGGGAAGAAGGGAAAGTTACCTTACATTTCTTTTCCTTATAGAAATAAGCCTTCTCCTGAGGTACAGAAGGGGCTTCTGTAACTTCTAAAACCTCCTTTATAGAAACAATCATATATTGTATGTTTTTTGCCAATTTATGATCTATCTCCCTGGAGTTAATATCGTCGACACAAGAATCAGAGTCCGTGTCGGTATCAGTATGTACAATGTTTGCAAACGGTCTATTATGTGACCCAGAGGGGTCGTCTGCGGAGTAGTCAGCAGAACCCTGAAAAATCACATCTTCAACTGATTTTCTCCAGCTTTCTGCACGAGACTCAGACTTATCTAATCTCCTACTGATATGATTCACACTATCACGTATTTCTTTCACCCATTCAGGCTCGTGGTGTGCCGGCAGCGCCACCACATTAAAACTCTGTCCCTAAAATGGCTCCCTCAGGGGAAGAACTCCCTGCCTCAGACATGTCACACACGTGCACTAACACACCACAGACACTCCGGGACTTATAGGGGACAGACCCACAGTAAAATCTGTCAGAAGGACACAGATAGGAGCAGCCAGTTCACAAACCCAGCGCCAGTAACACAATGCCTGTGAAACATAAAATGCCCACTGACATACCAAGCACCAATTTCACTGTGCCCCCCCCCCCCACCCGTTTTGCACCCTGATACTTGCATTCAGTAGTGGAGGAGGACCAGCGTAGTCTCTGCAGCCTGAGGAGAGAGAGAAAATGGCGCTGAGCAGTGTGCTGGCTGACTGAGGAGGAAGCTCTGCCCCCGCAATGGCGCGTTTCTCCTCAGAGATTCTGACATTATTATTTATACTGGCAGGGGTAGGGCTGTGCCTCGGCATCTTATGCCCCCTTTTCACCAGTTTTATAAGTTTTCATGCTGCCCAGGGCGCCCCCCACGCCCTGCAGTGCCTGTGTTGTGTGGGCAGTATGGCGTGCTGCGCTCCCGCCAGCCGCACGGTACCTTTAGCAGTCACCTTGATTGAAGATCTGTCTTCTAACACTCGCCTATCTTCTGACTTCTGGTTCTGCAAGGAGGGTGACGGCGTGCTGTGAGAGTGAGCATCTAGGCACAGCTAGCGTTCAGTACCCTTCAGGAGCTAATGGTGTCCTGTCAGCCAGAAGCAGAGCCATGGAACTCTTTAGGAAGTTGGTTCCTACTTCTGCCCCCTCAGTCCCACGAAGCAGAGAGACTGTTGCCAGCAGTTCTCCCTGAAAATAAAAAAACCTAACTAAGTATTTTCAGAGAAACTCAGTAGAGCTCCCCTGGAGTGCATCCAGTCTGCCTGGGCACATTTCTAAAACGGAGGTCTGGAGGATGGGGATAGAGGGAGGAGCCAGTTCACACCGTTGAAAAGTCTTAAAGTGCCCATGGCTCCTGCGGAAGTCTATACCCCATGGTACTGAAGTGGACCCCAGCATCCTCTAGGACGTATGAGAAATCAGCCCTTCGTAGTTTGCTTGTTTTTTCCCTAAGTACATTTCATTTTCTGACACTTGCATTTAGTGACCGTACCATAAGAATGATCATCTAATTCATGTAGGAAATACGTATTTGGGTCCTGTGAGGATATTATTTAGCAATAAATCAATGCCCCTCCTATTTCAGAGTTTCTCATCTTATCAACCCATTGTGAGGACACATGAAAGACAAACTAACTAGGTAAATGAGATGGACCCACCACAGCCAGGTGAGAAACTTCTTACACCTCTTCCTCTGCGTTATTTACTAAATTCCAGATTGTCCTCACTTTAATCTATTGGAAATGGGTCTTTAGCATAATACTCTAATTACTGCACACATTGGGGTTGCTGCATAGTTAGGCGTGTGTCTGTTTGCAGAGCTAGTTTCTGTATTCTCCGGAAAAAGCGTACATACAGTAAGCACAGGCCATGCAAACTGTACTTTCCAGTTGTGTCTCCCCGATGACAAGAGATCCTCTATGCAAATTTAGGGTGACTTTTGTGCAGATTCTCTGACAAAATATGTATTCCTTCGAGTGTGTATATACTTAAGTTCTAATTCTACAACAGGATAGCAAGTGCAGTTACAGTTTCATTAATGACCTGTTTATAATGCGTTTCCACCATCGATTGTTACACATTCCACTGCAGAACATTTGAGGGGAGAGGCAAGCAGCCAAAGCCCGTTTATCCATACGTACTGGACAAGAGTAAATCTTTTCACTTTAGGATCTGGCTAAAAGATGGCAAACAGTGCACATGAGTGATCAGTATGAGACTTTTATTAGACCTGTTATTCCATGTGGGAATACAAACAGTCAGTTCAGATTTTGACTTAATAACTGTGTCCAACAATATATAATCTGGCCACACAGTCCTAGTGCTAAACAGTGTATGGTGACACCTGGCCAACGCAACCTTTGGGTAAAGCATCTAGAAAGCCCTATGGCTGGGCATGTCGAGTCATTACAGCAGTATGCACTGTGTGGGTCACCACACATTTAACAATTATGCCAACACTTTTAGGGGCATTCAATTGTTTATGGCTGCACAAATTAAGGTCTGCCCGACTGAGCAATTAAATTGTCTGCTGTTTGGGCACCCAAACGGCACTCATCGCATCACACCCATTAGGTTAGACAGTTCTAGCGATTTGCGTGGCTAAATGCAGTGCTTTTTGGCATGACAAGCACGATAATTAATGGCCGCCTATAGCAGTCGTGCCCAAGATAAGCAACAATTTAATTACTTTGTCGGGTGCCCCTTACTTAGTGCTGCAAAAAAATCAAACACATAGTAATGAAGCTTCATTAACACCATTTACTGATGAATAGGGAGCCATGTTTTTATGAATACGATTAATTGTGCACCAACAATTGTGGTGATAAGTATTACTCCAGATGTAAATATCACTTTGCAAAAAAAACAACAAAAAAAAACAGTGAGACTACTGGGCCCTACTCACTGGCCGAGGTGCCCGACGGCCGATACGGCCGACGAGCGACCCGGCGGCGGGGGGGGGGGCAGTGACGGGGGGAGTGAAGCTTCTTCACTCCCCCCGTCACCCGGCTCCATAGACGTGCAGGCAAATATGGACGAGATCGTCCATATTGGCCTGCATGCACAGCCGACGGGAGATCAGCGATGAACGAGCGCGGGGCCGCGCATCGTTCATCGCTGGAGTCTCCACACTGAAAGATATGAACGAGATCTCGTTCATTTATGAACGAGATCGTTCATATCTTTCAAAATATCGGCCAGTGTGTAGGGCCCATACCACGTGTGGAGCCTACTGGGCTGAAAAATAAGAATTTACTTACCGATAATTCTATTTCTCGGAGTCCGTAGTGGATGCTGGGGTTCCTGAAAGGACCATGGGGGATAGCGGCTCCGCAGGAGACAGGGCACAAAAAAGTAAAGCTTTACTAGGTCAGGTGGTGTGCACTGGCTCCTCCCCCCATGACCCTCCTCCAGACTCCAGTTAGGTACTGTGCCCGGACGAGCATACACAATAAGGGAGGCATTTTGAATCCCGGGTAAGACTCATACCAGCCACACCAATCACACCGTACAACTTGTGATCTAAACCCAGTTAACAGTATGACAACAGAAAGGGCCTCTTAAAGATGGCTCCTTAACAATAACCCGAATTAGTTAACAATAACTATGTACAAGTATTGCAGATAATCCGCACTTGGGATGGGCGCCCAGCATCCACTACGGACTCCGAGAAATAGAATTATCGGTAAGTAAATTCTTATTTTCTCTATCGTCCTAAGTGGATGCTGGGGTTCCTGAAAGGACCATGGGGATTATACCAAAGCTCCCAAACGGGCGGGAGAGTGCGGATGACTCTGCAGCACCGAATGAGAGAACTCCAGGTCCTCCTTTGCCAGGGTATCAAATTTGTAAAATTTTACAAACGTGTTCTCCCCCGACCACGTAGCTGCTCGGCAGAGTTGTAATGCCGAGACCCCTCGGGCAGCCGCCCAAGATGAGCCCACCTTCCTTGTGGAGTGGGCTTTTACAGTTTTAGGCTGTGGCAGGCCTGCCACAGAATGTGCAAGTTGAATTGTGTTACAAATCCAACGAGCAATCGACTGCTTAGAAGCAGGTGCGCCCAACTTGTTGGGTGCATACAATATAAACAGCGAGTCAGATTTTCTGACTCCAGCCGTCCTTGCAATGTATATTTTTAAGGCTCTGACAACGTCCAACAACTTGGAGTCCTCCAAGTCGCTAGTGGCCGCAGGCACCACAATAGGTTGGTTCAGATGAAATGCTGATACCACTTTAGGGAGAAAATGCGGACGAGTCCGCAGTTCTGCCCTATCCGAATGGAAGATTAGATAAGGACTTTTATAAGATAAAGCCGCCAATTCAGATACTCTCCTGGCAGAGGCCAGGGCTAGTAACATAGTCACTTTCAATGTGAGATATTTCAAATCCACCTTTTTCAATGGTTCAAACCAATGGGATTTGAGGAAATCTAAAACTACATTTAGATCCCACGGTGCCACCGGAGGCACCACAGGAGGCTGTATATGCAGTACTCCCTTGACAAAAGTCTGGACCTCAGGGACAGAGGCCAATTCTTTTTGGAAGAATATTGACAGGGCCGAAATTTGAACCTTAATGGATCCCAATTTGAGACCCATAGATAATCCTGATTGCAGGAAATGTAGGAAACGACCCAGTTGGAATTCCTCCGTCGGAACCTTCCGATCCTCGCACCACGCTACATATTTTCGCCAAATGCGGTGATAATGTTTCACGGTGACTTCCTTCCGTGCCTTAATCAAGGTAGGAATGACTTCTTCTGGAATGCCTTTCCCTTTTAGGATCTGGCGTTCAACCGCCATGCCGTCAAACGCAGCCGCGGTAAGTCTTGAAAAAGACAGGGACCCTGCTGTAGCAGGTCCCTTCTCAGAGGTAGAGGCCACGGTTCGTCCGTGAGCATCTCTTGAAGTTCCGGATACCAAGTCCTTCTCGGCCAATCCGGAACCACTAGTATTGTTCTTACTCTTCTTTGCCGTATGATCTTCAATACCTTTGGTATGAGCGGCAGAGGAGGAAACACATACACTGACTGGTACACCCAAGGAGTTACCAGTGCGTCCACAGCTATTGCCTGTGGATCTCTTGACCTGGCGCAATATTTGTCCAGTTTCTTGTTGAGGCGAGACGCCATCATGTCTACAATTGGTCTTTCCCAACGGTCTATTAACATGTTGAAGACTTCTGGATGTAGACCCCACTCTCCCGGATGAAGATCGTGTCTGCTGAGGAAGTCTGCTTCCCAGTTGTCCACGCCCGGGATGAACACTGCTGACAGTGCTATCACGTGATTCTCCGCCCAGCGAAGAATCTTGGCAGCTTCTGCCATTGCACTCCTGCTTCTTGTGCCGCCCTGCCTGTTTACATGGGCGACCGCCGTGATGTTGTCCGACTGAATCAACACCGGCTTTCCTTGCAGGAGAAGTTCCGCCTGGCTTAGAGCATTGTAGATTGCTCTTAGTTCCAGAATGTTTATGTGAAGAGACTTTTCCAGACTCGTCCATACTCCCTGGAAGTTTCTTCCTTGTGTGACTGCTCCCCAGCCTCTCAGGCTGGCGTCCGTGGTCACCAGGATCCAATCCTGAATGCCGAATCTGCGGCCTTCTAATAGGTGAGCCTTCTGCAACCACCACAGAAGTGACACCCTTGTCTTTGGTGACAGGGTTATTCGCAGGTGCATCTGCAGATGCGACCCTGACCATTTGTCCAACAGATCCCTTTGGAATATTCTTGCATGGAATCTGCCGAATGGAATTGCTTCGTAAGAAGCCACCATTTTTCCCAGGACTCTTGTGCATTGATGTACTGACACTTTTCCTGGTTTTAGGAGGTTCCTGACCAGATCGGATAACTCCTTGGCTTTTTCCTCTGGAAGGAAAACCTTTTTCTGAACCGTGTCCAGAATCATTCCTAGGAACAGCAGACGAGTTGTCGGGATTAAATGGGATTTTGGAATATTCAGAATCCACCCGTGTTGTCTTAGCACCTCTTGAGATAGTGCTAAAGCTGTCTCCAGCTGTTCTCTGGACCTTGCCCTTATTAGGAGATCGTCCAAGTATGGGATAACTAATACGCCTTTTCTTCGAAGAAGAATCATCATCTCGGCCATTACCTTGGTAAAGACCCGAGGCGCCGTGGACAATCCGAACGGCAGCGTCTGAAACTGATAGTGACAGTTTTGAACAATGAACCTGAGGTACCCCTGGTGTGCGGGGTAAATCGGAACGTGTAGATACGCATCCTTGATGTCCAAGGATACCATAAAGTCCCCTTCTTCCAGGTTCGCTATCACTGCTCTGAGTGACTCCATCTTGAACTTGAACTTTTTTATGTAGAGGTTCAAGGACTTCAGATTTAGAATAGGCCTTACCGAGCCATCCGGCTTCGGTACCACAAATAGAGTGGAATAATACCCCTTTCCTTGTTGTAATAGGGGTACTTTGACTATCACCTGCTGAGCGTACAGCTTGTGAATGGCTTCCAACACCCTCTCCCTTTCGGAAGAGACGGTTGGTAAGGCAGACTTCAGGAAACGATGAGGAGGATCCGTCTCTAATTCCAACCTGTACCCCTGAGATATTATCTGCAGGATCCAGGGGTCTACCTGCGAGTGAGCCCACTGCGCGCTGTAATTTTTGAGACGGCCCCCCACTGTCCCCGAGTCCGCTTGAGAGGCCCCAGCGTCATGCTGAGGTTTTTGCAGGAGCCGGGGAGGGCTTCTGTTCCTGGGAAGGAGCTGCCTGTTGGTGTCTCTTCCCTCTTCCTCTGCCTCGTGGCAGGTACGACAAGCCCTTTGCTCTCTTATTTTTGTAGGAGCGAAAAGGCTGCGGTTGAAAAGTCGGTGCCTTTCTCTGTTGGGGAGTGACTTGAGGTAAAAAAGTGGATTTCCCGGCAGTAGCCGTGGCCACCAAGTCTGATAGACCAACTCCAAATAACTCCTCCCCTTTATACGGCAAAACCTCCATGTGACGTTTTGAATCCGCATCGCCTGTCCACTGTCGTGTCCATAAGGCTCTTCTGGCTGAAATGGACATAGCACTCACCCGAGATGCCAGTGTGCAAATATCCCTCTGTGCATCACGCATATAGATAAATGCATCCTTTATTTGTTCTAACGACAGTAAAACATTGTCCCTATCTAGGGTATCAATATTTTCAATCAGGGATTCTGACCAAACTACTCCAGCACTGCACATCCAGGCAGTTGCTATAGCTGGTCGTAGTATAACACCTGCATGTGTGTATATATTCTTTTGAATAACTTCCATCTTTCTATCTGATGGATCCTTAAGTGCGGCCGTCTCAGGAGAGGGTAACGCCACTTGTTTGGATAAGCGTGTGAGCGCCTTGTCCACCTTAGGGGGTGTTTCCCAGCGCGCCCTAACCTCTGGCGGGAAAGGGTATAATGCCAATAACTTTTTTGAAATTATCAACTTTTTATCAGGAGCAACCCACGCTTCATCACACACGTCATTTAATTCTTCTGATTCAGGAAAAACTGTTTGTAGTTTTTTTACACCATACATAATACCCTGTTTTACGGTATCTGTAGTATCAGCTAAATGTAACGTCTCCTTCATTGCCAAAATCATATAACGTGTGGCCCTACTGGAAAATACGTTTGAATTTCTACCGTCGTCACTGGAATCAGTGCCCGTGTCTGGGTCTGTGTCGACCGACTGAGGCAAAGGGCGTTTTACAGCCCCTGACGGTGTTTGAGGCGCCTGGACAGGCATTAATTGATTGTCCGGCCGCCTCATGTCCTCAACTGACTGTTTAAGGGAAGATAAACCATCACGTAATTCCACAAATAAAGGCATCCATTCTGGTGTCGACCCCCTGGGGGGTGACATCTGCATATTTGGCAATTGCTCCGCCTCCACACCAATATCGTCCTCATACATGTCGACACCACGTACCGACACACACCGCAAACTCACAGGGAATGCTCTAATGAAGACAGGACCCACTAGCCCTTTTGGGGAGACAGAGGGAGAGTCTGCCAGCACACACCACAAAGCGCTATATATACAAGGGATATCCTTATATTAAGTGCTCCCTTATAGCTGCTTTAATATATATATATATAGCCATTAATGTGCCCCCCCTCTCTGTTTTACCCTGTTTCTGTAGTGCAGTGCAGGGGAGAGACCTGGGAGCCGTTCTGACCAGCGGAGCTGTGACAGAAAATGGCGCCGTGTGCTGAGGAGATAGGCCCCGCCCCTTTTTCGGCGGGTTCTTCTCCCGCTATTTTTCCAGTCAGGCAGGGGTTAAATATCTCCATATAGCCCCTATGGGCTATATGTGAGGTATTTTTAGCCTTGTATAAGGTTTATATTTGCCTCTCAGAGCGCCCCCCCCCAGCGCTCTGCACCCTCAGTGACTGCCCAGTGAAGTGTGCTGAGAGGAAAATGGCGCACAGCTGCAGTGCTGTGCGCTACCTTATGAAGACTGAGGAGTCTTCAGCCGCCGGTTTCCGGACCTCTTCACGCTTCAGCATCTGCAAGGGGGTCGGCGGCGCGGCTCCGGGACCGGACTCCACGGCTGGGCCTGTGTTCGATCCCTCTGGAGCTAATGGTGTCCAGTAGCCAAGCAGCAAATCCACTCTGCATGCAGGTGAGTTTACTACTTTCCCCCTAAGTCCCACGTTGCAGTGATCCTGTTGCCAGCAGGACTCACTGTAAAGAAAAAAACCTAAACTAAACTTTCTCTAAGCAGCTCTTTAGGAGAGCCACCTAGATTGCACCCTTCTCGTTCGGGCACAAAATCTAACTGGAGTCTGGAGGAGGGTCATGGGGGGAGGAGCCAGTGCACACCACCTGACCTAGTAAAGCTTTACTTTTTTGTGCCCTGTCTCCTGCGGAGCCGCTATCCCCCATGGTCCTTTCAGGAACCCCAGCATCCACTTAGGACGATAGAGAAATAAAGAATTACATGTAGAAGGTATTTCATTTCTAAAAGCAAGTTAGCCTTATTGCTGTACTACACAGCATTTTCAACTAATTATGGGAAAAGATTAAATTTGGGTTTCCTTTAGCAGCAGTCAAAATAGTGTATCCATTTTCCTGCTGAAGCTGGGAGTGTGTGTTTTGCAGGAAACGGCTTCTAGCAGAAACATCTGCACCGCACCTATCCACTGCATTGTGCCAGGGACTGTGGCAAGGCTTGTAATTCAAGATATACTTTACCAATTGAAGGGAAAAAAAACAGTCTAAATTAAATATGGATTATTCTTGTAAGTGTTTTAATAGCAGATGGGAATGCCAGACTTCTCTACTAAATGTTCCTGTTTCTGTACCTTAAAAAAGGTTCATTGCCGCCCCTCCTGAGGTCTACAGAGTAAGCATAACAAAAAGAAAAAAAGAACACCAATTTACTTAAACTGAAAAAAGAAAACAAGAGTACCAAAACCAGCCATCTGCATAAACTCTTACTGCTGGAAGCTTCAGCTCTACAATTACCTGTTACGTAAAATATACTTTGTGCACATGTCCCTGATTTAATAAAACTGAACGCAGCCAGGAAGTATATAGTGAGGTACTCAAGAGTCCTAAGGGAGGGAATCAAGGCACTGTAACTATGCTGCTAGAGCCCGGTCACACTGAGCCGATAACCCGGGTCATTGCCTGGACAAGCACACGCAGCCTGGGTCCTGGCTGAATGTGGAAGTGTTGTACTGGGTCAGGCAGCCGAGTCCACAGCCTGGGTTGGCTGCAGTGTGAAAGGCAGGTCCGGGTCATACCTGACTAAAAGGCAGCTGATTGGCAGACGTAGGACATCATCTCCAAGCGTCCTGTATTAACATTGATGGTATGGGAATAACCCGGGTCCACCAAGGCAGTGCGAAAGGGGTGTAAGTAAGCTAGATGTATCTGTAGCTGCACAGTACAAATCTTCCCCCCGATTGGAGTCCTTTGTAAGAACCTATGCTTTATCTACGTTTTAGAAAATCAGAAATCCGCACACACTGGCTCCAGTTTTTTTGTTTTTTACTAGGTACATGATTGCAAGTTTAAAACATTTAAAAGCATTAATATAAAAGAGCATCAAACAAATACAGGTTATTGCAATATTAATAATTACTGGCACTATATTTACATCGGTTATGCATCTGAAGGCAAGATACTGTTCTCCGCCATTTCAAACTGACTGGACAACATCTGTCAGTGTTATGGCCCGTACACACTGGTGATATATCGCGGGACCATCGGCCAGTGTGTACGGCCGATACGTCTGAACTCCGTCTTTAACAGATATATCGCGTCGGCCACGCAGCACAGCCGACGGCCAATATATCTACAGATATATTGGCGCTTCGCTGTGTGTGTACGGGGCGGTCGGCCGACCGCCCGTACACATGCTGCGGCGGCCGGCGGTGATTGACCGGTGAACTGGGCGGGCGTGTATACGCCCGCCCAGTTCATGACGTCAGTCCCCGACGGATCGGGCAGTGTGTATGCTCAACACACTGCCCGATCCGTCCATAGATATATCTACAGATCAATTGATCTGCAGATATATCTACTAGTGTGTACCCACCTTTAGAGTGGCGGGTGAAGAGTCTATGCCCTCGCTCCAATATCTGCATTTCTGATGTTCCTAATGCTTGGACACACAAGTAAAATCACCAGTAGATGGAATAGGACAAGTAAGCCAAGTACAACATGGAATTCAGGAAAAACCAGGGCTAAGCCACGCTATGTACTTACCCTTCTCGGATTGTACAGATCATTATATTCATCTCCAATGCGTCGCAGTTCACGTGCAATCCAGATTTCTGGCCGCATGTCTACGAGGTCATTAGGATTTCTGGCAGCTGCTGAAAACAAAATACATTTTATTAGTTTAAAGGTCATTCCACAACACTGGAAAGCAAACCTACTGACGGATCTAAAATAGTATGAAGTCAATATTGGAGTAAAACACATTTAAAAATAAAACATGGGCTAGTAAAATCGGTAGTCTTGATGGAAGCCAGAATGAGAATAGGATTCTTGTAATGTATATCAATCTATAGCAAAGCAGATATGGTAAAGACAAGTGTCAGTAAGCACCACTATAGATTGGGGGGGAAATCTTTTCTCTGTGTATAGGAAGGAGCATGCTAGCATGGGCTCACTGTCAGTGTGCGCACCTTGTTTCACATTCTTATGCTGAAACAGCTCCTATATTTTAGCTTTAGGGTAGAATTCTTAGGGCTCCCTGCCAGCAGCGCACGCTCAATATCGCCAAAGATTTCCAATATTCAGGACTGGGGCCTGAGAGCCAAACCAAACTTTCAACTTTCTTTTGTGCAAATACATCATGCAGAACCTTGAGGTAGAGTATGTTTAGGATCGTCTTGCTAAAATCTCCATTCACCTGCACCTTCCATTTGGTAACCCATTATGGGAAAATAGTTGCCAGCTGACACAAACCCTAGAGTGTAATGGACCAATTGCTGCGTTTAACAAGTGGCAATGTGACAGGTTTTTGTTTTTTTTCCTTCTTCAAATTTTGTACTGAATACACAATGGTTGTAGATCGTTGTGGTCACACAATTATATTGAACCCTAACCAGCACAAAACCAAATAAACACAAAATAAAAATAACTTTCAAGCTCAGCAAGACCTTTAGCACCCTGGAACGCACATTTGTGATGAAGCACTAGAATAGGGGTTTTGACAATCATTATTACGTAAGCAATTTAATGTGAGACTGTGTCTCAGAGGTATGTTTTATCAGGGTGTTTGCCAAGATCTGTGGGGCTCGTTTTTGAAGACATGGCTACTTTAAGAAGTTTATTTTTTTTATTCTAAAAGATTTATCTACAAAAACAAGTTTATACCTTTTGTTTCACGCAGAGATGTGTTTAACACTACAATCTACCCTGCATTAATGTGACAGAAGTCTCCGTGCTGTTGGGGGATGGGACCCTGCTCGTTCCACTGTGGCTTCCTGCTTGCTTTTATACTCCTTACACTACTGCCACTGACCCACGTCACATACAGCCTTTTCCTTACTAACATAATCACACACAAAGACAGATTGTTGCCCTACAGCTAGATCAGTGCTCTCCTCCCCCACAAAACCATACTTGGGTGAATGTTTACAAGGGTCTGTCCCTAGGATGCTCAAAATAGGACCCATATGGATGGAAGGAGAGGAAGACTAGATTATATACACAAAAAAAAAAACACCTTATTTGCTTATACACATTCCATCTACAATTATGTACAAAGAGAGGTCAAAGTAGTTGATGAATCTCTGGATTGAGCCACCAAGCTGAAGGTCAAATTACCTTTTGTGGCATAATAAAAGTAGCAATGACAAGTAATGAATCAAATGGTAGAGCGGTCCATGTGTTTTGTATGGCATCATATTTAATCACGCAATAAAAAGGGAGATTATTCTACATACATAGCAGAGAAAGTGTGAGCCACAGTCGAATGCAATGTGGAGAGCAGACATGATTAAGAATTGCTATTAGTTAGGAGCATGGTGAAACCCTAATGTGTGGCTCTGAGCCTTCTTTCCATTCAGACCGGACCTAAGGCCACAGCAAGTTGGCTGGAGTTTGCTTGTCTAGCGTACTTGAGGACCTGAGCTGACCAGTCTGAGGTTAATTCAGGCCCTGGTATCATGTGTTTCTCAATTACTTGCAGCCAAAATTCATTCAGCTGAGCTCTTGTGATGCATAGTGAAAACATTCTGAAAGTTGAGAAAGCAATTCAGATGCAGGGAAGAGAAAGAAGAAAAAAAACTTATACATGAGCTCAGCAGAGCGAGGAAACACTCTTTCCCCACACAATAATATATACTTCTCGCTCAGCTTTCTGCTGCCAAATCTTCCATCAAAACATCCTTTCCCAGTCTTCATATCACATCTTGTAGCAGGCATATTCCTAAATACTACAATACGTGGATATCGGTACTCCGTATCAAGTACAGTACTTCAGGAAATTAAAGTCGTGGTTAAGTGGTTGATAGTGAAAATCAATCTGAGGCTTTCGGAAAGGACTTTGTGGTACTACCAGCAAGTGCAGATTCTGCACAGGAGTTGTAACAAGGCAACAGACAAGCCTTTACTTTTATTCATTTGAACCAGTGTGTACTATTTTATAAATTGGAATTGTGAAATCTGTTTCGGTATTTCTCTTCAAAAGACACAACTTAGTCTACCTACTATAAAGCAACATTAATTTGCTTCAGACACAGAGGGGAAATTCAATGGTTATCGCGGGTCCCCGCACCCACACACGCCGGCATCTATTCAAATGTTTCTGCCGGCGGGCATGAGCCTTCATTTCAGTTCACTGGAGAGCTGGAAAGCGTGAAAAGTGACCCATTTGGGCACCCAAATAAGATTTTTCACACCGCGCCCAATCGTTTTGAAAGGTTTTGCAGCTTTATGTGGCTAAACACAAATGATATGGGCGCGATAACGATGGACAATTGAATATTGCCCAGTCATCTCCCTTCAGCTTAGACGGGCGATCGGGAGCAAGCAAACAATTTAATACCACCCAGAGTGCCAAAATGTTTTGTGCTAGTGACAATCCTTGCAAAAGCTGTAAACTAGATGCGTTTCAAACCATCAATTGCATTAAGAATGAAATTTACAAATTGTAATAAGCTAAATCTTTACCTTCCAGCAATAACTTGCTGACCTTTTTACTTGGATGATGTAGGTTAATGGGCTCCCAACAAAAATGTAGTGTGAATGTGTCTGTGTGTACACATGATAGGAATATAGATTGTAAGCTCCACTGGGGCAGGGACGGATGTGAATGGGCAAAATATCTGTACAGTGCTGCGGAATATGTGTGCGCTATATAGATGATGATGATGATTATCTCTACTCAATCAGTAGCTGGGAACTTGTTTCCACGGTCAAGAACAAGGTGTTTCATGCAGAAGCACAAACATTCTCATCAGTATGAGTTCTATTTATCCTCACAACATAGTTACATGACGCCGCATACAGGGAACCAAATAAACAACAAAATATCCATCTGTACCATGTTGTTTTGGCAGTAACTATGCCACACACATTTTTATTAGATAGATATATAGATAGATCTCTCTCTCTAAGTGGTCGATTCAATTTGGCAACAGATGAATAGCGCCGGGAATAAGCTCCCGACGCTATTCAAATCAGCGACTAGTTACCCGCAATTGTCGGGAATTCTTCTCTCAGCCCTGGGGGGCGAGAAAAAAAAAAAACAGACAAAAGAGCTGCCGCGTGGCCGGCGCGAGGCTGAATCTGTCGGGATTCTGCATCGCCGCAGGTAGTTAAGTCGGAGAATGCCCGTTCTCCTGACAAAACTACCTGTTAAGTCGGCGAGAACGGGCATTCGCCGACTTAACTTTAGTTGAATTGAATAGCGCCGGGAACTAATTCCCGACGCTATTCATCTGTTGCCGAATTGAATCGACCCCTATAATCAATTATTATTTTTTCTTTCTGTACTGAGAATGCAGTATACCAGTTGGAGATCAAATTAAGACTTATCAAACCATGCATAAACACACAAGGAGGAGCTGCATGGTCTAGTTATTAACTCCATTAATATCTAGGAGATGTCCTTTATACATACTAGGGGGGGAAAGCACTTGAGCTCCACTTGATGAACCACAGGCCATTCTAGCAGCTAAATGATCCCCATGACCTCTACAGATCAACAATTCTCTAATCACAACCAACTGGAGAGTTAGCAGGGAAATTCAAGTAAGTATATCTAAATACATAAATACATTTCCTTGGCATCGGTGGGTAACAGGAGCTGCAAAGAGTTTTCTTTCCATGCTGCACGTGTGCGTGACAAGCCTGGGCAGTTACATAAATTCAAGGACCTTGCTCAGAAACAGCTGCTGGAAAAAGAACACCACAAGCAATAAATCTTCATGAGTAGCTGCCAGCAGCTGTAACCCCCCTCCCCCCCCCCCAAACTATGCCCATTCCTTAAGAATAGTGTAGCTCTGCTTTGTGTGCAGCTTATCCAGAAACCAATCAAAACTAGTCACCGCAGATGGAGTCTTACAGGCAGAACAGAACATCAGGGACAATTACACAATGTTATAGACTTCAACATGAACCGAACTCATCAACTTGGACCATACAGACCCTGTGCTGATAACGTTTGGCAAAATATCACTTTACTCGCTCCAAAGAGTTGCAGATAAACGCTCTATGGCACACTAATTCGTTCAGATGGGAGATGTAATAAAATGAAACAAAAAGAATTTCCTACGTTTCTGAAAAGTACTTACATGATTTAGTGCAACAATTAAGCTGTATAAACAAAATAAACTTCTCCAGCTACAGTTGTTAAATAAAGCATAAAAAAAACCAATATGCACTATTAAACGCCTGCTTCTATGTAGGTTCTGTTGCTTTTATGGGCGTTGTCTTACCAAGTTTCCTTTAACAACATTACAAATCTCAATGCCTTGTTCATAGACATTAGAGGGGATAGGGAAAGTGGCATTTGAGGTCATAGGAGTCTCAGCAGCTGCAGAAAGGTCACTCAAAATATTTTTGTAGGCAACCATCTTCAAAACAAAAGTAACATAGGCTATAATCACAGTAACCATGCATCAAACTAAATTTATATTTAGTCATTTTTCTTTTTGCTGAAACCCATTAAAAAAAAGTTTTTGCTTCTAATTTAAGAGTGTCAGACTAAATATAGTTAGGAGGTATTACTCATGTTTAAAATTAGCTAACAGATCTGGTACATTACTGCATTTTGAGATAGTATAACTAAAACCCCAAAAAGGAATAAAGACAAAATATAAACACTGTATCTGTGTATTATCACACGGGGACTCCTGCATGATTTCCAATGTTTGCAGCTACCAGGTCTAAAATACAGATGATTATTAAAAATAATGTCTGGCTCAGTGTCAGAATGAAACCCTCTGGTCTACTTTGCTCAGCACGCCCATTCACTATTATTTATGAGAATGACTTGCACATTCCCACACATGACTACATTAGACGAATGTGTGCAGAAAAAGGAGACTAGAAAAAGAAACATAGCAATATCAAAATATTTGTAAGATGTTTCGCAAAGTTCAAGTACTTACCTTTTTCTGAGGGACAAGATCAAATTAAATACAAATAAACTGATATAAAAATATAAAATACGAATCAGACAGACAGACAGACAGACAGACAGACAGACAGACATGTTAAGCAATACAAACAAGGACACCAACATTTTTTCACAAAATCTTTTTAACCATAACAAGGATGCATATGCTTTCCTAACAGAACTACATTTTATATTTTATCAGTGACTGGAAAAATCTTTATTTTGGTTAAAATAAATATAATACATACTACCAATTATACCCATTACTAATGTAAGAGAATCTGAAGAACGCCAAAAATATAGAACAAAAATTGACCCATATCCTCAGCATGCTAAAAAGGGATGTCAAAGAGCGTAGATCAAGGTCTGCTGAAACTGTAGAGCCCAGAAATGGTTCCTCCACCATAAATCATTGGGACCCTACACAACATGATTATTGCAGTAACTACACAAGAGTGACTGGACACTGACAGCAAAGAGATCAACAAAATTTATTGACTTCAGTACTTTGCAGGTCCACCAGTGGTTTCTGCAGGGATTACTGCAGACATTCTTCTTGGCAAACTGTCCACAAGTTCCACAACAGCAGGCGATATGTTCTACCATTCTACCGTAAGTACAGTGACCAACTGAAGAAGGTTGAGTCTGCCTAGAACGCACCAGTTGCTTCAATTCATCCCAGAGGTTCTCAATGGGGTTAAGCTCTGGACTTTGTAGACGAGAATGAAATGTTTCCCGCCCCTCCAGCACCCGTTCGCACTCGCCGGCAGCTATTCAGTTGTTTCTGCCGATGGGTGAGATAACAATGTTGGTGCCCAAATGGAACTTTTCATGCTCCCATCTTTTAGTTTAGTCGTGTTTAGGTGCTTTGCGTGCCTAAACCACTCTAATGGGCGCGATAAAAAGGAACAATTGAATATCGTCCCGCAATCTCCCGCCACTTTAGACGAGAGATCGGGAGCGATAAAACAATTGAATACACCTCTGTGTTGTATTAAAGGAGAGAAGGTTAGCACTCCCCTTGACAAGGATGGGAGAGGTCCCAGTGGCCTTTACAACACATATGGTTTAGGCATTGCCACCTACTTTGTGACATCTCTAACCAAGTTTTAACCTCTGAAATCGGTATCTTACTTCTATTGCTTTATACTCCCACCTTGTTTCTCTCGTCAATATCGCACAGGAATAACAGCATGGCCGGAGCAGTTTCCGCACCTTCAAACACTTGAGACACTAGCCACCCTCTCATATTCGTTGAATATCTCACCGGCTGTAAAGCCAAGACGCCCCGGGCAGCCGCCCAAGACGAGCCCACCTTCCTGGTAGAATGGGCTTTCACAGACTTCGGCACCGGTAATCCGGCCGAAGAATGAACCTGCTGAATCGTATTACAAATCCAGCGTGCAATAGTCTGTTTTGAAGCAGGATGACCAATCTTGTTGGAAGCGTACAGGACAAACAGTGCCTCAGTTTTCCTGGCAACCGCCGTACGGGCGACGTAGATCTTCAATGCCCTCACTAAATCCAGAGACCTTGGAACTGTCCCAGCATCCATGGCCACCGGTACCACAATAGGTTGATTAATGTGAAACGAGGAGACCACCTTTGGTAAAAATTGTTGACGAGTCCTCAATTCTGCCCTATCCGAATGAAAGACCAAGTACGGGCTTTTATGAGATAAGGCCGCCAACTCAGACACCCGCCTGGCAGAAGCCAGTGCCAACAACATGACTACCTTCCAGGTGAGAAACTTCAACTCAACCTTACGCAAAGGCTCAAACCAGGAAGACATGAGAAACTGCAAGACCACGTCCAGATCCCATGGGGCCACAGGAGGCACAAACGGAGGATTGATATGCAAAACTCCTTTCACGAACGTCGGAACCTCTGGGAGGGCAGCCAGTTCTCTTTGAAAGAAAATAGACAATGCCGAAATCTGCACCTTGATGGAGCCGAACTTCAGGCCTGCATCCACACCAGCCGGCAAAAAGTAGAGAAACCGCCCCAAATTAAATTCTTCTACAGAAGCCTTCTTAAACTCACACCAGGAAACATACTTCTTCCAAATACGGTGATAATGCTTCGCCGTAACCTCCTTCCTAGCCCTGAGGAGAGTAGGCATGACCTCTCCTGGAATACCTTTACGAGCTAAGATCTGGCGCTCAACTTCCATGCCGTCAAACGCAGCCGCGGTAAGTCTGGAAACACGCATGGACCCTGCAACAACAGGTCCTCTCTTAGAGGAAGCAGCCAAGGATCTTCCACTAGTAATTCCTGAAGGTCCGGATACCAGGCCCTTCTTGGCCAATCTGGAACTACGAGAATCGCCTGAACCCTTGCTCGCCAAATGATCCCCAGTACCTTTGGAATAAGAGGAAGTGGAGGGAACACATACACCGACTTGAACACCCACGGAGATACCAGGGCGTCCACCGCACTGGCTTGGGGGTCCCTTGACCTGGAACAATACCTCGGAAGCTTCTTGTTGAGACGAGACGCCATCATGTCTATCAGAGGGAGTCCCCAACGCTTTGTCACTTCTACAAACACCTCTTGATGAAAAGCCCCCTCTCCCGGATGGAGATCGTGTCTGCTGAGGAAGTCTGCTTCCCAGTTGTCTACTCCCGGAAGGAAGACTGCTGACAGGGCACTCAGGTGTTGTTCCGCCCAGCGAAGGATTCTTGTGGCCTCCGCCATTGCCGCTCTGCTCCTTGTGCTGCCTTGACGGTTGATATGTGCCACCGCTGTGACGTTGTCCGACTGTACCAGGACAGGTCGACCCTGAAGAAGGCTTCTTGCCTGTAGCAGGCCGTTGTGAATGGCTTTTAACTCGAGAACATTTATGTGGAGACCCGCTTCCTGGAACGACCATCTCCCTTGGAAGTTCCTGCCTTGGGTGACTGCACCCCAGCCCCGGAGACTCGCATCTGTCGTCAGAAGTACCCAATCCAGGATACCGAACCGGCGGCCCTCTAGAAGGTGAGACCCTTGTAGCCACCACAGGAGGGAAATCCTGGCTCTGGGTGATTGAGACCCGGACCATTTGCTCAGCAAGTCCCACTGAAACACCCGGGCATGAAACCTGCCGAACGGAATGGCTTCGTACGTCACCACCATCTTCACCAGAACACGTGTACATTGATGGATGGACACAGTCTTCGGCTTCAGAAGTTCCCTGGCCAACAACTGCAGTTCTAGAGCCTTTTCTTGTGGAAGAAAAACTCTGTAATTCCGTGTCGAGAACCATGCTCAGAAAGGACAGCCGGGTGGTCGGAATCAACTGAGATTTTGGTAAATTTAGCAGCCAACCGTGCTGTCGAGGCACCGACAGCACCAAGTCCACACTCCTTAGCAACCTTTCCCTGGACCTCGCCTTTATCAGGAGATCGTCCAAGTACAGGATAATTGAAACCCCCTGCTTGCGAAGGAGAACCATCATTTCCGCCATGACCTTGGTGAACACTCTCGGGGCCGTGGAAAGGCCAAACGGCAATGTTTGAAATTGGTAATGAGAGTCCTGTATCGCAAACCTGAGGAAGGCCTGATTCGAAGTAAATATCGGGACGTGTAAGTAGGCATCCTTTGAGTCGACTGACACCATACAATCCCCCCCTTCTAGGCTGGAAATCACAGCTCGAAGAGATTCCATCTTGAATTTGAAAACTTTCAAGTATGGATTGAGGGATTTTAGATTCAGAATCGGTCTGACCGAACCGTCCGGTTTCGGCACCACAAATAGGCTCGAGTAGAACCCCTCCCCCCGTTGTGACGGGGAACTGGAACAATGACCTTCTGATGACACAATTTTTGTATCGCTGCCAACACCAGCTCCCTGTCCGGAAGAGACACTGGTAAGGGCGAAACGAAAAAACCGGTGAGGGGGTCACCTCCCGAAACACAATCTCTAGGACCCAAGGATCGAGGCCTGAACGAACCCAGACCTGACTGAAGACTCGGAGACGGCCCCCCACCGGTCCGGACTCCCCCTGGGAAGCCCCAACGTCATGCGGTGGACTTGGTAGAGGCAGGGGGGACTTTTGGTCCTGGGCGCCTGACACGGCAGGCGACTTCCTACCCCTTCCTTTACCCTTTGAAGCGAGGAAGGACGAACCCTTTCCACGCCTGTATTTATTAGGACGAAAGGACTGCATCTGCTGATGTGGTGCCTTTTTGTGCTGTCGCGGTAGAGACCAGGTCCGACAAGCCATCCACAAACAAGACATTACCTTTGAAGGGTAAAGCTTCCATAGCTCTCTTGGAGTCGGCATCAGCATTCCATTGATGGATCCACAACGCCCTCCTAGCCGATATTGACATGGCATTGGCTCTTGATCCCAAAAGACAAACATCCCTCGCCGCATCCTTCAGGTAATCTGCAGCGTCCTTGATATAACCAAGAGTCAGAAGAACATTATCTTTATCAAGGGTATCCATGTCAGTGGCTAAATTCTCGGCCCATTTAGCAATACTCACCCACACCGACGCCACTGCAGGTCTGAGCAATGCGCCTGTATTAGCGAAAATGGACTTCAGAGACGTCTCCAGCTTGCGATCCGCCGGATCCTTGAGAGCTGCCATGTCCGGAGACGGAAGCGCCACCTTCTTAGACAAACGAGATAGAGCTTTGTCAACATTTGGAGACGACTCCCATTTATCCCTATCATCAGAGGGGAAGGGATACGCCATGTAAATCCTCTTGGGAATCTGCCACCTCTTATCCGGCGACTCCCAAGCCTTTTCACAAAGAGTATTCATTTCATGAGAGGGGGGAAATTTCACTTCAGGTTTTCTCCCTTTTAACAAACAAATCCTTGTTTCCTGCATTGCAGGTTCATCAGAAATGTGTAAAACATCCTTTATAGCCACAATCATGTTCTGAATACTCTTTACTAAACGTGGAAGCAAAGCCGCCTCAGAAAAATCGACCTCAGAGTCAGAGTCCGAGTCGGTATCAGTATCTGCCACCTGAGTAAACGGCCGCTTCTGCGAGCCCGATGGGGTCCGTACCTGAGATAAAGCCTCCTCTATGGACTTTTTCCACACCTGCGTCTGTGACTCAGACTTATCTAACCTCTTAGATAACGAAGCTACATTCGTATTGATTGTAGTTAACGTGAGTAGATCAGGTGTCGGCTGCGCCGACAGACCCAAATCCAGACCCACAACTTCGCCCCTTACAACCTCCTCCGGTGTATCACATTCAGCCTCCGACATGTCGACGCGTTTGATCAACACAGCGACACACACACACACACACACAACATGCCTCAGCTAGGGGACAGGCCTATAGTGAAGCCCAGAGAGAGACCCAGAGGGAGTATGCCAGCTCACACCCCAGCGCCTATATATCCCTATAGGGGATATGTAATACCAGCGCTGCTAGAATAAACTAATGCACCAACATGGCGACCCCCCCCTGAGAAATCTCCCCGTTACTTGCGGGGAGCGATGGAGGCCCGGCCCAGCGTCTCCTTGCCGCAGCGTGGAGGAGAGGAAGATGGCGCCGTGAGCTAAGCTCTGCCCCTTCCCGGCGGGCTTCAGCGCGCCTGATTTGAAAATGCCGGAGGGGGCCGATGAACGGTGCAGAGGCACCGAAAATGCTTCTGCCGGCTACCCGGACCCCAGTGACCTGCTACCCAGGGCGCCCTGTGAGTGCCGTCAGTGATGTGTGTGGGAGCATGGAGTGCAGCGTCTCCGCTACGCTGTACCTGGTCACCGAAGTCTTCTGCCGTCTTCTGATCTTCTCATACTCACCCGACTTCTTTCTTCTGGCTTCTGTGAGGGGGTGACGGCGTGGCTCCGGGAACAAGCAGCTAGGCGCACCAAGTGATCAAACCCTCTGGAGCTAATGGTGTCCAGTAGCCGAGAAGCAGAGCCCTTGAACTAAGAAGAAGTAGGTCTGCTTCTCCCCCCTCACTCCCACGCTGCAGTGAACCTGTAGCCAGCAGGTCTCCCTGAAAATAAAAAACCTAACAAAGTCTTTTCCAGAGAAACTCAGGAGAGCTCCCCTGTGAGTGTCCAGTCAGTACTGGGCACAAAGTCTAACTGAGGTCTGGAGGTGGGGCATAGAGGGAGGAGCCAGTTCACACCCAGTCTTAAAGTCTTTTCAGTGTGCCCAAGCTCCTGCGGATCCCATCTATACCCCATGGTCCTTTTGGAGTCCTCAGCATCATCTAGGACGTAAGAGAAATATATTCAATCCCAACTAAATATTATTAAAAAAAAAAAAAAATATTAAAAAGCATAAAATCTCTGACAAACCACACTATCTATAAAGTGTACCTAAATCTACTATGCTTCGTAATATAATCTAACTCGCTTCACCCCTCGGTCCTGGGTTCATCGCGTTAACATTCCCCTCCCCAGTCCTAGCCCTTTCTTTCCCTAGTTTCCTGGCTTTCATTACTTCCTTTTATTCCTTCTTCTTATGTATGAAAAGGTTATATGATGCTCACAAACATTGTTCACTTTATTCATTATCAAGATCCAAACTTTATACATATTTTATTCTACAATGTTAAAATATAGACATAGGATGATACTCTTTTATGACATATACACCAAGGACTGGTCCATAACCTTGTTCAGATTCTTTTCTCTTCCACCGTCCTTAGAAAGGAAAGCACCTACAAGGGTATTAAACTTGAAACCAATCTTGTTTACCATTTCCTCTTCTCCGCCTTGGATTACTTTGTCCTGTAGATATACAGTTTTCCAGATTGGTTATCATTCTCAGTGTATGTTATGATCCAAATATGCACTGACGTTGTCCCGTGTAAAAAATACTGTTAAAAAGATAACATCTGGACTCCGAGCTGGCCAGTTGACAGGTTACGGAATCTTCTGTAAAAACATTTGTTGTTTATGTAGAACTGCCACAATGTAGAGAGTACAGAGTTATTGAGAACATCTCTACCCTTCTCAGAGTTAATGTGACCATGCATTACAACAAGTGGACCAATGCCAGACCAGCTGAAGCAGCCGCACAGCATAATGCCACCACCTCCATGCTTTACTGTAGGTACTGTACTCTCTGGCATCAAACGTTCTCCTGGCAATCTCCAAACCCAAACACGTCCATCTGATCTGAAAGTGTAAACTGTGGTTTGTCACTCCATAACACTCACCGCCATTGTTTCACAGTCCAGTTATTGAGCTCTTTACATCATCGTAAGCGCTGGTCTGCATTCTTCTTTGTGATCATAAAAATCAAACTGGCACATTAGTGGCCATTTTAAACTTGCGTACAATGGTATGAATAGGACGAGCCCCGTTCTTTCGCAGCTCCCTGGTTAGCAGTAGCCGGTCTTCAAGGGCGGGGAGCAGTCCTGCAATGACCGTTGTTCTTCCACCCAATAATGACAAAAGACACTGTGGATTTAGGAACCTTCCTAACATCTGCAATGCTTGTCACACTCATACTTCTGATCGAGCACCATAAGATGATCCCCTTTTTAAACTTTGCTTGCTTCTTCTGTCAAACCATTTTGTTTGCAAATTATCTAAATCAGTGCCCTTCTACCCGTTTTATACCCTCACAAACACGTGTCTGCACACCATTTCGCTTGAGCGGGGGATCACTTGCCTATAGAGTGCAGCATACAACACTAAGCTCACATCCTGGTACGCACAATGGGGGTCATTCCGAGTTGATCGCTCGCTAGCAGTTTTTAGCAGTCGTGCAAACGCTAAGCCGCGAACGAAAGGATCGCAGAGCGCTTAAAAAAAAAAAAAAAAAAAAAGTGCAGTTTTGGAGTAGCTCCAGACCTACTCAGTGCTTGCGATCTCTTCAGACCATTCAGTTCTGGATTTGACGCCACAAACACACCCTGCGTTCGGCTAGCCACGCCTGCTTTTTTCTTGGCACGCCTGCGTTTTTTCAAGCACTCCCTGAAAACGGCCAGTTGACACCCAGAAACGCCCACTTCATGTCAATCACTCTGCAGCAGCCATTGCGACTGAAAAGCTTCGCTAGACCTTGTGTAAAAATACATCGGCCGTTGTGAAAGTACGTCGCACGTGCGCACTGTGCCGCATACGCAGAAGTGCTAATCGCAGCGCAGCAAACATTTTCACCCCATATGTCCATGCCCCAGCATTCAGCTTGACAACAGCAAAAGGTTCAACTGGGAGCAGGCAATTAATAGAAGACAAGCTCCAGGACTCCAGCTGCGCAGGGCCGTCTTTTCGTATGGGCTCAATGGGCTCTTGCCCAAGGGCCCCAGGAGTAAAAGGGCCCTAGGCTGATAGCTGATGGTCCCCTCTTTCCAGGGGTACCAGATTTTTGAAAATCGGCCCTAGGGAACCAGAGATATACGACTTCAAAGCAGTGGTCCCCATCCAAGCCTGTAATTGCTCTTCCCAGCCAGATATCTCAGGCTCTGTATGACTTAGAGTTTTCTGAGAGTACATTTCAAAAGCTGGGACTCTCCCCTTTTGGTGGACACTGGCAGCTTGTCTCTACTTTGCCAAGAACCAGAGATATCAGCCTTCAAGCAGCTGGTCCCTGCTCAAGCTCCACACGCCTAATATGCAGTTTTATATATTTGTTGGTGGATTGCTCTGGCTCCTGAACTCTGATCTCCAAGTCCCCAGAACCTCCTGACAAGTGAGACACTCTAATTTTTTTATCCCATTCAAAGCTAAGAATTTTTTTTCCAGGAACTTGAGATATCTGCAGTCAAGCAAACAGCTGTCTGACCAGAAAATTATGAATATTAAGCCCACTCCACTGTCGACCCCTCCCATACGTATTAAACACCCTATACCACCCTGGAAGTCATGTACCGGGGCCCCTTCATTCAGCCCAATGCCCCCTTCTACAGTTTAGTGTTCTCCCTCCCACCCCATCTGTGCAGTAAAGGAGTAATTAGCAGAAATTACTGCTCCAGGTCCTACATGCTGAGTGGAAGATAGAATACCCCCTACCGCCCGCGGGACAACAAAGCTGCCGCTGATAGCACCCCCTCCCATAGAGGATGGGTAGGGACCCCAGTGCATTGCTGTGCCCAGGGGCCCACACTGCTGTTAAGACGGCCCTGCAGCTGCGTAACTGCTCCAGACATGAAGCTGCAGTGGACGCCAATTGGCTACAGGAGACTATGGTAAAATAGCATTCTAATACTACTGCAGCACTTCCCCTAACATTAAGCAAGGCCTGGGTTTAGTTTGGAGATTATAATAGCTACAAAGAGTTAAAGTTACAATCCATAAAACTACAAAATGAACAAAAATAAGTCTTCCTGCATGAGGTGTTTTCACCACAGTATGCTTGTGACTCTACCAAACGAGATGCAGTCAAAAATGCCGTCTGTCAGGATACAGACGCTGGAATCACGACATTTTACTGGCGGTTGGTATACTGGCACCCGATCACAATTCTTACTCGGCTGGTGGGCCCAAGTCACCAACAGAGTGGGAATAGAACCTGTGGCGAGCTAAGCTCGCACCTGGGCCCAATCTGTGGCGAGCGCAGCAAGGGGACTCGCTGACGGTATTCCAGCAGATGGGATGCCGCTGTCAGGATGCGGACATACCTAATCTTTCCAAACACCTACAACACACTAGCTTTCAGATTAATGCGTTGCAATATAAAGCATTTACAGACTTTAAATTCTCAAAACACAAATTACACCCAGCGTTGGTCACTGTCATTAGGTGTGACAGTGGGAAGTTATTCCAAGTCATCATACAATACTCTTAACAGCTATTTTTAAATATGAAGTGATGTCACACAGCCCTGTCTGTGCAGGTTAAAGTATTATCCATGGTTTGTTTATCATCAAAAATAATTGTTACATCATAAAACATTGCAATTTCATATGTTTGCATGTTTAATAGAATCATTTAACCCAAAATTTTACTACAGTAAAAAAAAAAAAAAAAAAAAATGCACAAAAATAAAATAAACCTACACACTGTAACAACCAAATCACTACTAGGAATCAGCATAGACCACATGAAAAGTTGTGTCAGGGTCCTTACAGGAGCATCTGAATTGAATACTACATTTGTTTATGTAACAGCCAAGTAGAAAATAACAGAAATATAAGAGTGCAGTTTTGAGGGAAGTCTGGGCTCTGCCATGTCATCTCCCAGCAGATGCACACACTCTAATCAGAGCATGTACAGATTAGCTCTGAACTGTAGCTTGTAAACTATGACAGATCCACAATAGGTGAAACACAATATACTTAACACAAGATAAATGTTATACATTCCCATATCCATCTGTTATAGCTTATATTACATGTACACAGTGTTCGCAAAAACGCGCTATAGCGCGTATTTTACCCTGATTTGAGGACTGGGGACTCGCATTTAAAAAGTGGCCGGGTCCCTGGGACGCGCTCTGCTGCAGCTTGGCTGGACTTGGAGTGGCAGCTCAGCACGGAGGGCCCGCGGCTAAAGTGTTTCTGCAGTGGTGAGGGAGGAATTCTAACTTATCCATTAGCTGGCGGGGGCGGGTCCTGATGATCAGCGGCGCTCCGGCGGGCGTGACGGTGAGTGGCAGCTTCGTGTTACTGCGGCCGGGGGGTCCGTATGCTCAGGGCTCTGGCAGTGGCAGGCCGCAGGCGTGAGTGGCAGATGTGTTAGTGTCCCCGCGGTGTGCTCTGTGTCCAGACAAGGGGATGAGCGGGGGCTGTTAGCGATGCAACCGGGGCCCGCAGCACTGAAAGGGACCACAGCGGTATTGACGGCAGCAGTACTAATAATGAGTCAGACAAACTCATTACAGTACGCTGCAGCAAAGAAGGAGGAAGCGGTCCGGCCGGAGGACAGGAGGGAAGCATTCTCCTCCCCATCTCCTCTCCTTCTCCCGACGTTGTTGCAGGGGTTCTGATGCCACAATGTAGTGACCGGCCCCAGCGCAGAAGTTGCTGATGCACCTAAACAATGTGGTAAGGGCAGCAGTGACGTCATGAGACCTAGGACGTAGCAATGGCATTTCTAGGTGGGCGCTCTGCACAAACGCCCGCAGGTAGCCAATGTAATTCCCTGGAAAATGTTCCCTGCCTTTAAGCAGTACTGTGCATTCATGTTGCAAATATTATTTTACTGCTGTAAGCTCTTAATACATACTCTCCACTCTACATACATTTATGTATATATATTATTAATTTTCTTTTTTCATAACTTCCAGCAGTGACACATAGAGGAGATTATGTATTAAGAGGTTAAAGCAGTGATATAGCATGTGCAACATAAATGCAAAGTACTGCTTAAAGGCAGGGAACGTGTTCCAGGTAATTGCATTGGCTACCTGCGGGCATTTGTGCATATTTACTGTAAATGTATCTGCTGTATGATAATTAAAACTGGAAGCTTCTTTCTATACAGTACCAACTAAATATTTATTGTTAAAACTAGACCCATATAAACTAGACCCATAAAAAACACACAATATACCATTGAATAAGTATTAATATACACTGCTGTGTAGGATATCATGAACTTGGGGTTGGGAGGAGGAGGGTGGCCCCAATGCATATCTTTGCACTTGGGCCCACCACTCAAGATCCGCCACTGGTGTGCTCTGTGTTCCCGCGGTGGGGGGGGGGGGGGGTCTCCTGGGGTCTTTAAGAAATTGTGGAAGAGCCAGCCATTGGTGCCTTCACTTCTGCATGCATTGGCTGCTGCACCAGCCAGCCAGGTGCAGAGGATTTCCTTTGGCATGCTTCAAAAAGGAACCGGGGATGCTCGCATTCTCATAGAGCTCCCATCCTCGGCTCCACAGTCACCCTGCCTTACTGTGGAGCTCCTCCGCTGATGGTCCTTGGACAAGGTTGCCCCTGCTTCAACCGCACCCGACCGTGGCACTATTGTGGGCTGACGCCCCACGAGAGATACGGGCATACAGTCCCGAGATGTGCACCCCCAGCCTCGCAGCTCATGGAGCCCCCCATGCACAACCCTGCAGGCAGCCGAAGGAGGAAATCAAGATCATGAGAGTCACCTGCAGGACAGTGTTCAGGAGGCTGGACAAGGCGATCACGGTGGAGGTGTCCTAGGGAGGGCTGCAGCGTTCAGGTAAGCTGAATCCTGAAGAGGGAGGCGAGCTGCTAAATTTTACCCCTCCCTACCCCCAGCACTGCCCACAGTACTGGCTCTCCTTAACCCTCTCCTTGCCCCAGTACAACCCCAACTGCTATCTACCCTTACCCCTTTGCTACCTGCCCTTAACCCTCAACTTGCTTCCAGTACTGCTTAAACTGCTATCTACCCATACCCCCTCCCTATCCTACAGCACTGTCTGCATGTACTGCCCCAGTACTGCATAACTGCTATCCACCCTTACCACCTCCCTAACCCCAGTGCTGCCTGCCTCCAACCCCCTTCTTGCCCTTCAATACTGCTCCTATCTACCCTTACCCACACCTTACCTTCAGCACTGCCTGTCCCTAGCCTCCTCCTTGCCCCCCCCCCCCCCAGCACTGTTCCAACAACGGCATGCTCCCCCCTTCCCCACCAATAATATGTGATGAGACCCAGAAATGGTGAAGTAGGACCCCAATTTTCTAAAGTGAGGGGTCCCTGGGACCCACAATTTTTTTCACTCGGCGCGATCACTGATGTATATAGTCTATACCTCTTTTCTGTGAAGGGGTTGATACCCTTCTGATGGACATTCACCTATGTCTCCTAGGGGTCTAGGTGGAATAAAAGAGTGGAAAATTATGTAGTTTGTGGTGTGGCTAAATGTCAGTCTTCACACTATATAACATTGGACATATAGGAGGCAGTTTCCCAAACAACCACTAATCTCAACAGATATCAAGGTCAGGATCAACCAAAGGTCAATCTTACATTTTTGTTTTAAGAGGACAAGCAGAGCAAGGTTAATGCTTACATTTTTGTTTTAAGAGGACAAGCAGAGCAAGTGCGTCTCAGATTTTGAGTGTCGCGAGAGCGTATTTGTGTTGGGCGATATAGGTTGATGATGGACAATCTTTAAGAATTAGATGAGTTTTGAAAGCATGTTTAAAGATTTGAAGGCTGTGGGAGAGTGTGATTGGGAGTGGCAGGGAATTCCACAAGTGGGTACCTTCTTCTCAGAGGAGAAGTTTTGGGTGCAGGAATGAGGCAGCTACCAGAAAAAGGCAAGGCACACGTTAGAGGTAGATCTAGGGAGGAGAGGGAGATTTGGGATGTATGAAGGGCTGGTGTTGTGGATGGTTCTGTAAGTAAGAGCGAGTCATTTTAATTGGATTCTACAGGGAGCCGGTATAGAGATTTACGAAATGGTGAAACAGACGTGGAGGGTTGAGAGGAATAATAGTCTTGCTGCGGCATTTAAGATGGCTTGAAGCAGGGATGGATGGCTGAGGGTAATGCCAGATAGGAGAATATTGCAGTCATCATGGCTGGAGATGATGAACAAATGGATAAATTATGGATTTCGGCAATATAGCAAAGGTAGAGGCAATGGGGGTCATTCCGACCCGATCGCTGCGAAAAACTGCAGCGAGCGATCAGGTCGGAACTGCGCATGGCACCTTTCGTTACCTAGCGATTGCCTCTGAGACAGAGGCGGTCGGCTGGGGGGGGGGGGGGGGGCCTGAACGGCGGCGTGGCAGACTGACATGTGGGGCGGACTAGCCCTGTGCTGGGTGTCCCCCCCGCATGTCAGGGAACATGATTGTAGCTGTGCTAAATTTACCACAGCTACGATCAACTCGGAATGACCCCCAATATTACTGGACGTGGAGTCACTAGGACACCAAAGACAGCAGGCTTGCGTAACTGAGGAGAAGCGACATTATAAACAAAGGGAGATACAAATGGATATGGTGACTCTAGATGGAGGGAAAAAAATAAAATAAGATTTTTGTTTTTGGCATGTTGGGCTTTAAGCAGCTGTGGGACACCAATGTGGAGACAGGTGAGAGATAGCTGGTTATACAGAAGTACAGGAAAGAGTAGTTCACCATAAAGTTGTACTGGCGGCCAAACTAGGTTCCCATGAGAAACAGTGTACAGTGAGAAAAGTAGAGGGCCAAGATCAGAGCCTTGTTGGAAATACAGTAACTCTGGCTGACCTATTCAGATTTAATCACCACTTCTATTCCACATTATGACTTGTCCGCATTTGTACAGGGCATCAGTGAAAATCACTGTTGAAAAAAAAATGTAATCCCAAAGCAAGACTCACCTTAAAATGGACATTACAGATTCAAATCGAGAATAATATTAGCCCCTGTTCTGGTGTCTGTGCCAGAAGGAGGGCAGCGGGAAGCAACTAGCAGTATGTTAATACTGGGAGCCTGTTATTTGGAACAATCAGCCAAGGTCCATGGACAGATACAACTGTAGTGTAGAGGTTGTGATCTCAGTCACCTAGTCTAAGATAAAGAGGTGCACATTTTCAGTCGTCATCTTTGCAATCCAGCCAAAGAGGAGGGCCTCAGCGTGACCGTGTAGACTACTTGACAGTCCCTCAGTTAAGTAGCAGAGCACAGGAATCCTGCAAGCCTCATTCTACCTGAAAGTGGACTCCTACCAATGTAAATGCTAAGATACGTTCCTGTAATACCCTGAAAAAAGCCAAAAGCTTCTCAATAGTGTGATAGAATCATAGCATCACTAAAATACAATAACGCATTTTAGACTGCCATCCTCTTATTATACCATGGGATTGTGCAGACAAAGGCATAGTAGTTTCTATTATATGTAAGCCTCTTTATAATGCTATTCTTACTTTAATGCCAGTTTTTCCTCTGTATTTTAAGTAGGTGGTACCCAGAGGGAGCACAATGTTCTGGTTATTCAGTTCTGCTTCCTTGTCAAAACAGGCAAATAACTGACAGAGAAAATAGAAATATCTTACCCATCTCAGATAAATAGTGGTTGAAGGCTTGACACGGTGGGCTCGGTGTCTGAGTGGCTTTATCACAATACACAGGTGCCGGACTCACTTCAAATGAGAAATACCCACTTGAAGTTTTGGAGACAAGAGATGACCTTCTTACCAACATACAATGCGGAGATCTGTTGGCAAAGGAACTGGGGCTATAAGGCGATAGATTAGGAGCCCAGGGAGTACTGGTTGAGGAGCTCGCTCCCTCATCAGAACGGTGTCCTTCAAATGGGCTAGCAAGGGAAGTGGGGGCCCCTCTTCTGAAAAACTTGTGCGGAGTGTGTCTATGTGTCGGCTGTATCTGGTCTCCTCCGCTGCACTCCGAGTTTAACACTGTTGGTTGTTTGGCCATTTGGTCTTCTTATTTCTGTAAATAAAATACAAAATGGCATATTCAGGCACACAATTTTGGCATAAACCATAATCCAAAGATGATAAACGTGTGTATTAAACTGTGGAATTCTGCAAGGCAGCAAAAGATGGTAAGTACAGGGGGAGTTCATGAAGGTGAACTGCAGACTCAAAAATCCACTGTATATAAATTAGGTTAATCCTATGTATGTATGGTATACGTTTCATTTGCCAGCTGACGGGATCCAGACGCCGTAATACTGGCGCAACAGGACTAGTCCACAACACCCATAAAGTGGGAATAGAACCTGTGGTGAGTGCAGCGAGCCCGCAGCGGGACTTTTTGCGCTCGCCCCGCTGCCAGCATCCTGGTGGCCGGGATGCTGCTGTCGGTATATTGACGGCCGGCATCCTGACAGACGGTAAATCATACTGAATATGTATGTATGTATGTATGTATGTATGTATGTATGTATGTATGTATGTATGAATGAATGAATGACATGGGAGTAACTGTCAAGACAGGATGTAGAAGGGGAGGATTGTACTTTGCAGTGACTGATCTATAAAGCTTCACCATCTTCCATAATCATTGAACAAATCAATTTACATTGAATACAGTTTACAGAGAGGAAAACTGTACAACATGCACAAGAACATTAGTGAAAATAACTTATTTATTACAGTACTGATGAATAAAACATAGAACCACAAATGCTCAAAGACCATCTATAAAAGTATAAACGTACAGGACACTTAGCTACAGATCTTCACATACATATGCAATGCATGCATTTCAGGCAACCCTAGGAAAGATTTGTATTCGTATTTAAAATTCAAGTTCCTATTTTGAAGTTTCCCATATTTATTTATGCAGTTTCCTCTTTTGGTATAGGTCACACAGAGCAGATACAGAATGTAACTAGCAAGTATTTCCCTTTGTAAACAGTTACCTTGCAAAACCTGGATTACAAAACGTGCAAGTGACTGGGATGATTTCACTATCTATCCTATGTCAAATTGTTTTGTGTTTCCTACAAATAATATTCCAACTCGTTTTACCCCCCTTTGTGTAAATTCAAGAATAGGATGGTTAAATAATTTGCAAATTGTGTCTATCACAGGCACAGCTGCCAGGGACGGCACCTTTAGGTTAGCGGTGGACAAAATGACAAACCCGAAATAGTCATTGCACTATTCTAAACACAATTTTAGTCATCTGAAAGCCACTGAAAGTGCAGTATTAATATAATCTTGCCACAAGTGAAAGTCCTAGCGGGATCATAATAGATCCAGATAAGCACCGGCAATATGCCAAGGCTGCCCGCCCAACATAAAACTCTTACAAATTAAACCAAGACAAGTTTTCCAAAATCTGTAGTCCTGTGACATGACACACTGTGCACAGATACTTTCTGCATAAATTGCCATATAAAAGCCTAATCTGCACATGTAGCATTGTACATAACCACAAATAAAAGCAAAACACATACACACGTTATGTTTCTCAGAGTGCCAAACACTGGAGACAAACTTATAGGGTAAATAAGCACTGATTGGATGCTTCTCAGTCTAGAAAGAGTTGGACAATGATCACTTATTTACAGACCTTTAAATTCACGTTAGCATGGCAGCACTCAATCTTTTGTTGTGATGGACCCAAAAAGAACATGGAACAGTGCATAAAGTTAGATAACCTGATGGACACGAGGAAAGTCCCTAAACGTTCTACGATGATCATGTCAGGTCATGTCTGTACCCATGGGACACACTGTGACAGAGCTTCAACAAGACTGTATCAACTTGATATTACAGGTCTGGGGTGGCAGAATAGAATATGAACATGTCAAACATGACAATTCGTAACAGTTGTTACAACTAAATCCAGTCTCAACAACATTAATGGAGCTAAATTATATGGGGAGTGGGGGAGGGCATAGGGGCAAATAAACCAACCCAAAAAAATCTGAAAGCATTCTTTTTGTTTTGTTGCAGCAACTTAGCTTGTGTTTAGCAGTCTGGAGAATGCATTTTGCATCTCCTCACTTACATAAGGTCACCGGGGTGAAAGCTAAGGTTGGTTTCAGCCTGTATTCTTGAAGAGTTGCATCAGCAGTCATGAAATATTAATAGGCTGATTTTCCAGATCATTACAAGATTGGGGGGGGGGGGGTGTGTGCTGAAATGTGAACAGTTCCTGCTGCGGTTCTGATGTTTGCGGAGATTCTCTGGTGAGCTGGCTGGCAGCACTCCCTGATCCAGCGCTATTGTTCTCCCTGAAGTGCTGAGCACAGCAAGTCTAGGAGAGGTTTGGCAGCGGCTAGAGAGTTGTAGTAAGTGCGTCACAATAGGCTGATAGTATGGTGAAGGAGGGAGTAAAAGTGACACATAACTAAGTTGTGCACTGCACAACAACAATATGGCTCCACAGGCGAATGCTGGAGCCACGCCGGCCACAAAGCATACTGCATAAAACATACACCAGAGCTGTAGGCTTACATCAATCACAACAGTTGCAGTCACAAAATAAAAGTTATCCTAATTTACACACATCTGTGACTTGTGCCATTGAGGACTGTGCAGGACTTGGAGCTAGACCATAAAAAAAAGCATAGTTTGTGACTAGAATACTGTACCTTCTATACTGTCAGGTACTTGTGTTCTGGTTTATGAGTCAAAGTGGCTTTAAAATTTCCCAACCAGCTACCAGATGAGACATCAGTGGCATACAGGGAATACAGGGGTGCAATACACAAAATCGGGCTACACTTATATAAGGGGGGGTGGGGGATTACATTGTTTGAAGAGCCGGTTGGGTGTCTATTTTTTCCTATGTAATAGACAGAAAAATACAGACACCAAACTGACTTTTCATACAACTGAATATCGCCCATAGACGCAAATAAAGCGTCAGAAATACTTGTGGCTGTTTCCAAATATACAAAATACGGCAATATAATGTTACTCGATGTAGGGCAACGACTCCATCATGTCTGGCCACACACTGGATGCTGAGCAATGTTCACACTACATATACACAGCAGTCACCAGCGCTCTCCGCTATTGTACCTGGGAATAACATACAGGAGTTACTATGGAACCTAGACATGGATCCCTGCCAATGCTTCCTATGCCTGTGCGCTGATCAGCCTGCAGGAGGGCAGCCGTGACCGGCCGGCGCCCTGCTGTGCTCCGGGGGCTGCTGTCACTCCTACAGGGTGATGCTACGTGTCCAGGACGGGGGACCCTCATCACACATACTGTACATATATACACATGCCAGTCAGCCGGCGTTACAGCTCCAGGAGCCAGGTTATTCTGTCAGGGAGGGGTGGGCTGCACACTGCAGCAGCGTCCCATGTACGGGTGACAAAGGTCCGGGAACACGGGAGCAATCACAGGCGGAGCGCGGACAGGACACGGCACCACTTACATCACAGCTCGGGAACCGTGGCCATCCCACCGGATGAGCGGGGACTGGGTGGAGGTGAGCCGGGAGCAGAGTGAGTTGCAGTGAGCGCAGCACCGGGCGCCGGGGATCCGATCCTCTCCGAAGCTGGCAGGGAATACTGTTGCTGTACCACAGCGATGTCCTCGCAAGCCATTGTGACGTCAGGCAAAACAGCCTCTCCCAGCTCATTGGTCGAACCGTGCGATTGTCGCGGAAACGACCAACCGCCGATCTTCAAGTCGGGAAATCCCCCTCCCATAGTCCCGCCCCCCCAGCACAGCCGCCAGTTCTCCCGTCTGCAGCAGGCGCGCGGAGGATTGTTTACACGTTTTTTTCTCTCTCATTCTCTTGTCTGTTCTCGCGGCGGCAGGAGCGGCTCGTGCGGGGTCACGTGTGCGTGAGAGGCGTTGCCTATCCGTCTCCCGCCGGCGCTGCGTCATCATACACATACACCCTTGCCGCGCCGGGCGCGCATACAGAGTACAGACAGGGCTGCTGCCGCAGGACGCCAGTCAGCGTAGTGCAGACCCTCCAACATGACCCGCCCCACTAGGTACAAAATGCTCTGTTTCTGGACTTCCCTCTTAATTTAGGATTTCCATCACCTGTGTTGAACTAGTTAAATGATATGAAAGCTGTTTCTTCACAGGTGATGGCAATAATAAATTAAGAGGGAAGTCCAGAAACAGAGCATTTTGTACCTAGTGGGGCGGGTCATGTTGGAGGGTATGGTAGTGCTGCTGTGTGTAGAGATGGGTATCCGTTCACATGGTCGACCAGGTTATGGTCGACCACTATTGGTCGACATTGACATGGTCGACACATGAAAAGGTCGACATGAGTTTTTTAACTTTTTTTTCTTTTGGGAAACTTTTCCATACATTACGATCCACATGGACTACGATTGGAACGGTAAAGTGTGCCGAGCGAAGCGGTAGCAGAGCGAAGGCACCATGCCCGAAGCATGGCGAGCGAAGCGGTGCACTAATTGGGGTTCCCAGTCACTTTACGCAAAAAACGACACCAAAAAAAGTAAAAAAAAACTCATGACCTTTCGTGTCGACCATTTTCATGTGTCGACCATGTCAATGTCGACCAATAGTGGTCGACCTAATGACTGTCGACCATAACATGGTCGACCATTCATACCAGAACCGTAGAGATGACCCTGTGTCCTGCTATGTGCGTGGTGACATGCCAGGGAAAACATTAACTGGACGCTGGTCATGTTTTCAGCATTTCTGTCTAGAAGCAGACGGGATCATTACTGAACTTTGAAAACTACATTACCTCACCTGTGCCCAGTTAAAGAAATCCATAAAACAGGGCCTGTAGGGGAGACTGGATATGACAACCACTGAACTGAAGTGTTACTTGCACTAGGGGCCTGTGTGCACACCCTGCACCCCTTATAGCTGGGCCACTGGATTCTAACCCTCGTGTAACGGTCTGATAAAGGAAACTGCATCCGACTGCGCTGCAGGACTATGGCAACTTGTCAAATATCACGATCTATTCATGGCTTGACCCCCTAATGCAAGTAGCTCCTACCCCTGACTTCAGAGGTCCTTTAGCCCACTTGGTTCTAGCATCTACCATGACGGCATGTATTCTAATAGGCCCTACACACTGGGCGATAATTCTCAAATGAACGATCTCGTTCATTAATGAACGAGATACCGTTCATATCTTTGAGTGTGGAGGCACCAGCGATGAACGATGCGTGGCCCTGCGCTCGTTCATCGCTGGTGCCCCGTCGCCTGTGCATGCAGGTCAATATGGACGATCTCGTCCATATTTGCCTGCACTTCTATGGAGCCGGGTGACGGGGAGGAGTGAAGAAACTTTACTCCCCCCGCCGCCGGGTCGCCCATCGGCTGTATCATTAAATGTGTAGGGCCCTTAACTGTGGTCGTGAACAATATATTCCGTGTGTACGGCCGACCGATATGTATCGTACCGTTGGCCAGGAAACCTTATTTTGATTACATACATGTATTGCATACTTTGAGTACATTAAGATACAAATGGACGATGCTCTCATGCCATTTTACAGCATCTGTAATCCACCAGGTGTTTGTAAAAACCACAGTGAGTACAGTTCATTGCTTGCAGACTCTCCATCAGGTACAAATATTCTGCTCCTGGACTCCCCTCAAATTATAATTGCCTTCACCTGTGTTGATTTAGTTAATTGATAAGAAAGGCGTTTCACCCCACAGGTGATGGCAATCATACATTACAAGGGAAGTCCAGGAGACCAGCATTTTGTAACTGACAAAAGGGTCATGCTGGAGGGTCTAGGGCAGAGGTTCTCAAACTCGGTCCTCGGGGGCACACACAGTGCATGTTTTGCAGGTCTCCTCACAGAATCGCAAGTGAAATAATTAGTTCCACCTGTGGACCTTTTAAAATGTGTCCGTGAGTAATTAATACACCTGTGCACCTACTGGGTTACCTGCAAAACATGCACTGTGTGTGCCCCCGAGGACCGAGTTTGAGAACCTCTGGTCTAGGGTCTGTGTTTGTGATTCAGATTGCATAATTTGCAAAGCTCCAGTACAGGTGCCATAGTACATGCAAAAAAAGACTTGCGTTTTCCAGCCAGCATGTGAAAGCAATGTTTCATTGTGAGGGGCAGTGGATTGGACAGCAGCTACAAATACAGTATCAACTGCTAAAAGAAAAAAAACTGGTGCCATGAGTTCTTGTAAAAGACAGAGTTGGATGAATTATGCAGCGTTATGTAGGGGAGGGTGGTATCAGTGCACGGTATGTGCACTGATACCGCTTCCCACCATGTATTAATGAGGCAGTGTGTGCCCCTGTCATTATCGGCACTGCTATCTAAAAGACAGTGCGCCGATGCGCAGGGCTATATATGTATGAACGGTCAGTAGCACGGACATTCTGAGAACTGCAGCTATTAATTTTGATAGCTGGAGGTGTCATTGCCCATACAACACACCAAGGACAGCGTTGTCCCTAGTTGCGGCGGCTTCAGATCTCGTAAGAGTAGCAAGATCTCGCGTATGCCCAGTAGAGCCGGCCGAGGTGAGATACAGCACTAGGCTGATGCGTTGTGGACTCTAGCAGTGATCGCGGGAGGAGGGAGTTTTCACCCCCCACACTACGGCATCCGTGATGTTAATACATCACGGTGCTGCTTCTTCCTGCTTTGCCTCAGAAAAGAGGCCAAGCAGGAAGAGTTATATCTTCACAATATGTGCAGGTAATACATACCCTCCATTATGTGGTAAGCAGGTGTAATGCTCATAGGGACAACATTTAGGGCAGGCATTTCCAACATCTGTCCTCAAGGCACACTAAGGGCTGCATCACACGCGCTGGTTTCTCCCGGATGGCAAAAAGCCAGACAAACTTCTGGCTTTTTGCCATCCGGGAGGGTCTTTCACACACAACGGTTTTAAGCCATGTGTGATGCTGTGCGCATGCGCAGCATTCGACACATCTTGAAAAAAAACCGTTGTGTTTGTGAAAGCTCCCCTTCACACACACGGCCCACTGGCTGCAAAGACGGCACGGGCCCGGCCCGGCAGCCGGACCTTCCAGTGGATATTTCCGAGCCGGGGCCACACAGTGTGAAAGGACACTATACCTCACACTGTTAATTACAATGCCAGCACGGGAAAAGCCGGCTCGTGTGTTTCACACTCGGCGGCTTTTGCCGGGCGGAAAAAAGCCGTACCGGTATTGTAATTAACAACGTAAGGTGTAGGGTCCTTTCACCCGGCCCGGCTGCCGGGTTGCAGCTGGAAATATCTACTGAAAGTCCGGCTGCCGTGCCGTCTTTGTAGGCAGAGAACCCTGTGTGTGAAGGGGAGCTTTCACACACACTTTTTTTTAGCCGCTGCTGCGCATGCGCACATCATTACACACGGCTCAAAGCCGTTGTGTGTGAACGACCCTGCCAGATGGTAAAAAGCCGGGCAAAGTTTGTCCGGCTTTTTGCCATCCGGTGTACACCTTGTAGTGTGAAACAGCCCAGTCCAGATTTTAGTGATATCCATGCTTGAGCACAGGTGACTTAATAAGTACCTCAGTTATTTTGATTTCACTATCTGTGTTGAAGCCTGGATATCACTAATACCTGCACTGTTCTAGTGTGCCTTGAGGACCGAGGTTGGCAATGCCTGATTTAGGGAAATGTTTAGGGTTGGTCATGGGTGACTGGCGGTTGGGATACCGCTGGTCACTATACCGACGCTGGGATCCTGGTGTTTAGAGTGCTGACGACGGGCGAGCGCAACAAAGCCCCTTGCGATCTCCCGACCGCCGGTCACATAACCGCATCTCAATTTTTTAAGTAATATTTTCTTTTACTATTTGTTCTTGCAGAGTAAAACATTGGACCCACTCTCCCCATATATAGTCCTAAAGCTGGCTACACACTAAGCCGATACTGGCCGATTTGTTGTTTCTGGGCCCAATTTGCGCGCTCCCACGGTCGTTAGCGATGTCTGCTGGTCGGTCCTGCTGCAGGGTAAACAAGAAGACATTGCTAATTATGCCATCATCCCCCGGTGCCCCCCTGCATCTGCAGGTGTGTATACACTTGTCAATGCAAGTTCCCGTCACCGACCTACACATCGTTCTGATGTGTTCCTGGTGTAACTCAAAAGTTACTTCTTGGTTAAATTAAGCAAGCATTGTACTTTCTATTAATGGTAATTTCATCGCTGGGGAGCTATTGTATTGGAAGATATGTATATTGTAATACCCAATGCTGTGATGAGAAACATATGAAAGGATGGAGCAATTATGTTATTTGTATTTGTTACATGTTGCCCTATAAAACAAATTATGGTATGAATATTATGTTGTGTTCTCTGTCCAAGACGTGTTTCATTAGAAACATTGGAGTATAAATAATAATAAAAACAAATGTTAATGGGAACCTTCCCCTGTATATGGTTACGTGCAGCATATCTGATACATATGCAGCAAACAGCAGTATCCACAAAAATATTTATTAATAATCTACAGGGAATCTAAATAAAACTTCACTGCACATAAACCATGCCTAGAATGATTGTATGTATTCACCTAAACCACTACATGATGTCATGCAGCCAGGGGGACCTTTCCATGGTGTCACAGGTGGCATTTTATGGGCTGAGAATGACCTGGCAGGTTTATAGCACCGGGCAGGTCTGTTGGTAATCCCGCCAATACAGTGCTGGGAGTCACATTAAGAAGGTGGTAGGAAAAGTACAGTGTGATTTTTCTTTACAAACATAAAAAGAACATACAAAAATATGCTTACGATGAAATCAATTCCATGAGTAACAACTACATTTCAAGTAATCAATATGAGTCATCAACCACAGGCTATCAGTGTAAGCAAGCCGCTTACAGACTTGCCTTGCTAATAATATACACCGCCAGCTCATGGACATTACATATTGGCTGAGAGCAGTGAATTTTAGGTTAATAAAATCACTACCACTATGAAAGTGTTCGCTAATAAGTGAAAACTACATTATTTAGGGGCTTACATGGAAATAAAATTACTTTTTTCTTATAACTGCAATGATATCAAGCAAACAAACAGTTAATTGCTGAAACTGGCAATGCAGGGTGACAGCCTCAGATGCTTACAGGTGGAAATAACCTTTCACTCTGAGAGACGTAAGCGACTTCTAGACATTAAAATATTCTTACACATTGCATACATCGAAAATATCCTAGTATTTAATGTCACCGCTGTAAGAAAAAGTTATACGAGTCCTATCACAGACGCTATGACTACCTTACTACAACGTTAGTGATACTGATAACAGACGTTTTACGGACCTAAATTTCAGCTCATGGCACAATGCTTCCAGCTTTCTCAAAAAGCTGATTTTACCAAGGGGGAGATTTAGCAAAGCTTGGAGAGAGAGATAAAGTACCATTCAATCGGCTTATGTCATTTACAGGCTGTCATTGAAAAATGGCAACTAGGAGCTGATTGGTTGCTGCTGCCTTATCTCACTGCGTTTTGATAAAATTTTCTCCTAAGTGAATTACCAATTCTTTCCTGTATGTAAAGTTCTGAACGACATAACTAATTGGACAGTTATGCTATAGAAAAGATTTCTAGTCGTGTAATTATCCATTTGAATCTACAGAGACAGAAAACTGACCTAGTTGCACTTTCACATTAGAGAATTATCTGTACAAATTATGTAATCCAGATTTGGTAAAAAAAAATAGTTTGTGATTTTCATTTTTTGCATCATGTCTCTTCCGTATCCTTTATAGCTCTTGCTTTCATATACTCCTTACCAATTATGTACAGAAATATGCATCTTGAATATCATGTATTTGGTCTGTTGCTCCTCAGTCTTAGTGCATATTGTACTTTTCGCCTATGTCTGCTAAATGATGTGAGCTTAGACATCCTTATTCAGTTCTTGGCTACATAATAACACCATGTATTTCTCCCCAAAACACTACAGCACATCTGTCCTCATTACCCTGAAATCTTCCAGCTGTAAAGTGTTGAATCACCCATAGAGAACAGAAAGTTACCAGAGCCTGGGGGGACTAGTCACTGTGACACACTTCTGCAGACACAATGTATATGATGCACAGGGCTATCTATCCCTGCGCTGTAACCGCACTCATCCCAGCACAGTGCCCAGAATGGCCAAATATGACGCTGCTGATAGCAGTCGGGTGGTAGAGATACAGGGAGGCAGCAATGGGGGATATCTCTCTGCCTGCTGCTGCTGCTACACATAACACAGTCATGGGAGCACATGTGTAACACATAGCCAGTGCCCACACCGCAACATACGTGCTGCCAGGCACACCTGCTGCGTATAACACTGATTGCTGTCACATAGATAGATAGATAGATAGATAGATAGATAGATAGATAGATAGATAGATAGATAGATAGATAGAGTCGGTATTATACAGCGGTGACGTCTGATGTACTTACACGCATGGTGTCAGTGTCAGGCAGTGTGGCCGGGACCCCTCCTATACCGCAGCAGCAGCAGCAGGCACCGGGCTGCCCCCCGCCTGCCATCCCCTCCCCGGGCTCTGCGCCTGGCTGATCACAGCCAACTGTCAGCCGACACCTGTCAGAGGGGCCGAGCACAGCTGGGGAAGCACCGACACCCGCCTGCCACACGCCCGGGAGCCCACTGTGCGGTGCTGCCTCGCCCGATGCCCGAGCATTGCCCGCCGGTAGCAATGTATGTAGCAGCGCCATACCAGCAACCCTGTGTACCCGAACTCTCACCCCCCATCTATCCCCTGACCCACAACACGGACAGTGCGCTGTGACATAGGATGTGCCGCACACACAGCTGCGAGGACAGCGGCGGCTGCAGCACATGTACCGGGGCACAGGAGCCCTGCCCGCAGCAGCTCGGTGACGGCGATGTGTGTGATACACAGCGGGTATGAGGGGGACACACCGGGAAGGGTGGGTGACAGGAGGACACTTACCTGCACACATCCGCCGCTATTCGCTGAGGTGACGCCATGCTGCTGCTGCTCCCGGTAGTAGGACGGCGGAGTCACACTAATCCCCGGGCGCTGTGATGATACATAGCACTGTCACCCGCCAGACACCTCACATAACCTCCCGCTACAGGCAACACAGCGGCCCGCCCCGCTCCCAAGCCGCACAGCCAATCACATCGGCCGGGTTACAGCGAGCTCTCTCTGATTGGCCCGACATTTCCCTCCTCTCTGCCCTTGGTAGAGAGAGATTGGGAGGGGAAGATGGAGGAGGCGGGGCTATGGGGTGAGACACAGGCACTGTATAGCTCCGCCTCCGTACCTGACAGGCACCCGGGCAGCTGGGGACCCGACACCCGCACCGGGCACACAGCAGGTCACCCGGCCCGCATGTGTGACAGTAACACGTGTATGGAGGAGTGTGTGCGTGTAAACACCGCGTCATAGGCCGGCTGCAGCACACAGGTGCCCCGGCTCCCCTGACAGCGGACACCCCACCTGCCCCGGCCTGGCTCACTGCGCGGCCGCTACTGGTGTCATCATATACCGTGTGTCAGTGCCGGGTGGGTGGTGTACAGCCAGTGCCCGCAGCGTCATCATCAGCATGTGGCTGTGTGATGGCATGTAGTACGGGGGAGAGTACAGCGCCGGCACCACAGGCAGTGTACTCCTACCTACCTACCTACCTAGTACCTATCTACCTACTTACCATCTGTCTACCTACCTATCCTCTATGTATCTGTGCCTCTAGCAGTCGTTCTGTTGTATTAGATGTGTGGCCGGCACACGTGATGTCACTGTTATTATTACATGTATCAGTATATGGCGGCGGCGGCTGCACAGTGCCCGGGAGCGCCGGTGTATGAGACACATAAAGCGGAGTAACTATTGCCCCAGTGTCACCGCCAGTATACCACCGTGCCGGTACTGGGGGGTATATGGTATGGTGCGGGGCATGTCCGGGTGTCATCATGTTATCGCCGCTACCAGCACTTGCACTCATCATCATTATCGCGTGTGCAGGGACAGCCGTCATACATGTGTACTCACTGTCACACACCCTGCAGAGCGTGCTCTCCACTGTGTACACTGTGCTGTGTGCGTAGAGCTGCCCAGTCACTGCAGCCGGACCCGGGACATTACTACGTTTTAAATATTAAATAGAACCAAAGTTATAATACAAGCGTGAGCAGCTACCCGCGGGTGTCAGTGCCCTGTGCCCGGGCTGTACTGTGTGTCAGCTATCAGGGTCCCTGTAACTAGTGTGCGGGCTGTGCCTGACCCGTGCATAGTGTGCGGGCTGTGCCTGACCCGTGCGTTCCGTTCTAGCCGCATTGCCATTATTGTGACTGGATGAAGCTATGACTGTGGCTGCTAATCACGGTGTCAGCACTGAGGTAGACTCCATGTACAGTGTGTATATATAATATAACAGCTATACATCAGATTATTAGATACCAGGGTATAACACACTGAACACACTTTACCCAGAAGGACGGGGCAGTATGGGCAATGTCTGACACCAGTCGGGTGTGGATAGTGTGCGGTAAACGCGTTACATCGAAGGGTAAACTAACACGAATTAATAAGTTGTACCTTTAGTATGCCTAATGTTTTATTTCTGGCTGAACGTAATTGTATCCATTGTAACCTTTAAGTAATTGTCCAGTAATATAAAGAGAGCCAGAGATTTAACTAGTTTATGTGGTTTTTATACTTAAGGTAGTACATATGTTCCTGGGACGCATCTCTCTCTCTCTCTCTCTCTCTCTCTCTCTCAATATTTTTTATATCTAGCTAGCTATATACCCATCCAGAAATAAGCCTGGACTCTTACACATGATGTACATTTCTTAATAAATAAAACATTTCATAATTGTCTACCAATGTCTGCTGATCCTTCCTCTCATCTCTGGATGGGTGAGTCTATTCAAAATTGTTTAAGGAACTTCCACCAACCTAGCTATAAATGATTTAATATTGGGACAAAATAATAATAATAATAATAATAATAATAATAATGATATATATATATATATATATATATATATACACACACACACACACACACATATATATGTATAAAACTCAGATGGCTCTGTCTGCACTGTAATCATCGCTGCTTTTGTTCATTGCAAACTAATGTTCAACTAATCATGAAACATTTAAAGCTCATTCACATATTTATCTTTCACATGAATTCTGTGCAGACCTGGGAACATGATGTATACTGAAAAATAGAATAAGTGAACTTCAATAAAACTATGCATCCTCCTGTAGGTCCCAGGCAGTAGAATGACAGATGTATACTTCGCTCATTTCTTACCCAGTAATCCAAATGCAAAATGTGTTAAATCTGCAAGTGAAATCACTAAGCTGCATGTAAAACAAAGAGATAACGAATTCACCATAAAGTACATATGAAACATTCATCAAATCTGCATAGAAGACAAGCTTTTGTCAGTGAGTATTTTTATGCATTTTCAAGCCATGGGGAAAAAATGTAACAAAATAAAAGTGCAATAAAAAAAAGGGAAGGGATCTGTGTGCATATGAGATACAGACAATTACACAACTGAAAGCATGAGCACAGGGATTCTGAAAAAAAAAATATATATTTAACATTGTACTAGGTAATTGCATCCTTTAAACTTCACAAATAAAGTGTGATCTGGTAGACTGAGACCTATTTGTAACAGTAAACCTACTGTATATGCAAGTGATATTCGCACTGTGCCTTTATAGCTCTCTAGTGATGGGAAAAAAATATTACTTTTGTGCATTTTTTTTGCTCTTAAATACAGTGTGCACTTTTTAGATTCTCAATTAAAATGTACATTTTAGGTCAGTTCAGTTTCTTTTTCAGTTTTTACAAAGAGGAAAATGACAAATGTAAAATGTAATTTCAGGTTTGGTTTATTTATTTCTTGGTACATACAGTATTCATGCATATTACCGTGTATAATAATATATTTCCCCTTACCAGCAGATTTTGGAACAACTTTTTTTTCTCATGGAATCCATCTCCCCAAACCTTGAGTAGTAAAACCACAAAATGCTATGACATTCTGCTTATTAGTTATCACTGTAGACAGATCTGGAGAGGGAGACTGTATATGTACTATGTAATGTGTGTGTGTGTGTGTGTGTGTGTGTGTGTGTGTGTACACACATACATATGTGAATATATATATATATTTATATATATGTGTGTGTGTGTGTGTGTGTGTGTGTGTGTATATATATAATTTTTTTTCTTTATTGGGGGGAGAAATGCAGGACAGAAGGTGGTCAGAGGATTTTTTTGGTCATAAAAATATATTTAGAATGTGGGTAAACTCTAGTGATGAGCGGATTCGGTTTTACTCGGTTTTACTCGGTTCTCAAAACGGCATCTTATTGGCTCACGGATGTCACGTGTTTTGGATAGGCAATAAGATGCCGTTTTGAGAACCGAGTAAAACCGAATCCCTAAATTCCAAAAATAAGAGGGTAGAAAAAAAATGCTCTTATCTGCCTAACCTACAATGTAAAAAAATATTAATATGATGTCTAAGTGTGGGACATGTATCACTGTAAATACTACGTACATCATGGTACTGAGATGGTTAAGCTGTGCTGGAAAACTGCACTTTTTATAGTCTGAAAATGACCATAATTTGCTTTTTGGAGATGAGAGTTTTCAGTTTGTTTAGAACTTTGGGTTAATGGGTTGCCACCTTCTCTAGAGTTTTAGTTACTGGTGTGTAACTGATGTCCTGCAATTATTACTAAACACTTTGCTGCCTGGCTGCCCTTGTGTTTGCCAGTCGTGTACGCAGTGGGTTATTGTTGTAGTCCTGGGATAGACAACGCTCGGCTCTGTGCTGTGCACAGGCTACAGCTAAATGCAGCACATATGTTTATGTCATATCCCAGGGCAATGAGGAAATCTCTGGCTTCTCATCTAGGGGGAGATGTACTAAGCCTGAAAAGTGATAAATATCACTGTGATAAAGCACCAGCCAATCGGCTCCTAACTGCCATGTCACAGGCTGTGTTTGAAAAATGACAGTTAGGAGCCAATTGGCTGGTACTTTATCACAGTGATATTTATCACTTTTTAGGCTTAGTACATCTGGCCCCTAAAGAGATAGCTGTAACGTACAGAATTAGGTTGGAGAGGACAGTGGGGGTCATTCCAAGTTGATCGCTCGCTAGCTACTTTTTGCAGCCGTGCGAACGCATTGTCACCGCCCACTGGGGAGTGTATATTTGCTGTGCAAGGGTGCGATTGCATGTGCAGCCGAGCGGTACACAAATAGTTTGTGCAGTTTATGAGTAGCTCAGAACTTACTTAGACCTTGCGATCACTTCAGCCTTTCCAGTCCCGGAATTGACGTCAGACACCCGTCCTGCAAACGCTTGGACACGCCTGCGTTTTTCCAAACACTCCCAGAAAACGGTCAGTTGACACCCATAAAAGCCTTCTTACTGTCAATCTCTTTGCGATCGCCCATGCGAATGGATTTTTCGTTAAATCCATCGCACAGCAACGATCCGCTTTGTACCCGTACGACGCGCCTGCGCATTGCGGTGCATACGCATGCGCAGTAGTGACCTGATCGCTGCACTGCGAAAAACGGCAGCGTGCGATCAGTTTGGAATGAACCCCAATGTGTTTAGTATAATTGCAGGAGGGTATTACACACCAATACATCAAACTCAAAGTCATTGGAAGGAAAAACACTCTCTGTAAAATTGCTGTTAGCATGTGCTGCATTATCTAGTTGTAATAAGTGCATTACATTTGTACAGTTAGATTATAAATGTATTTTAGGAAACTTATAAGAGTGGTTCTTATTATGTAGTTAAAATTAACACTTTGTCTATGCGCCTTGGGTAAGATAAGATCACAGCCTCTCAGTTCACTAAGAGCTAGTGTATGCCTCATGCCTCAGGAATACCCATTAACACCACAATTGACAGAATTTTCATAAATATTGGTCCAACTCTATAAAATGACTCTGTACTATGAGAGACCCTTGGAGACAGACAATACTTTGCAGGAAGGGGGATATGGCACGATCCTAGCTGAAAGAAGAGGGGTCTGGTGAGGTAAGCTGTGAAGGGTTACATTGGATGGTCTGGGGGGAGTAGTCAGATTAGTTAAGGGGAAGGGTGGGAATACGCAGACACCAAGCATCTAGCTAAGGGGTGACATCTCTTATCTTTGTTGTAGATGGTGAATCATACAGCAATTAGGCAGAAGGCGATCCTTGGAAATAGTGGTGTGTGAGTTGCCTACCACTGGCGGCTGAGAATTAGTGATTACTAATAAGACAGTGATGCTTTTATGTCTGTACAGGGTCTGTAGCGATAGTCTGGTGCGGGTGCCCTGTTGAGGTAGTGCAGATGGCAGAGCATGGATTAACGTGGCGGCAGCTCAGTGAAACTCTTGTCTAGAAGAACTTTATTTTTGTGGGGTTATTAGCAAGTTGATGTAATGTAATGTTTGTTTGCTATTTGTTAATAAAGTTGCTGTGGCCATTACCACATTTCATGTCATACACTTTGTCATATACCGTTACATCATGGAAAGCACAGCCTTTACACTAGTCATGTAGACAACAGGTGCTCTATAAACCACCCAGTGGCATTATTATGACTGTCAATTATGTTGGTTCCAAATAGAAAATTAGGAATTCCTAATGCAGATTATTTTATGTAGCAGAGACAAGCACTATAAACTGTGTCGTACGGTTACCATGGTAGCACGCTCTATACTCTGTGTAATATAATCACCATGGTAACAAGTTCTGTACTCTGTATAATATGGTCACCATGGTAATAAATTCAGTACTCTGTGTAATATGGTCACCATGGTAATACTACATAAATCATGATCAATTAAAAATACATGCGAACAAAAGCTTTAATTCTGTGTTTGTAACAAGATTCATGGTAGATGATAGGTACAGTCTTTTTCTTTTACTTAAGTACACAAATTACTGAATAATCCTGTAATCTGAAAATCAGTTTATGAAGTGTTTATTTCATTATTTAAATACACATTATATTCTTCTGCAAAAAAATACATCTTGTAAACCCACACATATGAAACACACCACATGTTAACATAATTACATTTAGCTTGTGGTTACCTACTACTGTATACTCACCCACACACTATACAGGCAGTATGTCACAGAGCACAAACATTTCTAGTCAGTATATTTCATCGCTAATAAGAAGATGTCAGGAAACATCGAGGTGCACTATAAAATGCCATATACAAACTCTGGGGCCTGAGGTATTTCCAATCAGTCCTCGGAACTAATCTATAAAGTTGAACAAAGTAATAAAACATTGTCAGGTATGGAAAAAAATAAATGTAATTTATACTTGTACCTTTTCAATTGAAAAAGTTGTAATGAGTGTAAAGAAAGTGTATTAGTTACTGTAAGTAACAGCGCAGAAGAATGCGGTCAGGACTCCCCATCTGTTATCTTACTGATATCTTATTGGTAACAAGTAATGACAGAATTTTCTCATGGACAACTATTTTTTTGCTAATCCATATAATTTATTCACAAGCTGATTGGGAACTATAAAATGATCCTCCATTGCTTTGCTCTTCAAACGACCCTGAGTGATGTGCCAAAACCAGGACACCTATTTTCTCAAGTCTAACATTTCATCACTCTACTAAAATGAATCTTCAGATCATGTTGGGAGTGCTAGATACTACTGCTCTGGTGACAAGTTGTCAGGATTCTATACGTGATTAATAGGCTCATAGCGAACTGATTCTAAAGATAAAAACTGGGAACGTCCTGAGAAAATAAAGAGCACATAGCAGTCAAGGTATTGGGTAACAATACTTCATTTCATTGGAAAGCTCATGTCTGTAGAACAGTAAAAGAATTGGCTGTGGCCAGTTCTGAAGGCACAGAACCGTTCTCTCCATGCAACAGCACCAATAAGAGACACATCGTTTTCACTAAAAGCACAGATAAAAAGCTTGGACCACACAGAGTAGGCCCACCTAAAGCCATGGGCACTGTGCTACCTCAGCAGATGTCTCTGTCACAAACCAGTGGCTCATATAAAGATTGTTGTTATTTTATTGACATATACAATTACTTGTGTGTAATAGAGAGGAAGGAATCAGGTAATCAGAGGCAGTATAGAGCACAGGTAAACAAGCTGTAATGGAGTAGAGACCCGGGACAGGCTGACTCACACTACCCAGGCAACAATAGTAGCAAGGCAAGATCACAAGGACAGCGACAATAATCAAGGAAACAGAAGGCTTCTGGGTTTAACTAGCCCAGTACTTCCTCTGATTCACCAATGATCAGGAACAGATGAAGCTTACTGAGCAATTAGAATGGGAATAGTCTCTCACGACCTGCAGTTCATAAGTGTTGCTCTCAGTGGCAGACAAGCTTGGCGAGGTAGCATCTGCAACACAATGCAGGTGACCAGCATTCCCAGCAGAAGCCGGACTATCAGTGGTGCAGCAGGTCCATTGCACCAGGTCCCTTGGGGACTAAGGGGCCCCACTGCTGCCCAGACCAGCAATGAGTTTTCCCCTGGCCTGCCACCTTACCAGTTTGAGCAATGTCAGGCAACTTGCCCAGCACAGGTGGAAAAGTGGGCACCACTGCCTGAGGGACCTGTCACTACTTAGGGAGTTGGGGATGACCTTGTGTATGTGCAGCCGCATCACTCTGCCATCTGGGCTGGACTAATAGGGGAGTCCTGCTGCCTGTCAGCATTGATGATTACAGCCGCAGACTCACTCTAATTTGTAGACAACAGTGAATTCTTCTTGGTTTACATCTGTCTGTGAAGTAAAGGCAACTGGCAGAGCCTGCCTGACCGAGTTCCAAACTGAGGAAAGTCAGATCAAAGGCCGCTGAGTTCCCGCCCCCACCAAGGTAAAGTTCCTCTGTTCTCCGCACCATGGAGGACTGCGTGCTTGTACCCGTCACCCACTGCCACCGTTTTTCTTTGCCATCCACTGGATCTTCCTGTCGCCCACTACCTCTATCACTCTGCCCATCCCTGTCACTTCGACATCCATAGGTATGTTGCATATAATGTACTTGGGGTGGGGTGGAGGAGGTGGGCCCAAAGTATATTTTTGCACTTGGGTTCAGCAATTTAGAGGAAAGCACACAGGGGCAGATTGGGATAGAAAACCAGCCTGGGAAATTTATGGAAGCAGCCCTAATGGGGGTGTGGTTTGATGTGGCGGTTGGGTCTGTTGACAGGGGGAGATCCCTCCACATAGGGTCTGATTGTATCCAATTGCAGCCTCCTTGAGCCTTCTCTTTGCTGTGTCTGAGAACAGGGGCGGATTGGGAACTAAAAGTGGCCCTGTAAAATTTTGTAGAAGTGACCCGACATGGGTAGCACAAGAGGTATAACATACTGTGTAGTCATGGCAGCACCACTGGATGGCAGAGTTGCTGTACTGCAGAGATGGAGTAACACAATGAATAGGGACAGTGCAGTGTACTAAGTGCTGTGGTCTGCATGTCATGTGGGCAAAGGGGGGGGGGGAGGCACATGACATCACACAAAACAGGCCCCACAGACAAGTCAGCCTAAGAGGAATCTTCATGGTGAGCCCTATGGCCAATCCGCAGCTGAAAACACCGAAAAGGAGCAATTTTTTTTCTGGGACAAACCAAGTTACAATGCAAGGAGTGCAAATACATTTATTTGTTTGCATGCTGGGCAGTGTTGGACTGTTGAATGCAATGAAAAGGCCAGCCACTGGGTGGGTGTGCTCATTCCACAAAGGACACAACGTAAAACTCTACAGACTCAGATTAACAGACACAGCACTGCTGCATAAAACACATTGGCGTCTGTATACTCGGCCCACTGCACCACTCAACACATCAAAACATACACAAACCAGGATAACACACAGTGCAAACAGTAGTATAAATTATGTTTTGTTAGTTAAGCTGGTGAAAATAAATTACTACTGTGAACCTGTTAAGAGGCTATAAGGGTGTTGGTTCGATCTGTGTGGAATTTGTATGTTTATATAAATAAAGGATAATACATATAAACACAGATATTATACAATAGAACAGATTACAGTTAAAAGTTTATGGGAAACTAATAATGCCGTAATGAATGATGAAACACAGGGACTTAAAGTCTTTATGTGTGTATGTGTGTGTCGTGTGTATATAGACAGACAGAAAGACAGACAGACAGATATAGCACAGGCCTGACCAACCTGTGGCTCTCCAGCTGTTGTGAAATTACATGTCCCAGCATCCCCTTCCACAGTTTCAGCATTCCTTAATAGCAAAACTGTGGGAGGGCATGCTGGGACTTGTAGTTTTACAACAGCTGGAGAGCCACAGGTTGGCCAGGCCTGATATAGCATATGAAACATTGCAGACTGTCTAACCAAACAGGTAATTAAACAGACTTCCCTTAATGTATTGTCCAGATTTCTAAAGGGGTATACTGTACAGCAGAGGTTCTCAAACTCGGTCCTCGGGGGCACACACAGTGCATGTTTTGCAGGTAACCCAGCAGGTGCACAGGTGTATTAATTACTCACTGACACATTTTAAAAGGTCCACAGGTGGAGCTAATTATTTCACTTGCGATTCTGTGAGGAGACCTACAAAACATGCACTGTGTGTGCCCCCGAGGACCGAGTTTGAGAACCTCTGCTGTACAGTATGCCAGGTGTCAAGTTATAGAATATTAAGTGAAAGAAAAGCATGCAAAATTCCAAGGTAGCGGCATCAGGTATAGGGTCATAAAATAGAACATTAGGACAATTAACATAACATGGTTTGCTTGGAGGAAAAAACAAAGAGCAACATATAAAATTAAAATAATTTAAAAAAAGGTAAAACATTTGCTATAAGTAGCTGTGTCTGCTGGTTTTAGCAGTATTCTTTATTAGGGTTCAATTGGACTTTTTATTCTGGTTAGATATTATTAAAAGTTGTGTTTAGCACTAGTTTTGAATCTTGGCGATTTTCCTTCCAAACCACAGAAGTTACAATTCAGCTGTTTAGGAGCCGAGCTGGCAGTGTAAAATCCCCTAAATCTCACGAGGTTTTAAGGAAAACAGCCGCCATTCTGGGGCATCCACATCTAAGGATGCCCTGGCTAAGAAGTATTGACCCTATTCTGGTTCCCTAGCATCCCTGGCCGGTGTGTGCCAGGGGGAAAATAAAATAATAATAATAATATTTCACTCCTTCAGTGTAATAAGGGTGAATTTAATCAGCCCTGAAAAAAAAAAAAAACTGACTTTTACCAAAAAATTTTGGCAAATGTTTTTATTTGGGCAATTCAATTGTGACCAATTTTCAGGTGAAAACACATAGGATCTGGGATAAGTTCCCGAACCTATATGTTTTTGCGGTCGCATTTGCAAAACCAGGGCACTTTTTTTATCTTTAAGACTTGGTGTCGTGCTGCCTTTGGGACTAATTGGATATTGCCGGGGGATCAATTAGCCCACGATAAATTACCCCAGCTAATTAAATTCCCCGTAAAATCTTAGATGTGGCCCTTTAGTCTAGTAATAATACAAGGTCCCTTTAGTAGGATAATAATAATGTGCCCCATGTTTAGTCAAATAATAATAATCTGTGCCGCTTTATCAAATAATAATAATAATAATAATAATAATAATAATAATAATAATAATAATAATGTGTTTTCTTTAGTAGAATATTAATATTATGTGTCCCCTTTAGCTTAATAATAATAATAATATAAAGCCATTTATAGATTAATAATAATAATCTATGCCAATAATACGAACAACAATCTGAGCTCCCTTTAGAAAAATAATAATAGTAGTAGTACTAGTAGTAGTAGTAGTAAATAATAATCTGTGCCCCTTTAGTAGTGTAATAATAATAATAAGAATAATTCTTATTATACTAATACTATTAATAATGTGTTCCATTTTAGTGAAATAATAATAATCTGTGCCCCATTAGCCTAATAATAATAATAATAATAATATGATGTGCCCCTTTAGTATAATAATAATAATAATATGTGCTCCTTTAGTATAATAATAATAATAATAATAATAATAATGATAATAATAATATGTGCCCCTTTAGTAGTGAAATAATAATGCTATTAATAATGTGTCCCCTTTTACTTAAATAATAATAATATATGCCCCTTTAGTAGTAAAATAATGATAATGTCCTCTTTTAATGGTGTAATAACAATCTGTGCCCCTTTTAGCCAAATAATATGTCCCCGTCTAATAGAATGACAATATATGCCCCTTTAGCCAAATAATGAATGTGCTCCCTTTAGTAGAATACTAATACTACTACTAATAATACTACTAGTATGTGCCCCATTTACTGTAATAAATCTAATGTATGCCCGATTTAGTATAATAATATTTATCAATGGCCCCATTAATCTAATAAGAAGATCCCTAGATGAAAGAGAATAATAAAATGTGCCCCCATTTAGCCTAATAACAATATGTGACTCCTTTAGAAGTGTGTGTCCCCTCAGTTTTTAAATATGTGTGCCCTTCAGTAAAATACAAAATATTATCAGCACCACCTTTATTTTTAAATATATATTGCCACCATTGTTATATCATTGCCCCCCATGTGACCACTGCAGTACTTTACTTACATTAGGGCTCTTCTTTACTCTTCCTTGTAGCTCCTTTTTCTGCACTGGATGCAAGAGGTTCCCAGTTACGTTAAGCATCACGGTTGCGATGTAATGCCGATACAACATATAAACAGGAGCAGTCACCTGGGATATCTCCAGCTTCCCGACCCACGGCTGAAGCAGGTAAAAACACATGTATCCCACAAATACTGTGCAGCTTTAAGTTTAGATAGTAAGAGTTCAGATAGGACATGCCCCTCCCATCTAAATCTCTAGGCTGCTGATTTAAAAAGAAGTGAAACATGGTTTTGCCAAGGGCCAAATTTGCTCATAACTCTTAATGTGTGTCATTTTCTACTGATGGTAATGATAATAGACTTTTGCTTAAACGTTCCTGCAAAGTAATGTACTTGATGTGCTATACATGCAAAAAATGAAATAAGGATGGAAAAAAACAGGGAATTCCTAATGGTCTCAATACAATGTAAATGTATCGTAGTGTAGAATTTTTTTGACTCTTGATCTTGAGTAAACCTTATGCTATTCTATATTGTGTTTGAAACTAAGAGTTTGTCCCTCCCAACTACTGGTCCTTCGTACAAATACTGTTCAGCCCAATAGATCCATTTATCATTGCATATTTGCGGCTTAACACCTGAAAACACACGTTTTTAGGTAGGGGTTAACCGCAAATATTAAGTATTTTATGTAGGAGGGACGGCAGCAGATATCTCCGATCCCTCCATTCCCGCCAGCATCATCCCCATCTCTCTGGGGGATGCGATGCTGCCAAATTTGCAAACATCCAGATTGCAAAGATTGATCTCTGCAGCTACTGCAGACAGGGCCGGCGCTTCCATTAGGCAGCTGCCTATGGGCGGTGGGACCTGAGGGGACGGGCTGCTTTGGCTTCCTTGTGGAAAAAATTAAGTCTTCACCAGGGCAGCCCGACTCTCACCTCCCCATCCAAGGAGGACAGTGTTATACCAGTCCCAACGCGGCCATTCAATAAGAGCGGTCAAATGGTGCGTCATTCCATAAGGGCACAGTTCGCCAGCTGTCGCTGTGACCTAGGACTGCAGCTGACAGCTAGCCGCCAGCAGCACCTGGGTGAGGGTACCGCGCCGTGGCCACTGCCGTCACTGTCAGTGCATCACTGGCTGCCCCCTGTGACCCTCTGGCCTCCAGTCTGCCCCACGCCGACTCGCCGCTGCTATGCCTGCAGTCTCACCCCTCCCGTCCTGTACTGAGTCCCGGGTTGCACTTTCCAGCCTGACATCCTCTTTAGCATGTGGTCGTCTATCTATCTATCTATCTATCTATCTATCTATCTATCTATCTATCTATCTATCTATCTATCTATCTATCTCCGTGAGACCTCTCAGCTGTGTATATATATATATATATATATATATTTTTTTTTTTTCAGGTGCAAACTCTGGATTTTAAATGGGGGGGGTTCCATACACACACATGGGGGGAGGGCGGTTGTGTGTATGTAAATATATATTTTATTTTATGTATGTATATATATATATATATATATATATATTTATTTTAAATTTTTATTTTAAGCAGTGGGCGGCCCTCTAAGGAGTTTTGAATGATTAAATCACATCACAGCATGTTACCTAACACATACAGTAGCACACATAGCATACACACACACACACACACATACGCCTCTTTCATATAAAAAGAAAACACGGCCACCATAATTTAATATAGATGCTGCCCGTCAGCATCATTTATTAAATACGCCCGCGTCCCGATCTCAATACCCAACCCGTCACCACCACTGTCACCCACTGACAGGCGACACATACAGTACCTGCACTCACGCACTCAGGCCAGCTCTGTCTGTAAGCCCCATGGGAAGGGAAATGCCAGAGGAGCTGGGCTCTGCAGCTCCCACTACATTATCTCCCTCTCTATCTATCCCTGTGTCCTTCACCCCCTCCTATACTATAACATGCCTGGGGGTTCCTGCTAAATATTGGGCATCATTTTTGCAGATTTTTTTTTGTGGGGTGTTTCCTTATTTGACAATGGCTGTGAAACATCTAGGAAACCAACTTTACACCAGGGAAGCGGGGGTTGCTGGACACTGTATATTGGTGTGGGTGTGTGTGTGTGGGAGGGGGGGTGGGGGGAGAGGCGGTAGGCAGGTTTGCCTAGGGTGCTGGGAAACCTTGCAACGGCACTGACTGCAGATGTAGTTCCGGAGGCTCTACTGAAATGGGCGTTGTGCATGTGTGGTCAGAGGGACTGCGCATGTGTTGGTGCTCCTGCAGCTCACTGATCACACCACGGGGATGGGCTCTGTCCCTGTGGATGCAGGTTAATAATATATCTGCCTGAAGCAATCGCTATTGCAATGTGATCCTGGGTGCCAGTGATAAATGGGCCCCAAACGCTAAAGCCCAAAATAGTTAAGGTGGGTATACACTAGGCCAGGCATGTCCAAACTGCGGCCCTCCAGCTGTTGTGAAACTACATATCCCAGCATGCCCTGACACAGTTTTGCTGTCAGAGAATACTAAAGCTGTGTCAGGGCATGCTGGGATGTGTAGTTTCTCAACACCTGGAGGGCCGCAGTTTGGACATACCTGCACTAGGCGATGTGCTCTAAGAGCGACGTTGCCTAGTGTTTCCCCTCCCGGGCCGGGCGGTCAGCGGCAGTGCATAAACACTGAGCGATATGACAACCACCGAGGCCGGGCCATGCAGGCAGCTCTTGGACGACAGTACAAATTGAGCTGCATGCACGACCAACAGCAAGGGTAATTAACGATCCGCGGGGCGGCGCATCGCTCGTCGTCACCAACATAAACACTTGCCAAGAAAGTAAACAACGTTAATCAGAAAGGGGGAAAATGAGCCACGTCGTTTACTTTCTCTGCAAGTATGTATGCACCTTTACCTTCGGAGTTGTTCATAAATCTTTTACGTGAAATGGCAATGTACCCAGGAAGCTGCGCAGAACAGGGGTATTTATTTACAGCAATCACTGGGCCTAAGCTGCATGATAGCGCACTGTTCACACTTCCTATCAATAACTGCTAATGAGCATACAGTTATATTAATGAACAGTTTATGATTAGCTCTGGAAGATAAATGATCTACACTAGTACATTGTGGGAAATGAGGGGAGTTCCAGCAGGATTTATCTCTCAGCAAACACAATACAAGATACAAGACGGAGACTGTAATACATTGGTTTATTGGTTCAAATGCATTTAGACTTTATTCGTGTTGAACTAACAAATATTTTCATCCCTGTGTAGCAGGTACATTGTGTGAGTATAAAAATCCTCCCCGGCCACGTCCTTGATATTCTATGGCTGCAGTGTCCCGCTCCTGCCGATCAGTGCTGGACACAGCAGACCAGATCCCACATCCTTCTGCATTGTCAGAGAAAATTCTTGCAACAAGCCCTCTCTTTATCTTAAATGATCGCTGCTCCATTATTCAAACTACAAAGTGACTCCTGCATTGCATCCTGATTGTATATTTGTGGATTGCATCTGTTACAATGAACTTCCTTGTAGTTACAATCTAAATCACAAACAATTATGTCCATCAGTATTTGTATAGTTTTACATTTCTGGTTATCAAGAAAAAGAATCCAGATATTTTATTTGAAATGACAAAAGTCCCACTCTCACAGTTCCCCAATTACATTGTTATCTGTGCTTATTCACAATCAAGACGAAGATCATCTGTTTATTATAAAGGTAATTGGATGATTTCCTGCATTAGAGAAGAAGAAAGCGTGACACTTTCTGTGAGTCACTTTTCGTCATTTGTTTCTTCTTCTTTTTTCCCGAGAGCCGCAATGTGACAACATCCACAAGGACAAGTTTATAGCTTGGCACTGGCTTTCCTTGGCACTTGGCTTTCTCCTGCTCGTTGTGGCTTGGGGTAATAAGCCCATTGGGCCCTTGGGTTGGGAATGCCAGCAATGGGGGCTTGGATGGTGTTATGGGGGATGTTAAAAGCTGAAACAACCTTGAGGGCATCGTCTTTCACCAACCTGCACAGCTCCAGTAACTGCAAAATAAAAGCATAATTATATGAGGTGTAAGGAAGAGATAAAAGCTCCACGGTGTGACTCACAGGAACTCATTGGGCTGCTTGTATTCTAAGTAAACAGTGCGACCAGCCCAGCCTTAGCAGCAGCTCTCCGCTGTACATTCAGTACTGCACATACTCACTCACCATGATATACTGTTATGCCCTGACAAACTCTACAGCACAATTATACATAAACCTGGGTACATAAGGAAGTACATCCACAATGACATACAGTAAAAATCACAGGTTAGTATCAGGACAAAGACTTTACAGTATACTCAGACTTTACAGTATACTCAGCTCAAAACATTTTTAAAAATAGGATCGTGGCAACATGGCCTTCCTCTGATCTGCCCAACCATCACCATCATACAGCAAGACAAAGCCCACTGTCTGATAGAATACCCCCTTTTGGGTCTTAAGCTAGGTATACGCTATACAATTATTGGATCAATTTGGCAGTAATAGGATGCTTGGCTTGTTTTATAGTATAGTATGTATGAATGATCGTTTTGGCGTTTCGATGATAAACCAGAGAAATCACTCAGAGAAAATCTCAGCCTCAGTCTCCCAATATTGTGCAGTGTGTGGGCATTCTCCATAATCTGACCACATTTCCCATGTTTTCACGTGACTGTCATCCTCCTTGTGGGCGAAGATTTGCAAATTGGTGGGCAGATATACTAAGCCCCTACACACATTTATTATGGAGATTAGGGATGAAATATTCAGCTCCTGCATGCTGTGCTCTATAAAATAATCACGCATAACACACACGTCACAACCACTGGCGTGTTTATAATGGGTGCAGTGTGTGCGGTGCACACGGGCTCCCTGTGTCCAGGGGACCGCACGCGCTGCACCCATTTTAAAAATATTTATCCCTCCAGAGTCCCGCGGCGACGGCAGCACCACTGCAGAAATAGTTGGGAAAATAGCCGTTGCGTCATTTTTCCGAAGATCTGCGTATGGTCATTAGGGTCTGAGCACTCTAGTGCTGAGACTTTCTACAGCGCTGCTCCGCTGCCGGCAGAGAGGAGGGGGCCCGGACGGAGGAGGCTGCACACAGGCCTCCTCCTCTATTAAAGCTCCCCTGGTCACAGCCTACACCTTAAAACCCTGCACTACATTTTCACTCTTACATTTTCTTATGAATGCACCTTATTTATTATTCTTTTTGTCCTAAATTCATATACCTTTGTCATACCGCTTATAGGGACATTATTATGAAGCGTTAAGCCAAAGACTCTATCATCACTTCTGCCTATTAACAAAGAGATAACTTGTCATAATTACACACTTTACCACCCTCCCAAACATCTGTATGGTGACTGCAACAACGCTCAGATTATCACACAGCAAAAAGCTTTGTGCCCCTGAGGAAATAGGGGACCAGCGATGCCGGAGAGGTGTCACTGTAACCTTCCGTGTCATAATTCACAGCGGCCACTATATTACGTTTCAGCATTGGGCTGCAGTGATAGCAAGAATACCTCTGGTTAACTACACATTGATAAATAGCAGAGAAACTGCATTCTGTGACGCTGTATGCACCAATACAGAATGGAGCCACTGCGTCACTAATGATAAACAGAACTCAAAGACTTTATATACATCACACAACCTATAGGTTTCACTCCCTACACTTTACCTGCATATAAAAATATATATTACATGCATCAAACAAACAGATAAGACTTGCATTGGTCTCTGGGTCTAATTCAGTAACAAATGCAACTGCAACAAATGCAATCCTTTGCAAGGCAAATGCAAAAGAGGTGCATACCACCTCCTTCCTGCATTTGTGATGCAGTCTCCTCTGTGATCATCGTGTTCATCTACGACGGCAGGATGAGTAAGCATGAGCTTACTCAGGCTTGGCGTGTCGCAATGTGGCTTGCGAGGTCAAGGAAACTGTGTATGCGACACAGTCCTTGGCCTCACCACTCCCGGAAAATGGGGGCAACACCCGTTTTCCCCAACACCAGCTGCCCCTGTTCTGCACCATTGGGAAACTGCAGTAAGGATCACATAAGTGATCTTTACTAAATTAGGCCCTCCATTCGACATACCTGTGCTCTGCAGTTGCTGATGATTCCCACACAGAGAGGCAGCTGAGCCATTCATACAGCGCATGTGGGGATTATGGACCAGGCCCTCTGGGGCACAGCTGGACGAGAAAGCTCTGTGACGCATAGATTTACACACCTGCCTGCACTGCACACATTTAAACACCAGAATTCTCCGCACATTTACACACCAGCCTACACCGCACATTTACATACCAGCTTGCACCGCACACATTTACACACCAGATTACACTACACATTTACACACCAGTCTACACCGCACATTTACACACCAGTCTACACCGCACATTTACACACCAGTCTACACCGCACATTTACATACCAGCTTGTACCGCACACATTTACACACCAGAATGCACCGCACACATTTACACACCAGAATACACCGCACATTTACACACCAGCTTGCACGGCAGACATTTACACACCAGCCTACACCGCACATTTACATACCAGCTTACACCGCACACATTTACACACCAGCCTACACCGCACATTTACATACCAGCTTGCACCGCACACATTTACACACCAGCCTACACCGCACATTTACATACCAGCTTGCACCGCACACATTTACACACCAGAATACACCACACATTTACACACCAGCTTGCACCGCAGACATTTACACACCAGCCTACACCGCACATTTACATACCAGCTTACACCGCACACATTTACACACCAGCCTACACCGCACATTTACATACCAGCTTGCACCGCACACATTTACACACCAGATTACACCACACATTTACACACCAGTCTACACCGCACATTTACATACCAGCTTGCACCGCACACATTTACACACCAGAATACACCGCACATTTACACACCAGCTTGCACCGCAGACATTTACACACCAGCCTACACCGCACATTTACATACCAGCTTACACCGCACACATTTACACACCAGCCTACACCGCACATTTACATACCAGCTTGCACCGCACACATTTACACACCAGTCTACACCGCACATTTACACACCAGTCTACACCGCACATTTACATACCAGCTTGCACCGCACATATTTACATACCAGAATACACCGCACATTTACACACCAGTCTACACCGCACATTTACATACTAGCTTGCACCGCACACATTTACACACCAGCCTACACCGCACATTTACATACCAGCTTGCACCGCACACATTTACACACCAGATTACACCACACATTTACACACCAGTCTACACCGCACATTTACATACCAGCTTGCACCGCACACATTTACACACCAGAATACACCGCACATTTACACACCAGCTTGCACCGCAGACATTTACACACCAGCCTACACCGCACATTTACATACCAGCTTACACCGCACACATTTACACACCAGCCTACACCGCACATTTACATACCAGCTTGCACCGCACACATTTACACACCAGTCTACACCGCACATTTACACACCAGTCTACACCGCACATTTACATACCAGCTTGCACCGCACATATTTACATACCAGAATACACCGCACATTTACACACCAGTCTACACCGCACATTTACATACTAGCTTGCACCGCACACATTTACACACCAGCCTACACCGCACATTTACATACCAGCTTGCACCGCACACATTTACACACCAGATTACACCGCACATTTACATACCAGCTTGCACCGCACACATTTACACATCAGAATACACAGCACATTTACACACCAGTCTACACCGCACATTTACATACTAGCTTGCACCACAGACATTTACACACAAGCCTACACTGCACATTTACATACCAGCTTACACCGCACACATTTACACACCAGCCTACACCGCACATTTACATACCAGCTTGCACCGCACACATTTACACACCAGCCTACACCGCACATTTACACACCAGATTACACTGCACATTTACACACCAGCTTGCACCGCAGACATTTACACACAAGCCTACACTGCACATTTACATACCAGCTTACACCGCACACATTTACACACCAGCCTACACCGCACATTTACATACCAGCTTGCACCGCAGACATTTACACACCAGCCTACACCGCACATTTACATACCAGCTTACACTGCACACATTTACACACCAGCCTACACCGCACATTTACACACCAGCTTGCACCGCACACATTTACACACCAGCCTACACCGCACATTTACATACCAGCTTGCACCGCACACATTTACACACCAGAATACACCGCACATTTACACACCAGCTTGCACCGCAGACATTTACACACCAGCCTACACCGCATATTTACATACCAGCTTACACCGCACACATTTACACACCAGCCTACACCGTACATTTACATACCAGCTTGCACCGCACACATTTACACACCAGCCTACACAGCACATTTACATACCAGCTTGCACCGCACACATTTACACACCAGAATACACCGCACATTTACACACCAGCTTGCACCGCAGACATTTACACACCAGCCTACACCGCATATTTACATACCAGCTTGCACCGCACACATTTACACACCAGCCTACACCGCACATTTACATACCAGCTTGCACCGCACACATTTACACACCAGTCTACACCGCACATTTACATACCAGCTTGCACCGCACACATTTACACACCAGAATACACCGCACATTTACACACCAGCTTGCACCACAGACATTTACACACCAGCCTACACCGCATATTTACATACCAGCTTACACCGCACACATTTACACACCAGCCTACACCGTACATTTACATACCAGCTTGCACCGCACACATTTACACACCAGCCTACACCGCACATTTACATACCAGCTTGCACCGCACACATTTACACACCAGAATACACCGCACATTTACACACCAGCTTGCACCGCAGACATTTACACACCAGCCTGCACCGCATATTTACATACCAGCTTGCACCGCACACATTTACACACCAGCCTACACCGCACATTTACATACCAGCTTGCACCGCACACATTTACACACCAGTCTACACCGCACATTTACATACCAGCTTGCACCGCACACATTTACACACCAGAATACACCGCACATTTACATACCAGCTTACACCGCACACATTTACACACCAGCCTACACAGCACATTTACACACCAGCTTGCACCGCACACATTTACACACCAGTCTACACCGCACATTTACACACCAGTCTACACCGCACATTTACATACCAGCTTGCACCGCACATATTTACATACCAGAATTCACCGCACATTTACACACCAGTCTACACCGCACATTTACATACTAGCTTGCACCGCACACATTTACACACCAGCCTACACCGCACATTTACATACCAGCTTGCACCGCACACATTTACACAACAGATTACACAACACATTTACACACCAGTCTACACCGCACATTTACATACCAGCTTGCACCGCACACATTTACACACCAGAATACACAGCACATTTACACAGCAGTCTACACCGCACATTTACATACTAGCTTGCACCACAGACATTTATACACAAGCCTACACTGCACATTTACATACCAGCTTACACCGCACACATTTACACACCAGCCTACACCGCACATTTACATACCAGCTTGCATCGCACACATTTACACACCAGAATACACAGCACATTTACACACCAGTCTACACCGCACATTTACATACTAGCTTGCACCACAGACATTTACACACAAGCCTACACTGCACATTTACATACCAGCTTACACCGCACACATTTACACACCAGCCTACACCGCACATTTACATACCAGCTTGCACCGCAGACATTTACACACCAGCCTACACCACACATTTACATACCAGCTTACACCGCACACATTTACACACCAGCCTACACCGCACATTTACATACCAGCTTGCACCGCACACATTTACACACCAGTCTACACCGCACATTTACACACCAGTCTACACCGCACATTTACATACCAGCTTGCACCGCACATACTTACATGCCAGAATACACCGCACATTTACACACCAGTCTACACCGCACATTTACATACTAGCTTGCACCGCGCACATTTACACACCAGCCTACACCGCACATTTACATACCAGCTTGCACCGCACACATTTACACACCAGATTACACCGCACATTTACACACCAGTCTACACCGCACATTTACATACCAGCTTGCACCGCACACATTTACACACCAGAATACACAGCACATTTACATACTAGCTTGCACCACAGACATTTACACACAAGCCTACACTGCACATTTACATACCAGCTTACACCGCACACATTTACACACCAGCCTACACCGCACATTTACATACCAGCTTGCACCGCACACATTTACACACCAGTTTACACCGCACATTTACACACCAGATTACACCGCACATTTACACACCAGCTTGCACCGCAGACATTTACACACAAGCCTACACTGCACATTTACATACCAGCTTACACCGCACACATTTACACACCAGCCTACACCGCACATTTACATACCAGCTTGCACCGCACACATTTACACACCAGCCTACACCGCACATTTACATACCAGCTTGCACCGCACACATTTACACACCAGTCTACACCGCACATTTACATACCAGCTTGCACCGCACACATTTACATACCAGCTTGCACCGCACACATATACACACCAGATTACACCACACATTTACACACCAGTCTACACCGCACATTTACACACCAGTCTACACCGCACATTTACATACCAGCTTGCACCGCACACATATACACACCAGAATACACCGCACATTTACACACCAGCTTGCACCGCAGACATTTACTCACCAGCCTACACCGCACATTTATATACCAGCTTGCACCGCACACATTTACACACCAGACTACACCGCACATTTACATACCATCTTGCACCGCACACATTTACACACCAGCCTACACCGCACATTTACATACCAGCTTGAACCACACACATTTACACACCGGCCTACACCGCACATTTACACACCAGCTTGCACCACACACATTTACACACCAGCCTACATCACACACCAGCTTGCACCGCACACATTTACAAACCCGCCTATATCACAAATTTACACAACAGCATGCACCACACACATTTACACAACCACCTGTACGGCACATATTAACGAACTCACCTGCACCGCACACATTTACATAACAGCATGCACATACAAATTTACACACCAGCCTGCACCACACACATTTACACACCAGCCTACACCATATTTACAAACCCACTTGTACCACACGCAATTTACACACCAACCTGCACCACACACATTTACACACCAGCCTGCACCACACACATTTACACACCAGCCTGCATACATATACACACTGGCCTGCACCCCACACATTTACACACACAAATTTACACACCCATCTGCACCACAAACATTTACACACCAATCTGTCACCAAAGAAATACTTTACACACAGCCTGTATCACTAACATTGTGACACACCAGCCAGTATAAACAAATCTATACCGCAAAATGAATAATACACCATTTTATGTTCCACACTTTATTTTATTTAACACACCAGCTTGTGCCCTGCAACCTATAACTGCTTAGCAGCATTTGCACCAATACCCTAAAAATAATTCTATGATTGTGAAGCCACTTTAATGGCACTAGTGCCAGAATGGTGTTTAGCAAGCTGAACGCTGTAGTGATAAATACTAACACTGTAGCTCCTGGCAGGGCTCACTGGTGGGCAGATGTATGCACTTTTATTGACACCACAATCCTCCAGCATCAGTTTACCAAGAGTCAGGGAGATTTATCAAAGCTTGGAGAGAGATAAGGTGGACAAACAAAGTTCTAGCCAGCTCTAACTGTGATGTCACAGGCTGTGTTTGAAAAAATGACAGTTAGGATCTGACTGGTTTGTACTTTATCTCACTCCAAGCTTTGATAAATCTCCCCCAGTATCACTTCTCTGTACTGTTGCAAGTCAGAAACTTGGATGGGCTACAGGCTAGTCTGTCTCTCACACTTTAATAAACTTGACTGAACTTTGAAAATTGTAATGCTCTGATTGGTTACACATCCGCCCACTTTATCTCCATACTTGCTGACTTTTGGGCTGTCCGGGAACTGACAGCCCAGCCAGCACTGCGGTGGGTAGTACAGGGGGCTTGATCATGCAATCGTGGCCTATCCCCGCTAGACAATGCCGCTATTACTGTCACTGTTAAGGGGGGGGCAGATCCGACCCACAGCGATGCACCAGCACCACACTGGCAGCTCAGCCATTGCTGAAGCTTATCGCGGCTGTCCAATGGAATGTGAAGTTGCAGCCTGCGCTCAGTGACTGGGAAAGAGGTGGCGGGACCAAGGGCGGGCACAGCTGCTCCACATGAAGGTTGATGGGGATGAAGTAGTAGTGAGAGGAACGTGCAATCAGTGCAGTGATCTGTTCTGTGTCACAGAATCCGTCACTGTCGGCATCATATTATTATTATCATCCTTTATTTATATGGCACCACAAGGACACAAGAAAACAGTGAATTACATTACAAGACAAAGAAAAACTTTTCTAAACATTGCTGCATCAGTGGTCATACACTCCAATAAGCAGCTTGGTGGCAGAAACCAATGATTATTTTCTAACTGGAGCAAGGAGGAGATGATAGTATTAGTAGGGAGTCAAGAAGTGGTCCCTGATTGTGAGAGCTTACATTCTAATGGGGAGGGGCAGACAGACAGGGGTGACAGTGAGCAAGGGACAGAGTATAGTCTGAGAGATCGCTGGGTTTGGCAAAGAAGTGGGTCTTGAGAGCCTGTTTAAGTTTTGCAGAGAGCTGGTGGGAGAGAATTTCAGAGGTAGGGAGCACCATGGTCAAATTCTTGGAGGTAGGAATGGGAGGAAGTAATCAGCTGGCAGGAGAGGTGGCTTTCATTCGAGGAGTGAAGTGGGCGGGCAGGAATGTGAAGAGACAAGAGGTCAGAGATGTAAATTGGACAGGAATGGGTGAGGGTTTTGTGAGTGTGTGAAACTTGAATTAGGTTCTGACGGGGAAGGGGATCCAATTTACAGTGTATGTAGTAGAGGGGAGGCAGATGTAGTATGTTTGGAGAGGAAGATTAGCTGGGAAGCAGCATGGAAGACAGATTGGAGTGGAGAGAGGCAGACATCATGGAGGCCAGATAGGAGATTACAATAGTCCAATCTGGACATGACCAGTGACCAGCATCTAGAGTGAGAAAGGGTCTAATCCTGGAGATATTTTTGAGATAGAAATGGCAGGAGTGTGAAAGGTACTGAATGTATGGTTTGAAGGAGAGGGAGGAGTCAAGGATAACTCCAAGACAGAGTGGCAGGAGGACAGCCAGCAGAGGGCAGTATCATGTAGGCCAAGTGAGTGAAGGATTTGCAGGAGGAGAGGATGGTCCAGTGTTAAAAGCAGCAGCGAGGTCAAGGAGAATGAGCAGAGTAGTGGCCCTTAGATTTGACAGCAAGTGCAGTGGAGTTTCAGTGGAATGGAGCCAGACTGAAATGGGTCAAGCAGGGAGAGTGAGTTTGGAGGCAAAAGGCAGATGGGTCGGCAGTTGTAGAGAGTGCTAGGATCAAGGGTAGGTTTTTTAAGAATGGGCTAGACAAGAGCATGTTTGAATGCAAAGGGGGCAATGCCTGATAAGAGGGAGAGACTGAGGATGTGGGAAAGATGGGAACTGGCAGAGGAAGATAGGTAGCGGGAGGGGATAGCATCAAGTGGGGAGGTGTAGGGGGTCGTTTGGACAAGATTAGGGCCATGACTTCCTTGCCAGATACAGGGGAAAAGGAAGTTAGAGTTGGTAGGGGATTGTGACAAAGAGGGTAGTTTGTCCCAGTCCTTGGTGAGAAACTTTAATGCTTGCACTGGTAGGTTGCACTCTTATGGTTGTCACAGGGTTAAGCCTTCACCTAGCCTACACACACACACAGCACACAGGGGTGTGATTCATTAATGAGTAGTGCTTGGGGATGGACTGTCTGATGTTGGGGTCATTGCAACTGATGCTGGGCGAGCTGGCCAATCACTAGGTAGGTAACCAGTGTATAGCCAGTGACAGGGTCGCAGGAATGTTTGTGGTTAAGATTGCTGTAGCCACACTGAATGCTGATTGTGCCATCCTGACAAGTTGTTGAATAAATTATAGGGGGTCATTCCGAGTTGTTCGCTCGTTATTTTTTTCTCGCATCGGAGCGATTAGTCGCTAATGCGCATGCGCAATGTCCGCAGTGCGACTGCGCCAAGTAAATTTGCTAAGCAGTTAGGTATTTTACTCACGGCATTACGAGGTTTTTTCTTCGTTCTGGTGATCGTAATGTGATTGACAGGAAGTGGGTGTTTCTGGGCTGAAACAGGCCGTTTTATGGGTGTGTGCGAAAAAACGCTACCGTTTCTGGGAAAAACGCGGGAGTGGCTGGAGAAACGGAGGAGTGTCTGGGCGAACGCTGAGTGTGTTTGTGACGTCAAACCAGGAACGACAAGCACTGAACTGATCGCAGGTGCCGAGTAAGTGTGGAGCTACTCAGAAACTGCACAGAGAAGTCTATTCGCAATTTAGCTAATCTTTCGTTCGCAATTTTGATAAGCTAAAATTCACTTCCAGTAGGCGGCGGCTTAGCGTGTGCAAAGCTGCTAAAAGCAGCTTGCGAGCAAACAACTCGGAATGACCCGCATAGCCCAGTGGTTCAGCAAAGACCTGTGTGGACAAAGTAGTTATATATGTTTGTATGTATAAATGTGTATGTATCTATATATGGGTATGTGGTTAATATACCGCCTGTTGGGATCCCGGCGTTCAGGATCCCGACAGGCGGCTAAATGCATATTCCCACTTGCACCACCCTAGTGGGAATATAACCTTTGGTGAGCAAACCTCGCCACTGGGCCCAATACGTGGTGAGCGCACTGAGCCCGCGAGGGGACTCGCTGCGCTCGCTGCCTGTATGTCGGCTGCCTCTGTCGGGATACCGACAGCCGCCATCCTGACAGCCGGTATATCGTATGTATTCCGTATATATGTATTTCAGTTGTGCTGCGAGCTGTGCAAGTGTGCCGTCTGAGATGCCCAGTAGGTGTCCAGCCTCTATTGCCATCAGTTTAACTTATAATTTTGGGTGCAGGTAGCGCTGAACTCTTCTGGATGGCTCAGGTGCAGGACAGGCGTGATCTATATAGATGTGTCGGCATGACAGATTCTTAAAATTTCCCCATCAGAGGCTGCAGACACTCTCGCAGCTTTAGTGGTATAATTAATCTGCCTTCTTTAATAGGGAGACTTGCCCACTCTTCCTGGGAGAGTGACATTTCTTATAGTTCTAGTATGTAAGACCATCCCTAAACTAAGCACAATGGAACTTGGTCTGTAAAAAAACGGTATCTGGACACCACTTAGGTCGACACCCATTGGTTGACAGTGAATACGTCGACACCAGAAATAGGTCGACGTGAACACGATCGACATGCGTTTTTCACAAGTTTTTAAAAAACGTTTTCATATTTTACGATCCACGTGGACTACGATTGGGAGCAGTAACCCGCCCGAAGCATGGCGAGCGAAGCCATGCACTAATTGGGGTTCCTGGGGTTTTTTATGAAGAAAACGACACCAAAAACACATGAAAAACTAATGGCGACCTTTTTTCATGTCGACCTATTTCTAGTGTTGACCTAGCCACTGTTGACCAATAGGTGTCAACCTAGCCACTGTCGACCCTGAGTCCCATACTCGAAAAAACTGTGGCCACTGCATCGGTGCCGAGCTTACTTATTCTTAGTTATACCCCTTTCACACTGCACAAATAAGCCAGTATCGATCAGGTATATTGCGGTGTCAAAGTCAGAAAAATATCACGCTACACACTGCCATATTTGCACCTCATGCGTGTCCCCGCTGCGTGTGCATGAGCTCTCCCGTGCGTGCGCATACTTGCTGTTGCGTGCACCCGCAGGCGCACGGTATGCGCATTTACGGTAGAGTTTGTATGCGTCTAGCGTGCGACTCAATCGTTACATATTTTAACCATATAATGTATTTTGTAGATCATGGTCCCTTTGATAGAATCTGAAAGTTTAGTTAATGTAGCATGCTCATGGACAGAGAGATCCCTCTTTGTTTGATACGAAGGGTCAGACAAGGGTTATACAGTGGTGTTTAGTATCCATCGGAAGAATATTTAATTAGCAATATTCCGGTGTTGGTTTGAAGCGGATAACTCGCTCGTGCGAATAGTTATGGACATAAGAAGTTTATGGACTTTTACTATATTTGCACTTTATTATCCATGCGGCAGGAAACCTAGTTTCCCGCCCACCTGAGCAGTTGGAAATAGTCAGAGCCCACCTGTATGAATCAACCTATGACCTTTTGTTATAATGCGAAGAGGAATTCCTGTGTCCAATGAACAATAAGAATATAGGGACCATTGTACTGTATTGTGTGTAGTGTATAAAAGGACAAGTCGGTCTGGGCCAGCTCTCTATTCTCTTCAACGGTTCTCATTGCTGATAATCGGGAGCTGGATATCCAGAGGCGCATGCGATTGTTTCCCTTGAGCGTAAGTTTCTCAGCAACCATATTACCTTTATTGTTATTGTGAGCCATATCTCTCTCTCTCTCTCTCTTCTCTTTCTCTCTCTTTCTCTTAAGTATTATTGTACTGCTATTGTATTTCATGTGTAGTTTTCTGGTTAGGTGGTCAATGTTATTTTGGTAGTGTATGACTTGTATTGTATTATTCTTTTGCAAATAGAACGTTCATATAAGGTGTTAGAACCTAATACCGGTATCTGTGTATTTATTATATTTCTAAGTATTCTCAGAGCGTCGGAGACGCTCGTACAGTTAATAAGGTTACACTGTGTTACATTTACACCCTAACACTGCACCAAGGTTTATTGCATAAATACATTGTTTATGGTATAGTTATAAAGGTTTAACATCGTGAGCATCAGCGCCGCTTGTGATCTCCTCGTGGTCCCAAGCGTCCGCTACGCTAGTAGCATACCATTACATTAGTCGGCAGCCTATAGCGTGCCTGCTTGTGATCTCTTGGCCGTAAGCGAACGTGACGCTCGAGCGTCTCGACTACGGCTAAGCGATTGTTACACAACGTGCGTACCCTTACGGTAAACCATACGCCAATAGCGTACTGTGTTCTTTCACCTTTTAGAGGGTTTTAAGTAAGATAAATATTAGGCTTTATTAATTGGCGGCTCGTCCGTCCTTCACATATCTGCACTAGGTAATTTCAGCAGACATTATCCATCAGCAAAGGGCGGGAGGTCATAGTCCTCATCGTGCTGACCGGATAAGCGTCTGCTTCGCTTAGTAAAGGGTGCTGAAGGAATCCGGAACCGGAGGTAAGAACAATACGCTAGTGTCTTTTAAAACTGTTTATTTCTGTCTTGCGTACGCACGCACGCATATATCTGCATTTCTTTTTTCATTCGTGTATTTTCATATCACTCTCCTGTTTGCCATTTCACAACTGTTAACGGGCTAAGAAAGATTTGTTGCTATCAGTAGTTAAAGAGTAAAGGTAATACATTTAAGGGGTAATTTGTAAAGCGCGCACACAGCTTTACCTAAAGATACAAGGAGAGATCTGTGTGGTGCTCGGTAGATGATCGAGGATCACCTACATTGATAAACGTGTTAATTGTGTTACGGTGGATATCTGCCTTGCGTACACGTGTCTCTAACAAAAGGCTGAGACTCGCGCACGCAACCCAAAGGCCGACGCACGCAGTGTATATTACGCAACGGAGTGTCCGGGTACGCCCACGTAACAAATCACACGATAGTGTTATTTTAAACAGGCGAAAAGGTGGCAACGCGATAAATAGCGCAAGTCAATTTTAGTGTCCGAAATTTAAACTAATAGATCCTTCTCTAAATTTACGACTCATCTGGTCTAAAGGAAAGAAATTTCTGCGCAGAAATAGAAACAAAAGTAAAGTGTACATGTGGTGAGTGAGTGTTTGCATATATATGTTTTTACAATTTTTGGGTTGAACCACAAGAAGTCGAGTTCTCGTGAGGTACATACATGTAAGTGACGTGCATGGTGGCTAGGGAGGCATCCCTTGTTAAACATTAAAAAAAGAGCATTAGAGTATAGCAGACCAGAAGGTCTACTGTAGAACAGACCAGGAGGTCATACAGACCAGGAGGTCTAGGTACAGCAGACTAAGAAGTCTGCTATAGATAGAAAAGAGCACAACCCAGGGGGTTGGTGCAAAACCCATATAGGCCATTGAAGCTCAGGCTGAAGGAATTCGCAGCCATAATTTTCGATTCCACTGGTCGCTCCGCACATAAGATTAGTTGCTTATGTGCTGAATGATTGTACCGCACGTAATTGTGTGCATTAGTTAGTAATTTGACCCAGTACCATTTGCGTACGCTAGAGGGGTCATAAACGCTATTTGTACATTCTAACGTGATTTGTGTATTTTTTTTATTTTAAGGGAGGTTCGCTGGTCACTCAGGAACTATCCAGCAACCAATAGTTACTGGAAAGAGTAAGTGCTCTTCGGATCACCCTCGCATGTTCCAGTAAATAGCGGTTCAGGTCGCAGGGGCCCTGGGTCGAGTACGCCAGCGCTAAGGCAGTGTGTGGGCGTATTGGTCGGCGTGGGCGAGTGAGTGGGGTACTCGGTAAACCGCCACCGTCGGCCTATCTTGAACATCTTGGTTTTTGTAAGGGTTCGCTGAAGACCCTGATTGAAGGTCAGAGGTAGTGAAAGCAACACCTGCAAGTTATGGGGGCCAGTTGTTCAGGTAGGGGGCGATCAACCTCGGTTCGGGTTGATTCAGTAAACCGACCAATCGGGTCGGCAAGGTATGTAATGTGTGAAAAATACGGTTCACACACAGAGGTTTTATGTGATGAATGGGAAAGAATGACTGTACATGACGGGGAGAAGTTCCCAAGAGTAGGCAGCTTTAGCCCAGATGTGTTACTAAATCTAAGGAGAAGGATATGTCTCATTAAATCAACAAAGAGACGAATCAAACATTATGATTATTTACAGTTATGGCAACAGGAGGGTGAAATACAGAGAGGATTGGCTCAGGCGGCGGGATCTAACCCTATCAGGAAACTGATAGCTACGGCACCACCGCCACCTTACATAACGGGAGAGAAGTTGGTTGCGGAGAATGACGCACTAATTTGTAATAAACAGGCACTTAGTAACTGCATAAATGTTAAGGATAATGTGAATAAGATGAGTAATGCAAGTATTAACCCGTGCAAGTTGTACCCTGTACTTTCCCCAGGAGTGTGATCAAGAGGACGAATCGGCAACAATATCGGCGCTCTCTCTAGCAGCCACCATATCAGAAACAGCAGTAGGCACGTCCCAACCCCCGAGATTAGTATCAAAAGCCCCTAGCGGAGGGACAGGTGAGGTCGTAGAATCTATTCAGAACGATGTAAGTAGACTTAATCCCGTTAGGGTAATAGCAGTGCCAAATGGGAAAACTGACACTTCAGGAATCACTCCTGTCAGAAACATTGCCATGCACTGCCCATTTTCCCGAATGGAATTAAGAGCAATAGTGTCTGAATTCCCTGACCCTAGAAAAGATCTAGTTGCTAGCCAGAAATACATTAGAGACCTAGGGAATACAGTAGAGCCCAATAACAAAGACTGGCAGATATTGCTGAGGGCATGTTTACCCTCCAATGTCGACTCAGCACAATTCTTAGCTGACTGTAAATTAGATGAGGATGTACCCCTTACGGATGTGCACAACCAAGACATTGTAAAGAGAATAAATTTACAGTTAAAAGAGTATTTCCCAGCTGTTGTCAAATGGAACAAGATTTTCTCCATTAAACAAAAGGAGTCAGAAACAGCTGCTGACTATTTTCACAGGGCATTACTAGAAATGGCTAAATACACAGGCATTGAAGACATCACAACAAATGTAAATCATAGAGAAGTAGCAGTATCTGTGTTAATGGATGGTTTAAAAGAAGCATTAAAGACAAGAGTACAGACCACGCAACCATGTTGGCGAGGTCTGTCGGTGGCTACTTTGAGAGAGGCCGCTGTTGATCATGATCGCAATATCACCAGACACAGGGAGTCACAAAGTGATAAGTTAATGGCCGTAAGTATACAGGCCCTGACCACAAGGCAACCTTTGTATAAATCTCCAAACCCTGTGGGTAAGTCAAATGTGGTAACTTGTTATTCCTGTCATAGAGAGGGACATTTTGCACGAGACTGTAAAGTGAAAAACATACAAAAATCATATCAACCCCCTAGACAACGACATGACACACGAAATTGGGATCAGGGACCGCAGAGACGGAGTCATGAGCCACATGCAGGGGAAACAAAAAGGTATCCCCCAAAAAGAGACTGGCAGGTCTCGGGTAGTTCCCAGTTACCCCCTTCTCAAGTAGTTGCTGCCAGCGCGATTCAGGGAGGTCACCATACCCAATAGGGGTGTGGCCATACCTGTAATCTGCAGCCAGTGAAATTGATTGCAAGCCTTGGAAGTGAACCCGAGGTCACAATTGATGTAGCTGGTAAATCATTAAATTTCCTTGTAGATATGGGGACGGCCAAATCAGTGATAAATTCGACAGTGGGCATGAGAACCACTGGTAAGACAATTCCAGCCATGGGAGTAACGGGAGTAGTCCAGCACTACCCTGTTAGCAAACCAGCAGAGATTACAATAGGGCCTTTGCATACCAAGCATTCCTTTTTGCTGGCGGCATCGGCACCGACTAATCTCCTGGGAAGAGATTTATTGTGTAAAATGGGGTGCGTCATTTATTGTACTCCTGAAGGTGTATTCTTAGACATACCTGAGAATCACGCTCAGGAAGTGCGAGACATGTTAGACTCCCCATCAAAATTAATGTCCCACACTGTTATATTAAATAGGAATCCATCCCAGGTAGAAGAAATGACATCCCAAATACCAGAGTCACTGTGGACTAAAGATGGACAAGACACTGGATTAATGGCAAACGTAGCTCCAGTAGTTGTGCAAGTAAAAGATGGTAGGATAGCTCCAAAAATCCCACAATACCCTCTGAAGCCAGAGGTGGAGTTAGGAGTTTACCCAGTAATAGAGCGCTTGCTACAGCAGGGCATTCTGGTAAGAACATCCAGCACTGCCAATAGTCCCATCTTCCCTGTGAAAAAGAGTGGGGGGAGGGGTTACAGGCTAGTGCAGGATCTAAGGGGGATTAACAAAATAGTTGAGAGTCAATTCCCCGTAGTGCCAAATCCAGCTGTCATCCTTATGCAGATCCCTCCCACTGCGAAATTTTTCACTGTTATTGACCTCTGCTCCGCCTTCTTTTCGGTACCCCTGCATCCTGACAGCCAATATTTGTTTGCATTTACATACAGAGGAGTCCAATACACATGGACTCGATTACCGCAAGGTTTCATAGACAGCCCAAGTATATTTTCACAGGCTTTGCATGATTGTTTACAGTCTTTCCAACCAGAGAGTGGATCAATATTGATACAGTATGTGGATGATTTACTACTGTGTTCAGATTCACTGGAAGCGTCCCTGAAGGATACGAAACAGCTCCTGTTTCATCTTTCAGACACAGGACACAAGGTTTCCAAAGACAAACTACAATTATGCCAGCCTAAAGTAAAATATCTGGGACACTGTCTAACACAAGGACTGAGACACCTGACCGCTGATAGAATTCAAGCAATTAGAGACATGACTCTGCCACAAACCCAGCAACAGATCAGAACGTTTTTAGGAATGTGTGGGTATTGCCGTAACTGGATCCCAGGGTTTTCCATTCTAGCATTCCCTTTGCAGGAGATGGTTTCATCAAACAAACCTGATCGGATTTCGCATACAGACGAATCCGAGATGGCATTTGAGAGACTCAAACAGTGCCTAACGCAGGCACCAGCATTGGGTATGCCAGACTATGGGAAACCCTTTGAACTGTACGGAACAGAAAGTGCTGGTTGCGCAGCAGGCGTCCTAACCCAAAAGCACGGTGATGCCAGCAGGCCGGTAGCATACTACAGCGCTCAGCTAGATACGGTAGCGCGATCCCTCCCCACATGCTTGCGAAGTGTCGCTGCAATAGCATTGCTAGTTACAAAAAGCGAAGATGTAGTGCTAGGACACAACCTCACAATTCATACGCCACATGCAGTGTCAGCCTTGTTGAATTCTGCCCAAACCAGGCACGTCTCATCAGCGCGGTTTACAAGATGGGAATTGGCATTAATGGCCCCCGTAAACATCACCATAAGGAGATGCAGTGCATTAAATCCTGCAACATATCTCCCAGGTGTGCCTGGACAGGCACAAAGGGTGGAGGATGAGAGTGGTGGGGAAGGAGGATTTAATACAAGGGATGACACACATGATTGTATGGAATATTTGACCCAAAATTTCACGGCAAGGCCTGATATCAGTGACAACCCACTGGAAGATGTAGATTTTACTTTCTACACTGACGGTAGTTGTCACAGACAGACAGACTCGGGAGACTTGTGTACTGGATACGCAGTCGTAGATGACCAAGGCACCACAGAAGCAGAACCGCTAGGCCCACCTCACTCAGCCCAGGTTGCTGAACTGGTTGCCCTAACCAGAGCATGTGAATTGGCTAAGGGCAAGTCAGCCAATATCTACACCGATTCTAGATACGCCTTCGGGGTAGTCCATGATTTCGGAGCCCTATGGCGCCTCAGAAATTTTATGACGGCAGCTGGTACACCGATAGCGCATGCAGCTCACATCAAAAGACTTCTAACAGCGATACAGGAACCTGACAGAGTGGCTGTTATCAAGTGTAAAGCACATACATATAGCCAGGACCCAGTATCACTTGGTAACAGCCGAGCAGACGAAGCTGCTAAGTTAGCAGCCGGTACCCCCAGACAGACAGACATCACACAATTGATGGTATTTAATACCATCAACACACAGAAGTTGTGTGAGATGCAAAATTTGTGTTCCACACAGGAAAAGGCAGTCTGGAAGGCAAAAGGATATGGCCAGGAGTCCTCAGGACTCTGGACAGATGGACAGGGTAAACCAGTGGCCCCCAGAGCATATCTTCCATGTTTGGCTGAAGCAGCACATGGGCTGACTCATCTGGGCAAGGAGGGAATGTGCAAGTTGGTAAGAGCATATTGATGCGCCCCAGGATTCTCATCCCATGCAGGTAAGAGAGCAATGTCATGCCTTACCTGCTTGAGGAAGAACATCGGAAAGGCAATACCAACAGAACCATCCCATATCCCACCTACAGGCGGCCCTTTTCAGGTAATACAGATTGATTTTATACAATTACCCCCTTGTCGAAATTTGAAATATGTACTTGTTTGTATAGATGTGTTTTCAAATTGGGTCGAAGCATTCCCTGCGGCCACAAATACCGCTATGTTTACTGCTAAGAAAATTGTGCAGGAATTTGTGTGTAGATACGGTATCCCTAGAATAATTGAAAGTGATAGGGGGTACCCATTTTACAGGTGATGTCTTTCAAGGAATGTGTAAGTTGATGGGAATTGATAGTAAGCTGCACACTCCATATCGCCCCCAGGCGAGTGCGAAGGTGGAAAGAGTGAACAGCACAATTAAAAATAAATTGAGCAAAGTTATGGCAGAAACAGGATTAACATGGCCAGAAGCTTTACCCATTGTACTATACAGCATCAGAACCACTCCCAGGTCCCCTCTTAATCTGTCCCCCTTTGAAATCTTGTTTGGTCGACAACCGCATGTTATGATTAACCCTCAGGATGATTTGAAGTGTAACAATGAAGTGACTGTAAAATACCTGGTTAACATGAGTAAACAGCTAAGGAATCAAAATGACAATCTGAAGTTAGTGATTCCTGATTTGCCAGATAGTAATTGTCATGACATTGAACCTGGGGATTATGTAATGATACGGAATTTTCTACGCTCAGGTTGCCTTATTGACAGATGGGAAGGACCATACCAAGTCTTATTGATTAGCACGACAGCATTGAAGGTTGCCGAGAGAGAGACTTGGGTTCATTCGTCCCATTGTAAGAAGGTTGCTGATCCAGAGAGGTCCCATGATAAAGAACAGACGGTAGAGGAAGTTGTATCACTGGAGTGTCTGTTTCAGGAGAACTGAGACGGCACCTGAGCATTGAAAATAATAAGATCGGAGGCAGTTGTCGATCCCCTGTTCCCTTTTATTGTTTTTCTCCACTTCCCATCCCATCTCCCTCAAGTATTTCTTTCCCCCTTCTCATTCTTCTCCATTTCCTCCTATAAGATGGACTTGCCCCAAGAGACTGTGATCCGGATTTTTCTGTTGACCATGATGTTGACCAGAGCAGTCTGTTCCGGCGAGAGTACCATGGAGGTCGAGAGAGGTTCTGGAATGGGTTCTGATGACAGAGATGGAGGCGTAGATTTCCAAGAACAACATAATCACTGAGTAAAGGCGAGTATCAGAAAACGATCTGGTAGCATTGACAACAGAAGAAATTGTGAAGGATTGTTAGCTGAAGAGAACTGTATCTGTAGGCTCTGTGACAGTGTAGTTGAGGATGGGTGTATCAAGAAATGCCAATCCAGTTTTAATATCCACATGGACCGGCATCCATTGAGTGACTATCACTCCTTAGTGGGTAAAGTGTTAAATCAGACAGATTGTTGGGTATGCTCTCAAGTACCTCAAGGCCATAGCAAATCAGGATTAGTGCCCTTCCCTTTAACTATAGGGGAGGTACTTGAGCTAAGTGGTGGGAGGCCGGTGGACAGGAGGTTTAATATCTCCAGTCCTCCTAGTTTGAAGCTCCACCAATATCATGTGGATAGATCCCTAGTATGTTTTAACATTTCCAATCCCCGAAAGCCGGGAAATTGGGAAGTGTCATGGAATAACCAAACCATGACCTTTTCATACAGAGCCGATAGAATGCCAACAGACACAGAACTTATACGCCACATAGCTGGTAGTGGAAAATATTTCCGATATAGGTATACCCTAGGAAGTAGGTCCATGAGAGTTGGAGAGGTATCACCAGGATACTGTGCACATATCATACAAACTGATACGTGTACTAGACAGATGGGAGAATTAGGGTTAGGAGATTTCATATGGAAAATGTGTAATATGGTTATGTCCTACTCCGTCCCATATGTTCTCCCCGATGATGCATATTTCATATGCGGGAGGAAGGCGTATAAGTGGCTTGCCCCAAACTCAGAAGGGTTATGTTATATTGGAAAAGTACTGCCTGAGGTAATGACTGTATCACATACTAAAATGAAAGATATTCACCGCAGTGCCCAAGCTCCTTATACTCACACTCATTACGAGCACATCGTTAAACGGCACCTGATAGAGAGAACAGAGCATCCGGCCTCTGACCTGATCAGTGAATCCACCGGGATTCAATTCCTAATCGCGTTAGATATCACTCGTACCGCCAGAGGAGTGATAAATTATAAATATATATCTGCGCTTGCAAATTTATTAGACAATATCACTGAAATGTATGATGACACATTCAGGTATACTGGAAGGGAGCTCCAAGCTTATAAAACAGAACTGGTTCAGCATAGGATGATTCTCAATTATCTCACAGCAGTGACAGGCGGATATTGTGTCACACTGGCAACGCAGTACGGCGTAAAATGCTGCACTTATATTACGAATAGCACCGAGGACCCGGTCGAGGTCATAGACCAAAAGATGGATGACATTCTCCAATTAAAGTGGGAATTCCGCAGGAGACACAATCTCACCCTTGCCGCTGTGGGTAATGAGCTGACCAGTTGGGTGTCATGGTTGAACCCGCGAAATTGGTTCTCTGGTTTAGGAGAATGGACCCAAGGTATTATCATGGATGTAGGGAAATTCCTTTTGTGTGTTCTGGGTGTCATCATATTAGTCGGTCTGATATTTAGATGCGTTCGGGTTTTAACAAAGTGTAAACGTAGCGCCCGAGTGATGAGTTTAAGAAGTGAAGATACTGTAATAACAACGACTGATGTGATTTATGACCCAACGATAGAGACAATGTTGTGATGAAAATGTGATTCCACGGTCCGTTTCTTTCACCTGTTTCTCGTTTTTCTCCAAGGTAAAAAGACCCGCTTGGAAGAAGATTTTGACAGCCTTGTATACAGACAACAGATGGACTAAAGAAGAAGTTTGACAACCTTTTTCACAGACAACTGATGGACTATGCCATAGACCCCCATATCCCTAGTACTTTTAATTTTACGCTGGCCCAACACTTTTTGTAAGTCTATGGACATTGATAAAGCTTTGCTTACGTTTATTAGCAAAAGCACAAAGAGACTACAGTCAACATGTACTTCAGACAAGACTTCAGACAAGACCTCAATCGGCAAATGTATATTAACCTCACATAGAATATCAATGCATTTACCATAAGTGTTCTTTTTCTTCATCTCTACAACCTTCAGGTAATGACACACACAGTCGATAGGGAATACAGGCACAGATATCAGCACTCACATATTCCCCCATTCATGTATCATCAACTAAAATGTGCTCCCCCATTTTGTTGCAACCAAAAGCCGAAGAGAGCTCGGTAAAGTTTGATAGCCCATCCACAGACCCGTACCACGGGATAAGAAGGAATTCAAATGTATACTTCGCAATACCTCGAAGCTTGATTTAAAACACGTACGGCACGATGATACATGACCCCCCAAACATGGATTCATACACACATGCTTCTGCTATCTCACTAGGTCATACCCTTTCCTACCTTCTCCTCTCCTCCACTACCCAATCATAGAAATGTATTATACATGACATATATTTTTCTCTTTTTGAAATGTTTTAGAAAGTGGCAGTAATTGGTGACTGCCAAAGGGTGGACTGTCAAAGTCAGAAAAATATCACGCTACACACTGCCATATTTGCACCTCATGCGTGTCCCCGCTGCGTGTGCATGAGCTCTCCCGTGCGTGCGCATACTTGCTGTTGCGTACACCCGCAGGCGCACGGTATGCGCATTTACGGTAGAGTTTGTATGCGTCTAGCGTGCGACTCAATCGTTACATATTTTAACCATATAATGTATTTTGTAGATCATGGTCCCTTTGATAGAATCTGAAAGTTTAGTTAATGTAGCATGCTCATGGACAGAGAGATCCCTCTTTGTTTGATACGAAGGGTCAGACAAGGGTTATACAGTGGTGTTTAGTATCCATCGGAAGAATATTTAATTAGCAATATTCCGGTGTTGGTTTGAAGCGGATAACTCGCTCGTGCGAATAGTTATGGACATAAGAAGTTTATGGACTTTTACTATATTTGCACTTTATTATCCATGCGGCGGGAAACCTAGTTTCCCGCCCACCTGAGCAGTTGGAAATAGTCACAGCCCACCTGTATGAATCAACCTATGACCTTTTGTTATAATGCGAAGAGGAATTCCTGTGTCCAATGAACAATAAGAATATAGGGACCATTGTACTGTATTGTGTGTAGTGTATAAAAGGACAAGTCGGTCTGGGCCAGCTCTCTATTCTCTTCAACGGTTCTCATTGCTGATAATCGGGAGCTGGATATCCAGAGGCGCATGCGATTGTTTCCCTTGAGCGTAAGTTTCTCAGCAACCATATTACCTTTATTGTTATTGTGAGCCATATCTCTCTCTCTCTCTCTCTTCTCCTCTTTCTCTCTCTTTCTCTTAAGTATTATTGTACTGCTATTGTATTTCATGTGTAGTTTTCTGGTTAGGTGGTCAATGTTATTTTGGTAGTGTATGACTTGTATTGTATTATTCTTTTGCAAATAGAACGTTCATATAAGGTGTTAGAACCTAATACCGGTATCTGTGTATTTATTATATTTCTAAGTATTCTCAGAGCGTCGGAGACGCTCGTACAGTTAATAAGGTTACACTGTGTTACATTTACACCCTAACACTGCACCAAGGTTTATTGCATAAATACATTGTTTATGGTATAGTTATAAAGGTTTAACATCGTGAGCATCAGCGCCGCTTGTGATCTCCTCGTGGTCCCAAGCGTCCGCTACGCTAGTAGCATACCATTACGTTAGTCGGCAGCCTATAGCGTGCCTGCTTGTGATCTCTTGGCCGTAAGCGAACGTGACGCTCGAGCGTCTCGACTACGGCTAAGCGATTGTTACACAACGTGCGTACCCTTACGGTATACCATACGCCAATAGCGTACTGTGTTCTTTCACCTTTTAGAGGGTTTTAAGTAAGATTAATATTAGGCTTTATCAGCGGTTCACTGTGCGGTGTGAAAAGGGTCAGTCACGAATTCCTGGGTCGCCTGACCTGGTAATTCAACTCGGAAATAAAGAAGGGTTATTCCCAGGTCATTACCGGGTCAGGTGCAGTGTGAACGGGTTGCCGGGTCGATGCGACCTGGGACCCGTTCACAGTATAGGCGGTATGGAAATGATCTCCTCTCCCAGCCCTGCCTCCGCACCCGCCTCTTTCCTCACCCCTGATGGAAACCCGACCCAGCATATTGCCGGGATGGGAAGCCAGTTGAAAAGGGTCCAATGCCGGGTTGCACCAGGGAAGGACCAGTTTCCAAATCCTGGTTGCGACCCAACATTTGCGATGTGAAAGCGGTATTTCTCGATCAGACTCAGTTGCACACAGATATACAAATATGTACTTATTTAAGCTAGGAAGTAGTCTGTGACCGATTAAAACATTTAAAGATTAATAAGTCACCAGGTCCCGATGGTATTCACCCAAGGGTTCTAAAAGAGCTTCACTCTGAACTTGCAAAACCGCTATTTTTGATCTTTAAGGATTCAGTAATATCAGGTATGGTTCCCAAAGACTGGCTATAGCGGAAGTAGCGCCTATATTCAAAAAGGGAAGTAAAGCTGAACCAGGTAATTATAGACCAGTTAGTCTTACATCTATAGTGGGGAAAGTATTGGAAGGTATTCTAAGAGATAGTATTCAGAAGTTCCTTGAAGTCAATAAGGTCATTAAAAGGAATCAACATGGGTTTATGAAGGACAGATCCTGTCAAACCAACTTACTTGGCTTTTATGAAACAGTAAGCGCAAACCTAGATCAGGGTAAAGAGGTGGATGTAATCTTTTTAGATTTTGCCAAAGCATTCGACACTGTACCACACATGAGACTTATCTACAAGCTACAAGAATCAGGGCTAGGAAGCACAATATGCACTTGGGTCAAAAACTGGTTAAATAATAGGGAGCAGCGCGTTGTGGTTAATGGATCTTTTTCAAATTGGACTGAAGTGCTAAGTGGTGTGCCGCAAGGCTCAGTATTAGGACCGCTATTGTTCAATATTTTCATTAACGACCTAACAGAAGGTCTAGAGAGCATGGTGTCAATTTTTGCAGATGATACCAAATTGTGTAAAGTTATAAATGCGGAAGGGGATGCTGAGTCGCTTCAGAACGACTTAGTTAAATTAGAAGCTTGGGCAGCGAAATGGAGAATGCGCTTCAATACAGACAAGTGTAAGGTAATGCACTGTGGTAACAAGAACAAAAATAATACCTACCTACTAAATGGGGTAAAATTAGGGGATTCTGTACTGGAAAAGGACTTAGGTGTCCTCATAGATAGCAAACTAAGTAGTAGTACCCAAAGTAGGACTGCAGCAAAGAAGGCTAATAAGATATTAGCATGCATAAAACGGGGAATTGATGCTAGGGACGAGAGTATTATACTCCCGTTATATAAATCACTTGTGAGGCCACACCTTGAATACTGTGTACAATTCTGGGCACCTTACTACAAAAAGGATATCCTGGAGCTAGAGAAGGTTCAAAGGCGGGCGACCAAACTAATTAAGGGTATGGAGACGCTGGAATACGAGGAAAGGCTTGCAAGACTAGTGAACAAATTGTATCCAGCGCTCTACTTGTGTGGATAAACGCTGTGGCAGCAAAATTGTGGTGGAGGTTAAACCCAATACCTCTTTAAAGATATATAACTTAAGGGTACACAATTGCGCCTGAATATGTGGTGGTAATGGTTGTAATACTAAATGACAAGTATACACTGTATATATGAAGAATTATACCCCTTTTCCACTAGCTCAAAAAACACGGGTAAATGCACGGGGGCGCGCATTTACCCGTGTTTTTGGCAAGTGGAAAAGGGTAAACCCGGATCAAGTGACCCGTGAATCCTACCCGGCTATTTACCTGGGTAGGACACGGGAATGATCCGGGTAGGGTGTAGTGTAAACGGGAGCCGTGTCGATGCGACACGGCTCCCGTTTACACTGTATGGATGGGCGGCGCTGGGAGATCATGTGATCTCCCTGCGCCGCCCCTGCCGTGTAGCTAGAAGCGTCACCAACCCGGCATATGCCGGGTTGTGACTGCTAATGGGAAAGGGACCGAGCACGGGTCGCAGCAGGGGGCAGCTCCCGTGTCAGGCTCCCGGCTGCGACCCGTGCTCGTAGGTGTAAAAGGGGTAGTGTATTTATTCTAAAACAAAATGACAGAAAGAGAATAAATGGAAAAAGATGTGAAAAAATAGAAAATTAATACATTAATGAAAGAGTGTATATATATATATATATATATATATATATATATATATGTATATGAAAGAATTCTATACATATGTATACTTTGGTCCGCAGTCCAGTACAATAGAGTGTGGCGTCCCACACCTTGAATACTGTGTACAATTCTGGGCACCTTACTACAAAAAGGATATCCTGGAGCTAGAGAAGGTTCAAAGGCGGGCGACCAAACTAATTAAGGGTATGGAGACACTGGAATACGAGGAAAGGCTTGCAAGACTAGGCATGTTTACACTGGAAAAAAAGGAGATTAAGAGGGGACATGATCAACATTTACAAATATATAAGGGGACAATATACAGATCTTGCGCAAGACCTGTTTTTGGTTAGATCAACACAGAGAACTCATGGACACTCGCTCAGGTTAGAGGAGAGGAGATTCCGCACAATACGGCGTAAAGGCTTTTTTACGGTAAGGACGATACGTGTTTGGAATTCCCTGCCTGAGGGAGTTGTAATGGCCGACTCAGTCAACACCTTTAAGAATGGGTTAGATAAATTCCTAATGGATAAGGATATCCAGGGTTACGGGGCATAGTCATGCACTATGGTTATTATAAAAAAAGAGGGGTTAATCGGAACGGCAGTCAGCAACTTCAGTCAAAATTTTATACAAAATAATCGTGCATAGGAGACCACAAATAGGTTGAACTCGATGGACAATTGTCTTTTTTAACCTTAGATACTATGTTACATTGATCAGTGTGATGTACAATTGTAGTTTTGACACTCTTAAGGCCAGTACTCACCGGCAGATCAGGGGAGAGATGTGTGCTGAGCGGTTCGCTCAGCACACATCTCTCCCCCCGCTCAGCACAGCGCGATGTGTGCTGAGCATGCGGGTGGGGACGGGGGTGGGCGCTCATTTCCCCCAGCGGGGGAAATGAGCGACCTGCTAGATTGAGCCTGCATGCAGGCCAATCTAGCAGCAGCAACAGCGATGCCGCACATCGCTATCGCTGTGGGGGGTACACACGGAGAGATCTTGCTGAAAATCTAAGCAATCTAGTCGGATTGCTTAGATTATCGCTCCGTGAGTACCCCCCTTTAGTTGTTTAATTCATGAATTGAGAGAAGCAATTTGCTGCAACCTGAGCAATAGTATATGAGGACACACAAAATTTGGTAAGATTTCAGGTTGTGGTACTTTCTTGGGCAGTCTCTTTGCGCCAGTAAAACGGAAATTGTTAAACTTTCTTTCATTGTATATTTCACTGAACACCTCTATCACATCTAGTATCCACAGCAGAGTGTGCATTATCCAGTACATTATATGGTGCCACAGAAGGTATTGCCACTTTATAAATACATAACATAACATTATGGTAAAACAGAGAACATAACCTGCTTTCTGTATTAAATTTCCATACATATATGTACACTAGGTGCTTCATCGCGCCCTACGGGCGCTCTTCACACCGTCGAAAGGGGCTACGCCCCCTTAACCCCTGCACGCCTTGCTGCGGTTAAATATTTGTATGAGTGGATAGAGGGGATAGAGAGACGCGGGCCGGTAGGGAGGGGATAGATAGAAGGGGGGCGGTAGGGAGGGGATAGAGAGACGCAGGGCGGCAGGGATGGGATAGAGAGACGCAGGGCCGTAGGGAGGGGATAGAGAGACGCAGGGCGGTAGGGTGGGGATATATAGAGACGCGGGGCGGTAGGGAGGGGAAAGAGACGCGGGGCGGTATGGAGGGGATAGAGAGACGCGGGTTGGCAGGGAGGGGATAGAGAGACGCGGGGCGGTAGGGAGGGGATAGAGAGACCCGGGGCGATAGGGAGGGGATACAGAGAGGCGGGGCGGCTGGGAGGGGATAGAGAGATGCGGGGCGGTAGGGAGGGGATACAGAGACGCGGGGCGGTAGGAGGGGATACAGAGACACGGGGCGGTAGGGAGGTGATACAGAGACGCAGAGCGGTAGGGAGGGGATACTGAGACGCGGGCGGGAGGGGATACAGAGGCATAGGGAGGAGGGGATAGAGAGAGGCGGGGCGGTAGGGAGGGGATATAGAGACGCGGGGCGGTAGGGAGGGGATAGAGAGACGCGGGGCGGCTGGGAGGGGATAGAGAGACGCGGGGCGGTAGGGAGGGGATAGAGAGACGCGGGGCGGCTGGGAGGGGATATAGAGACGCGGGGCGGTAGGGAGGGGATAGAGAGACGTGGGGCGGTAGGGAGGGGATAGAGAGACGCGGGGCGGCTGGGAGGGGATATAGAGACGCGGGCGGTAGGGAGGGGATAGAGAGACGCGAGGCGGTAGGGAGGGGATAGAGAGACGCGGGGCGGTAGGGAGGGGATAGAGAGACGCGGGGCGGCTGGGAGGGGATATAGAGACGCGGGGCGGTAGGGAGGGGATAGAGAGACGTGGGGTGGTAGGGAGGGGATAGAGAGACGCGGGGCGGCTGGGAGGGGATATAGAGACGCGGGGCGGTAGGGAGGGGATAGAGAGACGCGGGGCGGCTGGGAGGGGATATAGAGACGCGGGGCGGTAGGGAGGGGATAGAGAGACGTGGGGCGGTAGGGAGGGGATAGAGAGACGCGGGGCGGCTGGGAGGGGATAGAGAGACGCGGGGCGGCTGGGAGGGGATATAGAGACGCGGGGCGGTAGGGAGGGGATAGAGAGACGCGAGGCGGTAGGGAGGGGATAGAGAGACGCGGGGCGGTAGGGAGGGGATATAGAGACGCGGGGCGGTAGGGAGGGGATAGAGAGACGCGGGGTGGTAGGGAGGGGATATAGAGACGTGGGTCGGCAGGGAGGGTCCCCAGTGAGGAAGCTGATGAAGAGAGGTGGGAAAGTAGTGGAGGGGGAGGGCACCAGAAGAGGAGACTTGTGTAAAGTGGCGAGCAGACATAGAAACAGTGGGTAGGATGGCCGGAGGGACTCATCGTTGGGGCTGTGGGCGGCTGCTGCAGGCTGGTAAACAGTACAGTGTCCAGAGGCGTCACTGGGTCAGCATTTCAGCATTACTGTTACACACATCTCCCCCCCCCCGCGGCCGAAAAGGGGGCATGGCCTGCTGTGAAAGGGGCGTGGCCTCGCAGGTCTGTTCTCTCTCGCTCCGGGAGTATTTCCAACTTGCCTGTAGATGCTGGCAGCCCCCAGAGACTGGAGAGTGTGTGCCGGCTGTGTGACAGGAGGAGAGTGCTGCAGGAGATGACGTCACTGCAGCACTCGCCTACTGTCACAGCAGGAGAGCTGACAGCGGGATTTGTGCGGAGGAGGCGGCGGGTCTGTGTACACGGCGCAGGGAGGGCTATGAGAGCCTTCTCCTGCGCCACCCGTCCCTCCTAATGTGTATGCCGGGGGCGGCATCAGCCGTTGTTGTTGGGCCGGCGCCGCGGCCGGGGAATCAGAGCTGCTGATGGGTGGGGGGAGGGGAGAGAGAGAGATAGACAGGCAGCAGGAGCAGAGACTTGCTGACTCCGCCCACCGCTGTGACTCCACCCAGCGTTACGGGCACAGAGTCACAGATTTAGACAAATATATAGGAGATTGTGCATCCATGCAGATATTGTATGTACTGTACTTTAGTAACCTTAGTAATTCAGGGGGTCATTCCGACCCGATTGCATGCTGCAGTTTTTCGCAGCAGTGCGATCGGGTCAGAACTGTGCATGCGCCGGCGCCACAGTGCACCGGCGCATGCCAGACGTCCGACGGTCGTCGTTGCCTAGCGATCGTCTCTTCCTCTGCGGGGTGGACTTGCCGTGTGCTGGGATTCCCCTGCATGCTAGTGAATTGAGTTGTAGTTGTGTGAATAGTCGCACAGCTACAACTCATGCTGAATCAGGGCCATAATGCAGTCCCCCATTATGACGAACAGTATATAGTACAGAGCCCCTTATGGCAAGCAGTATGTAGTGCAGAGCCCATTATGACAAGCAGTATGTAGTGCAGAGCCCATTATGATGAGCAGTATATAGTGCAGATCCCATTATGTAGAGCAGTATATAGTGGAGTGCCCCAATATGATGAGCAGTATATAGTTAGATTGCGGAGGCATCGGATCTAAGGTTGACCACTGGCAACGGCCATTTTTGGGGGGAGCAGCTGCGTGTGGCGCAATGTGTAAGGTTGCACACGCGCACAATGGCCGGTGCGTGTGCGCAGACCATCTGGATGCGGCTGCTGCGAACGACCACGCGGATGCATCCAGGTCTGAATCGGGCCCATAGTGCAGAGCCCACTATGATGAGCAGTATATAGTGCAGAGCCCATTATGATGAGCAGTATAAGGTGCACTGCCCCATTATGATGAGCAGTATAAGGTGCACTGCCCCATTATAATGAGCAGTATATAGTGCAGAGCCCATTATGATGAGCAGTATATAGTGCAGAGCCCACTATGATGAGCAGTATATAGTGCAGAGCACATTATGATGAGCAGTATAAGGTGCACTGCCCCATTATGATGAGCAGTATAAGGTGCACTGCCCCATTATGATGAGCAGTATATAGTGCAGAGCCCATTATGATGAGCAGTATATAGTGCAGAGCCCACTATGATGAGCAGTATATAGTGCAGAGCCCATTATGATGAGCAGTATAAGGTGCACTGCCCCATTATGATGAGCAGTATAAGGTGCACTGCCCCATTATGATGAGCAGTATGAGGTGCACTGCCCCATTATGATGAGCAGTATATAGTGCAGAGCCCATTATGATGAGCAGTATATAGTGCAGAGCCCACTATGATGAGCAGTATCTAGTGCAGAGCCCATTATGATGAGCAGTATAAGGTGCACTGCCCCATTATGATGAGCAGTATAAGGTGCACTGCCCCATTATGATGAGCAGTATATAGTGCAGAGCCCATTATGATGAGCAGTATATAGTGCAGAGCCCACTATGATGAGCAGTATATAGTGCAGAGCACATTATGATGAGCAGTATAAGGTGCACTGCCCCATTATGATGAGCAGTATAAGGTGCACTGCCCCATTATGATGAGCAGCATATAGTGCAGAGCCCATTAAGATAAGCATTATATAGTGCAGAGCCCACTATGATGAGCAGTATATAGTGCAGAGCCCATTATGATAAGCAGTATAAGGTGCACTGCCCCATTATGATGAGCAGTATAAGGTGCACTGCCCCATTATGATGAGCAGTATATAGTGCAGAGCCCACTATGATGAGCAGTATATAGTGCAGAGCCCATTATGATGAGCAGTATATAGTGCAGAGCCCATTATGATGAGCAGTATATAGTGCAGAAGCCACTATGATGAGCAGTATATAGTGCAGAGCCCATTATGAGCAGTATATAGTGCAGAACCCACTATGATGAGCAGTATATAGTGCAGAGCCCACTATGATGAGCAATATATAGCGCAGAGCCCACTATGATGAGCAGTATATAGTGCAGATCCCACTATGATGAGCAGTATATAGTGCAGAGCCAACTATGATGAGCAGTATATAGTGCAGAGCCCACTATGATGAGCAGGGAGGGGGGGGGGGGGGTGTAAGCGAAATCATGCAATATTAGTAAGCTATCTTCTGTAAGAGGGATTTTGTCATCTTATACAGAAGGTAGAGATACCTATGATGACAATAAGGTTGTTTTTTTTTGTTTCATTTGGATGAATGAGCTGCAGGGGTGGGAAAGGGCAATAGTATAACAGACTTGTACCAGATAGAGGTAAAAGCCAATATTGTCTACAAACTACTAAATCTTCTAGATGAAAACTGGTCTGCCATAGACTGTGGCTCCTGAGAATCTGCAAAACACCTTGTAAGTGATCTCCAAAGTTTTGTTGGACTTATAGGCACCTCCAGAGATTGATTTTGACATAGGGGGTAATTCCAAGTTGATCGCAGCAGGAAATTTTTTAGCAGTTGGGCAAAAACCATGTGCACTGCAGGGGAGGCAAATATAACATGTGCAGAAAAGAGATAGATTTGGGTGGGGTGTGTTCAATCTGCAATCTAAATTGCAGTGTAAAAATAAAGCAGCCAGTATTTACCCTGCACAGAAACAAAATAACCCACCCAAATCTAACTCTCTCTGCACATGTTATATCTGCCCCCCCTGCAGTGCACATGGTTTTGCCCAACTGCTAAAAAATTTCCTGCTGCGATCAACTTGGAATTACCCCCACAGTGCACAGGGCACTCTAACACAGGGGTTGTGGTTCTGAGAAACCCTGTGATAAGCTGGCTTCACCAGCTCATGGATAACAAAAAATACTGAAAGCAGCACACGATGGCCTTGCTGGGACCTGTACTGTATCAGCACTCTGAGATTCAGCTATCACTGCCTGCCCACTGCCAGAGGAGTGCCATATAGTCTTGATTAGTTACTAGAATTATCCCTCCCAAAGTGGGAGTGTGTCTTCCTCATCCTAATGGTGTGTACACACGGTGAGAGCCTTGCTATGCCCGATTTTCACTTTGCGATTTCCCCTGAACTCCCCGGAGCCCAGCACCACCGATTTTGACTAACATTTCTTGAGATATGGACTATGTGGGCTTATGTGAGATTTTGGCTTATGTGAGATGTCATTGACATGAGAGATGAACTAGATCAGGGGTGGCCAACCAGTCAGACGCAAAGAGCCAGAAAAGATCTGTAGTCAAGGGCAAGAGCCAGTATCAAAATGGGGGCGTGGCCTAGTTGTCACAAAGCCACACCCCATTTTGTGCGCACACCTTTCGTTATGACGTTTGTAGGAGTATGACCTTGTGTCATAACTCCGTTTTTAGTCATGTTGTACAGTGCCACATACATATAATGCCCCAGTACAGTGCCACACATACATATAAAAATGTCAAAAAATGGGTGCCTCCACACTGCCAGAAACATATGTCCCCACAGTGCCAGATACATATATGCCTCACAGTGCCAGATATACATTTCCCCCCAGTGCCAGATATGCATGTCCCCACAGTGCCAGCTATGCCCCTAGTGCCAGATATATATGTCCCCAAAGTGCCAGCTATGCCCCCAATGCAGTGTCCCCACAGTGCCAGATATGCCCCCAGTGCCAGATATACATGTCCCCACACAATGCCAGCTCTGCCCCCAGTGCCAGATATACATTTCCCCCAGTGCCAGCTATGCCCCCAGTGCCAGATATATATGCCCCCACAGTGCCAGCTATGCTCCTAGTACCAGATATATATGTCCCCACAGTGCCAAATATGCCCCCCAGTGCCAGATATACATGTCCCCGAAGTGCCAGATATATATGTCCCCACAGTGCCAGCTATGCCCCCAATGCCAGTGTCCCCACAGTGCCAGATATACATTTCTCCCCAGTGCCAGCAATGCCCCCAGTGCCAGATATACATGACCCCCCCTTCCCCCTTGCTGCTCACCGCGCTGCTGCTGTCTGTGAGGGGAGGAGAGCGCAGCGTGCGCGTCTCCTGCTCCTCACTCTCTGGCGGCTGTCTCTCTCTTCAATTAGGCGCCGGTCCGTGAGCCAATCAAAGCTCGCGGTCCGCGAGCTCTGATTGGCTCACGGACCGCCGCCGGAGAGGCGCACATGCGCTCTCCTCCCCTCACAGATAGCAGCAGCACAGGGGAAGGGGGGGCCAGGGCAGCGGTGGCCAGGAGCCGGCTGAGCCGCATGCGGCGGATGAAAGAGCCGCATGCGGCTCGACAGCCACGGGTTGGCCACCCCTGAACTAGACAGTACACCGATCTAGCAAGGATTGACTTGCCTGCACAGTCTACCTTTTCTTGCGATACCGACCTGGCGGGAAAGCGCATCGGGATTGAATCGGGATAGCAAGTGGCATAACACCTTGCGATTTGCACTAACTTTTCTTGCGATTTTGACTATATAGTCAAAATCGAAAGAAAAAATCTTACCATATGTACACACCATAAGGCAAGCAGCTAACTGAAAAGAAGGTAGAGAGTAGAAATTACAACCAGATGAAAGTCACAGATGCAAGTTCTCCTGGACGCCAATGTTCTCCTTGTAGGTGCAGCGGCTTCACCTTAACAGCCGAAAGAGTCTGACCTCACTTAGCCAAGCGAAGCCTGACAGCTGTGTTGTTTGCAGTACCAGCACTCTCAACAATAGTTATATAGTATACAGAGCCGGATTAAGGCTGGTGTGGGCCCAGGGCAATGTAGGTTGTAGGGGCCCCCACACCAACCATCTGCCAGCACCCAAAAGCCCCCCCCCCCCTCTCTCTCTCTCCCACCAGCCCTTTTACGCTCCTTACCCCCTTCCTCTAGCCCAGGGGTGGGGAACCTTTTTTCTACCAAGGACCATTTGGATATTTATAAAATCCTTCGGGGGCCATACAAAAATTCTCAATTTAGAAAATTACCCTGCCCCCCAGTAGGTCTGGCCCTTAGAGGTACTGTGCGCGCTCGCCCCAAAAAATGGGTGTGGCCAATTAAAATAGGACGTGATACACATATGCCCCCAATAGTGCAGTGCCAGATCCACAATTGCCCCCACAGTGCCAGACCCACAATTGCCCCCTCAGTGCCAGATACACAAATGCCCCCACAGTGTCAGGTATACAAATGCCACCACAGTGTCAGGTATACAAATGCCCCCAACAGTGTCAGATCCCGAATTGCACCCACGGTGCCAGATCCACAAATGCCCCCACAGTGACAGATCCACAAATGCCCCCACAGTGTCAGATCCACAAATGCCCCCACAGTGTCAAATATACAAATGCCCCCACAGTGAGGTATACAAATGCCCCCATAGTGTCAGGTATACAAATGCCCCCAACAGTGTCAGATTCAAATGCCCTTACAGTGCCAGATCCACAAATGCCCCCACAGTGCCAGATCCACAAATGCCGCCAGAGTGCCAGACACACACATGCCCCCACAGTGCCAGATCCACAAATGCCCCTCACAGTGTCAGGTATACAAATGCCCCCACAGTGCCAGGTACACAAATGCCCCCACAGTGCCAGATCCACAAATACCCCCAAAGTGCCAGGTATACAAATGCCCCCACAATGCCAGATCAACAAATGCCCCCACAGTGCCAGATCCACAAATGCCCCCACAGTGCCAAATCCACAGATGCCCCCACAGTGCCAAATCCACAAACGCCCCACAGTGCCCCCCCCCCCCCCACCCTACTTTGCTGCTCACCGCTGCTGCTCCATCAGGCGGGTGTCAGGGGGACAGGACAGGGAGGAGAGCGCGGCCATGTCGGGCGGCGGCGTATAGAACCTCAAACCAGCCGCTGGTTCGTGAGCCAATCAGAGCTCACGGACCGGCAGTGGCGGCTCCTGATTGGCTGCCGGTCAGCGAGCTCCGATTGGCTCACGAACCGGCGGCTGGTTTGAGATCTTACCTGCCGCCGGACATGTAGCTGCGCTCTCTTCCCTGCCCTGACAGCTAAGACACACTGCCGCCGGACTGAGCGGAAGCGTGTCTCACTGACACAAGCGGGTGGGCCGGAACCAACGGCTTTGCGGGCCGGACGTTCCCCACCCCTGCTCTACCCCGTCACCAGGCATGAATTCCGTGGCTGAGACCATGGTCTCCGTGTAGCTGCTGGCCTGTAGTGATGGAGGAAACAGCAGAGGCGGAGGGGTTCCCACTCAGGGTGATGGGACACAGCAGCTGTGAGGCAGGAGAACCAGCTGCTAAACCCGCTAGCGGTACCGGACTAACCCGGCTCTGCTGTCACTGTCAGTGTGCAGGAGTACCTTGGCGGCCGTTGTAACTGAACAGCTGAACCGCCGAAGGGAGACTCCTGCAATTCAAAATGCAGTATGTGGGGGCTCCTAATGTGTGGGGGCCCTGTGACGACCACCCCCGTAGCCCCTGCCTTAATCTGGCTCTGACAGTATATACCCACTTCTCATTACATGGTGACTCTTTACCTTTTATTTTTTACTAATTATTTTTGCATTAACTGATAAATGTTTTGTTTATAGAAACTTAAAATGAAAGTGACCCAGCTGCATAAGTAGGAATTTTTGTTTTAGCAAAAAGCAAATTAGCCATAAAGCTTTCTCTTTACCAATCGCTGCATTGAACACCGAGTGCATATTTCATAATAATACCTTACCTGTTTCATCAGATGAAAGTTTAATACAAATATGTTTGTATCATTTAGAAATGAATGCGTAAGGAACATACATTGCTTTCCTCTGTAGAGTGACACAATATAAAGCGTTTTCTGATTGTATGCTCCAATAATCTCATTTGCTAGATACAGTTATTGTGGTTAGCGATCATTGCTATTAATGTTCCAGCCATTGTCACTAAATAGATGCGGTTCAGGCCAAAATCTGGTCTTGATAGTGGCACTGCAGCAACCCTGCCAAGGGTGCTTGTTCCAGACAGCCCTGGGTGACCCATGAAGTCAAACAAGCGCGTGGTTAGGACGCCAAGGAAAGGAAGGAAACCACATCATTTAGTTAGCTAGCTTTCAAGTCAATTACTTTTTAAAACTGAAAAGATATAACGCTATAAGTATAGAATTTGCTTATATTACTTACTGCCATTTAGTGTTAAAACAAATAGTTATTTTTGTTTCTCTTAAAATAGTTGTGGATTCTGGCTTGGAAGAAATTGTAAAAAAATGGGTTATATATTTATGCTAACTTACTGCAGTGTCTGTCTGTGTCTCTTGCCGGTGTTGCATACGCGACTTTATGCTCTTACCGCCACAGGCCCTTCCCCAGTGTACAGCCGTGCGTCTGAGTGTACAAGGACTGAGGCACACCCCTGTGACATTATGCTAATACCACTACAGGCCCTTCCCCAGTGTACAGCCGTGCGTCTGAGTGTACAAGGACTGAGGCACACCCCTGTGACATTGGGGGTCATTCCGAGTTGTTCGCTCGCAAGCTGCTTTTAGCAGCTTTGCACACGCTAAGCCACCGCCTACTGGGAGTGAATCTTAGCTTAGCAAAATTGCGAACGAAAGATTCGCAATATTGCGAAAAGACTTCTCTGTGCAGTTTCTGAGTAGCTCGAGACTTACTCGGCATCTGCGATCAGTTCAGTGCTTGTCGTTCCTGGTTTGACGTCACAAACACACCCAGCGTTCGCCCAGACACTCCTCCGTTTCTCCAGCCACTCCCGCGTTTTTCCCAGAAACGGTAGTGTTTTTTCACACACACCCATAAAATGGCCTGTTTCCGCCCAGAAACACCAACTTCCTGTCAATCACATTACGATCACCAGAACGAAGAAAAAACCTCGTAATGCCGTGAGTAAAATACCTAACTGCATAGCAAATTTATTTGGCGCAGTCGCACTGCGGACATTGCGCATGCGCATTAGCGACTAATCGCTCCGTTGCGACAAAAAAATAACGAGCGAACAACTCAGAATGACCCCCATTATGCTAATACCACTACAGGACCTTCCCCAGTGTACAGCCGTGCGTCTGAGTGTACAAGAACTGAGGCACACCCCTGTGACATTATGCTAATACCACTACAGGACCTTCCTCTGTGTACAGCCGTGCGTCTGAGTGTACAAGGACTGAGGCACACCCCTGTGACATTATGCTAATACCACTACAGGACCTTCCCCAGTGTACAGCCGTGCGTCTGAGTGTACAAGGACTGAGGCACACCCCTGTGGCATTATGCTAATACCACTACAGGACCTTCCTCTGTGTACAGCCGTGCGTCTTACTGTACAAGGACTGAGGCACACCCCCGTGACATTATGCTAATACCACTACAGGACCTTCCTCTGTGTACAGCCGTGCGTCTGAGTCTACAAGGACTGAGGCACACCCCTGTGGCATTATGCTAATACCACTACAGGACCTTCCTCTGTGTACAGCCGTGCGTCTGAGTGTACAAGGACTGAGGCACACCCCCGTGACATTATGCTAATACCACTACAGGACCTTCCTCTGTGTACAGCCGTGCGTCTGAGTGTACAAAGACGGAGGCACACTCCTGTGATATTATGCTAATACCACTACAGGCCCTTCCCCAGTGTACAGCCGTGCGTCTGAGTGTACAAGGACTGTGGCACCCCCCCGTGACATTATGCTAATACCACTACAGGACCTTCTTCTGTGTACAGCCGTGCGTCTGGGTGTACAAGGACTGAGGCACACCCCTGTGGCATTATGCTAATACCACTACAGGACCTTCCTCTGTGTACAGCCGTGCGTCTGAGTGTACAAGGACTGAAACACACCCCTGCAGGGGCGGATCCAGAAGAAAATGATAGGGGGGGCACCATGGAAGGGGAAGTACATTTGCGTGCGGCTTCGGTGCATGTGAGGTGGCGCTTCTTATACAATGCCCACAGTTGTAGCGCTCATTATGCAATGTCCACTGTACTGATAGTGCCCCTTATATAGACCCCATAGTAGTGGTGCCCCTTATGCAATGCCCGTATTGCCCTCAGTAGTAATGTTGCCTGTAGTAATGCCCGCAGTCATTTAGTGAGTGTGGCCAATTAAAATGAGACGTGATCCACAGACATATGCCCCCAATAGTGCAGTGCCAAATCCACAATTGCCCCCACAGTGCCAGATCCACAATTGCCCCCACAGTGCCAGATCCACAAATGCCCCCACAGTGCCAGATCCAAAAATGCCCCCACAGTGCCAGATCCAAAAATGCCCCCACAGTGCCAGATCCAAAAATGCCCCTACAGTGCCAGATCCAAAAATGCCCCCACAGTGTCAGGTATACAAATGCCCCCACAGTGCCAGGTAAACAATTGCCCCCACAGTGCCAGGTAAACAACTGCCCCCACAGTGCCAGGTATACAATTGCCCTCACAGTGCCAGGTATACAAATGCCCCCACAGCAGGTATACTCTATACAAATGCCTCCACAGCAGTTCTGCAGCTGCTTACCGCTGCTGCTGCTTCTCTGCCGGCTCTGAGGGTGTCAGGAGGAGAGTGCGGCTATGTCTGGCGGCGTGTAGGACTTCAAACTAGCCGCCAGTTCGTGAGCCAATCAGAGCTCGCGGACCGGCGGCTCCTGATTGGCTGCCGGTCCGCGAGCTCTGATTGGCTCACGAACCGGCGGCTGGTTTGAAGTCTGCAACACGCCGCCAGATAGCCGCGCTCTCCTCCTGACAGTTGAGACACGCTGCCGCTGAACTGAGCGGCAGCATGTCTCAGTGACACAAGCGGAGGGGGGGTACACACACGGACGGACGGGGCCACAAATTACAGCGGGGGCACGGGCCCGAGTGCCCCCCCCCCCCCCCCGGATCCGCCACTGCACCCCTGTGACATTATGCTAATACCACTACAGGACCTTCCTCTGTATACAGCCGTGCGTCTGAGTGTACAAGGACTGAGGCACACCTCTGTGATATGCTAATACCACTACAGGCCCTTCCCCAGTGTACAGCCGTGCGTCTGAGTGTACAAGGACTGAGGTACACCGCTGTGACATTATGCTAATACCACTACAGGACCTTTCTCTGTGTACAGCTGTGCGTCTGGGTGTACAAGGACTGAGGCACACCCCTGTGACATTATGCTAATACCACGACAGGACCTTCCTCTGTATACAGCCGTGCGTCTGAGTGTACAAGGACTGAGGCACATCCCTGTGACATTATGCTAATACCACTACAGGACCTTCCTCTGTATGCAGCCGTGCGTCTGAGTGTACAAAGACTGAGGCACACCCCTGTGATATTATGCTAATACCACTACAGTCCCTTCCCCAGTGTACAGCCGTGCGTCTGAGTGTACAAGGACTGAGGCACACCCCTGTGGCATTATGCTAATACCACTACAGGACCTTCCTCTGTGTACAGCCGTGCGTCTCAGTGTACAAGGACTGAGGCACACCCCTGTGACATTATGCTAATACCACTACAGGCCCTTCCCCAGTGTACAGCCGTGCGTCTGAGTGTACAAGGACTGAGGCACACCCCTGTGACATTATGCTAATACCACTACAGGACCTTCCTCTGTGTACAGCCGTGCGTCTGGGTGTACAAGGACTGAGGCACACCCCTGTGGCATTATGATAATACCACTACAGGACCTTCCTCTGTGTACAGCCGTGCGTCTGAGTGTACAAGGACTGAGGCACACCCCCGTGACATTATGCTAATACCACTACAGGACCTTCCACTGTGTACAGCCGTGCATCTGAGTGTACAAGGACTGAAACACACCCCTGCAGGGGCGGATCCAGAAGAAAATGATAGGGGGGGCACCATGGAAGGGGAAGTACATTTGCGTGCGGCTTCGGTGCATGTGAGGTGGCGCTTCTTATACAATGCCCACAGTTGTAGCGCTCATTATGCAATGTCCACTGTACTGGTAGTGCCCCTTATATAGACCCCATAGTAGTGGTGCCCCTTATGCAATGCCCGTATTGCCCTCAGTAGTAATGTTGCCTGTAGTAATGCCCGCAGTCATTTAGTGAGTGTGGCCAATTAAAATGAGACGTGATACACAGACATATGCCCCCAATAGTGCAGTGCCAAATCCACAATTGCACCCACAGTGCCAGATCCACAATTGCCCCCACAGTGCCAGATCCACAAATGCCCCCACAGTGCCAGATCCAAAAATGCCCCCACAGTGCCAGATCCACAAATGCCCCCACAGTGCCAGATCCAAAAATGCCCCTACAGTGCCAGATCCAAAAATGCCCCCACAGTGTCAGGTATACAAATGCCCCCACAGTGCCAGGTAAACAATTGCCCCCACAGTGCCAGGTAAACAATTGCCCCCACAGTTCCAGGTATACAATTGCCCTCACAGTGCCAGGTATACAAATGCCCCCACAGCAGGTATACTCTATACAAATGCCTCCACAGCAGTTCTGCAGCTGCTTACCGCTGCTGCTGCTTCTCTGCCGGCTCTGAGGGTGTCAGGAGGAGAGCGCGGCTATGTCTGGCGGCGTGTAGGACTTCAAACTAGCCGCCAGTTCGTGAGCCAATCAGAGCTCGCGGACCGGCGGTTCCTGATTGGCTGCCGGTCCGCGAGCTCTGATTGGCTCACGAACCGGCGGCTGGTTTGAAGTCCGCAACACGCCGCCAGATAGCCGCGCTCTCCTCCTGACAGCTGAGACACGCTGCCGCTGGACTGAGCGGCAGCGTGTCTCAGTGACACAAGCGGGGGGGGGACGGGGACACGGACGGACGGGGCCACAAATGACAGGGGGGGCACGGGCCCGAGTGCCCCCCCCCTGGATCCGCCACTGCACCCCTGTGACATTATGCTAATACCACTACAGGACCTTTCTGGGTGTGCAGCCGTGCATCTGAGTGTACAAGGACTGAGGCACACCCCTGTGACATTATGCTAATACCACTACATGCCCTTCCCCAGTGTACAGCCGTGCGTCTCAGTGTACAAGGACTGAGGCACACCCCTTTGACATCATGCTAATTCCACTACAGGACCTTCCTCGGTGTACAGCCGTGCCTCTGAGTGTTTAAAGGAATGAGACGCCCACTTTGAGTGTCTTTAGACGCAACCATTGGTCACACCATCAAAACTTGCACTAAAGGGGTTATTCAGGCTTGTTAACAAATCAAAAAAGCACACTGATGGGCAAAACCATGTGCACTGCAGGTGGGGCAGATATAACGTGCAGAGAGAGTTAGATTTGGTTAGGTTATATTGTTTCTGTGCAGGGTAAATACTGGCTGCTTTATTTTTACACTGCAATTTAGATTTCAGTTTGAACACACCCCACCCAAATCTAACTCTCTCTGCACATGTTATATCTGCCCCCCCCCCCTTCCTCCCTGCAGTGCACATGGTTTTGCCTATTAGTGTGCTTTTATGGTTTGCTAACAAACCTAAATAACCCCCTATATATCTGTATTCGCAACCACTTTACTAACACGCCAGAGACACTGCCATACCACGCCCGCAAGATGGGCCATCTCCGTGCATTCACATAGCCACCTCCCAGTCACCGCCTAGGAACACCCAATACATTTCCATTATACTTTGGATAACATGCATCTCAATCGCAACTTTGCCTACACACACGTAAGTACTGTGCAACATTTTAGCAACTCAGACGCAAGCACAGTTAAAATACATCAACCACTTGCGGGAATTGGCATTGTGTGCGAGTCAGGACCAGGTAAACAATGCAGCTGGCAAGGGCTGTAGCACACAATGGCCCTCATTCCGAGTTGTTTGCTCGCTAGCTGCTTTTAGCAGCAGTGCACACGCTAAGCCGCCGCCCTCTGGGAGTGTATCTTAGCTTAGCAGAAGTGCGAACGAAAGAGTAGCAGAATTGCTTGAAAATCTTTTCCTGCAGTTTCTGAGTAGCTCCAGACCTACTCCTAGATTGCAATCACTGCAGACTGTTTAGTTCCTGCTTTGACATCACAAACACGCCCTGCGTTCGGCCAGCCACTCCCCCATTTCTCCAGCCACTCCTGCATTTTAGCCTGGCACGCCTGCGTTTTTTAGCACACTCCCAGAAAACGGTCAGTTTCCGCCCAGAAACACCCACTTCCTGTCAATCACTCACCGATCAGCAAAGCGACTGAAAAGCGTTGCTCGCCCCTGTGTAAAATTGCTTAGTTTTGTGTGAAATTACTTGGCGTGTGCGCCCTGCGGCCCATACGCATGCGCAGAACAGACGATTTTTAGCCTGATCGCTATGCTGCGAAAAACTGCAGCGAGCAATCAACTCGGAATGACCCCCAATGAGTATCCGGATAACATTCACTCAAGGAGCCGCAGTGCGCAGTGTATAGATCGCACAGCCATTCACAAGCTGATTGACAGGAAGAGGGCGTTTGTGGGTGGTAACTGCCCATTTTCTGTGTCAGGAAAAACGCAGATGTTCCCAAGCGTTTTCTGGGAGTGTGTGTAACGTCAGCTCCGGCCCCGATCAGCTTGTTCTCTTCGCACTGTAGCAGTCCCGGGCTGCGCACAGACTGCACACACTGGAAAAACCATTCGATGGTGAGCGAGTTGCAAACGGATTTGCAGCTGTCCGCTGACTGAGGGACATTTTCGCACAGTGTACACATGCGATCGCACACTTGCACGGGTGAATTTACACTCCCATTGGGCAGCGACTATCTGATCGCAGGACAACAAAATTAGCAGCGATCAGGTCTGTATCAAGCCCTATATGTACTATTTAGCTATTACATAAAACACTAGGCATGCCCTTCAGCGACTGACCTAGCTAAGCAACCCTGAGGGTGAATGTAGAGGAAACAGAAATGCACTGATCCATAATTGCCTGATTAGTGTGCTGGCTACCTACCAAAACCAGGCCTGACATATGCAGCTATATTATTGATACTTGCCAATATTGCATCCCCAATTCTGTGTCCTGCCCTTGTGCCCGATTACAGTGTCTGCTCATGTACTGACCTGTACTGCACATGATCGAGTTTACATCTAACTATTTGATATGTTTGCCAACATATTTATTCCATCACACAACCCCCCCCCCCACCTTCCCCAGTTTATTGTTCCCTGGATTATTGTTCCCCTTTGAATGGATATGGTACGGTGCAGCAGAGAACCTAGAGGGAAGCTTAGCGGCAACATACGACAAGCTACGCATGATGGCATCCGTTCAGATGGTCGACCATGTTATGGTCGACAGTCATTAGGTCGACCACTATTGGTCGACATTGACATGATCAACATGGACGCAAAAAACTACACCAGTTTAAAAAATCATGTCGACCTTTTCATGTGTCGACCATGTGTCCATGTCAATGTCGACCAATAGTGGTCGACCTAATGACTGTCAACCATAAAATGGTCGACCATTCATACCGGAACCACGCATGATATAGACATTTCTGAGTAGTAGTATGAAGTTTCTTCTTTGCCAGTAAGACATGCAATTTAATTCTGGAATAGAACTTCACAGCCAGCAGCGTCACTACTTTTAGTAGCCATGTTGAGGGTACCACAGACAAGTATGAGCACAGCCGAAAATTGTGTAACTCGTCAGTGGTACATGGCCCATCATAACTGAATCTGCCTCAAGAAGTGATAAACCTTACTGCAGTACAGGTGACAATAGAAGGAGATTGGCGCACCGGAGAGATATTTGTACGTTATGGGCCTTATATATAATACCTTGTTTATAATTGCTTCCATTCTTCTTACCCAATACAGGACACTTTGCAATCATACAGAAGACTCTAAATAAACTGGAGACTTTGGGAAGGCACCCAGCAGGAGGCTGACGATTTGCTTATCTCCATGAAAACTCCTCTTGATGCTACGATACCTAAATCATTCTGCTGTGACTGAAGTGCTTATAACATAATTGACATCTCTATGAAAGTTGGAGGGCACTATACCATGCTTAAAGCGGGGTTACCTTGTTTCCTAAACTCATCAGGTTTGTACTGTTTATAAATATAAAGCAAAAGGGCTGATTTTTTATTTCTTTTCACAATGATAGAAAACCCCCTATTGCAATATTTTATCAATAAACGCTCGACAAGGCAGCGGAGGTGGAGCAGTAAGGCTTCACTCACAGTATTGCTAGACTAGCCCTGGGGGGATATGCACATATGTGGCCAAGCTAGCTCCCAGGATTGAACACAAGGAACTTTGTTAGACAGAGGTCACAGGGTTATTTGCGAGTGCTTCACAAAAAAACAAACACAACTAACACTACCCCTTACCAATTATAGCGTTAGTACATAGGGCTTCAGCAGTTTTATCTAGCACATCATATTATACATACATGCTATTTTCTATTTCTATTTGATAGCACTGCATAGTAATCAGGCATTAGCTACGCCCATTTATCAGGCAAATCTATGAGATACAGGTTCATTTTCATCTCCGACCATTCCCATCAAATTGCACATAATTACCTTATTATTTATATTGATCTCCTTGCTCCATTTAAAGGTCCATCTTGGGACGCACAAAGGTGCTGCCATCACAAAACAGCCATATAACATTTGGAAAAGACCTCATAGTGAAACAAAGGAATATAATAAAAATGCAAGACAATACAGTACCACTGTTCATGAAGCAGCTAAAAGTGTGGAGAAGTGAGCCCGTGGAGAAGTTGCCCATGGCAACCAATCAGTGTTGAGGTAACATTTGAAAAAAAAACATTCTATAAAATTATACGTAGCAGCTGATTGGTTGCTCCACTGACTTACTTCTCCACACTTTTCACTGCTTCATACATAGATCCCACTGTACCAACTTACAACAGAACACTGTAAATGCAGTTAGTGTAGTCTCCAAATGGATCATTAATCCATATTTCAATTCATTTTTATCTTGTATTCATCATTTTGCAGCACTGTGGATCTCTGTAGAGGTCAAAGCCTGAGTAATTACCCGAGTAGACTCCTATGCAGTGTTGGCCAAATACAATGCTATTACCACTGATATTGGCAAACTGGCATAACCATGAACCCAAATTAACCTCTCAATCCAACAGTGATTACAAATGAATCATCTTGTTATTGGGGAGTGTCCATAATTGCAGTAGCAGATGTCTGCTGTCAGTCTGGGGGGGTGATTCAGACCTGTTCGCTGGGCTGCTAACTTTGCTGTCCTGCGTTCAGATAGTCGCTGCCTCCAGGGCATACTTGCCTACCCTCCCGGAAAGGCCGGGAGGCTCCACGAAAATCGGGTGGCCCTCCCGGCACCCCGGAAAGGTGGGCAAGTGTCCCACTTTTGCTGGCAGCCCCCGCACTCCCCCTCGGCCGCCCACAGCAGAGAAAAGTGGGAGGTCCGATAGGGATACGATGATGCGATTCACGTCATTGTAGCTCCACCCCCCGCTGTACAGTGCCTGTTTTCTCGCCACTGTCTAGCGGGGGTGGGGCTATGATGATGCGACTATGGTGCCACGGCCCCCGGACCGCTCACTTTCCCCGTCAGCCACGCCCCCAGACCGCCCACGTGCCCCTATTAGCCTACCATGCTGCCGCCTCCCGGAGGATGGTGCAGCAAGGTAGGCAACTATGCTCCAGGGGGAGTGTAAATTCGCTGTGCAAGTGTGCGATCCTATGTGTATGCCGAGCTGCTAAATCCACTTTGTGCAATCTCTGCGCAGCCCAGGATTTACTCCTACAGTGCGATGAGAACAGACTGATTGGGGCTGGAGCTGACATCAGACACCCTCCCTGAAAACGCTTGGGAACGCCTGCATTTTTCCAGACACTCCCAATAAACGGTCAGTTACCACCCACAAACGGCTTCCTCCTGTCAATCATCTTGCGAACACCCGTGCGATCGAATTTTTCGAACCATTCCGTCGCTGACCGGCAATGCCCTTTGTTGCTGTCCGGGGCGCGTGTGCATTGCGGTGCATACGCATTTATGACCTGATCACCCGCTGTGCGAAAACGCAGAGCAACGGTCAGGTCTGAATCCCCCCCTGTGTGTGTTGTTATCTTCTAATCACATGAATAGCCAGAGCACTCAATTGTTTATGTTTACAATTTGGACACCCACGTCTATACACGTCACACAGCAATCGATTGGGGCAATTTGCTGTTTTGAAGGTGATTGTGCAAACAAATCTGCAATGGGATTCACAGATGGTGGATGCAGACTAAAAATTAATTGGGATTGTTAAATCATGTTGTCCAACATGGTGGATTTCACAGACCAATTGGGGCTGTAGAATGCTAGTGTGTAGTAACAATTAGCAGATTTGCAGACCAGTTCTAGTAAAGTGATTAGCCTTTGGCAGATCAGTATTTGCTGAAAATGATCTGAAAATCAGTGAAATATGGGGCTAATTCAGTAAGGATAGCAAATTCTGCTAATCAGCAGAATTTTCTATCCTTTTGCTCGCATGCTGGGGGCCGCGCAGCGCTGGGCAAGGCCGCCCAGCATGCTGACCGGCGCCTCCCCCACTTCGACAAGCAGAAATTGCGATCGCTTTGCAATTTCTGCTTGTCAGCAGAAACTCAAGACGACTCCTGCCGGTGCAGCTTAGCTGTGGCCGCAGGAGTCCCGGCGCCATTTTACCTGCCGCAGAGGCTTTGCGTGATGTCACACAGCCGCCCCGACACGCCTCCGTTCACCCGCCTACGCCCGTTTGGGTCCCCAACCTCCGCAACGCTCAGTCTTCTCCCTGGAAATGGAGCGTCGCCGCCCCCCACCACCCACTGCCTGATTGACAGGCAGAGGCGATCACTGTTTCTGCTGCCCCCCCCCCCCCCCTGCAGAGAGTGCGGGCAAATGTGCAGGACGGGCGCTGCGCATGCACCCGCGGGGCCATCATAAAAAACAGGATATTAATTACTTACTAGTAAATCCTTTTCTCGTAGTACGTAGAGGATACTGGGGTCCACATTAGTACCATGGGGTATAGATGGGTCCACTAGGAGCCTTGGGCACTTTAAGAAATTAATAGTGTGGGCTGGCTCCTCCCTCTATGACCCTCCTACCAGACTAAGTCTAGAAACTGTGCCCGAGGAGACGGACATACCTTGTGAGAAGGATTTAACAGAACAGTGGTGAGATTCGAACCAGCACACACCAAACAAGAGGAAAGCCATGCTAACCAAACTTGAACAGGAACAGCAACGGCTGTACCAATAACAATACTTAACGTAAGTAACAGTGCAAGAAAACACAAAGAATGCCTTTCTGGGCTAGAATTTGATGCTCAACTTCCATGCCGTCAAACGTAGCCGCGGTAAGTCTTGATAGACGAATGGCCCTTGTTGCAGAAGGTCCTCTCGAAGAGGTAAAGGCCACGGATCCTCCAGGAGCATCTCCAGTAGGTCCGCGTACCAAGCCCTTCTTGGCCAATCCGGAGCAATGAGACTTGCTTGAACCTTTTCCCTTTTTATTCTTCTGAGTATCCTTGGAATCAATGGAAGCGGTGGAAACACGTACACCCTCTGATAGAGCCATGGAGTCACCAGAGCATCTACCGCCACCGCCTGTGGGTCTCTCGACCTGGAGTTTCGTGTTGAGACGAGAGGCCATCATGTCGATCTGTGGAGGTCCCCACCGACTTGTCAAGCACCCGAACACCTCCGGGTGAAGGGCCTACTCTCCTGGATGGAGATCGTGTCTGCTGAGGAAGTCTGCTTCCCAGTTGTCCTCTCCTGGAATGAAGATTGCGGACAACGCTATCATGTGTCTTTTTGTCCAGAGGAGAATCCTTGTTACCTCTGACATCGCTGCTCTGCTCTTCGTTCCGCCTTGTCGGTTTATGTACGTCACCACCGTCACATTGTCCGACTGAATGGCTTGATCTTGAAGAAGATGTGAAGCCAGCAGAAGGGCGTTGTATACGGCCCTTAGTTCCAGAATGTTGATTGGAAGAGTGGCTTCCTGACTTGTCCATCTTCCTTGGAAGTGTTGCCCCCTGGTGACTGCTCCCCAACCTCGGAGGCTTGCGTCTGTGGTTAGAAGAATCCAATTTTGAATCCCAAACCTTCGGCCTTCTGTGAGGTGAGGAGTCTGAAGCCATCACAGCAGAGAAATCCTGGCTCTTGGCGACAGACGTATCCTCTGGTGCATGTGTAGATGCGATCCGGACCATTTGTCCAATAGATCCAGCTGGAATCCAGCTTGCGTGAAACTGCGCCTCGTAAGCCGCTACCATCTTCCCCAGAAGAATGCACAGATGCACCGATATTCAGGGAGGTTGTAGAACCTCCTGCACCATCGACTGAATTACCAATGCCTTTTCCAATGGAAGGAAAACTCTCATTGCTTCCGTGTCCAGTATCATGCCCAGAAACAGAAGTTTCCTCATCGGTTCCAGGTGAGATTTTGGTAGGTTCAGAATCCACCAGTGATCCTGGAGCAGTTGAGTCGAAATTGCAATACTGTCCAGCAGCTTCTCCCTGGATGATGGTTTTATCAGCAGGTCCTCCAGGTACGGAATTATGTTCACTCCCTGTTTGCGTAGGAGGAACATCATCTCTGCCATGGCCTTGGTGAATACCCGTGGCGCCGTTGAGAGGCCAAATGGCAGGGCCTGGAACTGGTAGTGACAGTCCTGTAATGCAAACCTTGAAATTTGAAGAATCTGTGAGGTTGGAGTTCCTGAAACTCCAGTCTGTAGCCCTGGGTGATAAGATCTTTGACCCAGGGATCTAGTCCTGATGTTGCCCATATGTGACTGAAATATCTCAAGCGGGCACCCACCTGCCTGTCTTCCAGGCACTGCGGTCCACCGTCATGCTCAAGGCTTTGAGGAAGCAGAGCCGCAGGTCTGTTCCTGTGAACCTGCAGGAGCAGGTTTTCTGGGTTTACCTCTATTACCTTTGAAGGTAGCAGAAGAACCCTTGGATTTACCGTTGAACTTTGCTGTCCAAAAGGACTGCAGAGTTGGAGCAGAGTAGATTTTACTAGCTGGGGGTGCTGCAGATGGGAGGTATGTAGACTTACCCACCGTAGCCTTGGATATTCACGCATCCAGTACATCTCCAAACAGGGCGTCACCTGTGAATGGTAGGCTTTCTACTCCCTTTCTGGAATCTGCATCCACATTCCACTGACGTAGCCATAAGCCCCGATGCGCCGACACAGCCATGGAGCGTGCATGGAGTAAGCCAATTTCTTTAAGGGCTTCGACCATAAAATTAGCCGAGTCCTGTACATGTTGTAGGAGTAAAACTATCTCCCCCCAATGTAAGGAATCTAAGTCCTCAATTAGAGTACCTGACCATTTGGAAATGGCCCTAGAGATCCAAGCGCAAGCTAAAGTGGGTCTCTGGGCCACCCCCACAGCCATGTACAGATATTTGAGAGTGGTGTCAATATTGCGGTCAGCCGTGTACTTTAAGGAGGCTGCACCTGGTACTGGTAAGATTATGTTACGGGACAACCTAGAAATTGAGGCATCAACAATTGGCGAGACTTCCCACTTTTTCCTATCATCCTGCGGAAAAGGGAAAGATGCTATTAACTGTTTAGGGATCTGACACTTCTTGTCAGGAGTGAGCCAAGTTTCTTCAAAGATAATTTAACTCTTTAGATGCTGGGAACGTAGCAGAGGATTTCTTTTTTTATATTGAAATGAGATTCCTCAGTGTCCTCTATGACTGTATCAGGAATGGGCAGGACCTCCCTAATAACCTCTATTAGGGTCTATATTCCCTGTGACAGAGCTGCATTCTCCCCACCTAAATCCACATCACCGTCATCTGCATCAGTGTCATCATCATCGGTGTCAGTATGCAGGATCTGTGCCCGTGTACTTTTTTGTGGACGAATGGCAGGGGTCTGAGATGCTGGCATGGGCAATGTATCTCTATTCATCAGGTCATTCATAGACTTAAGTATTGCGTCCCTTTCTCAGTTTGGGACAATTTATTAGAAATGTTTGCGATCATCCCATTCAGTGAATCTAACCACACTGGTTCTGACCCACTAGCCTGAGAAGGTGTACTATCTTGGGGACGAGAAGCACTCTGCAGTGCAGGACACACACTCTTTTGAAATGGCAACAAGTAAAAACACAGCCACACAGTAGAGAAGAGGGTGAAACACAGTTAACCCACGAGGGCCCTCTAGGGAGACACAGAGTATGATGGAGCCAGCTACAACGCGCCCCTATGGCCAATATAAAACTTAGCCGGGTTGCAAACTAAGTACCCTTAATAGGGGCTTAGTATACCATTACTGCTCCCCCCTTTTGCTATAACCCCCTGGTTGCGCTGAGGTAAGCTTGAGTCTTGAAGGAGGAGCTGCGCGTCCCTGTGAGACTGTTCAGTGAGATCTTCAGAGGGAAAATGGCGCTGGTGAGCTGCTGGATCCGCTCATAGTGAAGCCCCACCCCCTTAATGGCGCGCGGTCTTCCCGTTTTTTTATACTGGCCTGAGGTATTTAATGTGCTTAACAGTGGGTTAAAACCCCTGTAAGCGTTAGCGCCAGTGTGGGTAGTTTTTGTGACTTCAGCTCGACCCTCACCACGTATACACACCTAAGCATGTTACTGAAGTCTGGAGCCGCAGCCTTGTCAGCGCTGCGCTCCTACCCTTGTGCCGCCATTACCGCTGGTGACCCGCTAACCGGGACGCCGGCGTTCTACTCACCACTCTTCTTTCTTCTGGCTCTGTTAGGGGCGGGTGGCATGCTGCGGGAGGGTACGCTCGCCGTGGTGGGGCTTGAGAATGAGCTCAGGGTCATGTCAGCGGAGAAACGGGACCATTAACTCTTTAGGAAGTTGGGCCATTCTCCCCCCTAAGTCCCACGAAGCAGGCATGCTGGTGCCACCCAGCAGTGCCTGAAAATAACAAACAGAAAATAAATGCAGAAAACTCTTCAGAAGCTTCCCTAAGCGTGACCGGCACATTTTCGAAACGGAGTCTGGTAGGAGGGGCATAGAGGGAGGAGCTAGTCCACACTATTAATTTCTTAAAGTGCCCAAGGCTCCTAGTGGACCAGTCTATACCCTATGGTACTAATGTGGACCCCAGTATCTTCTAGGACAAAAGAGAAATTCCGGATGGATTGCGATTTGCGATCCAACCTGAATTAGCCCCTATATCTGTTATATATGGGCACAGATTGGTGGATTGGGGAAACTTTAAATCTGGAAAAATATCTTAGAATCTGCAAATTCTGTCTTTTTGTGATTGCTGATGTATGGGGGCCTTATGGCCAAAAGGAAAATGATACCATATGTAAAAGCTTGCCTGATCACCAGAATCAGCACATGAGTATGGCTAATATATAATAGGAATATTTTGAGCAGACTGCAGATTAATATGAATTATACATAGAGCAGTGGACCTAACATAACTGACATGAGCTGCTTTGCCATTTCAGCTTTTTGTTCTATATAAGCAGAACTTTGCACTGTTTATGAGTTTTTGGGTGTAAATGTATTCATTCTGATTTATTTAGAATACATATTTACAAATGACATATAAAAAGACACTAACTTGAAAAAATATATTATTTTTAAATGTTATTCTTTTAAAAATAGGTACAAAATGACAATAAAAACATGCTTTATTTTATATTGTTTGTTCATTTACTGTGGATGTAGCTTTTCAATGATTTTATATGAGCATTTTAAAAGATATTTCTTGGTTCATTCACTCAAGCTTTAGACACAGGGCTGTTGTCTGTAGCATAATGCAGTGTTTCCCAAATTTGGGTTGGAGGTTCAGAGCCAAATCAAATTAATTATGGCCAATGTGATAGGCAAAACCAGTGTTAGTTCTGCCAATCATAAAATATGTGAAAAACATAAGCACAACCTTATCCACCCCCACAGAACTGAAACTAAGGATGAACCTTAATTTAATAATTAATAAGAAATCTTTGGGTTAGGTATGCTATGAAAATAGGTTGATACTCTAGGGCACTGTGATTCAAAACAGTTTGGGAACTACTGGCATAGTGGACAGTGATAAACTATTACAGCACCACTAACAATAAAAGAGTAAAAATAAACCACACAATGGTAATTGCAAATCCATCTACAAAAAGCTGCACTGAAAATGTATGGGGGCAAGGGAAAACAGTTTATTTTGATGTTGCATATATTAATTCTGTATAAGCTGAACTTTAAGAAAAAAAAATATCTCCTATTAAGAATTTTTAAGTCTGAGTAATTATTAAACCAAATAATTTTAAACCACAGATTTAGTTGTTTTTTTTTAATGTAAAGACACAAGAACATTTCTATGGGAGCATTTATCAGTCAGTAAGGAATATTTTTTTCAGTATGACTGTGGGTGTATTTCCTGGTGACAAATAATTGTGGCTGAATCTATGTCTAAACCTACAGTAGAAAGCAGCCCACCTCTAGATACTTTAAAGGGCACAGAAGTAACGGTGTAAGAATGAAGATGAATGGCTAAATAAGTATATTGCAATATAAAATAGCAAATTTTCTTTAAAAATAAACAAATAAAAAAATAACAGCAATAACAATTCTTTAATATTTACACATTTACAGTCATGAAGGATTTACTTTACTTATTTCACTGTGTTAAAAAAAATCTCCCCCAAAACAGATTCTTTTTTTTTTTTTTTAAATCTTTTCACCAACTAACAAAACTGCTGTTTAGATTGTCACAAATAAGTCACCATCAAGTGTATGTGGAAAATGCAGTGCATATATTAAACTTGAGAGGGAACACATATTTTTACTAACAGCAAATGTTCCTTCCACAATATTGACCACTCAAACTATCATTTATTTTCAATTACAAGGATTGGAGAAAAATCTTTGAATAAATATGTTCTTACTGTCTGATTGAAAATTCTGCCAAATATTTGTTCGCAATTTAGTCACTCTTGTTAAACAAACTAGTTATTTAAAAAATAAGACGTCAATTAGTACTTTTATTAGCAATCATTAACACATACAAAAAATTATAAATGAAGGAACAAAAAAAGTGTGTGAAATGTACACTATTTTATTAGATGTTTGATGTTACTCAGATATGTTTTGGTTCAATTACAAACTTCATTCTATCATAGTTTAAATAAACGGAAATGACATAATATCTATATCTATATCAATATCTTAAATAACTATCAATATCTATGTATCTAATATCTACAGTACCGCACATATCTTTCTATGTAAAATCTAATCTCTAGGTATCTAAATTTTCTCTATCGTCCTAAGTGGATGCTGGGGTTCCTGAAAGGACCATGGGGAATAGCGGCTCCGCAGGAGACAGGGCACAAAAAAGTAAAGCTTTTACCAGATCAGGTGGTGTGCACTGGCTCCTCCCCCTATGACCCTCCTCCAGACTCCAGTTAGATTTTGTGCCCGAACGAGAAGGGTGCAATCTAGGTGGCTCTCCTAAAGAGCTGCTTAGAGAAAGTTTAGCTTAGGTTTTTTACTTTACAGTGAGTCCTGCTGGCAACAGGATCACTGCAACGAGGGACTTAGGGGAGAAGTAGTGAACTCACCTGCGTGCAGAGTGGATTTGCTGCTTGGCTACTGGACACTAGCTCCAGAGGGACGATCACAGGTACAGCCTGGATGGTCACCGGAGCCGCGCCGCCGGCCCCCTTGCAGACGCTGAAGAGAGAAGAGGTCCAAAATCGGCGGCTGAAGACTCCTGAGTCTTCATAAAGGTAGCGCACAGCACTGCAGCTGTGCGCCATTTTCCTCTCAGCACACTTCACACAACAGTCACTGAGGGTGCAGAGCGCTGGGGGGGGCGCTCTGAGAGGCAAATAAAAACCTTATTAGAGGCAAAAAATACCTCACATATAGCCCACAGAGGCTATATGGAGATATTTAACCCCTGCCTAACTTCAAAAATAGCGGGAGACGAGCCCGCCGGAAAAGGGGCGGGGCCTATCTCCTCAGCACACAGCGCCATTTTCTCTCACAGAAAAGCTGGAGAGAAGGCTCCCAGGCTCTCCCCTGCACTGCACTACAGAAACAGGGTTAAAACAGAGAGGGGGGGCACTGATTTTGGCGATATTGTATATATATAAAAGATGCTATAAGGGAGAAACACTTATATAAGGTTGTCCCTATATAATTATAGCGTTTTTGGTGTGTGCTGGCAGACTCTCCCTCTGTCTCCCCAAAGGGCTAGTGGGTCCTGTCCTCTGTCAGAGCATTCCCGGTGTGTGTGCTGTGTGTCGGTACGTGTGTGTCGACATGTATGAGGACGATGTTGGTGAGGAGGCGGAGAAATTGCCTGTAATGGTGATGTCACTCTCTAGGGAGTCGACACCGGAATGGATGGCTTATTTAGAGAATTACGTGAGAATGTCAACACGCTGCAAGGTCGGTTGACGACATGAGACGGCCGACAATCTATTAGGACCGGTCCAGGCGTCTCAGAAACACCGTCAGGGGTTTTTAAAAACGCCCATTTACCTCAGTCGGTCGACACAGACACAGACACGGACACTGAATACAGTGTCGACGGTGAATAAACAAACGTATTTCTCATTAGGGCCACACGTTAAGGGCAATGAAGGAGGTGTTACGTGTTTCTGATACTACAAGTACCACAAGAAAGGGTATTATGTGGGAGTGAAAAAACTACCTGTAGTTTTTCCTGAATCAGATAAAATAAAATGAAGTGTGTGATGATGCGTAGGGTTACCCCGATAGCAAATATTGGCGTTATACCCTTTCCCGCCAGAAATTAGGGTACGTTGGGAAACACCCCTTAGGGTGATAAGGCGCTCACACGCTTATCAAGTGGCGTTACCGTCTCCAGATACGGCCGCCCTCAAGGAGCCAGCTGATAGGAAGCTGGAAAAATATCCTAAAAAGTATATACACACATACGGTGGTTATACTGCGACCAGCGATCGCCATCAGCCTGGAGATGCAGTGCTGGGTTGGCTTGGTCGGATTCCCTGACTGAAAATATTTTATTCATGTAGAGCATTTAATAGGATGCATTCTATATATATGTATGTGAGATGCACAGAGGGATATTTGCTCTCTGGCATCAAGATAAGTGCGTTGTCCATATCTCCCAGAAGATGTCAGGGACACGACAGTGGTCAGGTGATACAGATCCCATACGGCAGATGGAAGTATTGCTGTATAAAGGGAAGGAGTTATTTGGGGGTCGGTCCATCGGACCTGGGGACCACAGCAACAGCTGGGAAATCCAACCTTTTTTACCCCAAGTTACATCTCAGCTAAAAAAGACACCGTCTTTTCAGCCTCAATCTTTCCTTTCCCATGAGGGCATGCAGGCAAAAGGCCAGTCATATCTGCCCAGACATAGAGGTAAGGGAAGTAGACTGCAGCAGGCAGCCCTTTCCCAGGAAAAGAAGCCCTCCACCGCGTCTGCCAAGTCCTCAGCATGACGCTGGGGCCGTGCAAGCGGACTCAAGGTGGGGGGGTAGTCTCAAGAGTCTCAGGGCGCAGTGGGATCACTCGCAAGTTGACCCCTAGATCGTACGAGTATTATCCCAGGGGTAAAGATTGGAGAGTCGAGACATCTTCTCCTCGCAGGTTCCTGAAGTCTGCTTTACCAACGGCTCCCTCCGACAGGGAGGCAGCATTGGAAACAATTCACAAGCTGTATATCCAGCAGGTGATAATCAAAGTACCCCTCCTACGACAAGGAAAAGGGTATTATTTTTCCACACTATATTGTGGTACTGAAGCCAGACGGCTTGGTGACACATAGTCTAAATCTAAAATGGTTTGAACACTTACATAAAAGGTTCAAATCGAGATAAAGTCACTCAGAGCAGTGATAGCGAACCGGAAAAAAGGGGACTATATGGTGTCCCTGGACATCAAGGATTACCTCCATGTCCAAATTTTGTCCTTCTCATCAAGGGTACCTCTGGTTCGTGGTACAGAACTGTCAATATCAGTTTCAGACGATGCCGTTTGAATTATCCACGGCACCCCGGGCCTTTTTTACAAGGTAATGGCCGAAAAGATGTTTCTTCAAAGAAAAAAGGCATCTAAATTATCCCTTACTTGCACGACCTAAAAAGGGCAAGTTCCAGAGAACAGTTGGAGGTCGGAAGAGCACTATCTAAAGTAGTTCTTCGACGGCACGACTGGATTCTAAATATTCCAAGAATCGCAGCTGTTTTCCGACGTCTGCTGTTCCTAGGGATGATTCTGGACACGGTTCAGAAAAAGGTTTTTCTTCCCGAGGAAAAAGCCAAGGAGTTATCCGACCTGTCAGGAACCTCCTAAAACCAGGAAAGGTGTCTGTACATCAATGCACAAGAGTCCTGGGAAAAATGGTGGCTTTTTACGAAGCAATTCCATTCGGCAGATTCCATGCAAGAATTTTCCAAAGGGATCTGTTGGACAAATGGTCAGGGTCGCATCCTCAGATGCACCTGCGAATAACCCTGTCGCCAAGGACAAGGGTATATCTTCTGTGGTGGTTGCAAAAGGCTCATCTATTGGAGGGCCGCAGATTCGGCATACAGGATTTGATCCTGGTGACCACGGACGCCAGCCTGAGAGGTTGGGGAGCAGTCACACAAGGAAGAAACTTCCAGGGGGTATGGACGAACCTGGAAAAGTCTCTTCACATAAACATTCTGGTACTAAGAGCAATCTAAAATGCTCTAAGCCAGGCGGAACCACTCCTGCAAGGAAAACCGGTGTTGATTCAGTCGGACAACATCACGGCGGTCGCCCATGTAAACAGACAGGGCGGCACAAGAAGCAGGAGTGCAATGGCAGAAGCTGCCAAGATTCTTCGCTGGGCGGAGAATCACGTAATAGCACTGTCAGCAGTGTTCTTCCCGGGCGTGGACAACTGGGAAGCAGACTTCCTCAGCAGACACGATATTCACCCGGGAGAGGGGGGTCTTCATCCAGAAGTCTTCCACATGCTAATAAACTGTTGGGAAAGACCAATGGTAGACATGATGGCGTCTCGCCTCAACAAGAAACTGGACAAGTATTGCGCCAGGTCAAGAGATCCACAGGCAATAGCTGTGGACGCACTGGTAACACCTTGGGTGTACAAATCAGTATATGTGTTTCCTCCTCTGCCTCTCATACCAAAGGTATTGAAGATTATACGGTGAAGAGGAGTAAGAACAATACTAGTGGCTCCGGATTGGCCAAGAAGGACTTGGTACCCGGAACTTCAAGAGTTGGTCACGGACGACCCGTGCCCTCTACTTCTGAGAAGGGACCTGCTACAACAGGGTCCCTGTCTCTTTCAAGACTTACCGCGGCTGCGTTTGACGGCATGGCGGTTGAACGCCAGATCCTAAAAGGAAAAGGCATTCCAGAAGAAGTCATTCCTACCTTGATTAAGGCAAGGAAGGAAGTCACCGCGAAACATTATCACCGCATTTGGCGAAAATATGTCGCGTGGTGCGAGGATCGGAGTGTTCCGACGGAGGAATTTCAACTGGGTCGTTTCCTACATTTCCTACAATCAGGATTGTCTATGGGTCTCAAATTGAGATCTATTAAGGTTCAAATTTCGGCCCTGTCAATATTCTTCCAAAAAGAATTGGCCTCAGTTCCTGAGGTACAGACTTTTGTTAAAGGAGTACTGCATATACAGCCTCCTGTGGTGCCTCCGGTGGCACCGTGGGATCTAAATGTAGTTTTAGATTTCCTCAAATCCCATTGGTTTGAACCATTGAAAAATGGTGGATTTTAAATATCTCACATGGAAAGTGACTATGTTACTGACCCTGGCTTCCGCCAGGAAAGTATCTGAATTGGCGGCTTTATCTTATAAAAGCCCTTATCTAATCTTCCATTCGGATAGGGCAGAACTGAGGACTCGTCCGCATTTTCTCCCTAAGGTGGTATCAGCGTTTCACCTGAACCAACCTATTGTGGTGCCTGCGGCCACTGGCGACTTGGAGGACTCCAAGTTGTTGGACGTTGTCAGAGCCTTAAAAATATACATTTCAAGGACGGCTGAAGTCAGAAAATCTGACTCGCTGTTGATACTATATGCACCCAACAAGTTGGGTGCCCCTGCTTCTAAGCAGACGATTGCTCGTTGGATTTGTAACACAATTCAACTTGCTCATTCTGTGGCAGGCCTGCCACAGCCTAAATCTGTTAAGGCCCATTCCACAAGGAAGGTGGGCTCATCTTGGGCGGCTGCCCGAGGGGTCTCGGCATTACAATTCTGCCGAGCAGCTACGTGGTCGGGGGAAAACACGTTTGTAAAATTCTACAAATTTGATACCCTGGCAAAAGAGGACTTGGAATTCTCTCATTCGGTGCTGCAGAGTCATCCGCACTCTCCCGCCCGTTTGGGAGCTTTGGTATAATCCCCATGGTCCTTTCAGGAACCCCAGCATCCACTTAGGACGATAGAGAAAATAAGAATTTACTTACCGATAATTCTATTTCTCGGAGTCCGTAGTGGATGCTGGGCGCCCATCCCAAGTGCGGATTATCTGCAATACTGTACATAGTTATTGTTAACAAATTCGGGTTATATTGTTAAGGAGCCATCTTTAAGAGGCTCTTTCTGTTATCATACTGTTAACTGGGTTTAGATCACAAGTTGTACGGTGTGATTGGTGTGGCTGGTATGAGTCTTACCCGGGATTCAAATTGCCTCCCTTATTGTGTACGCTCGTCCGGGCACAGTACCTAACTGGAGTCTGGAGGAGGGTCATAGGGGGAGGAGCCAGTGCACACCACCTGATCTGGTAAAAGCTTTACTTTTTTGTGCCCTGTCTCCTGCGGAGCCGCTATTCCCCATGGTCCTTTCAGGAACCCCAGCATCCACTACGGACTCCGAGAAATAGAATTATCGGTAAGTAAATTCTTATTATATCTAACATCTATTTAAAATTGCATATCTATGTATCTAGTATCCATGTTTCAAAATATACATGCATCTAATATCTGATATATCTAATATTCTGATTTTTTTATTGGTTCCCGTGAATAGTTGTGTAGGGGCCCCCGTGCATTGCATTTGCCCTGGGTCTACAATGCTGTTAAGAGGGCCCTGAATATACAAAATATCCATTATTTATTATCTATCAGAGTATCCATCAAATAGATATTTAGCAAATATCTATGCATCTAATACATTTGTATATATGAATTAATGTAACAGATATGTATTTATCCATCGGATATCTAAAATATAAGTATCTAACATCTAGATAGCAAATATTTAAGTATCTAACTATTGTTTAAGTAACTAATAACTATGTATCTAATACCTACTGTACGTATCTATGTAATATCGAATGTGTAGGTATCTAAATGTATATCTAACATCTGTTTAAAATTGGATCTCTATCTAAAATATTTGAAACAGGGTATTCAATTAGTGTTGTTGGCATTGAGGATTGTCTGTGTATCCACTACTCTCTGGCAGTTCCCAATCACCAACACGCCAGATCTTTCCCATGGGGGAATGAAGGAAAATCTGAGATGTTGCTGATTGTAATTATCCATGATGTGTCCACACAGCGACTGCACATATACCCCTTTATGTACCTAATATCTAAACCTAAATAACGTTGAAAGGTGAGATGTATCTAAGTTGGAGAGAGATAAAGTGGAGAAGTTGCCCAAAGCAGCCAATCAGATTGTCAGACTGTGCTAGATAAATAACAGAGGCTGATTAGTTGCTTTGGGCAACTTCTACATTTTATCTCTCTCCAATGTATCACCCCATCTTATAAGTATATATCTAATATGTATTTAAAATTGTGTGTATATACATATATATATATATATATATATATATATATACACACACACACACACACACACACACATACACACACGTTTCCAATATCCATGTACAGTATCTAATGTTTATCCAATTCTAATCTCTATCTATCTATCTATCTATCTATCGAACGAAGATCCACCATTTCATATTTATGCATCTATCTAAGTATACAGTTATGTTTATCTGCTGTATCTAAGCGTCCCTCATGTAGATCTCTAGCAAATATCTATGGATTTTCTAGATATTTATTTATTAACAGTTTCTTATATAGCGCAGCAAATTCCGTTGCGCTTTACAATTGGACACAATGATACAACAAAACTGGGTAAAAAACAAACAGTCAGAGGTAGGAAGGCCCTGCTCGCAAGTTTACAACCTATAGGCATTGATACACAAATCTATTGCATATTTGTCCACCGGATTGCAAAGGTTCTAGGTGGGTTGCATGATATCACATCACAGCAATGATGAAACCTGGTCAGATCGAAGGAAAAGTGAAGAAAGAAAATATGTGGAGGATATGTGCGGACTGGTGGTCTTCACTTTGCCGGCGGCCGGGCTCCCGACGACCAGCATACCGGCACCGGAATCCCGACCGGCGGCATACCGACAGTTCTTCTCGCTCTTGGGGGTCCACGACCCCCAAGAGGGATAATGGCACGCGCCACCTTGCACGCAGCGTGGTGAGCGCAGTGAGCCCGCAAGGGGCTCATTTGCGCTCTCCCAGCTGTCAGTATGCTGGCGGTCGGGATTCCAGCGCCGGTATGCTAGTCGCCGGGAGCCCGACCGCCGGCATAACATACTACACCCGTGCGGACTGTAAAGTGGGGATATAATCGGATAGGAAAGCTTATGAGGGTTGAGTGAGTGGTTCTGGAATGTGATAAGTTAGCCTGAAGAGGTGAGTTTTCAGGGAAAGTTTGAAGGTTTGGAGACTAGGGGAGTCTTATTGTGCGTGGTAGGGCATTCCACAGAGTGGGTGCAGCCCGAAGGAAGTCCTGCAATCATGCATGGGAGCAAGTAATGAGTGTGGATGAGAGACGTAAATCTTGTGAAGATCAGAGAGGTCGGTTTGGGAGATATTTTGAGATGAGCGAAGAAATGTACATTGGTGTAGTATGGTTAATGGCCTTATGTGTGAGTAAAAGTATTTTATACTGAATACGGTAGAATACAGGTAACCAATGGAGGGACTGACAAGAGTGGATCTGCAGACGATGAACGTCTAGCAAGGAAGATTAGCCTCGCAGCTGTATTCAGAATGGATTGTAGTGGTGAGAGTCTCTTTTTGGTAAGACCAGTAAGAAGACTATTGCAATAATCAATGCTAAAGATAAGGAGAGCATGGATTAGAGTTTTTGCAGTGTCTTGTGTAAGGTATGGTCGTATTTTGGATATGTTTTTTAGATGCATGTAACATGAACTTGAGACAGATTGAATGTGGGGAGCAAAGGACAGTTCTGAGTCAAGTATGACACCTAGGCAGCGAGCTTGTGGGGTAGGATTGATTGTTGAGTACTCAACAGTGATAGACATATCAGGTTGGTAACTACTATTGGCCAGTGGAAATATAAGTAGCTGTTTTGGAAATATTACGTTTGAGGTGGCGAGATGACATCCAAGATGAAACAGCAGAAAGGCATTCAGTGACCCTGACCAATACAGATGGTGACAAATCTGGGGAGGATAGGTAGATTTGAGTATCATCGCGTACAGATGATACGGAAATCCAAAAGAGCCGATTAGTTTACCAAGAGTTGAGGTATAGATTGAGAAAAGCAGAGGACCTAAGACCGAGCATTGTGGTACTTCAACTGAAAGAGGTAGCGAAGAGGAGGTGGATTCAGAGAAGCGAACACTGAAGGAGCGATTAGATAGGAACCAAAAGAGGGCTCTGTCCTGAAGAACTAGGGATTGTAGTGTTTGTATGAGAAGAAAATGGTCAACAGTGTCTAAAGCAACAAAGAGATCTAGAAGAATAAGAAGTGAGTAATGGCCGTTGGACTTTGCAGTGACTAGATCATTCACTACTTTCTGACTTTGGGGTATATTTACTAAGGTGTGAGGTTTTTTTTTTTAGAAGTGGAGATGTTGTCCATAGCAACCAATCAGATTCTAGCAATTATCTTCTAGAAGCAGCTAGATAAATGTTAAATGGAATCTGACTGGTTGCTATGGGCAACATCTCCACTTCTAAATAACTTACACCTTAGTAAAATATACCCCTTTGAGTCAAAATTGCTGCTGTGCATGCGCAGTAGTGATTTTGGTCTTCAGAACATGGCAGGCGCCATTTTTCCGGAGACTTGTGTATGCGCAGTAGACTCAGACACAATGCCGGAGTCTACTGCGACGTATAGAGGAGGGGGCGCACCCAGAAGTGCACATGGGCCCCCTCCTTTGTTAGAACGCCCCTGATATTCACCTACGTATTTACCTGATACATATAGACCTCATATCTAAATATTCATATCTAATATTTACAGTATATATCTAGCTATGTAATATTTCTGAAACAAGGCAAAATATATCTGTGTAACAACTATCTACAATATGTAATATCTATGGGGGTAATTCCAAGTTGATCGCAGCAGGATTTTTGTTAGCAATTGGGCAAAACCATGTGCACTGCAGGGGAGGCAGATATAACATGTGCAGAGAGAGTTAGATTTGGGTGCGATCAACTTGGAATTACCCCCTATGTAACAGCTAATGTGATGGAATCAACCTAGGTGGCACCAGTGGGACACCAGCTCGATGCTGGTACTGCAGGCTCATTCCATAAATTACTGAAAAGAGGCGTGACCAGGCCTATGGTCAGCAGGGAGAGAGACAGCTAAGGATACAGCTAAATGTTTGGAAGTGGGAGACATCAGGCACGAGAAGGATCAGTTCTAGATGGCCAAGCTGGGCTGGCCTGTCCCACAGGGATACAAACGAATATCCCCGGTGGAACCCACTGCCCGCTACCGTATTAGAGGGTCAATCACCTAGTAGTGCAGGAACATGGATGCTTGATTCCCTTCTATAGAAACTACATCAAGATTCACCCTCCAGCCAATCAAAATTAGGGGTTGGATTAATAGCTTTAATGTTTTCTTGTGTGAAAATATCATTAAAAAAATAGCATACTGGAGACTTAGAATGCAGTTGTGAAAAAAAGGTAACTAACACTTAAGTCATCCCAGTATTATCAACTAATTTGACCCAATGCTGTCCTCACTGAGTTTTATACACTGGCTGGTATGTGCCCTATCATATGTAGAGGTCATTAATACTATATATATATATATATATATATATATATATATATATATAAAACAGGGTCTCCATCATGCATAATTATTATATTATTATACATAAGTTATATTATACCACATTACCATTACAATAATGGTGCATTCACTGCAGTGCTGATTCTGGTAGATTATACTGCACGTGTTATCAGTATTTACTACATATAGTAAATACGGATAGTGCATGAAGTATAATCTACCACATCATGCATTGAAGAAGCCATGTTGTCAGCAGTCCTCTTTAATGGATGGCCAAGCTAAAGTTGGCTGGCCACACCCCTTTAGCTCCTACCACTGCAGACAACTCATTTGTCTTAAGAGGACTTATTCTGTCAGAGACTCAGCTTGGGGAGCTGTAGAGAGGGCCTATCAAATATGTGGGACTTGTGGTAAGAGGCCTGAGAATAATTCAGGAATGGCGGGGGACGGGGCGGACTAGGCTGTTTGGAATTTTCTATTTTCGTTATGCTGAAAATGAAAGTAGTTTATGCTCAAACTTTGAGTTACCAGATAGAAAGTCTTATTTCTGTCTCACTATAGGAATCACTTGGAACAAATTAAAATAAAGAATGTACTGTATATGTACTTGTAAACACACACATGCATATATTTAAACCAGCATATCAAGTTTTCTTTTTTAGTTTTTTCATTTCTTCAAATGACCCGAACCTTTCTTTTATTTTTTTAAATCAATCAACTGATCACTCATTAACTGTGAATGCACAATATATATATATATATATATATATATATATATAATGCCAAAATATATAATATCCCTACAAAAGTTAATCTCGGACAAACACACCTATATTACTAGCTAAATGCTCTTCTTTTGTGTCCGCATGGTTGACGTGTCATATTTCTATGCTCCTGTTTTGTTATACACTAGCCTCAGGGCCTTCCTGTGTTTTGGGGAGATAATAGCTTCCTCTAAGTATCTCCTACACAGAAATTCTGACCCAAGTTTTATGATGCTGGCATTTCTAGCTGTGGGCGATACGCAGACATTTCCTTCTATTTCATGTTATCAATGCAATCCTTACTTAAGTTACTGAACGGACCTACTACATTCTGTAGATGAGTGCTGTGGATGAGCTGTCTTCCCACTATTACCACGTTTACAAATACAGGTTTAAAAAGAATCAGTACTTTGGTATACAAATATGTATGTTCCCCGCGCCATGTATGAGGACAGTGGACACTGTAGTAGTACAATTTAACAAGCTCTGAAAACCAAATGTTTTCTGAGCTTGTCGGCATAGGGTAATGCTATCTGAAGATGGTGTTCCTAACATGCCTCTGTATAGCAGGGCATCCGGAGAAGGACCTTATGGTCCCTCCACATTGTGCCGCAGCTAAACCTGAAGCAAATTGCAACTACTTTGCACTGTACATCTTGCACACATACGTAAGGGAACCCCAGAATCCCAACACCCGTCACAATGCTAACACCAGAATCCCGACAGGATCAGCAGACCGATGCCAGAATCTCGACAGCTGGCATCCTGACCAGAAGTATAGCGGCCGGGTTAGGGCTGGGGAAGGTGTTAGGTTTAGGCGCCACTTGTGGGGCAGGTGGGGTTAGGTTTAGCACCACCTGTGGGGGGGTTATGCACTAAGGGGGAGGTTGGTTAGACTGCGGGAAGGGAAGGGGGAAACATACTTACATCCCCCTGTTGGGATTTCAAATATTGGGATGTCCACCGGGATATCATACGGAACCCATATGTGATCACTTTAGTTTAGCATTTGCTGTCTGATTCTTGACACATTTCCCCAATAAAGCATTTCTAAAAGCCATGATACGTGATGATAATCATTTTCGTGGAATTTTCTGAAAAATACCCCTCAGAGACTTAAACAAGTTGTCAGGCTTCTTTCATTAAGCAATCCTTACCAACATGTCACCATACTAGTAATCACTTTACTTTTACACAGCATAGGGATGAGCTCCTACTGAAGCCACAGTTCCCTGTGTGTGTTTTAAAAAAATAAAAAAATACCTCACTGAACTTTAATTTCTTATTGCCATGATAAGAGGAGATAGGAAATGATAAATTACACCTGATAATAAATATGCCCCAAAGTGAGGTAAAAGTGAAAACCGTTAAATACAGTAGGCATCTATGCTGTCACAGTCCATGTGCTGCACACGTCTTGTTGGCTTTTCTGTTTTTATGACATTTTGGACATTTCTTATTAGCTCTATTTCCTTGAGATAACTATTCGAGTTGAAGCTCCTATTATCTGAAACATGATATTGTCAAGTAGGAAACTTGTAAACCCCATTTAAGGTGTTGCATCTGCAGTCCCATTATACAAAGTCCCAGTGGAACATTGAGGGCTAAAGCAGAGAGTCGACAATGGAGCAAGAAGAGAGAAAATGGGATAGGTGATTGTACACGACTCGCTCAAGTAGCTTGGAGACAGGAGAGACGTAGGGTGGTAGTAGGAGAGAGAGGCTGGACTGATAGATGTTTTTAGAGAAATCAGTGAGTGCATCGAGGATGATGGGTATTATGCCAGTAGACAGGGGCGGACTTAGGGGTAAGGAGGGCCCTAGGCACAACAGTAACGTCTGACCCCCGTCGGCCTATTTTTATTATTATTGATTGGTTATAAGCCCTCATTTGATGATAGCCAATTTAATAAAATAATAAAGAAAAAGCCACTAACTATGTTTTTTTTTTTTTAATTATGCATAAAATATTTACTAAGTATGACAGCTGACAGTACAGTAGAGATATTTTGCAGTTACTGGTACATTTCTGGCTGACAGTACCAACACAGGCGTCCAAGTGCCGCCCCTAGGCACATGCCTCACGTGCGTAATGGGAAATTCACCACTGCCATTAGGAAGAGGGACAATGAATATGTCAGCTAGAAGCAGGCAACTGCGAGGAAAGATAAAAGGCAGAGAGATTGGGATTCCAATTGTAAAGCGCAATGGAATTTGCTGCGCTATATAAGAAACTGTTAATAAATAAATAATAAATAATTGGGAGGGAATAGGGTCCAGGGGATAGATTTTAAGGGGAAATGATGAGGGGAGTAGGCATGGGGTATGCAGGATTGGTTAGAAGAACCTTGAATAGTGTTGATGTATGGGGAAAAGTGATGACTGTGAGGGATAAAGTTGTGTATTTGGGTGGCTTGCTGGTATTAGAAGACTGAGTAGATATTAGAGAACCATTTTAACATGGACACATAATCACCAACTTTCCATTCAGTTGAATAAACAGCAGCAACCATCAATAGCTGATGTCTCAGTCTACTCCACAGCCAACTTTTGCAGCAGTCAATTTATTTACAAAGGAATTGAAGTTACTACATAGGCTAAATCAATGTGAACAACTCACCCTATGTCGCTGACAGCAAACAAGTGTGTCATTTATCTGAAATCCCTTTTGCCCAGTGTGTAACATGTTGTTCATACTGACACTAACCAACTACTCACAGATAAGGAAGGCTGTGGAGTACCACCAGGCTTACAATATGGTAAGGGTTAACCGATCACACATACTAAGAAAACACTTGTACACTGACACACAGTCACAGAGATGCAAAACATATTGCTACACTGATAGAACAGATTGTGGTGGAAGTGTGAGTACGGTTTAGTCACTGACCTTATAATACATACAGTTGCAAATACATTTAAAAGCAACTAAAAAACATAAACAAATGTAAATCATACACAGAATTGAATAATAATACACAATATTCTAGGCTATTACAACATGAACTGCACTAATAGACATCATGTGCCGCTAGCGTTTGCAGCTGCCTCAGGGGTGGATGAGTACCCAGTATTCAGGGGCGGACTTAGGGATGAGGTCACCGCTAGGCACAAGGTTAATAAAGTGGGTAATAATGGTCATCCCCCACCGCCCAGTTTCATTATTAGCATTGCTTTGATTAATTGCCCTTATTTGGTAATTGTCAGTTTAATTATAAAACAAGCCACGAGCCATTACATTTCATTTGATTTTTAATTATGTATACATATTTACTAAGGATGACCGATTACAGGGGCAGTATGTACATACCCTATGCTAAACACTTCACTCTAGATAATGTATAGTACGATAGAGTGAATATTTTTTTATACATTTCAGACAGAGTAATAAAACAGGCATGCAAGGGCCTCTCCCCAGCAAGTGGCACCCATAGGCAAGTGCCTTACTTGCATAATGGGAAATTCACCACAGGCAGTATTCATAAGGAAGAACTGGACATTAATATATATTCAACTGAAGTCGGATCCATTCCGACATTCATTTGTCGGAATGGATCCAACCTGGTCTATTCAATGCAATCTCAATTCGACTTTAAAAAAAGTCGAATTGAGATGCGGGAGCTGAGACGGGGGAGAGCCGCGGGCAGACGGGGAAAGCAGCACTACAGCAGTGGGCAGCATAGCCGGAGGATGTCACAGCCGCCGCTCACGGCAGCGTCCACCGTGGACGGCAGCGTCCACCTGTGAGCGGCGGTTGTGACATCCTACGCTGCCCACTGCTGTAGCGCTGCTCTCCCCGTCTGCCTGCGGCTCACCCCCGTCTGCCCATGGTTCTCCCCCATCTCCTCCTCTCCCGTTTCTGCTCCCGCATCACAGCCGCCGCTCATGGCAGCGTCCACCCGGCTCCAGCAAGCGAGGTCTCGCTTGCTGGAGCCGGGTGGACGCTGCTGTGAGCAGCGGCTGTGACACATCCTCCGGTGCTGCTCTCCCCCGCCTGCCCGCGGCTCTCCCCTCTCTGCTCCCGCATCTCACTTCGACTTTTTTTTAAAGTCGAATTGAGATGGTCGAAAAGGGGGCCAAAACCGACACAAGCACGTGGATCAGCAGCTATTCCACCGATCCACGTGCTTTTCGACAAGTCAAATTGCTTGACTTGTCGAATAATTTGGGGTTAGATTGAATAGGTCGGAACCCCTTCCGACCTAAAAAAAGTCAAAAACTGCCGTCTTTTTGACAGATGGCAGCTTTCGACTTCAATTGAATATACCCTTAAGGCTGGTGCAATATGGGCTGGACTGGCCCACAGAAGAACAGTGAAAAGCCCAGTTGGGCACCACCTCCTACTCTAGTTCTCAGGTTTCAGACTGTGCACTTGAATTATACAGTATACATAAACTATATGGACAAAAGTCTTCGGACGCCTGACCATTACATCTACAGGGACTGCAATGACACTGTATTCAAATACATACACTTTAATATGGAGTTAGTCCCCTTACAGCCTTTTTGGAAGGCTTTCCACAAGATTTTGGAGTGGTTCTGTGATAATTTGTGCCCATTCATTCTGTAGAGCATTTATGGAGGTCAGACACTGATGTTGGACGAGTAGGCCTGGTGCGCAATCTCTGTTCCAGTTCATCCCAAAGGTGCTTGATGGGGTTGAGGTCAGGGCTCTGTATGAGCTAGTAAATTTCTTCCACACCAAACTCATCAAACCATGTCAAAGTCCTTGCTTTGTGCAGTGGGGCACAGTCACGTTGGAATAGAAAAGGGCCTTCCCCAAACTGTTGCCACAAAGTTGGAAGCATAGCATGGCTCAAAATGTTTTGGTATGTTGAAGCATTAAGATTGCCCTTCACTGGAGATAAGGGGCCTAGCTCAAACCCTGAAAAACAGCCCCATACCGTTATCCCTCCTCCACCAAACTACACAGTTGGCATAATGCACTCAGGCAGGCAACGCTCTCCGAGCATCCGCCAAACCCATCTGACTGCCCAACAGAGAAGCGTGATTCACAGTCTCTGTGTGCTTTACACCATTGCATCCAATGCTTGGAATTGGACTCGGTGATGTGAGGCTTGCATGCAGCTGCTCGGCCATAGAATCCCATTCCATTAAGCTCCCACCGCACAGTTTTTGTGCTTACATTAATGCCAGTGGAAGTTAGGAATTCTTCAGCTATGGAATCAATAGAGCGCTGCCGACTTTTATGCACCATGCACCTTAGCAGTCGTTGACCCCGCTCTGTAATGTTATGTGGTCTTCCACTTTGTGGCTGAATTGCTGTTGCTCCTAACTGCTTCCACTTTCCAATAAAATCACTTAATGTTGACTGTGGAATATCCAGCAGGGATGAAATTTCACAAACCATCCTATTTCATAGATGGCATCCTATCACAGTACCACACTTGGAATCACTGAGCTCTTCAGAACGACCCATTTTGTATCACAAATGTTTGCAAATGGAGACTGAATGGCTAGGTGCTTGCTTTTATACATCTGTGTCAATAATTAAAAAATGTACAGGTGCGGCCAAATACTTTTGTCCATAAAGTGTATTTTACCTTAAACTGCACAGGACTATGGTGCATTTTATACAGTGCATTGCTGTTATTAATCTGATACAATATCATGCATGCACTAGCAATATCTAATCTCTCTCTCTCTCTCTGTGATATATATATATATATATATATATATCTATCTATCTCAAGAGGCCCAGACCATGCACTCTCTAATGGTTAGCCAATCCTCTGTGGTGGCTAGCTACACCCCCTCTGGAGACGTGCCACACCCCTAAACATGGGCCCCTACCACCTTCCCAGCACTCAAAAGTGACACCCACCTGTCACTGGATTTTTTTTCCCAGCAACACTTTTGTGGATTCTTCTGCTCAGACTGGGCATGTGGTGCTTGGCTCTAACATCCTAGCCACGTGCAACACTCCCAGCACAACACTGACATGGAAGAGAGGCAGCTTTACACACTAAAAGCTACTGGCTGCTTCTTATTGCCAACAGCCAGCACTCCATGTGGACACGACTCTGGGACATTAAATACACTGGGTGAGGTGTTTCTGGGACAGCATAGCCAGCCTAATTAGTGACATTACTAGAGTTTCATCCTCTAAGTGTCCTTGATCTTTCCTTCTTGGGTATCTATGTGAGGGTGTGGATAAACATTCAGATACACTTTACATTCAATTCCACAATGCGTACAGATGCTTTGCTGCAAAACAATGGTAGCATCCAATCCACTTACTGACAGACACTCCCCAATAACCCCAACTCTGGTGTGGTTGGTTCATGTGACACTGCTCCTCACCACTAAGAGATCTGTCCCCAGACATTTCACACCTCCTACTGTAGTTACAGTATTTCTCAATAATTAGTTTTGTGGGCGACCATTAGCATGAGCTAACCTTACAGGACTACTGTATGTGAGCGTTCTGCAACCCCCAGTGCAGACATATGGGGATTCTGGTCTCAACCCCAATTCCTCTCCTTTCCTATCCTAGCCTTTGATACACCATTTACTGTTCTATTCTAAGTGGATGGGTATCCTTACTTCATACCTGTTCACTCAGTGGCTTCTTCACCTACCTGTACATTTGCTATCTCCTGGGCTACTGCAAATTGTTATCACATTGTGTTTGAGAAATAAATATGTAATAAATGGAGTTTGATAATGATCTTGTTCATGAACAGGAGAATGCTTTTCAGGTTTGGCTTAATAAAAAGGTGCTGGTTTTTCGACTCCGGACAGAAAATCAGTAGGCCTTCCACATAAAGATGGCCGGATAATTAGCACAAATTGGCGACTAGTTGCATTGGCGTAAGATAGTAAGCAGGCTGATGCAGCTGTACTGGGACGTGGCCATATATACCTCTGACTCAGAAACAGGCCCACTATCACAAGTAAGAAGAAAAGAAAAATGTATGAATTCTCTAGACCAAGGGTGGCCAACCAATCAGAGGCAAAGAGCCAGAAAAGTTCTGTAGTCAAGGGACAAGAGCCACTATCATGCGCGCGCCCCCTTTTTGTGCGCACACCTTTCGGTACGACGTTTGTAGGAGTATGACCTTGTGTCATAACCCCGTTTTTAGTCATGTTGTACAGTGCCACATACATATAATTCCCCAGTACAGTACCACATACATATAAAAATGCCTCCACAGTGCCAGATACATATATGCCTCACAGTACCAGATACATATATGCCCCACAGTGCAAGATACATATATGCCCCACAGTGCCAGATACATATATGCCCCACAGTGCCAGATACGTATATGCTTCACAGTGCCAGATACATATATGCCCCACAGTGCCAGATACGTATATGCTTCACAGTGCCAAATACATATATGCCCCCACAGTGCCAAATACACATGCCCCCAGTGCCAGATACACATGCCCCCACAGTGCCAGATATGCCCCAGTGCAGATACACTTGCCCCCACACAGTGTGCCAGATATGGCCCCAGTGCAGTTACACATGTCCTCAGATGCCAGATATGCCCCCAGTGCAGATACACATGCCCCCAGTGTGCCAGATATGCCCCAGTGCAGATACACATGCCCCCAGTGTGCCAGATATGCCCCAGTGCACGTTACACGTCCCCACAGTGTGTCAGATATGCCACCAGTGCAGTTACACATGTCCCCACAGTGTGCCAGATATGCCCCCAGTGCAGATACACATGCCCCCACACAGTGTGCCAGATATGCCCCCAGTGCAGATACTCATGCCCCCACACAGTGTGCCAGATATGCCACCAGTGCAGTTACACATGTCCCCACAGTGTGCCAGATATGCCCCCAGTGCAGTTACACATGTCCCCACAGTGTGCCAGATATGCCCCCAGTGCAGATACACATGCCCCCACACAGTGTGCCAGATATGCCCCCAGTGCAGATACTCATGCCCCCACACAGTGTGCCAGATATGCCACCAGTGCAGTTACACATGTCCCCAGTGTGCCAGATATGCCCCCAGTGCAGATACACATGTCCCCACAGTGTGCCAGATATGCCACCAGTGCAGTTACACATGTCCCCACAGTGTGCCAGATATGCCCCCAGTGCAGTTACACATGTCCCCACAGTGTGCCAGATATGCCCCCAGTGCAGATACTCATGCCCCCACACAGTGTGTCAGATATGCCACCAGTGCAGATACACATGTCCCCAGTGTGCCAGATATGGCCCCAGTGCAGTTACACATGTCCCCAGATGCCAGATATGCCCCCAGTGCAGATACACATGCCCCCAGTGTGCCAGATATGCCCCAGTGCAGATACACATGCCCCCAGTGTGCCAGATATGCCCCAGTGCACGTTACACGTCCCCACAGTGTGTCAGATATGCCACCAGTGCAGTTACACATGTCCCCACAGTGTGCCAGATATGCCCCCAGTGCAGATACACATGCCCCCACACAGTGTGCCAGATATGCCCCCAGTGCAGATACTCATGCCCCCACACAGTGTGCCAGATATGCCCCCAGTGCAGATACACATGTCCCCACAGTGTGCCAGATATGCCCCCAGTGCAGATACACATGTCCCCACAGTGTGCCAGATATGCCACCAGTGCAGTTACACATGTCCCCACAGTGTGCCAGATATGCCCCCAGTGCAGTTACACATGTCCCCACAGTGTGCCAGATATGCCCCCAGTGCAGATACACATGTCCCCACAGTGTGCCAGATATGCCCCCAGTGCAGATACACATGTCCCCACAGTGTGCCAGATATGCCCCCAGTGCAGATACACATGTCCCCACAGTGTGCCAGATATGCCCCCAGTGCAGATACACATGTCCCCACAGTGTGCCAGATATGCCCCCAGTGCAGATACACATGTCCCCACAGTGTGCCAGATATGCCCCCAGTGCAGATACACATGCCCCCACACAGTGTGCCAGATATGCCCCCAGTGCAGATACTCATGCCCCCACACAGTGTGCCAGATATGCCACCAGTGCAGTTACACATGTCCCCACAGTGTGACAGATATGCCCCCAGTGCAGATACACATGTCCCCACAGTGTGCCAGATATGCCACCAGTGCAGTTACACATGTCCCCAGTGTGCCAGATATGCCCCCAGTGCAGTTACACATGTCCCCACAGTGTGCCAGATATGCCCCCAGTGCAGTTACACATGTCCCCACAGTGTGCCAGATATGCCCCCAGTGCAGATACTCATGCCCCCACACAGTGTGTCAGATATGCCACCAGTGCAGATACACATGTCCCCAGTGTGCCAGATATGCCCCCAGTGCAGTTACACATGTCCCCACAGTGTGCCAGATATGCCCCCAGTGCAGATACACATGCCCCCACACAGTGTGCCAGATATGCCCCCAGTGCAGATACTCATGCCCCCACACAGTGTGCCAGATATGCCCCCAGTGCAGATACACATGTCCCCACAGTGTGCCAGATATGCCCCCAGTGCAGATACACATGTCCCCACAGTGTGCCAGATATGCCCCCAGTGCAGTTACACATGTCCCCACAGTGTGCCAGATATGCCCCCAGTGCAGATACTCATGCCCCCACACAGTGTGTCAGATATGCCACCAGTGCAGTTACACATGTCCCCAGTGTGCCAGATATGCCCCCAGTGCAGTTACACATGTCCCCACAGTGTGCCAGATATGCCCCCAGTGCAGATACACATGCCCCCACACAGTGTGCCAGATATGCCCCCAGTGCAGATACTCATGCCCCCACACAGTGTGCCAGATATGCCCCCAGTGCAGATACACATGTCCCCACAGTGTGCCAGATATGCCCCCAGTGCAGATACACATGTCCCCACAGTGTGCCAGATATGCCCCCAGTGCAGATACTCATGCCCCCACACAGTGTGCCAGATATGCCCCCAGTGCAGATACACATGTCCCCACAGTGTGCCAGATATGCCCCCAGTGCAGATACTCATGCCCCCACACAGTGTGCCAGATATGCCCCCAGTGCAGATACTCATGCCCCCACACAGTGTGCCAGATATGCCCCCAGTGCAGTTACACATGTCCCCACAGTGTGCCAGATATGCCCCCAGTGCAGATACACATGCCCCCACACAGTGTGCCAGATATGCCCCCAGTGCAGATACTCATGCCCCCACACAGTGTGCCAGATATGCCACCAGTGCAGTTACACATGTCCCCACAGTGTGCCAGATATGCCCCCAGTGCAGTTACACATGTCCCCACAGTGTGCCAGATATGCCCCCAGTGCAGATAAACATGCCCCCACACAGTGTGCCAGATATGCCCCCAGTGCAGATACTCATGCCCCCACACAGTGTGCCAGATATGCCACCAGTGCAGTTACACATGTCCCCACAGTGTGCCAGATATGCCCCCAGTGCAGATACACATGTCCCCACAGTGTGCCAGATATGCCACCAGTGCAGTTACACATGTCCCCACAGTGTGCCAGATATGCCCCCAGTGCAGTTACACATGTCCCCACAGTGTGCCAGATATGCCCCCAGTGCAGATACTCATGCCCCCACACAGTGTGTCAGATATGCCACCAGTGCAGTTACACATGTCCCCAGTGTGCCAGATATGCCCCCAGTGCAGTTACACATGTCCCCACAGTGTGCCAGATATGCCCCCAGTGCAGATACACATGCCCCCACACAGTGTGCCAGATATGCCCCCAGTGCAGATACTCATGCCCCCACACAGTGTGCCAGATATGCCCCCAGTGCAGATACACATGTCCCCACAGTGTGCCAGATATGCCCCCAGTGCAGATACACATGTCCCCACAGTGTGCCAGATATGCCACCAGTGCAGTTACACATGTCCCCACAGTGTGCCAGATATGCCCCCAGTGCAGTTACACATGTCCCCACAGTGTGCCAGATATGCCCCCAGTGCAGATACACATGTCCCCACAGTGTGCCAGATATGCCCCCAGTGCAGATACTCATGCCCCCACACAGTGTGCCAGATATGCCCCCAGTGCAGATACACATGTCCCCACAGTGTGCCAGATATGCCCCCAGTGCAGATACACATGTCCCCACAGTGTGCCAGATATGCCCCCAGTGCAGTTACACATGTCCCCACAGTGTGCCAGATATGCCCCCAGTGCAGATACTCATGCCCGCACACAGTGTGTCAGATATGCCACCAGTGCAGTTACACATGTCCCCTGTGTGCCAGATATGCCCCCAGTGCAGTTACACATGTCCCCACAGTGTGCCAGATATGCCCCCAGTGCAGATACACATGCCCCCACACAGTGTGCCAGATATGCCCCCAGTGCAGATACTCATGCCCCCACACAGTGTGCCAGATATGCCCCCAGTGCAGATACACATGTCCCCACAGTGTGCCAGATATGCCCCCAGTGCAGATACACATGTCCCCACAGTGTGCCAGATATGCCACCAGTGCAGTTACACATGTCCCCACAGTGTGCCAGATATGCCCCCAGTGCAGTTACACATGTCCCCACAGTGTGCCAGATATGCCCCCAGTGCAGATACACATGTCCCCACAGTGTGCCAGATATGCCCCCAGTGCAGTTACACATGTCCCCACAGTGTGCCAGATATGCCCCCAGTGCAGATACTCATGCCCCCACACAGTGTGCCAGATATGCCACCAGTGCAGTTACACATGTCCCCACAGTGTGCCAGATATGCCGCCAGTGCAGTTACACATGTCCCCACAGTGTGTCAGATATGCCACCAGTGCAGTTACACATGTCCCCACAGTGTGCCAGATATGCCTCCAGTGCAGATACACATGCCCCCACACAGTGTGCCAGATATGCCCCCAGTGCAGATACTCATGCCCCCACACAGTGTGCCAGATATGCCACCAGTGCAGTTACACATGTCCCCACAGTGTGCCAGATATGCCCCCAGTGCAGTTACACATGTCCCCACAGTGTGCCAGATATGCCCCCAGTGCAGATACACATGCCCCCACACAGTGTGCCAGATATGCCCCCAGTGCAGATACTCATGCCCCCACACAGTGTGCCAGATATGCCACCAGTGCAGTTACACATGTCCCCACAGTGTGCCAGATATGCCCCCAGTGCAGATACACATGTCCCCACAGTGTGCCAGATATGCCACCAGTGCAGTTACACATGTCCCCACAGTGTGCCAGATATGCCCCCAGTGCAGTTACACATGTCCCCACAGTGTGCCAGATATGCCCCCAGTGCAGATACTCATGCCCCCACACAGTGTGTCAGATATGCCACCAGTGCAGTTACACATGTCCCCAGTGTGCCAGATATGCCCCCAGTGCAGTTACACATGTCCCCACAGTGTGCCAGATATGCCCCCAGTGCAGATACACATGCCCCCACACAGTGTGCCAGATATGCCCCCAGTGCAGATACTCATGCCCCCACACAGTGTGCCAGATATGCCCCCAGTGCAGTTACACATGTCCCCACAGTGTGCCAGATATGCCCCCAGTGCAGATACACATGTCCCCACAGTGTGCCAGATATGCCACCAGTGCAGTTACACATGTCCCCACAGTGTGCCAGATATGCCCCCAGTGCAGTTACACATGTCCCCACAGTGTGCCAGATATGCCCCCAGTGCAGATACTCATGCCCCCACACAGTGTGTCAGATATGCCACCAGTGCAGTTACACATGTCCCCAGTGTGCCAGATATGCCCCCAGTGCAGTTACACATGTCCCCACAGTGTGCCAGATATGCCCCCAGTGCAGATACACATGCCCCCACACAGTGTGCCAGATATGCCCCCAGTGCAGATACTCATGCCCCCACACAGTGTGCCAGATATGCCCCCAGTGCAGATACACATGTCCCCACAGTGTGCCAGATATGCCCCCAGTGCAGATACACATGTCCCCACAGTGTGCCAGATATGCCACCAGTGCAGTTACACATGTCCCCACAGAGTGCCAGATATGCCCCCAGTGCAGTTACACATGTCCCCACAGTGTGCCAGATATGCCCCCAGTGCAGATACACATGTCCCCACAGTGTGCCAGATATGCCCCCAGTGCAGATACTCATGCCCCCACACAGTGTGCCAGATATGCCCCCAGTGCAGATACACATGTCCCCACAGTGTGCCAGATATGCCCCCAGTGCAGATACACATGTCCCCACAGTGTGCCAGATATGCCCCCAGTGCAGTTACACATGTCCCCACAGTGTGCCAGATATGCCCCCAGTGCAGATACTCATGCCCCCACACAGTGTGTCAGATATGCCACCAGTGCAGTTACACATGTCCCCTGTGTGCCAGATATGCCCCCAGTGCAGTTACACATGTCCCCACAGTGTGCCAGATATGCCCCCAGTGCAGATACACATGCCCCCACACAGTGTGCCAGATATGCCCCCAGTGCAGATACTCATGCCCCCACACAGTGTGCCAGATATGCCCCCAGTGCAGATACACATGTCCCCACAGTGTGCCAGATATGCCCCCAGTGCAGATACACATGTCCCCACAGTGTGCCAGATATGCCACCAGTGCAGTTACACATGTCCCCACAGTGTGCCAGATATGCCCCCAGTGCAGTTACACATGTCCCCACAGTGTGCCAGATATGCCCCCAGTGCAGATACACATGTCCCCACAGTGTGCCAGATATGCCCCCAGTGCAGATACTCATGCCCCCACACAGTGTGCCAGATATGCCCCCAGTGCAGATACACATGTCCCCACAGTGTGCCAGATATGCCCCCAGTGCAGATACTCATGCCCCCACACAGTGTGCCAGATATGCCCCCAGTGCAGATACACATGTCCCCACAGTGTGCCAGATATGCCACCAGTGCAGTTACACATGTCCCCACAGTGTGCCAGATATGCCCCCAGTGCAGTTACACATGTCCCCACAGTGTGCCAGATATGCCCCCAGTGCAGATACACATGTCCCCACAGTGTGCCAGATATGCCCCCAGTGCAGATACTCATGCCCCCACACAGTGTGCCAGATATGCCCCCAGTGCAGATACACATGTCCCCACAGTGTGCCAGATATGCCCCCAGTGCAGATACTCATGCCCCCACACAGTGTGCCAGATATGCCCCCAGTGCAGATACACATGTCCCCACAGTGTGCCAGATATGCCCCCAGTGCAGATACACATGCCCCCACACAGTGTGCCAGATATGCCCCCAGTGCAGATACTCATGCCCCCACACAGTGTGCCAGATATGCCCCCAGTGCAGATACACATGTCCCCACAGTGTGCCAGATATGCCCCCAGTGCAGATACACATGTCCCCACAGTGTGCCAGATATGCCACCAGTGCAGTTACACATGTCCCCACAGAGTGCCAGATATGCCCCCAGTGCAGTTACACATGTCCCCACAGTGTGCCAGATATGCCCCCAGTGCAGATACACATGTCCCCACAGTGTGCCAGATATGCCCCCAGTGCAGATACTCATGCCCCCACACAGTGTGCCAGATATGCCCCCAGTGCAGATACACATGTCCCCACAGTGTGCCAGATATGCCCCCAGTGCAGATACACATGTCCCCACAGTGTGCCAGATATGCCCCCAGTGCAGTTACACATGTCCCCACAGTGTGCCAGATATGCCCCCAGTGCAGATACTCATGCCCCCACACAGTGTGTCAGATATGCCACCAGTGCAGTTACACATGTCCCCTGTGTGCCAGATATGCCCCCAGTGCAGTTACACATGTCCCCACAGTGTGCCAGATATGCCCCCAGTGCAGATACACATGCCCCCACACAGTGTGCCAGATATGCCCCCAGTGCAGATACTCATGCCCCCACACAGTGTGCCAGATATGCCCCCAGTGCAGATACACATGTCCCCACAGTGTGCCAGATATGCCCCCAGTGCAGATACACATGTCCCCACAGTGTGCCAGATATGCCACCAGTGCAGTTACACATGTCCCCACAGTGTGCCAGATATGCCCCCAGTGCAGTTACACATGTCCCCACAGTGTGCCAGATATGCCCCCAGTGCAGATACACATGTCCCCACAGTGTGCCAGATATGCCCCCAGTGCAGATACTCATGCCCCCACACAGTGTGCCAGATATGCCCCCAGTGCAGATACACATGTCCCCACAGTGTGCCAGATATGCCCCCAGTGCAGATACTCATGCCCCCACACAGTGTGCCAGATATGCCCCCAGTGCAGATACACATGTCCCCACAGTGTGCCAGATATGCCCCCAGTGCAGATACTCATGCCCCCACACAGTGTGCCAGATATGCCCCCAGTGCAGATACTCATGCCCCCACAGAGTGTGCCAGATATGCCCCCAGTGCAGTTACACATGTCCCCACAGTGTGCCAGATATGCCCCCAGTGCAGTTACACATGTCCCCACAGTGTGCCAGATATGCCCCCAGTGCAGATACTCATGCCCCCACACAGTGTGTCAGATATGCCACCAGTGCAGTTACACATGTCCCCTGTGTGCCAGATATGCCCCCAGTGCAGTTACACATGTCCCCACAGTGTGCCAGATATGCCCCCAGTGCAGATACACATGCCCCCACACAGTGTGCCAGATATGCCCCCAGTGCAGATACACATGTCCCCACAGTGTGCCAGATATGCCCCCAGTGCAGATACACATGTCCCCACAGTGTGCCAGATATGCCACCAGTGCAGTTACACATGTCCCCACAGTGTGCCAGATATGCCCCCAGTGCAGTTACACATGTCCCCACAGTGTGCCAGATATGCCCCCAGTGCAGATACACATGTCCCCACAGTGTGCCAGATATGCCCCCAGTGCAGATACTCATGCCCCCACACAGTGTGCCAGATATGCCCCCAGTGCAGATACACATGTCCCCACAGTGTGCCAGATATGCCCCCAGTGCAGATACTCATGCCCCCACACAGTGTGCCAGATATGCCCCCAGTGCAGATACACATGTCCCCACAGTGTGCCAGATATGCCCCCAGTGCAGATACTCATGCCCCCACACAGTGTGCCAGATATGCCCCCAGTGCAGATACTCATGCCCCCACACAGTGTGCCAGATATGCCCCCAGTGCAGTTACACATGTCCCCACAGTGTGCCAGATATGCCACCAGTGCAGTTACACATGTCCCCACAGTGTGTCAGATATGCCACCAGTGCAGTTACACATGTCCCCACAGTGTGCCAGATATGCCCCCAGTGCAGATACACATGCCCCCACACAGTGTGCCAGATATGCCCCCAGTGCAGATACTCATGCCCCCACACAGTGTGCCAGATATGCCACCAGTGCAGTTACACATGTCCCCACAGTGTGCCAGATATGCCCCCAGTGCAGTTACACATGTCCCCACAGTGTGCCAGATATGCCCCCAGTGCGCCAGATATGCCCCCAGTGCAGATACTCATGCCCCCACACAGTGTGCCAGATATGCCACCAGTGCAGTTACACATGTCCCCACAGTGTGCCAGATATGCCCCCAGTGCAGATACACATGTCCCCACAGTGTGCCAGATATGCCACCAGTGCAGTTACACATGTCCCCACAGTGTGCCAGATATGCCCCCAGTGCAGTTACACATGTCCCCACAGTGTGCCAGATATGCCCCCAGTGCAGATACACATGCCCCCACACAGTGTGCCAGATATGCCCCCAGTGCAGATACTCATGCCCCCACACAGTGTGCCAGATATGCCCCCAGTGCAGATACACATGTCCCCACAGTGTGCCAGATATGCCCCCAGTGCAGATACACATGTCCCCACAGTGTGCCAGATATGCCACCAGTGCAGTTACACATGTCCCCACAGTGTGCCAGATATGCCCCCAGTGCAGTTACACATGTCCCCACAGTGTGCCAGATATGCCCCCAGTGCATATACACATGTCCCCACAGTGTGCCAGATATGCCCCCAGTGCAGATACACATGTCCCCACAGTGTGCCAGATATATCCCCCAGTGCAGATACACATGTCCCCACAGTGTGCCAGATATGCCCCCAGTGCAGATACTCATGCCCCCACACAGTGTGCCAGATATGCCCCCAGTGCAGATACACATGTCCCCACAGTGTGCCAGATATGCCCCCAGTGCAGATACACATGTCCCCACAGTGTGCCAGATATGCCCCCAGTGCAGTTACACATGTCCCCACAGTGTGCCAGATATGCCCCCAGTGCAGATACTCATGCCCCCACACAGTGTGTCAGATATGCCACCAGTGCAGTTACACATGTCCCCAGTGTGCCAGATATGCCCCCAGTGCAGTTACACATGTCCCCACAGTGTGCCAGATATGCCCCCAGTGCAGATACACATGCCCCCACACAGTGTGCCAGATATGCCCCCAGTGCAGATACTCATGCCCCCACACAGTGTGCCAGATATGCCCCCAGTGCAGATACACATGTCCCCACAGTGTGCCAGATATGCCCCCAGTGCAGATACACATGTCCCCACAGTGTGCCAGATATGCCCCCAGTGCAGATACTCATGCCCCCACACAGTGTGCCAGATATGCCCCCAGTGCAGATACACATGTCCCCACAGTGTGCCAGATATGCCCCCAGTGCAGATACTCATGCCCCCACACAGTGTGCCAGATATGCCCCCAGTGCAGATACTCATGCCCCCACACAGTGTGCCAGATATGCCCCCAGTGCAGTTACACATGTCCCCACAGTGTGCCAGATATGCCCCCAGTGCAGTTACACATGTCCCCACAGTGTGCCAGATATGCCCCCAGTGCAGATACTCATGCCCCCACACAGTGTGCCAGATATGCCACCAGTGCAGTTACACATGTCCCCACAGTGTGCCAGATATGCCCCCAGTGCAGTTACACATGTCCCCACAGTGTGCCAGATATGCCCCCAGTGCAGATACACATGTCCCCACAGTGTGCCAGATATGCCCCCAGTGCAGATACTCATGCCCCCACACAGTGTGCCAGATATGCCCCCAGTGCAGATACACATGTCCCCACAGTGTGCCAGATATGCCCCCAGTGCAGATACACATGTCCCCACAGTGTGCCAGATATGCCCCCAGTGCAGATACTAATGTCCCCACAGTGTGCCAGATATGCCCCCAGTGCAGTTACACATGTCCCCACAGTGTGCCAGATATGCCCCCAGTGCAGATACTCATGCCCCCACACAGTGTGTCAGATATGCCACCAGTGCAGTTACACATGTCCCCACAGTGTGTCAGATATGCCCCCAGTGCAGATACACATGTCCCCACAGTGTGCCAGATATGCCCCCAGTGCAGATACACATGTCCCCACAGTGTGCCAGATATGCCCCCAGTGCAGATACACATGTCCCCAGTGTGCCAGATATGCCCCCAGTGCAGATACTCATGTCCCCACAGTGTGCCAGATATGCCCCCAGTGCAGTTACACATGTCCCCACAGTGTGCCAGATATGCCCCCAGTGCAGATACACATGTCCCCACAGTGTGCCAGATATGCCCCCAGTGCAGATACTCATGCCCCCACACAGTGTGTCAGATATGCCACCAGTGCAGTTACACATGTCCCCACAGTGTGTCAGATATGCCACCAGTGCAGTTACACATGTCCCCAGTGTGCCAGATATGCCCCCAGTGCAGTTACACATGTCCCCACAGTGTGCCAGATATGCCCCCAGTGCAGATACACATGCCCCCACACAGTGTGCCAGATATGCCCCCAGTGCAGATACTCATGCCCCCACACAGTGTGCCAGATATGCCCCCAGTGCAGATACACATGTCCCCACAGTGTGCCAGATATGCCCCCAGTGCAGATACACATGCCCCCCACAGTGTGCCAGATATGCCCCAGTGCAGATACTCATGCCCCCACACAGTGTGCCAGATATGCCCCCAGTGCAGATACACATGTCCCCACAGTGTGCCAGATATGCCCCCAGTGCAGATACTCATGCCCCCACACAGTGTGCCTGATATGCCCCCAGTGCAGATACTCATGCCCCCACACAGTGTGCCAGATATGCCCCCAGTGCAGTTACACATGCCCCCACAGTGTGCCAGATATGCCCCCAGTGCAGTTACACATGTCCCCACAGTGTGCCAGATATGCCCCCAGTGCAGATACACATGTCCCCACAGTGTGCCAGATATGCCCCCAGTGCAGATACACATGTCCCCACAGTGTGCCAGATATGCCCCCAGTGCAGATACTCATGCCCTCATGCAGATACTCATGCCCCCACACAGTGTGCCAGATATGCCCCCAGTGCAGATACTCATGCCCCCACACAGTGTGCCAGATATGCCCCCAGTGCAGTTACACATGTCCCCACAGTGTGCCAGATATGCCCCCAGTGCAGTTACACATGTCCCCACAGTGTGCCAGATATGCCCCCAGTGCAGATACACATGTCCCCACAGTGTGCCAGATATGCCCCCAGTGCAGATACTCATGCCCCCACACAGTGTGCCAGATATGCCCCCAGTGCAGATACTCATGCCCCCACACAGTGTGCCAGATATGCCCCCAGTGCAGTTACACATGCCCCCACAGTGTGCCAGATATGCCCCCAGTGCAGTTACACATGTCCCCACAGTGTGCCAGATATGCCCCCAGTGCAGATACACATGTCCCCACAGTGTGCCAGATATGCCCCCAGTGCAGATACACATGTCCCCACAGTGTGCCAGATATGCCCCCAGTGCAGATACTCATGCCCTCATGCAGATACTCATGCCCCCACACAGTGTGCCAGATATGCCCCCAGTGCAGATACTCATGCCCCCACACAGTGTGCCAGATATGCCCCCAGTGCAGTTACACATGTCCCCACAGTGTGCCAGATATGCCCCCAGTGCAGTTACACATGTCCCCACAGTGTGCCAGATATGCCCCCAGTGCAGATACACATGTCCCCACAGTGTGCCAGATATGCCCCCAGTGCAGATACTCATGCCCTCATGCAGATACTCATGCCCCCACACAGTGTGCCAGATATGCCCCCAGTGCAGATACTCATGCCCCCACACAGTGTGCCAGATATGCCCCCAGTGCAGATACACATGTCCCCACAGTGTGCCAGATATGCCCCCAGTGCAGATACTCATGCCCCCACACAGTGTGCCAGATATGCCCCCAGTGCAGATACTCATGCCCCCACACAGTGTGCCAGATATGCCCCCAGTGCAGATACACATGTCCCCACAGTGTGCCAGATATGCCCCCAGTGCAGATACTCATGCCCCCACACAGTGTGCCAGATATGCCCCCAGTGCAGATACTCATGCCCCCACACAGTGTGCCAGATATGCCCCCAGTGCAGTTACACATGTCCCCACAGTGTGCCAGATATGCCCCCAGTGCAGTTACACATGTCCCCACAGTGTGCCAGATATGCCCCCAGTGCAGATACACATGCCCCCAGTGTGCCAGATATGCCCCCAGTGCAGTTACACATGTCCCCACAGTGTGCCAGATATGCCCCCAGTGCAGATACACATGCCCCCACACAGTGTGCCAGATATGCCCCCAGTGCAGTTACACATGTCCCCACAGTGTGCCAGATATGCCCCCAGTGCAGATACACATGCCCCCCCACAGTGTGCTCCCCCCCGCAAGTGCTTCTCACCGCGCTGCTGCTGTGAGGGGAGGAGAGCGCAGCGCGCGCCTCTCCTACCCCTCCATCTCCGGTGTCTATCTGAAATTCGGTGCAGACCCGTGAGCCAATCAGAGCCCACGGTCCGGCAGCCAATTAGGAGCCTCAGCTGCCAGTCCGCGAGCTCTGATTGGCTCACGGGCCAGCGACAAATTTCAGATAGACACTGCCGCCGGAGACCTTAGAAGTCTGTGCGCCCGGCTCGGCTGTGTCAGTGTGTGCGCTCACTGTGTGGGGCAGCGGTGGCCAGGAGCGAATCAACTCGAGCCGCATGCGGTGGATGAAAGAGCCGCATGCGGCTCGAGAGCCGCGGGTTGGCCACCGCTGCTCTAGACTAATATACCAAAGAAGATAGATCCTAAAAGAGATCTAAAGGCCCCCACATATTAGAACAATATTGTGCATGATTTTTTACACATCGGATAGATATATCGTTAGTAATAGTGCAAATTGTGTAGCTTCCACTAACGATAACAATCCCGCAGGTCAGATCTTATCTACTGCAGGGAAGATCTGGTCGGCTTGTTAACAATAGCATACTCATGGATGTGGCCACTGATGACATCTTTTGTAGATTACAGTGTGTAGGCACTATATCGTTTGTCCTGGACTACCGGGGAAATTCCAGGAAGTTCAAGGGAAATTGTTAACAACATTGCATGGTTTGCGAGTCATTCTAACGCGTGGGGTCCTTAAGATAGCAGCAGCAGCGAGAGAGCATCTCTGATACAAGATGAAGGATTACTTAACTAGATAAAATAAAGAATTTCCTAAACTGGCTACACATGTAAACTAGCCACATGTGTATAATCACAAAATATATGCAATATTCAGTAATGTTCTTGTCAAATTAAATAATAATTGTTGGATGTGTCGGTTAATGCATTATGACTGCGATTAGCCTGTGTATTGCTCCAGTGGCACCAAAACTGTTCCAGCTGCAATGGCCAAATACCAAATAGATGGAACCTGTCGCATGGCTCTCTGTCAGAGTAGCAACATTACAGCATGTGTGACCAGCTAGTGAAAGAATTGCTCACTCCCAGCTCAGTCTCTATCAAGTACCTGCTGCCCCATGACGCTCCATTACTAAAAAGTTTGGAGTTCAAGGGCATCATTTAGGATTGCATGTTGTTGCCCACTGTGTATGAGCCAAGAGCTGCCTGCACACTTGCTTTATTTAAGTCTGTAGTTTAACTTGAATGTACCTTAACATATAATAGAAGTCATAGATGTATCCATAGTAAGGATAGAGAAGTTACCATCATCACCATGGGAAATTCCACTTAGCATATAGATACGCCTGCTAAAAGGGAAGCATCTGACAGTGTTGTAGTTAACTTTCGTCTGCACGGTGTTGCTGTACTTCCCCTTATTGTGGCCAACGCTGGCCTGTCACTCAAAACACAAGGGGCCGTCTGAACTGAAAATATAAATTCAAGCAGGGCACAGGCAGAGTTGTACACATTTTATGTAAAACACAAAGTTACTTTGCAGTTATGTCTGAACTCCCCTTCCAAAACAGATTTTCAGCAGTTTTAAAATAGATTACAATGTAATCTGAGTATGAGCTGCTACTGTATCTATGGCATACAACCTGAGTATGAGCTACTATCAGGGGCGGATTGGCCATAGGGCTCACCAGGAAGATTCCTGGTAGGGCGACGTGTCTGTGGGGCCTGTTTTGTGGGTTGTCATGTGGCCCCACACCCAACATGACAGGCAGCCCACCGCACTCAGTAGAGTGTATTGTCCCCATTCATTGTTATTCCATCTCTGCAGTACAGCAGCTCTGCCATCCAGTGATGCTGCCATAGCTACACGATATGTTATACCTCTTGTGCTGCCCATGTCGGGCCACTTCTACAAAATTTTACACGGCCAGTTAGTTCCAAACTGCCCCTGGTCTCAGACACAACTGTAGCAAAAGATGCCAGGAAGGGCGCAACTGCATACAATCAACAGACCACACCCTGATTAGGGCTGCTGTCATAAATTTCCCGGGCTGGTTTTTCATCCCAATCCGCCCCTGGCTACTACAGCTATGGTATACAACCTGAATATGAGCTGCTACTATACTGTATATCTATGGTATATATTTCTGATGGTTTACTCTGTGCCAGAAGCAAATGTTTGTTATTTTTCCTTCTGTAAACACAGCCCATGTCTACTTACTGCAATTCTAGCAGAATTTTACCAACCCAAGAGCGGGCTGGAAGTGGCAGTGGAAGATTAAAAAATAAAAAGTATGTTTTGACATTTCCTGGATAAAATAAGAATTTACTTACCGATAATTCTATTTCTCGTAGTCCGTAGTGGATGCTGGGGACTCCGTAAGGACCATGGGGAATAGCGGCTCCGCAGGAGACTGGGCACAAAAGTAAAGCTTTAGAACTACCTGGTGTGCACTGGCTCCTCCCCCTATGACCCTCCTCCAAGCCTCAGTTAGGATACTGTGCCCGGACGAGCGTACACAATAAGGAAGGATTTTGAATCCCGGGTAGGACTCATACCAGCCACACCAATCACACCGTACAACTCGTGATCTAAACCCAGTTAACAGCATGATAACAGAGGAGCCTCTAGAAAAGATGTCTCACTACAGCAATAACCCGATTTTTTTTTTTTTTGGTAACAATAACTATGTACCAGTATTGCAGACAATCCGCACTTGGGATGGGCGCCCAGCATCCACTACGGACTACGAGAAATAGAATTATCGGTAAGTAAATTCTTATTTTCTCTAACGTCCTAAGTGGATGCTGGGGACTCCGTAAGGACCATGGGGATTATACCAAAGCTCCCAAACGGGCGGGAGAGTGCGGATGACTCTGCAGCACCAAATGAGAGAACTCCAGGTCCTCCTCAGCCAGGGTATCAATTTTGTAGAATTTTACAAACGTATTTGCTCCTGACCAAGTAGCTGCTCGGCAAAGTTGTAAAGCCGAGACCCCTCGGGCAGCCGCCCAAGATGAGCCCATCTTCCTTGTGGAGTGGGCATTTACAGATTTTGGCTGTGGCAGGCCTGCCACAGAATGTGCAAGCTGAATTGTACTACAAATCCAACGAGCAATAGTCTGCTTAGAAGCAGGAGCACCCAGCTTGTTGGGTGCATACAGGATAAACAGCGAGTCAGATTTTCTGACTCCAGCCGTCCTGGAAACATATATTTTCAGGGCCCTGATAACGTCTAGCAACTTGGAGTCCTCCAAGTCCCTAGTAGCCGCAGGCACCACAATAGGTTGGTTCAGGTGAAACGCTGAAACCACCTTAGGGAGAAACTGAGGACGAGTCCTCAATTCCGCCCTGTCCGAATGGAAAATCAGATAAGGGCTTTTACAGGATAAAGCCGCCAATTCTGACACGCGCCTGGCCCAGGCCAGGGCCAACAGCATGACCACTTTCCATGTGAGATATTTTAACTCCACAGATTTAAGTGGTTCAAACCAATGTGACTTTTGGAACCCAAAAACTACATTGAGATCTCAAGGTGCCACTGGAGGCACAAAAGGAGGCTGTATATGCAGTACCCCTTTTACAACGTCTGAACTTCAGGGACTGAAGCTAGTTCTTTTTGGAAGAAAATTGACAGGGCCGAAATTTGAACCTTAATGGACCCCAATTTCAGGCCCATAGACACTCCTGTTTGCAGGAAATGTAGGAATCGACCCAGTTGAATTTCCTCCGTCGGGCCTTACTGGCCTCGCACCACGCAACATATTTTCGCCAAATGCGGTGATAATGTTTTGCGGTTACATCCTTCCTGGCTTTGATCAGGATAGGGATGACTTCATCCGGAATGCCTTTTTTCCGTCAGGATCCGGCGTTCAACCGCCATGCCGTCAAACGCAGCCGCGGTAAGTCTTGGAACAGACAGGGTCCTTGCTGGAGCAGGTCCCTTCTTAGAGGTAGAGGCCACGGATCCTCCGTGAGCATCTCTTGAAGTTCCGGTTACCAAGTCCTTCTTGGCCAATCCGGAGCCACGAATATAGTGCTTACTCCTCTCCATCTTATCAATCTCAGTACCTTGGGTATGAGAGGCAGATGAGGGAACACATACACTGACTGGTACACCCACGGTGTTACCAGAGCGTCTACAGCTATTGCCTGAGGGTCCCTTGACCTGGCGCAATACCTGTCGAGTTTTTCCCAACGGTTTATAATCATGTGGAAGACTTCTGGGTGAAGTCCCCACTCTCCCGGGTGGAGGTCGTGTCTGCTGAGGAAGTCTGCTTCCCAGTTGTCCACTCCCGGAATTGCTGACAGTGCTATCACATGATTTTCCGCCCAGCGAAGAATCCTTGCAGCTTCTGCCATTGCCCTCCTGCTTCTTGTGCCACCCTGTCTGTTTACGTGGGTGACTGCCGTGATGTTGTCCGACTGGATCAACACCAGCTGACCTTGAAGCAGAGGTCTTGCTAAGCTTAGAGCATTGTAAATGGCCCTTAGCTTCAGGATATTTATGTGAAGTGATGTCTCCAGGCTTGACCATAAGCCCTGGAAATTCCTTCCCTGTGTGACTGCTCCCCAGCCTCGCCGGCTGGCATCCGTGGTCACCAGGACCCAGTCCTGAATTGCGGAATCTGCGGCCCTCTAGAAGATGAGCACTCTGCAACCAACACAGGAGGGACACCCTTGTTCTTGGTGACAGGGTTATCCGCTGATGCATCTGAAGATGCGACCCGGACCATTTGTCCAGCAGGTCCCACTGGAAAGTTCTTGCGTGGAATCTGCCGAATGGGATTGCTTCGTAGGAAGCCACCATTTTACCCAGAACCCTTGTGCATTGATGCACTGAGACTTGGCTCGGTTTTAGGAGGTTCCTGACTAGCTCGGATAACTCCCTGGCTTTCTCCTCCGGGAGAAACACCTTTTTCTGGACTGTGTCCAGGATCATCCCTAGGAACAGAAGACGAGTCGTCGGAACCAGCTGCGATTTTGGAATATTGAGAATCCAATCGTGCTGCCGCAACACTACCTGAGATAGTGCTACACCGACCTCCAACTGTTCCCTGGATCTTACCCTTATCAGGGAATCGTCCAAGTAAGGGATAACTAAAATTCCCTTCCTTCGAAGGAATATCATCATTTCGGCCATTACCTTGGTAAAGACCCGGGGTGCCGTGGACCATCCATACGGCAGCGTCTGAACTGATAGTGACAGTTCTGTACCATAAACCTGAGGTACCCTTGGTGAGAAGGGTAAATTTGGACATGAAGGTAAGCATCCTCGATGTCCCGAGACATCATGTAGTCCCCTTCTTCCAGGTTCGCAATCACTGCTCTGAGTGACTCAATCTTGAATTTGAACCTCTGTATGTAAGTGTTCAAAGATTTTAGATTTAGAATCGGTCTCACCGAGCCGTCCGGCTTCGGTACCACAACAGTGTGGAATAATACCCCGTTCCCTGTTGCAGGAGGGGTACCTTGATTATCACCTGCTGGGAATACAGCTTGTGAATGGCTTCCAAAACTGTCTCCCTGTCAGAAGGAGACATCGGTAAAGCCGACTTTAGGAAACGGCGAGGGGGAGACGTCTCGAATTCTAATTTGTACCCCTGAGATATCACCTGAAGGATCCAGGGGTCTACTTGCGAGTGAGCCCACTGCGCGCTGAAATTCATTGAGACGGGCCCCCCACCGTGCCTGATTCTGCTTGTAAAGCCCCAGCGTCATACTGAGGGCTTGGCAGAGGCGGGAGAGGGTTTCTGTTCCTGGGAACTGGCTGATTTCTGCAGCCTTTTTCCTCTCCCTCTGTCACGGGGCAGAAATGAGGAACCTTTTGCCCGCTTGTCCACGAAAAGACTGCGCCTGATAATACGGCGTCTTCTCATGTTGCTTCCAAATGCCGTTTGAAATCCGCATCACCTGACCACTGTCGTGTCCATAACCCTCTACTGGTAGAAATGGACAACGCACTTAGACTTGATGCCAGTCGGCAAATATTCCGCTGTGCATCACGCATATATAGAAATGCATCTTTTAAATGCTCTATAGGCAAAAATATACTGTCCCTATCTAGGGTATCAATATTTTCAGTCAGGGAATCCGACCACGCCAACCCAGCACTGCACATCCAGGCTGAGGCGATTGCTGGTCGCAGTATAACACCAGTATGTGTGTAAATACATTTTAGGATACCCTCCTGCTTTCTATCAGCAGGATCCTTAAGGGCGGCCATCTCAGGAGAGGGTAGAGCCCTTACAAGCGTGTGAGCGCTTTATCCACCCTAGGGGGTGTTTCCCAACGCACCCTAACCTCTGGCGGGAAAGTATGTAATGCCAATAACATTTTAGAAATTATCAGTTGTTATCGGAGGAAAACCACGCATCATCACACACCTCATTTAATTTCTCAGATTCAGGAAAACTACAGGTAGTTTTTCCTCACCGAACATAATACCCCTTTTTGGTGGTACTCGTATTATCAGAAATGTGTAAAACATTTTTCATTGCCTCAATCATGTAACGTGTGGCCCTACTGGAAGTCACATTTGTCTCTTCACCGTCGACACTGGAGTCAGTATCCGTGTCGGCGTCTATATCTGCCATCTGAGGTAACGGGCGCTTTAGAGCCCCTGACGGCCTATGAGACGTCTGGACAGGCCCAAGCTGAGTAGCCGGCTGTCTCATGTCAACCACTGTCTTTTATACAGAGCTGACACTGTCACGTAATTCCTTCCAACAGTTCATCCACTCAGGTGTCGACCCCCTAGGGGGTGACATCACTATTACAGGCAATCTGCTCCGTCTCCACATCATTTTTCTCCTCATACATGTCGACACAAACGTACCGACATACAGCACACACACAGGGAATGCTCTGATAGAGGACAGGACCCCACTAGCCCTTTGGGGAGACAGAGGGAGAGTTTGCCAGCACACACCAGAGCGCTATATATATACAGGGATAACCTTATATAAGTGTTTTTCCCCTTATAGCTGCGTTATCTTTAATACTGCGCGTAATTAGTGCCCCCCCTCTCTTTTTTAACCCTTTCTGTAGTGTAGTGACTGCAGGGGAGAGCCAGGGAGCTTCCCTCCAACGGAGCTGTGAGGGAAAATGGCGCGAGTGTGCTGAGGAGATAGGCTCCGCCCCCTTATCGGCGGCCTTATCTCCCGTTTTTCTATGTATTCTGGCAGGGGTTAAATGCATCCATATAGCCCAGGAGCTATATGTGATGCATTTTTTGCCATCCAAGGTGTTTTTATTGCGTCTCAGGGCGCCCACCCCCAGCGCCCTGCACCCTCAGTGACCGGAGTGTGAAGTGTGCTGAGAGCAATGGCGCACAGCTACAGTGCTGTGCGCTACCTTGTTGAAGACAGGACGTCTTCTGCCGCCGATTTTCCGGACCTCTTCTGTCTTCTGGCTCTGTAAGGGGGCCGGCGGCGCGGCTCTGGGACCCATCCATGGCTGGGCCTGTGATCGTCCCTCTGGAGCTAATGTCCAGTAGCCTAAGAAGCCCAATCCACTCTGCACGCAGGTGAGTTCGCTTCTTCTCCCCTTAGTCCCTCGATGCAGTGAGCCTGTTGCCAGCAGGTCTCACTGAAAATAAAAAACCTAAAACTAAACTTTTCACTAAGCAGCTCAGGAGAGCCACCTAGTGTGCACCCTTCTCGGCCGGGCACAAAAATCTAACTGAGGCTTGGAGGAGGGTCATAGGGGGAGGAGCCAGTGCACACCAGGTAGTTCTAAAGCTTTACTTTTGTGCCCAGTCTCCTGCGGAGCCGCTATTCCCCATGGTCCTTACGAAGTCCCCAGCATCCACTTAGGACGTTAGAGAAAAACTATTAGGTTCAAATACAAAGTAATCACAAAACAGAAAGGGGGTAATTCAGACCTAATCGCTGCTGTGTGCTTTTGCACAGTGCGCGATCAGACCTGAACTGCGCATGCACCGCAATGCGCAGACGCGACGGACCGCAGCAACGGGGATCGCCGTCATTGGCGGGATTGTGCGAAGGATCCATTCGCACGGGCGCTCTCAAGGAAATTGACAGAAAGAGAGCGTTTGTGGGTGTCAACTGACCGTTTTAAGGGAATGTCCGGAAAAACGCAGGCGTGTTTGAAGGGAGGGTGTGTGACGTCAAATCCGGCCCAGATCAGCAGGAAACAATCGCAGCGGGTGAGAAAGTCCTCACTTGCACAGCGATTTAACTCTCACGCTGTAGGGGGCGACTATCTGATCAACGCAGCCCAGCGATCATGTCTGAATTACCCCCAAAGATCTGGTCTCTGCAGATTCCAAAATAGTAATAATAAGCAAGCACTGTTATGGATCACTTTTACATAGGGATGAGCGGGTTCGGTTCCTCGGAATCCGAACCCGCCCGAACTTCAGTTTTTTTTACACGGGGCCGAGCGACTTGGATCTTCCCGCCTTGCTCGGTTAACCCGAGCGCGCCCGAACGCCATCATCCCGCTGTCGGATTCTCGCGAGGCTCGGATTCTATCGCGAGACTCGGATTCTATATAAGGAGCCGCGCGTCGCCGCCATTTTCACACGTGCATTGAGATTCATAGGGAGAGGACGTGGCTGGCGTCCTCTCCGTTTATAGAGAAGAGAGTGAGACAGTAGAGAGAGACACAGTAGTAATTTTGGGGAGCATTAGGAGGAGTACTAGTAGTTACTTGCTGAAGTGATAGATAGTGTGACTGTATTATCTGACTTGTGGGGGAGACACTGACAGTGGGGAGCAGTTAGAGTCTGAGAGCAGGACTCAGGAGTACATATAACGTACAGTGCACACTTTTGCTGCCAGAGTGCCACACTGCCATTGTGACCACACTGACCACCAGTATAATATATATTGTGATTGTCTGCTTAGGAGTACTACTTGCAAGTTGCTGATAGTGTGACCAGTGACCTGACCACCAGTTTAATAATCACCACCAGTGAGTTTAATATATATATATATATATATATAAATGTATATAATATATATATAATATTGTATACCACCTACCCGTGGTTTTTTTTTTCTTTCTTCTTTATACATACTACTATAGTAGCTTACTGTAGCAGTCTGCGGTGCTGCTGAGCTGACAGTGTCCAGCAGGTCCGTCATCAGTCATTACATAATAAATATATATACCTGTCCGGCTGCAGTACTAGTGATATTATATATATATATATATATTGATTTCATCTCATTATCATCCAGTCTATATTAGCAGCAGACACAGTACGGTAGTCCACGGCTGTAGCTACCTCTGTGTCGGCAGTCGCTCGTCCATCCATAATTGTATACCACCTACCCGTGTTTTTTTTTTTCTTTCTTCTTTATACATACTACTATAGTAGCTTACTGTAGCAGTCTGCGGTGCTGCTGAGCTGACAGTGTCCAGCAGGTCCGTCATCAGTCATTACATAATAAATATATATACCTGTCCGGCTGCAGTACTAGTGATATTATATATATATATATATTGATTTCATCTCATTATCATCCAGTCTATATTAGCAGCAGACACAGTACGGTAGTCCACGGCTGTAGCTACCTCTGTGTCGGCAGTCGCTCGTCCATCCATAATTGTATACCACCTACCCGTTTTTTTTTTTCTTTCTTCTTTATACATACTACTATAGTAGCTTACTGTAGCAGTCTGCGGTGCTGCTGAGCTGACAGTGTCCAGCAGGTCCGTCATCAGTCATTACATAATAAATATATCTACCTGTCCGGCTGCAGTACTAGTGATATTATATATATATATATATATATATATATATATATTAATTTCATCTCATTATCATCCAGTCTATATTAGCAGCAGACACAGTACGGTAGTCCACGGCTGTAGCTACCTCTGTGTCGGCAGTCGCTCGTCCATCCATAATTGTATACCACCTACCCGTGGTTTTTTTCTTTTCTTTCTTCTCTATACATACTACTATAGTAGCTTACTGTAGCAGTCTGCGGTGCTGCTGAGCTGACAGTGTCCAGCAGGTCCGTCATCAGTCATTACATAATAAATATATCTACCTGTCCGGCTGCAGTACTAGTGTGATATAATATATATTGATTTCATCTCATTATCATCCAGTCTATATTAGCAGCAGACACAGTACGGTAGTCCACGGCTGTAGCTACCTCTGTGTCAGCAGTCGCTCGTCCATCCATAATTGTATACCACCTACCCGTGTTTTTTTTTTCTTTCTTCTTTATACATACTACTATAGTAGCTTACTGTAGCAGTCTGCGGTGCTGCTGAGCTGACAGTGTCCAGCAGGTCCGTCATCAGTCATTACATAATAAATATATCTACCTGTCCGGCTGCAGTACTAGTGTGATATAATATATATTGATTTCATCTCATTATCATCCAGTCTATATTAGCAGCAGACACAGTACGGTAGTCCACGGCTGTAGCTACCTCTGTGTCGGCAGTCGCTCGACCATCCATAATTGTATACCACCTACCCGTGGTTTTTTTTTTCTTTCTTCTTTATACATACAACTATAGTAGCTTACTGTAGCAGTCTGCGGTGCTGCTGAGCTGACAGTGTCCAGCAGGTCCGTCATCAGTCATTACATAATAAATATATATACCTGTCCGGCTGCAGTACTAGTGATATTATATATATATATATATATATATTGATTTCATCTCATTATCATCCAGTCTATATTAGCAGCAGACACAGTACGGTAGTCCACGGCTGTAGCTACCTCTGTGTCGGCAGTCGCTCGTCCATCCATAATTGTATACCACCTACCCATGGTTTTTTTTTCTTTTTTATACATACTACTATAGTAGCTTACTGTAGCAGTCTGCGGTGCTGCTGAGCTGACAGTGTCCAGCAGGTCCGTCATCAGTCATTACATAATAAATATATCTACCTGTCCGGCTGCAGTACTAGTGATATTATATATATATATATATATATATTGATTTCATCTCATTATCATCCAGTCTATATTAGCAGCAGACACAGTACGGTAGTCCACGGCTGTAGCTACCTCTGTGTCGGCAGTCGCTCGTCCATCCATAATTGTATACCACCTACCCGTGGTTTTTTTTTCTTTTTTATACATACTACTATAGTAGCTTACTGTAGCAGTCTGCGGTGCTGCTGAGCTGACAGTGTCCAGCAGGTCCGTCATCAGTCATTACATAATAAATATATCTACCTGTCCGGCTGCAGTACTAGTGATATTATATATATATATATATATATTGATTTCATCTCATTATCATCCAGTCTATATTAGCAGCAGACACAGTACGGTAGTCCACGGCTGTAGCTACCTCTGTGTCGGCAGTCGCTCGTCCATCCATAATTGTATACCACCTACCCGTGGTTTTTTTTTTCTTTCTTCTTTATACATACTACTATAGTAGCTTACTGTAGCAGTCTGCGGTGCTGCTGAGCTGACAGTGTCCAGCAGGTCCGTCATCAGTCATTACATAATAAATATATCTACCTGTCCGGCTGCAGTACTAGTGTGATATAATATATATTGGTTTCATCTCATTATCATCCAGTCTATATTAGCAGCAGACACAGTACGGTAGTCCACGGCTGTAGCTACCTCTGTGTCTTTTAGTTGTGCCTATTAAAATATGGAGAACAAAAATGTTGAGGTTCCAAAATTAGGGAAAGATCAAGATCCACTTCCACCTCGTGCTGAAGCTGCTGCCACTAGTCATGGCCGAGACGATGAAATGCCAGCAACGTCGTCTGCCAAGGCCGATGCCCAATGTCATAGTACAGAGCATGTAAAATCCAAAACACCAAATATCAGTAAAAAAAGGACTCCAAAATCTAAAATAAAATTGTCGGAGGAGAAGCGTAAACTTGCCAATATGCCATTTACCACACGGAGTGGCAAGGAACGGCTGAGGCCCTGGCCTATGTTCATGGCTAGTGGTTCAGCTTCACATGAGGATGGAAGCACTCAGCCTCTCGCTAGAAAACTGAAAAGACTCAAGCTGGCAAAAGCACCGCAAAGAACTGTGCTTTCTTCGAAATCCCAAATCCACAAGGAGAGTCCAATTGTGTCGGTTGCGATGCCTGACCTTCCCAACACTGGACGTGAAGAGCATGCGCCTTCCACCATTTGCACGCCCCCTGCAAGTGCTGGAAGGAGCACCCGCAGTCCAGTTCCTGATAGTCAGATTGAAGATGTCAGTGTTGAAGTACACCAGGATGAGGAGGATATGGGTGTTGCTGGCGCTGGGGAGGAAATTGACAAGGAGGATTCTGATGGTGAGGTGGTTTGTTTAAGTCAGGCACCCGGGGAGACACCTGTTGTCCGTGGGAGGAATAGGGCCGTTGACATGCCTGGTGAAAATACCAAAAAAATCAGCTCTTTGGTGTGGAAGTATTTCACCAGAAATGCGGACAACATTTGTCAAGCCGTGTGTTGCCTTTATCAAGCTGTAATAAGTAGGGGTAAGGACGTTAACCACTTCGGAACATCCTCCCTTATACGTCACCTGCAGCGCATTCATAATAAGTCAGTGACAAGTTCAAAAACTTTGGGCGACAGCGGAAGCAGTCCACTGACCAGTAAATCCCTTCCTCTTGTAACCAAGCTCACGCAAACCACCCCACCAACTCCCTCAGTGTCAATTTCCTCCTTCCCCAGGAATGCCAATAGTCCTGCAGGCCATGTCACTGGCAATTCTGACGAGTCCTCTCCTGCCTGGGATTCCTCCGATGCATCCTTGAGTGTAACGCCTACTGCTGCTGGCGCTGCTGTTGTTGCTGCTGGGAGTCGATGGTCATCCCAGAGGGGAAGTCGTAAGCCCACTTTTACTACTTCCACCAAGCAATTGACTGTCCAACAGTCCTTTGCGAGGAAGATTAAATATCACAGCAGTCATCCTGTTGCAAAGCGGATAAATGAGGCCTTGACAACTATGTTGGTGTTAGACGTGCGTCCGGTATTCGCCGTTAGTTCACAGGGAACTAGACAATTTCTTGAGGTAGTGTGCCCCCGTTACCAAATACCATCTAGGTTCCACTTCTCTAGGCAGGCGATACCGAGAATGTACACGGACGTCAGAAAAAGACTCACCAGTGTCCTAAAAAATGCAGTTGTACCCAATGTCCACTTAACCACGGACATGTGGACAAGTGGAGCAGGGCAGGGTCAGGACTATATGACTGTGACAGCCCACTGGGTAGATGTATGGACTCCCGCCGCAAGAACAGCAGCGGCGGCACCAGTAGCAGCATCTCGCAAACGCCAACTCTTTCCTAGGCAGGCTACGCTTTGTATCACCGGTTTCCAGAATACGCACACAGCTGAAAACCTCTTACAGCAACTGAGGAAGATCATCGTGGAATGGCTTACCCCAATTGGACTCTCCTGTGGATTTGTGGCATCGGACAACGCCAGCAATATTGTGTGTGCATTAAATATGGGCAAATTCCAGCACGTCCCATGTTTTGCACATACCTTGAATTTGGTGGTGCAGAATTTTTAAAAAAACGACAGGGAAGTGCAAGAGATGCTGTCGGTGGCCAGAAGAATTGCGGGACACTTTCGGCGTACAGGCACCACGTACAGAAGACTGGAGCACCACCAAAAACGCCTGAACCTGCCCTGCCATCATCTGAAGCAAGAAGTGGTAACGAGGTGGAATTCAACCCTCTATATGCTTCAGAGGTTGGAGGAGCAGCAAAAGGCCATTCAAGCCTATACAATTGAGCACGATATAGGAGGTGGAATGTACCTGTCTCAAGCGCAGTGGAGAATGATTTCAACGTTGTGCAAGGTTCTGCAACCTTTTGAACTTGCCACACGTGAAGTCAGTTCAGACACTGCCAGCCTGAGTCAGGTCATTCCCCTCATCAGGCTTTTGCAGAAGCTGGAGGCATTGAAGGAGGAGCTAAAAGGGAGCGATTCCGCTAGGCATGTGGGACTTGTGGATGGAGCCCTTAATTCGCTTAACAAGGATTCACGGGTGATCAATCTGTTGAAATCAGAGCACTACAGTTTGGCCACCGTGCTCGATCCTAGATTTAAAACCTACCTTGGATCTCTCTTTCCGGCAGACACAAGTCTGCTGGGGTTCAAAGACCTGCTGGTGACAAAATTGTCAAGTCAAGCGGAACGCGACCTGTCAACATCTCCTCCTTCACATTCTCCCGCAACTGGGGGTGCGAGGAAAAGGCTCAGAATTCCGAGCCCACCCGCTGGCTGTGATGCAGGGCAGTCTGGAGCGACTGCTGATGCGGACATCTGGTCCGGACTGAAGGACCTGACAACGATTACGGACATGTCGTCTACTGTCACTGCATATGATTCTCTCACCATTGAAAGAATGGTGGAGGATTATATGAGTGACCGCATCCAAGTAGGCACGTCAGACAGTCCGTACTTATACTGGCAGGAAAAAGAGGCAATTTGGAGGCCCTTGCACAAACTGGCTTTATTCTACCTAAGTTGCCCTCCCACAAGTGTGTACTCCGAAAGAGTGTTTAGTGCCGCCGCTCACCTTGTCAGCAATCTGCGTACGAGGTTACTTCCAGAAAATGTGGAGAAGATGATGTTCATTAAAATGAATTATAATCAATTCCTCCGTGGAGACATTGACCAGCAGCAATTGCCTCCACAAAGTACACAGGGAGCTGAGATGGTGGATTCCAGTGGGGACGAATTGATAATCTGTGAGGAGCGGGATGTACACGGTGATATATCGGAGGATGATGATGAGGTGGACATCTTGCCTCTGTAGAGCCAGTTTGTGCAAGGAGAGATTAATTGCTTCTTTTTCGGTGGGGGTCCAAACCAACCCGTCATTTCAGTCACAGTCGTGTGGCAGACCCTGTCACTGAAATGATGGGTTGGTTAAAGTGTGCATGTCCTGTTTATACAACATAAGGGTGGGTGGGAGGGCCCAAGGACAATTCCATCTTGCACCTCTTTTTTCTTTCATTTTTCTTTGCGTCATGTGCTGTTTGGGGAGTGTTTTTTGGAAGGGCCATCCTGCGTGACACTGCAGTGCCACTCCTAGATGGGCCAGGTGTTTGTGTCGGCCACTAGGGTCGCTTATCTTACTCACACAGCTACCTCATTGCGCCTCTTTTTTTCTTCTTTGCGTCATGTGCTGTTTGGGGAGTGTTTTTTGGAAGGGCCATCCTGCGTGACACTGCAGTGCCACTCCTAGATGGGCCAGGTGTTTGTGTCGGCCACTAGGGTCGCTTAGCTTACTCGCACAGCTACCTCATTGCGCCTCTTTTTTTCTTCTTTGCGTCATGTGCTGTTTGGGGAGTGTTTTTTGGAAGGGCCATCCTGCGTGACACTGCAGTGCCACTCCTAGATGGGCCAGGTGTTTGTGTCGGCCACTAGGGTCGCTTAGCTTACTCACACAGCTACCTCATTGCGCCTCTTTTTTTCTTCTTTGCGTCATGTGCTGTTTGGGGAGTGTTTTTTGGAAGGGCCATCCTGCGTGACACTGCAGTGCCACTCCTAGATGGGCCAGGTGTTTGTGTCGGCCACTAGGGTCGCTTATCTTACTCACACAGCTACCTCATTGTGCCTCTTTTTTTCTTCTTTGCGTCATGTGCTGTTTGGGGAGTGTTTTTTGGAAGGGCCATCCTGCGTGACACTGCAGTGCCACTCCTAGATGGGCCAGGTGTTTGTGTCGGCCACTAGGGTCGCTTATCTTACTCACACAGCTACCTCATTGCGCCTCTTTTTTTCTTCTTTGCGTCATGTGCTGTTTGGGGAGTGTTTTTTGGAAGGGCCATCCTGCGTGACACTGCAGTGCCACTCCTAGATGGGCCAGGTGTTTGTGTCGGCCACTAGGGTCGCTTAGCTTACTCACACAGCTACCTCATTGCGCCTCTTTTTTTCTTCTTTGCGTCATGTGCTGTTTGGGGAGTGTTTTTTGGAAGGGCCATCCTGCGTGACACTGCAGTGCCACTCCTAGATGGGCCAGGTGTTTGTGTCGGCCACTAGGGTCGCTTAGCTTACTCACACAGCTACCTCACTGCGCCTCTTTTTTTCTTTGCGTCATGTGCTGTTTGGGGAGTGTTTTTTGGAAGGGCCATCCTGCGTGACACTGCAGTGCCACTCCTAGATGGGCCAGGTGTTTGTGTCGGCCACTAGGGTCGCTTAGCTTAGTCATCCAGCGACCTCGGTGCAAATTTTAGGACTAAAAATAATATTGTGAGGTGTGAGGTATTCAGAATAGACTGAAAATGAGTGGAAATTATGGTTTTTGAGGTTAATAATACTTTGGGATCAAAATGACCCCCAAATTCTATGATTTAAGCTGTTTTTTAGGGTTTTTTTAAAAAAACACCCGAATCCAAAACACACCCGAATCCGACAAAAAAAATTCGGTGAGGTTTTGCCAAAACGCGGTCGAACCCAAAACACGGCCGCGGAACCGAACCCAAAACCAAAACCCGAAAAATTTCAAGTGCACATCCCTACAGTTTTACAGAGAACCCAGACGATTATCCAGCTCCATTGCAAGTTGTATACTGCCACTGTATAACTGTATATCTATGTACAGAGCGTATCCATACAGTACAGACACAGTGCTACGATTACACTGACTTCTAGCCCAGCTGTGCAGACCTCAGCCACACTACACAGAATACAGCTCTGCAGCAGCTCTTGCCTAAATAATGGTCACTTACTGACCAATAGTCCTCCCAATTTAGTTTATTAATATAACACTAATATTAGGACCCCCCCATCTGCCAGGTTGTGAGCATGTAGTATTGTCTTTCTCTCTGTTTCTCCTTCCCCATCTTCCCGCTGCTCCTCTTCTTTTGCCACCTTTTCTCTCTCTTGCCCTCTTTCTTCGCTTGCCCCTCTTTTCTCTCTTCCTTTCTTTTTTTATATTTAGATGATTGGATTTAATGTAATTTCAATTTAATGTACATTGGTTAAATGTATTTTGGTTTAATCTATCTGACAGAAAGGTTACAATCAAATTGGTAACAGCATTAAAGCAAGGTACGCAGGAATACCCTAGGTCATGGGCCGTGCCGGTCACCAGACAGCAGCCAGGTAGGGAAGCCGCTGCATCACTGCCAAGGCTCCATGTGCCATGGTGTGTGTATATTGTGAGAACTGGTCATTGTAGGGATTGGTTGGCTCTTAACAGAGCATCCTTCTATGGCGCGTGCTACCGGCCTGTGTATCTCTGTGCATTTCAGGGACACACAGGCTAGTAGTATAATAACTATGTGTTGCTTTTCTATGAAGATATACTATAATGTCTAATCAATGGATGGACACTATGAATAGGGCGTCAGACCCAGAGTAAGCAGTGATAACTATGTGACGATTGATGTGATTTCTGCATTATGTGGTTGAATATCAAAGCACTTAAAACTGGCTGGAAAGATACATTTGCCTTTTGTAGTGGAGTCCCAACTTTTGAGTATGTCACTGCAGGTTATTACTACCATATGTTTTGCAGGCCAAGCTTTCATCTCTGCTGTTCAAAAGAAGCTCTCTAAACACTATAACTTTTAACTTGTGACTCATGTTCTCTCTCGTTCCCATGCAGCTAGGAGCCAGGCCTGGCACTGATATTGACAAGTGAAATGAGGGATAGGAACAGAACAATAGAGAGGCGAGTGTGATGGACTGGAGTTCTAGTGAGAGAATTCACACATAGATGCTTATGCAGCACACTGCTTTGTTTTACACACTCTCCCGAGAGGGCCTGGTCTATTATTAGATGAGGCCTTGCCGCGGCCATCTGCACAGGCTTTGCTTATTTGGGCAGGCAAACAAACTCCTCCAGGGACAGGTTAACGAAATCCAATAATCAGAATTCAGGTCTGAAACATTTAGACATCCCAGATGCAATTAAATTGCTGGATGCTAAAACAATAGAAGTGTACTTAAATCCCAGAACAAATGAAATAGGATGAAAGCATGTCGTTACTGGAAAGGTTGGCCAACAATGCTCCCAAACACAGTATAATTAGCTGTGTCGTATGAGATGAGGGACAGGTATGGGAAAGTACTTATTGTTTTCAGCAGGTTGTATTGATAGCAGCAAACCAAAATAGGATACAATTAAGTCAGTGGTTCCCAAACTTTTTTGAATAACGGCTCCCTAGAGTATTGGGATTTTTTTCACAGCACCCCTAGGCCAAAAAATTCTTATTGAGAAATCAGAAAAAAATATTAAATTAAGTAAATTGTGCTTATATGTCATCCCTAGGTTCAGTTATGTAGTGAGGGGCAGGATTCACTTCTGTTTGTCCACATATTTTATGACTGGAAGCCACCAGCACTGGTTTTGTCTATTACATAAATTGTAAATAATTTAAATTGGTCCTGGACCACCAATCCAAAGCAAAAGCCCCGAGGCACCCCAGGTTGCCACGGCACACAGTTTGAGAACCACTGGCTTAAGTGTATGTAATAGGTGAACAATATTGTTATTGAGTCGGTATCTTCTATATCAACTTAAAGGAGATACCCATCTTTATTCGTCTATCAGGACTTGTGATTTTAACATGACATTAACTGTACTGTAATGTGGTACTTTTTGGCCATCTACTTTATGGAGCTGTATAAATCAATAGCCACTCATGGGGCAGTTCAGCAGTTTGTCCCAAGTGCTGAGAAACAAGGTCAATGTCTAATGTTGCCACACATTGGCCCAAGCAGACAGAATAGTTTCATATCTCTGGCCTCTTAGTGCAGTCAGATGATACCACACAGACATTACCAATAGTGATCATCTTAACACTACATTTACCAGCATGACTACTAGTGCACAGATCTATTGCAATTGGATTATGATCAGGCATCATGGTTATTTTGCCAACTGTGTAACAGCAGCCTGACTGCCTGATATCATTGCAGCATCTCTGGTCAGCACACCATGTACAGATGGAGCCACGCTCATCTTGGCTTCTCTGCTGCGCCTAGGTGCACCATGGTTTATTAGCATAAGCCTTTCATCTACTGTTCTCAGCAGCAGTACAAAACAGAGAACAATACATCAGGGGATTAAGTCATCACAGCAGAGGATTAAGTTATTACAGCAGGGGACTGAGTTCGACTGCCCTGGCTCACTTAATCCTATCGAAGGCAAAGATGAAGAGGGCTCCATCTGTACTTACCTTGTAGTGAAACCACCACCTCTGTGAGCTGCAATTGGCTGAGAACGATGCATGTTACCCAAAGTCAGCAGCATGTGTAAAGGCCCCCATACATCAGCAATTGACTGGGGCAATTTGCTGTTTTGCAGATGATTGTGCAAATAAATCTGCAGTGTATGGGGTTCATAGATCACAGATTCAGACAAACAATCAATTGGGATAGTTTAATCAGGTTGTCCAACATGTTGGATTTCACACATCAATTGGAGCAGTAGATTGCTAGTGTATGGTAACAATCAGCAGATTTGCAGACTGTTTCTAGTAAACTGATGAGCCTTTCAAGATTCTCAGATCTGTATTTGCTGAAAATGATAAGCAAATCACTGTAAAATATCTAATGCATGGGCGCAGATCGGTGGATTGGGGAATCTTTAAATCGGAGGAAAAATCTCAGAATCTGCAGATTGTTTTTTTTTGTGATTGCTGATGTATGGGGGCCTTTAGTCTGATCAAAGTGTTCTTCATCCTACTTTACACTACCTATGCCGTATCCATTTGTCTTACATGTACAACATTATGACATCTTTCCCTGCCTATTGTACATATCCTACCATTAAGAGATATCACCACAAAAATAAAACATGAATAGGAACCTTCTTGGACCACATAATTCATGATCATTTCTCTAGACCCCAAAAAGCTTGTTTCATTCTACATTAAATGACTGGGATGACTGAGTTTCTTCTCTAGGTGCATATAACACAGTGTTCTAAAAAGCTTGAAAAAGCATAACTGCGATATAAGATACATACCAAATTATAGAAGACCATTTACTTATACCGAGAAATAAAACATATACAGCAGTTCCAAACAGACCGGGGCAGATGACTTCCTCACCGCGGAACTGATCCATGTTATTCCCGCGTCAGCGCCGTTCACACAATGCCAACTCTTACAGATGAAATCATCTACTTGTACCGTAAACATGACTATAACAATGCTGTGTAAGAGAATGACCCGGGTTACCCATTCACACTGCTACGTAAACCTGGGTTCAACCCTGCAAGCTATCCGGATTAGATTTCCTTTTACACTGAGCTGTGACCTGGAATAACCCGGCAATAACTCGGGTTATTGCAGTGGTATAATAGGGGTATTAGACACATGCACAGTACACAGATGAAAATCGCACAATTGCAAAACAAAAAATGGGGTTTGCATACATCTCTGAATTAGACCTGTTATGAATGTTTCCGATGCTTAAAATATTGGAACCATCACTTTTTTCCCATTTAATTCCCATAGTCTTCAACAACAGAAGAATATATGTATTGGTAATGTTTATCTGCAAGTCCCTCCCCTATTGTTGCATCATTTTCATTAAATGTTTTATTTACCTCCATAATCTTTTACAGGGGAGCTACAACTGAACTCATGTAAATTCACATCACATACTGTATGAAAAGATCAGGGGAGTTTCTAATATGTAGTTCACAACCTAAAATTAAGTGACTGTAAATCAAACAATTCCCTTCCTAAATGCAGCATTTCAAAATCCAAGCATACAGTAAATCACACTGTGACAATAGCAAGCTAGGTGGCGATAGTGAGACATGGTTTCAGTGTGGGGCTGGAGGGATTCATCCACACAGGGAAGAAAAAGGGAATGTAACCACAGCTAAGTGCTGCTTTGTCCAGATGGGGTTGTGGTAGGTATGGGCATTGGTGGATTAACCATTGATCGTCATTATTGGTAATTAACGGCAACGATCATCACTTCTCTATTACTCACAAGGCTGTGGACAATCAGAGGTGCAGGCGGAGCTTCATGGGTCACATTGGGGAAGGCAAACCTAGGATATGTGACTCAGTACCAAATAACCCCTCAAAATAGCACTTAGGGGCTCTGAACCACTGATGGTGGGGAACCAATAGATCTCCCACCATCGATGACAAAACCATCTGCCATTGGAGGATATTCATCAATGGCCAATCCTAGGCTGTGGTAGTCCAGTCAGGCTGCCCTGTGGAGATAATCCAAGTGTGACTGTGGCAGCCACAGAGCCCAGTGAGTCAGGGGAACAGGAGGCAGGGTGGACAATAAAACTCTGAGACTCTGTTTGCGTGAGGCTATGGAAGTCAAGCCAAGCCCGGAGGCCAGTGTCCAGATTTGCAGACCGTGAGACTTTTATGAAGTTGGTAGACTAGCTGCACAATATAGTTAGGGTTCAAGAAGTAAAGTAATGTCCTGAATGGGGGCTAGATTTTGGTTATTTTGTTGCTGCATGCTGACAACAGTAAAGCACCAACAATCAGATTGTTCACTTGATCAAAGAAGCTGCGTGTGGACCTTCATTTGAGCACCTAACACTGACACTCTACTGAGCTAAAATACCCCAGATCGTCACAGACACATATAGAAAGAACACTGTAACACATTAACATACAGGATGCAAAACAGTTTGTTAAAATACAAGCAGAAAGTTCTACAAATGATGACATGTCCTCCTCAATCACCTGATCTCAATACCATTGAGAAACTCTGGGTTGAATTAGACAGAAAAGTTTGTGTAATGGCTCCAACAAATACTAAAAACTTATGTCTTAGTGAAGCCTTAGTGAAGCCTGGAAAGGCAAAACTTTAGAAAAGTTGGAGTCTCGAATGGCCAAATTATGTGAGGCAGTGAAACGCGCCAAAGGAGGACACATTGATGAAAGCCAAATTTAATCTGAAATTTGTTATACTATAAAATTATAAATAATTTTGATGATGTTTAACAACAATATCATGTGCAACATTATTATGAATAAATATTTTAATAATTTCACTACATTTTGTCTTTTATTAACAATTGTTTTCCTTGGCCAAAGACTTTTGCATGCTAGTGAATTATTGTCTTAATTATGTTAATTATGCTATAAATATGACACTATAGATTTGGTACACAAATGGCTTTTTACTGTAATTATTTGTTGAATTGCAAAACTGTAAATGTTCTTGTTTAGGAAATTTTGAATCAATAAATAGCGTAAAAAAAAAAGTATTACAATGCATTATAATGAATGTCATCAATCTCATCTTATTCTAAGAGTAGTAGGAAATTATTATACTCTGCATAAATTGCTCACACAGTATATATGGGCAAATCCAGTGTGTGAATTGGCTACATACATGTTATCAAAATGGACGAACCCAGCTATTCAACATTTAAAATGAACGACTGGGCAGTTAAGTGTTCTGACTCACTGAACACACATATACTGGCAGAAGTAGTCACTAACCAATCAGGTTTTTGTCAGTCCCAATAAACATCAGATTGGCACTTATGTGATGTTGGTTGGGAGTGGGAGTACTGTAGTTCTGTGGCGCAGAAAACTGACTTATAAATGCTGAGAGGGGAGAAGACACCATCCGCTATACTAAACTGTCACTCCGGATACAGCCATGACTATTGTGAACATTTTTGAGGTGTAGAAAACAATATTGTGTTTACTATTTAGCATTAATTCTGTATCTCACAATACAAATGTGAGACGCAACTTCCACTGCTGCGGAAAAATGAACTGAAGATCTGGAGACATTTTTCTATCAATAAACCTAAATATGGTTAGGTGTATGTGGTCATTTAATGTATACAAAATAAATATATACTTTATTTAGGAAGGAAAGAATGGGAAAAATCGGAGGAGGGGTAGCAATATATGTTAAAAAAAAGCATAAATACTACCTGAATACAAAGTATTGAAGAAACAACTGAGGCCCTTTGGGTGACCATAGAAACAGGGGAAAAGTCGATTATTCGTATTGGCGTGATATACAGGCCACCAGGTCAGGAAGAGGAACTGGACAAGAACCTATTGCAGGACATAACTAAAATGGCATTAAAAGAGGAGGTAATAATCAAGGGAGACTTTAATCTTCCTGTTCCACTAGAAGTAGGGACATTTTAAATTCCCTTCAGGGAGCATCCCTCCACCAATTGGTGAGGGAGCCCACTCGGAAAGACGCAATAATAGACTTAATACTTACAAATGGAGACAGAATATCGGATGTAAAAGTGGGTGAAAATCTGGGATCCAGTGATCATCAAGCAGTATGGTTCAGCATAAAAACAGAGACTGACTTATCCCATGCAAAAACAAAAGGTGTTGGATTTTAGGAAGGCTGATTTTGTAGGGATGGGAAAATGTGTAAGCGATTCTTTAGCAGACTGGAATAACTTGGAAGCAGTGCAGGAGAGTTGGGAAACATTAAAAAGTGCAACATTAAAGGTAACAAACCTTTGTATCAAAAGTGTTCGGAAAAATACAAGGAAAAGGAAGCCAGTGTGGTTTGCGAAAGAAGTAGCAAATATTGTGAAAGCAAAAAAATTAGATTTTACTCACCGGCAAATTTATTTCTCGTAGTGGATGCTGGGGACTCCGTAAGGACCATTGGGAATAGACGGGCTCCGCAGGAGACTGGGCACTCTAAGAAAGATTAAGTACTACTGGTGTGCACTGGCTCCTCCCTCTATGCCCCTCCTCCAGACCTCAGTTAAGGAAACTGTGCCAGGAAGAGCTGACATTACAAGGAAAGGATTTTGGAATCCAGGGTAAGACTCATACCAGCCACACCAATCACACCGTATAACTTGTGATAACTTACCCAGTCAACAGTATGAACAACAACAGAGCATCAACGTAACCCTTTATTAAGCAATAACTATATACACGTATTGCAGAAAGTCCGCACTTGGGACGGGCGCCCAGCATCCACTACGGACTACGAGAAATAGATTTACCGGTGAGTAAAATCTTATTTTCTCTAACGTCCTAGTGGATGCTGGGGACTCCGTAAGGACCATGGGGATTATACCAAAGCTCCCAAATGGGCGGGAGAGTGCGGATGACTCTGCAGCACCGAATGGGCAAACACAAGGTCCTCCTCAGCCAGGGTATCAAACTTGTAGAACTTAGCAAATGTGTTTGAACCCGACCAAGTAGCTGCTCGGCAAAGCTGTATTGCCGAGACCCCTCGGGCAGCCGCCCAAGAAGAGCCCACTTTCCTTGTGGAATGGGCTTTCACTGATTTTGGATGTGGCAATCCAGCCGCAGAATGAGCCTGCTGAATCGTGCTACAGATCCAGCGAGCAATAGTTTGCTTTGAAGCAGGAGCACCCAGCTTGTTGGATGCATACAGGATAAACAGCGAGTCAGTCTTCCTGACTCCAGCCGTCCTGGCTACATAGATCTTCAAAGCCCTGACTACATCAAGCAACTTGGAATCCTCCAAGTCACGAGTAGCCGCAGGCACCACAATAGGTTGGTTCAAATGAAAAGATGATACCACTTTCGGCAGAAATTGCGGACGAGTCCGTAATTCTGCCCTGTCCATATGGAAAACCAGATAGGGGCTTTTACATGACAAAGCCGCCAATTCTGACACACGCCTAGCCGAAGCTAAGGCCAATAGCATGACCACCTTCCACGTGAGATACTTTAGCTCCACGGTCTTAAGTGGCTCAAACCAGTGGGATTTCAGGAAACCCAACACCACGTTAAGATCCCAAGGTGCCACTGGTGGCACAAAAGGGGGCTGAATATGCAGCACTCCCTTAACAAACGTCTGAACTTCAGGAAGAGAAGCCAGTTCCTTTTGAAAGAAAATGGATAGGGCCGAAATCTGGACCTTTATGGACCCCAACTTCAGGCCCATAGTCACTCCAGACTGTAGGAAGTGCAGGAACCGGCCCAGCTGGAATTCCTCTGTAGGGGCCTTCCTGGCCTCACACCAGGCAACATATTTTCGCCATATACGGTGATAGTGTTTTGCTGTCACGTCCTTCCTAGCCTTTATCAGCGTAAGAATAACATCATCCGGAATGTCGTTTTACGCTAGGATCCTGCGTTCAACCGCCATGCCGTCAAACGCAGCCGCGGTAAGTCTTGGAACAGACAGGGCCCCTGTTGCAACAGGTCCTGTCTGAGAGGCAGAGGCCATGGGTCCTCTGTGAGCATTTCTTGCAGTTCCGGGTACCAAGTCATTCTTGGCCAATCTGGAACAATGAGTATTGTTCTCACTCCTCTTTTTCTTACGATTCTCAGCACCTTGGGTATGAGAGGAAGAGGAGGAAACACATAGACCGACTGGAACACCCACGGTGTTACCAGGGCGTCCACAGCTATCGCCTGAGGGTCTCTTGACCTGGCGCAATACCTTTGTAGCTTTTTGTTGAGACGGGACGCCATCATGTCCACCTGTGGCAGTTCCCATCGATTTGTAATCTGAGTGAAGACTTCGTGATGAAGTCCCCACTCTCCCGGGTGGAGGTCGTGCCTGCTGAGGAAGTCTGCTTCCCAGTTGTCCACTCCCGGAATGAACACTGCTGACAGTGCTAGCACGTGATTCTCCGCCCAACGAAGAATCCTTCTGCCATCGCCACTCTGCTTCTTGTGCCGCCCTGGCGGTTTACATGAGCCACTGCGGTTATGTTGTCTGACTGAATCAGCACCGGTTGGTTGCGAAGCAGAGGCTCCGCTTGACTCAGGGCGTTGTATATGGCCCTTAGTTCCAGGATATTTATGTGCAGACAAGCCTCCTGACTTGTCCACAACCCTTGGAAGTTTCTTCCCTGAGTGACTGCCCCCCATCCTCGGAGGCTCGCATCCGTGGTCACCAGGACCCAGTCCTGTATGCCGAACCTGCGGCCCTCGAGAAGGTGAGCACTCTGCAGCCACCACAGAAGAGACACCCTGGCCCTCGGGGACAGGGTGATCAGCCGATGCATCTGAAGATGCGATCCGGACCACTTGTCCAACAGATCCCACTGAAAGATCCTCGCATGGAACCTGCCGAAGGGAATGGCTTCGTATGATGCCACCATCTTTCCCAGGACTCGCGTGCAGCGATGCACCGACACCTGTTTCGGTTTTAAGAGGTCTCTGACTAGAGTCACGAGCTCTTGAGCCTTCTCCGCCGGGAGAAACACCTTCTTCTGGTCCGTGTCCAGAATCATGCCCAGAAAAGGCAGACGCGTAGTAGGAATCAGCTGCGACTTTGGAATATTCAGAATCCAGCAGTGCTGTTGCAACACTTCCTGAGAGTGTGCTACGCTGATTAGCAATTGCTCTCTGGACCTCGCCTTTATGAGGAGATCGTCCAAGTATGGGATAATTGTGACTCCTTGTTTTCGAAGGAGCACCATCATTTCTGCCATTACCTTGGTAAATATTCTCGGTGTCGTGGAGAGCCCAAACGGCAACGTCTGGAATTGGTAATGACAGTCCTGTACCACAAATCTGAGGTACTCCTGATGAGGTGGATAAATGGGGACATGCAAGTAAGCATCCTTGATGTCCAGAGACACCATAAAATCCCCCTCTTCCAGGCTTGCAATGACCGCTCTGAGCGATTCCATTTTGAACTTGAATCTTTTCAGATAAATGTTCAAGGATTTTAAATTAAATATGGGTCTGACCGAACCGTCCGGTTTCGGTACCACAAACATTGTGGAATAGTATCCTCTTCCTTGTTGAAGGAGGGGAACTTTCACCACCACCTGCTGGAGATATAACTTGTGAATTGCCGCTAACACTACTTCCCTTTCTATGGGGGAAGCTGGCAGGGCCGATTTGAGGTAACGGCGAGGGGGCATCACTTCGAATTCCAGCTTGTATCCCTGAGACACAATCTGTATAGCCCAGGGATCTACCTGTGAGCGAACCCACTGGTGGCTGAAATTTCAGAGACGCGCCCCCACTGCTCCTGGCTCCCCCTGTGGAGCCCCAGCGTCATGCGGTGGATTTAGTGGAAGCCGGGGAGGACTTCTGTTCCTGGGAACTAGCTGTATGGTGCAGCTTCTTTCCTCTACCCCTGCCAAGAAAGGACGCACCTCTGACCTTCTTGCTTCTCTGTGATCGAAAGGACTGCATTTGGTAATACGGTGCTTTCTTAGGCTGTGAGGGAATATATGGCAAAAAGTTTGAATTCCCAGCCGTAGCTGTGGAAACTAGGTCCGAGAGACCGTCCCCAAACAATTCCTCACCCTTGTAAGGTAACACCTCCATGTGCTTTTTGGAGTCGGCATCCCCTGTCCATTGCCGAGTCCCAGAGGCGTCACAAGGGGGGTGCGGCCCACACCCAGGTGTCACTTCCAAGGGGTGACACCAAAAAGAGCCACACTCACACCCGCTCCCCACTCTGCTGACAGACACTTGTTATGTCGGCCCGACACATACGCGGGGAATGAAGAGAGCGCTGCTGCAAAGAGTGAGTGACTCACTCTGCAGCGCCGCGGCCGCCGGATCCTGGTCTGCTCCTTCATAAGCGGCTGTGCATACTCCCCCGGCTCCCAGCCCTCCCGTGATGCAGACACCGCGCCAGCGCCATCCATTAAATGCACCCGCCCGTTGCCCGCACTGTACAGACCTCTCTCCGGCCCCCGCTCACTTTCACCTCCCACTTCCCAATGCACGCCACCCCCGCAAGTCACTGCCGCCTTAAGCTGGCCGTAGGTAGCAGTGCGGGGGCAGCTTGGTACAGGAGGGTGGCGGAGTTTCTGCACATGAAATGACCATGAGTCTTGCTGGAGGACGCTGCTACCACTGCCCGGGCACTGCCTGACCTTGACAGCTGGGCACACATGCTCTGCAACCCAGGCACCTGGATGGAGGTGGAAATGAATGACTGCCCACTCCCTGCTGCTTTGGGGCTGCACGGAGAGGGTTACTATGGATCTCACCTGATCCCCCTGCCTGATGGAGGGCCAGCCCGTGGTTACACCTGAAGGACACCTGCAGAGATCCCTGGAGCTGGTGACCCCACCCATTCTGCGGACCACCAGACCACTAGGACTAGCAGAGCTTCCCTCCAGGGTCAATCCAATGGGCACTCTATCATCCCTCCAATGTGAGTATGCAGCAGGTCCACTATTTCAGAAAAAATATATTTGACTAAGTAAAACAAATGTATTTGATATTGAAAACGTTTTCTTTGGGTAATTTAAGACGACTTAATACCCCTTTTCCACTAGCTCCTTAAAACACGGGTAAATGCGCATGCACGGGGGCGCGCATTTACCCGTATTTTTCCCTAGTGGAAAAGGGTCCCCCTGCAAATTCCCGGATCAAGTGATCTGGGAATCATACCTGGGTATCTTGCCGGGTTGAATACGTGTTCAACCTGGTAAGCTGTCTAGTGTGAACAGGAGCCGTTCACAGTGTATAGGGAGGGCGGCGCTGGGAGATCATGTGATCTCCCAGCGCCGCCCCTGCCGCGTCAGTAGCAGCGTCACCAACCTGGCAATATGCCGGGTTGGTGAGCGCTGTGGGAAAGGGGGCTGTAGCACGGGTCGCAGCCGTGTCAGGCGACACGGCTGCGACCTGTGCTACAGTGGAAAAGGGGTATTATTGGGCGATTCTCCGTGATGCATGGACAGCTACACAAATTCACAAATTCAAACATGCTTCTCTAAAATACCAAGATTTTAGTGGGTCTTAAGTTATAGGGGGTCATTCCGAGTTGATCGCTCGCTAGCAGTTTTTAGCAGCCATGCAAACACTACGCTGCCGCCCTCTGGAAGTGTATTTTAGCTTAGCAGAAGTGCGAACGTTTTTATCGCAGAGTGCCTGAAACTACACACAAATTTTTGCAGAGTAGCTCAAAACCTACTCAGCGCTTGCGATCACTTCAGACTGTTCAGTTTCGGATTTGACGTTGCACACCCGCCCAGCGTTCGCCCAGCCACGCCTGCATTTTCCCTGGCACGCCTGCGTTTTTCCGAACACTCCCTGAAAACGGTCATTTGCCATCCAGAAACGCCCACTTCATGTCAATCACTCTGTGGCAACCAGTGCGACTCAAATGCATCGCTAGACCCTGTGCAAAACTGCATCGTTCATTGTGCCCGTACATTGCGCCGTATACGCATGTGCAGTGACGTTTTTTAGCCTGATCGCTGTGAACAAATGCAGCTAGCGATCAACTCGGAATGACCACTAAGCATTTAAGTTTTCAAATAACAAAAATCTCTTAACAGACCACTTTAAAAGGAAATATTTTTTTAAAGCGTGTGACTTTATGTTCACTTTCTGAAATATCACCCCAATTTATTGGTTCAAATAATGATCAGAAGCAATTATATTTAGTAAAACATTACTATAGATTCGGTGTGGTGTGATACGGGAGGAGCTCAATGGGGGTGGGGGGGAGGGGGGGGGAGTGACACCATGGGTTTCCCCACCGGGTGACACCAACTCTAGTGACGCCTCTGCCGAGTCCACAGGACCCTTCTGGCAGAAATTGACATTGCATTTATTCTAGAGCCCAGTAGGCAAATGTCCCTCTGGGCATCCCTCATATATAGGACAGCGTCTTTTATATGCCCCAGGGTCAGTAAAATGGTATCCTTGTCTAAGGTATCCATTTCCTCAGACAGATTATCTGTCCATGCTGCTACAGCACTACACATCCAGGCCGACGCAATTGCCGGCCTCAGTATAGTACCTGAGTGTGTATAAACAGACTTCAGGATGGCAGGGCCACCTTTTTAGATAAGCGTGTCAGAGCTTTATCTACCCTAGGGGAGGATTCCCAACGCATCCTGTCTTTTGGCGGGAAAGGGTACGCCATAAGTAACCTTTTGGAAATCAGCACTTTCTTATCGGGGGAATCCCACGCTTTTTCACATAATTCATTTAATTCATGTGAAGGGGGAAAAGTCACCTCTTGCTTTTTCTCCCCATACATATACACTCTTTTGTCAGGAACAGAGTTTTAATCATGTAGCGGATGGCTTTTGCCATTTTAGGCTACAATTTTGCATCATCGTCATCGACACTGGAGTCAGAATCCGTGTCGATATCTGTGTCAACCATTTTGGATAGTGGGCGCTTCTGAGACCCTGACGGCCTCTGCACTGTAGGATCAGGCATGGGCTGAGACCCCGACTGTCCCAAGGCATCAGCTTTATCCAACCTTTTATGTAAGGAGTTTACATTATCATTTAACACCTTCCACATATCCATCCAATCAGGTGTCGGCGCCGTCGGCGGAGACACGTCATTCATCTGTACTTGCTCTGCCTCCACATAGCCCTCTTCGTCAAACATGTCGACACACGCGTACCGACACACCACACACACAGGGGATGCTCTATATGAGGACAGGACCCCCACAAGGCCTTTTGGAGAGACAGAGAGAGAGTATGCCAGCACACACCCCAGCGCTATATGACCCAGGAATCACACAGTAACTTAGTGTTTACCCAGTAGCTGCTCTATATATATTAAATGCGCTAAATTTATGTGCCCCCCCCCTCTCTTTTTACCCTTTCTACCGTGAGTCTGCAGGGGAGAGCCTCAGTCTGGGGAGCTTCCTCTCAGCGGAGTTGTGGAGAGAAAATGGCGCTGGTGAGTGCTGAGGAAGAAGGCCCCGCCCCCTCAGCGGCGGGCTTCTGTCCCGCGATTTTGTGTAAAATTAATGGCAGGGGCTCATGCATATAACAGTGTCCAACTGTATATATGCTGCTTTCGCCAGGAGGTATCTAATTGCTGCCCAGGGCGCCCCCCCCCCTGCGCCCTGCACCCTACAGTGACCGGAGTGTGTGGGTTAGTGTGGGCGCAATGGCGCACAGCTGCAGTGCTGTGCGCTACCTCATATGAAGACAGGAGTCTTCTGCCGCCGATTTCGACGTCTTCTTTCTTCAACCCGCCGGCTTCTGACTTCTGGCTCTGCGAGGAGGACGGCGGCGCGGCTCTGGGAACGGACGATAAGGTCAGGTCCTGTGTTCGATCCCTCTGGAGCTAATGGTGTCCAGTAGCCTAAGAAGCGCAACCCAGCCGCTGTTAGTAGGTTTGCTTCTCTCCCCTCAGTCCCTCGTAGCAGAGAGTCTGTTGCCAGCAGAAGCTCTCTGAAAATAAAAAACCTAACTAAAATACTTTCTTATTAGCAAGCTCAGGAGAGCTCACTAAAAGCACCCAGCTCTGGCCGGGCACAGATTCTAACTGAGGTCTGGAGGAGGGGCATAGAGGGAGGAGCCAGTGCACACCAGTAGTACTAAATCTTTCTTACAGTGCCCAGTCTCCTGCGGAGCCCGTCTATTCCCCATGGTCCTTACGGAGTCCCCAGCATCCACTAGGACGTTAGAGAAAGATGGCTTTTAGGAAATATAAGCAGACACAAAAAAATTAAGACAAAGAGATATATCTTGTTAGACAGGAGGAGACTAAAAAGGTAATGAGATGTGCAAAGGCACAAGCTGAGGAAAAAATGGCCCAGTCAGCGAGTAAAGGAGGCAAAACTTTTTTTTTAGGTATACAAGCGAAAGGAGAAAAACAAAAGGCGGAATAATAAAACTAAAGACAGAGACTGGGAGTCTTGTTGAAGGAGACAATGTAATAGCAGATCATCTTAATTATTTTTGCTCAATGGGGGTAATTCCGAGTTGATCGCAGCAGGAATTTTTTTAGCAGTTGGGCAAAACCATGTGCAGTGCAGGGGAGGCAGATTTAACATGTGCAGAGAGAGTTAGATTTGGGTGTGGTGTGTTCAATCTGCAATCTAAATTGCAGTGTAAAAATAAAGCAGCCAGTATTTACCCTGCACATAAACAAAATAACCCACCCAAATCTAACTCTCTCTGCAAATGTTATATCTGCCCCCCCTGCAGTGCACATGGTTTTGCCCAACTGCTAAAAAATTTCCTGCTGCGATCAACTCAGAATGAGGGCCAATATTCACTACTGAAAGAGGGGAAGAGGCCACAGTTAAGTTGCAGGGATATTCAGGAAAATGAAGCAAGTACATTTACATAGGAGAAGGTCATAACAGTACTCTCAAAGCTGACAGTGGACAAATCTATGGGGCCATATGGGATACATCCAAGGATACTAAAAGAAATTAGGGGCAGATGTTTTAACCTGGAGAAGGTATAAGGAAGTGATAAACCAGTGATATGTGCAAGGTGCTAAATGCACAAACCAATCAGCTCCTAACTGTTAATTTACATATTGGAGCTGATTGGCCGGTTCGTTTATCACCTTGCACATATCACTGGTTTATCACTTCCTTATGCCTTCTCCAGGTTAATACATCTGCCCCTCAAAGAGGTGCTGGTAACACCATTGACATAATTATTCAAACCAGTCATTAGCTACAGGAGTAATTCCAGAGCGTACGTAGTCCCACTGCACAAAAGTGGAAGCATGAAGAGGCAAACAACTACAGACTGGAGAGTTTTACATCAGTAGTAGGGAAATTGATGGAAACACTCTTAAAAGAAAGAGTTGTAGATTATCTCAAATCCAGCAATTTACAGGATCCCAAACAGCATGGATTCACTGGGGGGAGATCATGTCTGTCAGGAATCTGCATTCTCCATCGCATCACTTACTGTGGAACTACAGGTTCCAGCAGTTCAGTTCAGTTCCAGTTTTCAGTCTACTGCAGCCTGGAGTACACAGTGCTTCTAGTTAACAGCATTTACTCCCGGTGCACTACTGAGCCCAGCCAGCAATCAGCAGAGCATTGCAGAATTACTCTCCTGATGAATCATTAGCTTCAGCTAACTCACAGCTGATCTGAACACCCAATCCAGCGGGGTGTGTTCTCACAGAGATGCAACATCCAATCATCACAGACCAAGGGGTATAAACTCCAGTTCCTGGCTCAGTCTCATCGCCTTGGACAACGCGTCACATCCTTTGAACAGGCGTCTCCTGTCTTCAGTCTTCTGTCTGCAGAGATTCCCCAGTGTATTGGACCTGTGGAACTACAGGTTCCAGCTGTTCCATTCCAGTTCTGTTTCCAGTTCCAGTCTGCAATCCCCTGTTTCCAGCGATCTCCTATTTCTGGCATTTCCAAGTTGTTTCCCTGTTCCAGTGTTCCTGTGGAACTACAAACTCCAGCCGCAGCCTGCCACAGTTCATCAGCAGTAAGAGACTCTCCTCAGGTGTTATTCATTGCCTAACTTGTGCACCTTATTACTAGAGATGAGCGCCTGAAATTTTTCGGGTTTTGTGTTTTGGTTTTGGGTTCGGTTCCGCGGCCGTGTTTTGGGTTCGAACGCGTTTTGGCAAAACCTCACCGAATTTTTTTTGTCGGATTCGGGTGTGTTTTGGATTCGGGTGTTTTTTTCAAAAAACACTAAAAAACAGCTTAAATCATAGAATTTGGGGGTCATTTTGATCCCAAAGTATTATTAACCTCAAAAACCATAATTTACACTCATTTTCAGTCTATTCTGAATACCTCACACCTCACAATATTATTTTTAGTCCTAAAATTTGCACCGAGGTCGCTGTGTGAGTAAGATAAGCGACCCTAGTGGCCGACACAAACACCGGGCCCATCTAGGAGTGGCACTGCAGTGTCACGCAGGATGTCCCTTCCAAAAAACCCTCCCCAAACAGCACATGACGCAAAGAAAAAAAGAGGCGCAATGAGGTAGCTGTGTGAGTAAGATTAGCGACCCTAGTGGCCGACACAAACACCGGGCCCATCTAGGAGTGGCACTGCAGTGTCACGCAGGATGGCCCTTCCAAAAAACCCTCCCCAAACAGCACATGACGCAAAGAAAAAAAGAGGCGCAATGAGGTAGCTGTGTGAGTAAGATTAGCGACCCTAGTGGCCGACACAAACACCGGGCCCATCTAGGAGTGGCACTGCAGTGTCACGCAGGATGTCCCTTCCAAAAAACCCTCCCCAAACAGCACATGACGCAAAGAAAAAAAGAGGCGCAATGAGGTAGCTGTGTGAGTAAGATTAGCGACCCTAGTGGCCGACACAAACACCGGGCCCATCTAGGAGTGGCACTGCAGTGTCACGCAGGATGTCCCTTCCAAAAAACCCTCCCCAAACAGCACTTGACGCAAAGAAAAAAAGAGGCGCAATGAGGTAGCTGACTGTGTGAGTAAGATTAGCGACCCTAGTGGCCGACACAAACACCGGGCCCATCTAGGAGTGGCACTGCAGTGTCACGCAGGATGTCCCTTCCAAAAAACCCTCCCCAATCAGCACATGATGCAAAGAAAAAGAAAAGAAAAAAGAGGTGCAAGATGGAATTAACCTTGGGCCCTCCCACCCACCCTTATGTTGTATAAACAAAACAGGACATGCACACTTTAACCAACCCATCATTTCAGTGACAGGGTCTGCCACACGACTGTGACTGATATGACGGGTTGGTTTGGACCCCCCCCAAAAAAGAAGCAATTAATCTCTCCTTGCACAAACTGGCTCTACAGAGGCAAGATGTCCACCTCATCTTCACCCTCCGATATATCACCGTGTACATCCCCCTCCTCACAGATTATCAATTCGTCCCCACTGGAATCCACCATCTCAGCTCCCTGTGTACTTTGTGGAGGCAATTGCTGCTGGTCAATGTCTCCGCGGAGGAATTGATTATAATTCATTTTAATGAACATCATCTTCTCCACATTTTCTGGATGTAACCTCGTACGCCGATTGCTGACAAGGTGAGCGGCGGCACTAAACACTCTTTCGGAGTACACACTTGTGGGAGGGCAACTTAGGTAGAATAAAGCCAGTTTGTGCAAGGGCCTCCAAATTGCCTCTTTTTCCTGCCAGTATAAGTACGGACTGTGTGACGTGCCTACTTGGATGCGGTCACTCATATAATCCTCCACCATTCTATCAATGTTGAGAGAATCATATGCAGTGACAGTAGACGACATGTCCGTAATCGTTGTCAGGTCCTTCAGTCCGGACCAGATGTCAGCATCAGCAGTCGCTCCAGACTGCCCTGCATCACCGCCAGCGGGTGGGCTCGGAATTCTGAGCCTTTTCCTCGCACCCCCAGTTGCGGGAGAATGTGAAGGAGGAGATGTTGACAGGTCGCGTTCCGCTTGACTTGACAATTTTGTCACCAGCAGGTCTTTCAACCCCAGCAGACTTGTGTCTGCCGGAAAGAGAGATCCAAGGTAGGCTTTAAATCTAGGATCGAGCACGGTGGCCAAAATGTAGTGCTCTGATTTCAACAGATTGACCACCCGTGAATCCTTGTTAAGCGAATTAAGGGCTGCATCCACAAGTCCCACATGCCTAGCGGAATCGCTCCCTTTTAGCTCCTTCAATGCCTCCAGCTTCTTCTGCAAAAGCCTGATGAGGGGAATGACCTGACTCAGGCTGGCAGTGTCTGAACTGACTTCACGTGTGGCAAGTTCAAAGGGCATCAGAACCTTGCACAACGTTGAAATCATTCTCCACTGCACTTGAGACAGGTGCATTCCACCTCCTATATCGTGCTCAATTGTATAGGCTTGAATGGCCTTTTGCTGCTCCTCCAACCTCTGAAGCATATAGAGGGTTGAATTCCACCTCGTTACCACTTCTTGCTTCAGATGATGGCAGGGCAGGTTCAGTAGTTTTTGGTGGTGCTCCAGTCTTCTGTACGTGGTGCCTGTACGCCGAAAGTGTCCCGCAATTCTTCTGGCCACCGACAGCATCTCTTGCACGCCCCTGTCGTTTTTTAAAAAATTCTGCACCACCAAATTTAAGGTATGTGCAAAACATGGGACGTGCTGGAATTTGCCCATATTTAATGCACACACAATATTGCTGGCGTTGTCCGATGCCACAAATCCACAGGAGAGTCCAATTGGGGTAAGCCATTCCGCGATGATCTTCCTCAGTTGCCGTAAGAGGTTTTCAGCTGTGTGCGTATTCTGGAAAGCGGTGATACAAAGCGTAGCCTGCCTAGGAAAGAGTTGGCGTTTGCGAGATGCTGCTACTGGTGCCGCCGCTGCTGTTCTTGCGGCGGGAGTCCATACATCTACCCAGTGGGCTGTCACAGTCATATAGTCCTGACCCTGCCCTGCTCCACTTGTCCACATGTCCGTGGTTAAGTGGACATTGGGTACAACTGCATTTTTTAGGACACTGGTGAGTCTTTTTCTGACGTCCGTGTACATTCTCGGTATCGCCTGCCTAGAGAAGTGGAACCTAGATGGTATTTGGTACGGGGGCACACTGCCTCAATAAATTGTCTAGTTCCCTGTGAACTAACGGCGGATACCGGACGCACGTCTAACACCAACATAGTTGTCAAGGCCTCAGTTATCCGCTTTGCAGTAGGATGACTGCTGTGATATTTCATCTTCCTCGCAAAGGACTGTTGAACAGTCAATAGCTTACTGGAAGTAGTACAAGTGGGCTTACGACTTCCCCTCTGGGATGACCATCGACTCCCAGCGGCAACAACAGCAGCGCCAGCAGCAGTAGGCGTTACACGCAAGGATGCATCGGAGGAATCCCAGGCAGGAGAGGACTCGTCAGAATTGCCAGTGACATGGCCTGCAGGACTATTGGCATTCCTGGGGAAGGAGGAAATTGACACTGAGGGAGTTGGTAGGGTGGTTTGCGTGAGCTTGGTTACAAGAGGAAGGGATTTACTGGTCAGTGGACTGCTTCCGCTGTCACCCAAAGTTTTTGAACTTGTCACTGACTTATTATGAATGCGCTGCAGGTGACGTATAAGGGAGGATGTTCCGAGGTGGTTAACGTCCTTACCCCTACTTATTACAGCTTGACAAAGGGAACACACGGCTTGACACCTGTTGTCCGCATTTCTGGTGAAATACCTCCACACCGAAGAGCTGATTTTTTTGGTATTTTCACCTGGCATGTCAACGGCCATATTCCTCCCACGGACAACAGGTGTCTCCCCGGGTGCCTGACTTAAACAAACCACCTCACCATCAGAATCCTCCTGGTCAATTTCCTCCCCAGCGCCAGCAACACCCATATCCTCCTCATCCTGGTGTACTTCAACACTGACATCTTCAATCTGACTATCAGGAACTGGACTGCGGGTGCTCCTTCCAGCACTTGCAGGGGGCGTGCAAATGGTGGAAGGCGCATGCTCTTCACGTCCAGTGTTGGGAAGGTCAGGCATCGCAACCGACACAATTGGACTCTCCTTGTGGATTTGGGATTTCGAAGAATGCACAGTTCTTTGCTGTGCTGCTTTTGCCAGCTTGAGTCTTTTCATTTTTCTAGCGAGAGGCTGAGTGCTTCCATCCTCATGTGAAGCTGAACCACTAGCCATGAACATAGGCCAGGGCCTCAGCCGTTCCTTGCCACTCCGTGTGGTAAATGGCATATTGGCAAGTTTACGCTTCTCCTCCGACAATTTTATTTTAGGTTTTGGAGTCCTTTTTTTTCTGATATTTGGTGTTTTGGATTTGACATGCTCTGTACTATGACATTGGGCATCGGCCTTGGCAGACGACGTTGCTGGCATTTCATCGTCTCGGCCATGACTAGTGGCAGCAGCTTCAGCACGAGGTGGAAGTGGATCTTGATCTTTCCCTAATTTTGGAACCTCAACATTTTTGTTCTCCATATTTTAATAGGCACAACTAAAAGGCACCTCAGGTAAACAATGGAGATGGATACTAGTATACAATTATGGACTGCCTGCCGACTGCAGACACAGAGGTAGCCACAGCCGTGAACTACCGTACTGTACTGTGTCTGCAGCTAATATAGACTGGTTGATAAAGAGAAGATGTCTATGTAACTATGTATGTATAAAGAAGACTGAAAAAAATCCACGGTTAGGTGGTATACAATTATGGACGGACTGCCTGCCGAGTGCAGACACAGAGGTAGCCACAGCCGTGAACTACCGTACTGTACTGTGTCTGCAGCTAATATAGACTGGTTGATAAAGAGAAGATGTCTATGTAACTATGTATGTATAAAGAAGAATGAAAAAAAACCACGGTTAGGTGGTATACAATTATGGACGGACTGCCTGCCGAGTGCAGACACAGAGGTAGCCACAGCCGTGAACTACCGTACTGTACTGTGTCTGCAGCGAATATAGACTGGTTGATAAAGAGAAGATGTCTATGTAACTATGTATGTATAAAGAAGAATGAAAAAAATCCACGGTTAGGTGGTATTACAATTATGGACGGACTGCCTGCCGAGTGCAGAGACACAGAGGTAGCCACAGCCGTGAACTACCGTACTGTGTCTGCTGCGACTGGATGATAAATGATATTAAAAATATATATATATCACTACTGCAGCCGGACAGGTATATATTATATAATGACGGACCTGCTGGACACTGTCTGTCAGCAGAATGAGTTTTATTTTTATAGAATAAAAAAAAAAAAAACACACAAGTGAAGTCACACGACGAGTGTTTAACTTTTTCAGGCAATCACAATATAAGTATACTACTAACTATACTGGTGGTCAGTGTGGTCAGGTCACTGGTCAGTCACACTGGCAGTGGCACTCCTGCAGCAAAAGTGTGCACTGTTTAATTTTAATATAATATGTACTCCTGGCTCCTGCTATAACCTATAACTGGCACTGCAGTAGTGCTCCCCAGTCTCCCCCACAATTATAAGCTGTGTGAGCTGAGCAGTCAGACAGATATATAATATATATAGATGATGCAGCACACTGGCCTGAGCCTGAGCAGTGCACACAGATATGGTATGTGACTGACTGAGTCACTGTGTGTATCGCTTTTTTCAGGCAGAGAACGGATATATTAAATAAACTGCACTGTGTGTCTGGTGGTCACTCACTATATAATATATTATGTACTCCTGGCTCCTGCTATAACCTATAACTGGCACTGCAGTAGTGCTCCCCAGTCTCCCCCACAATTATAAGCTGTGTGAGCTGAGCAGTCAGACAGATATATAATATATATAGATGATGCAGCACACTGGCCTGAGCCTGAGCAGTGCACACAGATATGGTATGTGACTGACTGAGTCACTGTGTGTATCGCTTTTTTCAGGCAGAGAACGGATATATTAAATAAACTGCACTGTGTGTCTGGTGGTCACTCACTATATAATATATTATGTACTCCTGGCTCCTGCTATAACCTATAACTGGCACTGCAGTAGTGCTCCCCAGTCTCCCCCACAATTATAAGCTGTGTGAGCTGAGCAGTCAGACAGATATATATAATATTATATATAGATAATAGATGATGCAGCACACTGGCCTGAGCCTGAGCAGTGCACACAGATATGGTATGTGACTGACTGAGTCACTGTGTGTATCGCTTTTTTCAGGCAGAGAACGGATATATTAAATAAACTGCACTGTGTGTCTGGTGGTCACTCACTATATAATATATTATGTACTCCTGGCTCCTGCTATAACCTATAACTGGCACTGCAGTAGTGCTCCCCAGTCTCCCCCACAATTATAAGCTGTGTGAGCTGAGCAGTCAGACAGATATATATAATATTATATATAGATAATAGATGATGCAGCACACTGGCCTGAGCCTGAGCAGTGCACACAGATATGGTATGTGACTGAGTCACTGTGTGCTGTGTATCGCTTTTTTCAGGCAGAGAACGGATTATAAAGTAAACTGCACTGTCCTCACTAGTAAACTCTCTCCACTCAGTCTCTACACTTCTACAGTAACAGTACTCCTCCTAGTCAGCTCCAGTAAATCTCTCTCAGTCTCTTATAATCTAAATGGAGAGGACGCCAGCCACGTCCTCTCCCTATCAATCTCAATGCACGTGTGAAAATGGCGGCGACGCGCGGCTCCTTATATAGAATCCGAGTCTCGCGATAGAATCCGAGCCTCGCGAGAATCCGACAGCGTCATGATGACGTTCGGGCGCGCTCGGGTTAACCGAGCAAGGCGGGAAGATCCGAGTCGCTCGGACCCGTGAAAAAAAACATGAAGTTCTGGCGGGTTCGGATTCAGAGAAACCGAACCCGCTCATCTCTACTTATTACCAGCATTCCATTCTGTGCATTGCATCCAGCACTTAACAAGCATGCTGATACCCCTTTCACATCGCACAAATAACCCGGTATCGACACGGCATATTGCCGTGTCGACACGGGTCAGTGTGCGATGTGAAAGCACTCTGCCGGAATTAGCGGGTCGCCTGACCCGGTAATTCAACCCGGTATAAAAGAAGGACTATACCCGGGTTGAATACCGGGTCAGGTGCAGTGTGAATGGGAGCCGCGTCGATGCGACACGGTTCCCATTCACAGCATAGGGAGAGGCAGCGCAGGAGATGAGCTCATCTCCCAGCGCCGCCTCCACCCCCGCCCCTGCTGCGCCCCCCCCCCCCCCCGCTGCTATGGCAACCGACCCGGTATATTGCCGGGTCGGAAAGCCAGCAGAAGGGAGCAAATGCCGGATCCCACCCGGTAAGTACACGTTTCTTTTACCGGGTTGGATCCGGCATTTGCGATGTGAATGCGGTATGAGTTAGGACTGTATCCTGCCTGGGCCTTGCTTGGCTAAAGAACTTTTATGTTACAGAGACTGTGTGCTTTTACAAGTATTACCGGAGTTCTGTTTTCCAAACCATTTGCATTTATCAAGTTATTTCACGTTTGTGTTACCAGTGAGTTTATTTGCTTTAAACCTTCTGCATTCTGCCATCAACTTGTCACCAATATATATTTGTGTTGCCAGAGACTTTTTATCAGTACCTTGGATTCAGTTACCGTTTATCATTTCAGTTCTGCTACGACCAATGCTACATACCATTTATTATTATATCATTGTTCTGTGACCTTTGTGTTTATTAAACATCAGCGCATATGCGCAGGACTTTATTCAGTCTCCATGCTTCATACGTCATTCCAACACTGACCCACTAGTGCCCCCTCCGGGAACAGACAAGTTACAGAATCCTGACAATGTCAAACAAATCTTATTAACTTTTTTGACTGTGTGACTAAAGTGGTGGATAAAGGTGGAGCCGTGGATATAGCTTATCTAGACTTTAGTAAGGCTTTTGACACTGTTCCACATTGCAGACTGCTAAATAAACTTGAAAGTTTGGAATTGGACACTAGGATTATTGAATGGATAAGATCTTGGTTGCAGGATAGAAAACAAAGTTTTGGTAAATTGAGTGCATTCACAGGAGGGAAATGTTACCAGTGGAGTACCCCAGGGATCTGTACTTGGACCAGTGCTTTTTAATATCTTTATTGGTGACATTGCAAATGGCATTAAAGGGAAAGTATGCCTCTTTGCAGATGACACAAAGTTATGCAACAGGGTAGACACACTAGGGGGGGGGGGGGGGGTAAAACAAATGATTGAGGCTCTAGGTAGACTAAAGGAATGGTCAAGAGTGTGGCAATTACAGTTTAAAGCCAAAAATGCAAAATCATGCACATAGGTCTCAAAAATCCAAAGGCTAAATATAGTATTAATGGCACTATACTGGAAACTACTGAGGAGGAAAGGGATCTAGGAGTCACTATTTCAGGAGGCTTAAAGGCAGGTAAGCAATGTAACAAAACAATGAGAAAGGCTAGTCAGATGCTTGGCTGCATTGGGAGATGAATCAGCAGCAGAAAGAAGTAATAATGCCACTGTATAGGTAATTGGTACAGTCTAGAATACTGTGTTCAATTCTGGAGGCCATCTCTTCAAAAGGATATTAATACATTGGAGACTGTACACAGAAGGGCAACTAAAATGGTGCATGGCCTACATCACAAAACATACCCAGAAAGACTAAGAAATCTCAATATGTATAGTTTGGAGCAGATAAAGGAAAGGGGGGACATGATAGAAACTATCAAATATATCAAGGGTTTTAACAAGGTCCAGGAGGGAAACGTTCTCCAAATGAAGAAAAGCAATAGGACATGAGGACATGCACTGAGACTGGAGGGGGGAGGTTCAGGGGAAATTTCAGGAAAAATTACTTCACAGAAAGGGTAGTGGACAAGTGGAATAGCCTCCCACCAGAGGTGGTAGAGGCTAAGGCAGCAGAGCAATTTAAACATGCATGGGATAGACAAAAGGATATCCTTACAAAGAAAATAAGGTTTGAAATAAAAAAATATGGTAAAAAAAAAGGGGGCAGACTAGATGGGCCAAGTGGGTCTTATCTGCCATCAAATTCTATGGCCCTCATTCCGAGTTGATCGCTCGCAAGGCGAATTTAGCAGAGTTGCTCACGCTAAGCCTACGCCTACTGGGAGTGTATCTTAGCTTCTTAAAATTGCGACCGATGTATTCGCAATATTGCGATTACAAACTACTTAGCAGTTTCAGAGTAGCTTCAGACTTACTCGGCATCTGCGTTCAGTTCAGTGCTTGTCGTTCCTGGTTTGACGTCATAAACACACCCAGCGTTCGCCCAGACACTCCCCCGTTTCTCCGGCCACTCCTGCGTTTTTTCCGGAAACGGTAGCGTTTTTATCCACACGCCCCGAAAACGCTGTGTTTCCGCCCAGTAACACCCATTTCCTGTCAATCACACTACGTTCGCCAGAGCGAAGAAAAAGCCGTGAGTAAAAATACTATCTTCATTGTAAAATTACTTGGCGCAGTCGCAGTGCGAATATTGCGCATGCGTACTAAGCGGAATTTCACTGCGATGCGAAGAAAATTACCGAGCGATCAACTCGGAATGAGGGCCCATGTTTCTATGTACGAGAATCACAGTACAGCTTTTTTTAGACCTATGGTCAAACACATGTGATTGATGTCCTTTGTAGATAATAGTGTTCCTTTAAACATCAAAAGAAATATTATGATGATTAATGAAAATCTGCCCTGGCTGTGTGTTTTTATTCAGGCACTTGCTACAGGGGTGGTGCTTGTGGGCGATGTGCAGTAATTACTGTGAAGTGCTAAACCAGGACCACAAGTTCACAAGGAGAATACTGCTGATCCAAAGCATATGTCAAGTGATGAGTGGACAGGATGTTTGAGCTTAGCGTTCAATCAGAATTTCTAAGACATATCTGTTCCTTTTTTTCTATCCCAGATGCAAAAATCCTTTAACCTTTATGTTCCATGTGAGTTTACAACTTATTCTCACTTCTGCTGTTTGTAACCATTATGATATATAGAACTGCTCTATATATAGTATGTTCTGCCAATTAACATTGCTTGACGGTACAGTGCTTTTCTACATATAATAAAACTATAAGGGTTGTGTCTCTTCATAGCAATTTTTTTTAGAAATATACTTCTAGGGACTGTTTCTGAGCTATGTAGACCAGTGGTTCTAAAATTGTGTGCCGTGGCACCTTGGGGTGCTTCAGGACTCTTGCAGGGGTGCCTTGGATTGGTGGTCCCTGACCAACTGAAATTATTTATTGTTAATGTAATAGGCAAAACCAGTGCTGGTGACTGCCAATCACAAAATATGTGGACAAACCGATGTAAATCCTGTCCCTCACCACAGAACTGAACCCAAGGATGACATATAAACACAATTTACTTAATTTAATATTTCTTTCTAAATTTCATAAGAAGATTTTGGCCTAGGGGTGCCGTGAAAAAAAATCTGATACTCTAGGGCACCGTGATTCAAAAAAGTTTGGGAACCTTAAATAAATAAATAAATAAATAAATCTGATTTTTTTTGTCTATTTGTTCTGGCATCACGCAAAAACAACTGGATGAATTTGGATTGCGTTTTCACTATTGTATAGCTTAATGATCTAGAAGGAAACGGAGGTATGTATGATCTCAATGTGGCCTCAGGGAGAGGAGTAATAAAGGAAAAACTGGACACTTGATTTCCAGCACACAGCATTGCACTGAAAGTTGGTGTTCCGTTCATGCTTCTGCGGAACTTGACTCCGCCCTAGTTATGCAACGGAACCAAATTATAGTGACTGTTCTGCAGAGAAATCTAATTGAGGCAGATGGGATGTGGCGCAGGTGGGACTGTGTTTATACCACGTATACCCCTTATCTCAAACAATTTTTCTTTTCTATTCAAGCGCCTGCAGTTTCCTGTAAGCATTTACTTTGCTATGAAAATCAACAAGTCGCAGGTGCAAACGCTTAGGGCTGCAGGCATAGATATCAGGACCAGCTGCTTCTCCTATGGGCAGCTTTGCATAGCTTGCTCACGAGTTAGTGGCCCCAAACATCTTTTTGTGTTAATCCCTGAAGGAAAAACTACAGTATTGTTTACAAATACATTTTGTGATCAATGTGCACAATATAATATATACAGCACAATGGCCCTCATTCAGAGTTGTTCGCTCGGTAAAAATCTTCGCATCGCAGCGATTTTCCGCTTAATGCGCATGCGCAATGTTCGCACTGCGACTGCGCCAAGTAAATTTGCTATGCAGTTAGTATTTTTACTCACGGCTTTTTCATCGTTCTGGCGATCGTAATGTGATTGACAGGAAATGGGTGTTACTGGGCGGAAACAGGCCGTTTTATGGGCGTGTGTGAAAAAACGCTACCGTTTCCGGAAAAAACGCAGGAGTGGCCGGAGAAACGGAGGAGTGTCTGGGCGAACGCTGGGTGTGTTTGTGATGTCAAACCAGGAACGACAAGCACAGAAATGATCGCAGATGCCGAGTAAGTCTGGAGCTACTCAGAAACTGCTACGAGGTGTGTAATCGCAATATTGCGAATACATCGTTCGCAATTTTAAGATGCTAAGATTCACTCCCAGTAGGCGGCGGCTTAGCATGAGCAAATCTGCTAAAATTCACTTGCGAGCGAACAACTCGGAATGAGGGCCAATATTAGATGGTATTACTGTCTTTGTAAAATTAGTTCCGCTGAGACAGACATTCACGCAAGCAAAGCAGCGGCAAACACTAGTTATACTATATAATTACTTACAGAGTACACTTTCTTTCAAATGTGTGTTTCTCTTCAAAGTATAAAATAAAGTCCCTGGCAGGTGTCTGTCTGTTTGTTCCAGCTAATCTCAAGAACCACTGGATGGATTTTGATGCAGATTTCACAATTCTATAGAGCATTTGTCGAAGGTTTAGGTGTGTGAAACATTTATCTATGACAAAAAAGAGCCGAGCCGAGCAGTGGTGATAATTGTGTAAAGCAAGTCAAAAAAAAAGTGTGTGCCTGAGCGCTTCCTTGCCTAATCCATTAAAGGTATACAGTATTACAACGATGGACTTTATTTCATACTATGTAGAGACTGATGCGTATTATCCGGTTTCTCAAGAAAAAATGATGTAAGTCCTGTTTACTAATACAAAATTTCAGATTTTCCCTTTATTTTCTGTTCCTATTTCATTTATGTGAAAAAAGATTATTTTTACACAAAACAAAATCTTTTCGTGTTAATGTCAGGAGGACAAAAAACTAATGTAATGTAATGTAATGACAGGTGAGACCAAAGTGGTCTTTGGGGGCAATTCTGAGTTGATCGCACAGCAAATTTGTTAGCAGTTGGGCAAAACCATGTTCACTGCAGGTGGGGCAGATATAACATTTGCAGAGAAAGTTAGATTTGGGTGGATTATTTTGTTTCTGTGCAGGGTAAATACTGGCTGCTTTATTTTTACACTGCAATTTAGATTTCACACACCACCCAAATCTAACTCTCTCTGCACATGTTATATCTGTCCCCCCTGCAGTGCACATGGGGGGTAATTCTGAGTTGATCGCAGCAGGAACTTTGTTAGCAAAAAAAGAAGAAAATGAGACAGCGCTTCTTACTTTGAAAAAGATTATATATATATATATATATATATATATATATATATATATATATGTATATTTTACAGTCGGAACAAGTGAATGTTCAGAACAGGACACGGCACTCCAGGACTTATGAATAAATGCTTATAGTTTAATGTAACAAAAACCTGCATCAATGCATTGTCTGGGTGAGCACAACCACAGACAGCTAAGATGCAGGATGGATCCCTTCCTCAGGTGATTTTTTTTTTTTTTTTAATGCTGTTTGCTGGGCACTAGCATCACCTGAGGAAGGGACCTGATGCGTCCCGAAATGCTGCATCGTGTTTTGTATGCCTGTGCCATGTAAGATCCATCCTGCATCTTAGCTGTCTGTGGTTGTGCTCACCCAGACAATGCATTGATGCAGGTTTTTGTTACATTAAACTATAAGCATTTATTCATAAGTCCTTAAAAAAACATTTATACATTTCTATTATACAATCTAAAACAATAAAAACCACTCGATACTTTATCGAGCTGCCAATTTCAATACTCTATTAGCTACAGTACAGCTATAGTTTTAACTTGCATAAATATTCATCTATCCTCTTTGAAGACAAATTAACAGGTATAATATCCAGGTTGGAATCCCACTGTGATTATTTCCAGCACAGTTCTTTTTAAGTATAACATGCAAGTGTGCCAATCAAATCAAACGGTATTAGGCAGTCCAGTAAGCATGCCAAAGAGATAACTAGGTATTATAGCGTGTTAGTAGAAGGCAGATCTTCCAAGGCAGTAGCAAGATAATATTATAGCATGTTAGTAGAAGGCAGATCTTTCCAGCACTTTTAAGCCATGCACCAATTTACTGGTAATTAATGTGTAGCAGTTCTTTTAGGTGCACCATGCAAAGCACCAATTACCTCTCCCAGCAACTTCTCTCCCTTGGAGCCTTGCCTGTGCTCCAAGGCTGCTGTTGTGGAGTCCGTTCTGTTACCCCTTTAGCGCTGGGGTGTTTGAATGAATGTGAGCCGTCCGGCTTTCAAACAATGCTGTAGGAGTACTTTTCTCTCCCAAGGTGTTCTGCTCGCGACAAACGCGTTTCTCCGCCTCCTCATTAGCATCGGCGGCTTCCTAAGTGTCAGTCACTCGGGTGGTGTCTCCTCACTGTGCTTGTAAGATGGTGGGGAACCTGCACCTTTGTCTTTTAGTCATAATATTTATTGCCTCTTTATGTTAATATAGTTTTGTTTTCATTTGTTCAGGGGAAACCCTTTTTTGGGGTTAGGTATGCCTCAGTTTGGTCGGGTATACAGGGTGGGGTTATAATTTGTTTTTTTCTTATTTGTATTGTCGGTGATGTGGTCTATTTGGTTATTTTTGGAGTTTGCATATGTGAACTGTATGGGATACATGGGACTGATCTTATATACTATACTATGTTGATTTATGGCCTCTAATTGCCTTAGAATTTTGTTTTGGAATATCCATGGGTTAAATGATAAGGTTAAATGATCCCTTGTGCTCAGGCACTTTAAACAATATGGGGGGGGGTCATTCCGACCCATTCGCACGCAGCGTTTTTTTGCTGTGGTGCGAATGGGTGCGGAATGCGCATGCACAGCGGCCGCTGTGCGCATGCGCGATGTTGCCCGGTGACAGGGGTTGCCGGGTTACGTCGCGGCTACCGACGGGAGCTGTCGCAGCGGCGACCGCTAAGAAGATTGACAGCAAGGAGGTGTGGATGGGCGGATCCGGACCGTGGAAACCGTTTTCGGGGAGTGGTGAGTAAAACGCAGCCGTGTCCAGGACAACGGAGGGCCGAGGTGTGACGTCAAAGCCGGGCCCATCATCGCTGGATCCATCGCACAGGGTAAGTATGTCCAGGGCTGCTCTACTTCTGCTTGAAATTTTTTTAGCTTGGCAGGGCTGCACAAGCAATCGCAGCCTTGCTAAGCTAAAATACACTCCCCCATAGGCGTGGACTGTTGATCGCAGCAGCAGCTAAAAGTTTCTAGCTGCGATCAACTCGGAATGACCACCATAGTGCAAACATCATATGCCTTATGGAGACTCATCTGTTAGGAGCAAAAGTCCTGGGTCTCAAAAAGCCGTGGGTGGGTTGGGCCTACCACTCCACTCATAGTAACATAGTATCTAAGGTTGAAAAAAGACAATTGTCCATCGGGTTCAACCTATTTGTGGTCTCCTATGCACGATTATTTTGTATAAAATTTTGACTTAAGTTGCTGACTGCCGTTCCGATTAACCCCTCTTTTTTAGAATAACCATAGTGCGTGACTATGCCCCGAAACCCTGGATATCCTTATCCATTAGGAATTTATCTAACCCATTCTTAAAGGTGTTGACTGAGTTGGCCATTACAACTCCCTCAGGCAGGGAATTCCAAATACGTATCGTCCTTACCGTAAAAAAGCCTTTACGCCATATTGTGTGGAATCTCCTCTCCTCTAACCTGAGCGAGTGTCCACGAGTTCTCTGTGTTGATTTAACCAAAAACAGGTCCTGCGCAAGATCTGTATACTGTCCCCTTATATATTTGTAAATGTTGATCATGTCCCCTCTTAATCTCCTCTTTTCCAGTGTTAACATGCCTAGTCATGCAAGCCTTTCCTCGTATTCCAGCGTCTCCATACCCTTAATTAGTTTGGGGTGTATCGATTCTAGTGCGACGATCAGTCCCGTTTATCCTTGATCAGGTACAACCAGTGGGGCCGGTATGTTTTTCTGCCAGATATATTCAATGTCTTTGCTTTTATTTGCCGTCTACGTTCCACCTCCTTTTTCCTCAGAGGTTCTTAAGAAATCAGCTGATTTTATGGCACTTTACCCTAATGCTCCTATTATATGTATTGGTGATTTCAATAATGTCATTGACCCTGCTTTGGATAGAGTTCGAATGTCCTCTATCGCTCCAATGGCACGCCAGGGTGACTTTGCACTCTTGCTGGAGAGCCTGGGCCTGATAGATGTATGGAGAGCTCGTTACCCAGATGCACGTCAGTATTCTTGCTTTTCCACTACATACTCGTCCTTCTCTAAAATAGACCTAGCCCTAACTACTAAATGTTTATTGCCAAGGATAGTGACTGTCCAATATGCTACCAGGGGCATCTCGGATCATTCCCAGATAGTACTACGTCTGGATATGGGGGATGCTAGAGATCAGTTGTTTTGGAGGTTCAACTCTTTTTGGTTAACACAAATGGGCACTGGGGCGAAGCTGGAGAAGATGTGGAGAGATTTCTTGGTGACAAATGAGGGCTCAGCGACCGTTCCTGTGGGATGCTTTCAAGGCTTATCTACGTGGCACCCTGATTAAATCTGTGGCTGTCTTAAAATCAGGCTACAAAGGGCAGGAGCAGGAGCTGGAGGCAACGTGTAGGCGGTTGGAACTTCAGTATCTTACTGATAGTCTTGACACTACTAAGGAGAGGTGGTTGCATGCTCAGACTGAGTGGCACGACTGCCTGACAGACAAGGCTAAATATCGTTTGCTTTATACTCAACACTCATACTATGCAACGGGAGACAGACCTGGTAGTTTTATGGCAAAACTGGCGGGTACTGACAGGGCTTCCACTACGGTGACTGCTATCCGAACTTGTGACAATGTGACTCATCTAAAAACTCCTGAAATTGTGGAGGACTTTGTGGCATACCATCAGCAGCAATATAGCTCTAGACTAGAACACAATGCCTCGGAAGTGTTGACGTACTTGGCTGGGATCCCATTACCCACATTGTCCCCTGACGCAGTTGAATTTTTAGATTCCCCCCTGACACTTGAGTTAGAATCTGTTATTAACTCGTTTCCTGGAGAGAAAACCCCTGGTCTGGATGGGATACTCTTACGACTTTACAAAAAACATTGACATTTTTATGGGCCTAAACTTCTTAATTTATTTAATGACTTATTTGAACAGGGGATTCTGCCTGATTTTATGGCCCTGATCATTGTCCTCCTGAAGCCAGTTAAGGACCCAGACAAGGTTGAATCTTACCGTCCTATTTCTTTGTTAACGACTGATGTTAAGATTTTAGCTAAAATATTGGCAACCAGGTTAAATTCTGCAGGTAATCCATGAGGACCAATCAGGGTTCATGCCGAGCCAATCCACCCTACCTAATCTACGACGACTCTATATTCATCTCCAGTCCCCTCGTGAGGACTCTTGCTCCTTGGTTATTATTTCTCTGGATACTGCTAAGGCATTTGACTCAGTGGAGTGGGGGGCACTGGATTGGTTCAGCATTGGACCCAATTTTTAAAAATGGGTCCAGTTACTTTACTCTGCTCCCACAGCTCGAGTTTATGTAAATGGCCATGTCTCTACAGAGGGGGACGAGACAGGGATGCCCTCTGTCTCCGGTCCTCTTGCCATAGGGTAACTGGCCTGTATAATTAGATCTTCCTCGTGGGTGGCGGGTTTCCGGTTGGGGGGCAGGACAGACAAAATTGCTCTTTACACAGATGATATTCTCTTATTTATATCTAACTACTCCACTACTATGCCCCATGTTTTAGATATAATTAACACTTTTGGGGGATTTTCTGGTTTGTCCATCAACTGGGACAAGTCTTGCATCCTTCCATTTAGGGGCCTCTGTCCTGCTCACCAGCACGGGGACCTGCCAATTCGCTGGATGGATTCTTTTAAGTATTTGGGCATATGGGTGACTAATCAGTCTTCACAATTTACTGCCTTGAACATACATCTGCAGCTAGACTATCTGCGATCATGTATCAGAGTGTGGGAGAAATTGCAGCTTACCGTCACTGGTAGAATTAATCTCATTAAAATGGTCGCATTGCCTAAACTGCTTTATGTTCTTCAACACTCTCCTATCTAGCTCCTCCAGAAACTGTTTCGTACTATTGATGGTCTTTTATCTTCCCTAGTTTGGTCTATCCGTAGAGCTAGGATTAAACTGGATACTCTGACTAGACCTCGTGACTTGGGTAGTCTTGCTCTTCCCAAATTTAGGTTATATTATTTGGCAGCTCAGTTGTCCCATCTGATACCCTGGGTTACGCACCCCAATGGGGATATGTTGATTTCCGGCCTATTATCGACTACATGGGCATATCTCTTTCTGTTACAGCTCTTACTGAGTGATAACACTACTGACCTCGCTATGCCACTTGTTAAACAGGCTTTCATGGTATGGAGGCAAATATATTGCATGATGCATGGGACCCTGACACTCCTTTAACCTACACTCGTGCTCTTCATCAATTTGCTTCTTTACAAATGGGGTCGGTGTGGGGGCGCTGGGGTATTCGATCCCTTAGTCACTTATATTCCTCGGGTACGTTTAAATCTTTTGAACAACTCTGAGTGGATTTTAACATACCCACGACTCTTTTTTACCGGTACCTCCAGCTTCGTCATGCTTGCGCATCTCAGTTTGGTGCTGCTCCTCCTCTCCTCCAGACGTTTCCTGTTCACCTGCTTTTAATAACCATTGGACAATCCGGGGCTGTCTCTGCTCTTTACTCTGCTCTGTGCCCATCACTCTGGAAATCTTCCCAGTCTTCGATCCAAATGGGAAGCTGATTTGGGACCCATCTCCTCAGATACCTGAGAGGAAGCTTTGGAGGATTCTCATACAGCTACCACTTCGGCTCGCTTTCCACAAATACATTTGTTCATACTGCATCGAGTTTATATTATTCCTATCCACTTAGCTAGAATAGGAGGGCGGGGTGACTCACTAGATGGCACCTTCTGGCACTTGTTATGGTCTTGCCCGGTGGTACATGTCTTCTGGTTAGCAGTGATAAAGATAATAACTTCTACGGATATCCCATCGGATGTCTTCACACCCTCTGTGTGTATCCTTGCAGTGTTAGATGAGGAAGTAATGGATGTACACTCTAGATGGTACGTCTTTAACCTCTGTGCTTTGGCTAAAGTACTGATAGCACGTTCCTGGATGGCGCCTACTGGCCCCAATGTTAATCTGTGGATTCGGTTGTATCCCATGAAAAATTTGTTTACATATCTAGAAAGGCCTCTGATAAATGTTATAAATTATTGGGCAGATGGCTTTTTTCCGCGTTTAATCAGTGTATCCGTGTCTCTGCACTGTAACAATGACTGGTCATTTTACCGAATCCACAGATGAACATTGTACCCTATACTATTTGCAGCTCCAGAATACCCCTTTTTCATGGATATTCTCTGATTGTGTTTGCTTTTGTATTACAACCTAGAACGGTATTACTACTACTCATTACCATTTTTCTGTACATGAAGAATTTTGTTGGTTGATAAAATGAGACTACACCGCTCGAATGTATATTTCTTTTTGTTGTATTTTTCTTTATTGATTGTTTATGCATATATATTGTGGTTTACATATTCTGTAGAACCAATGCATATGTTGTTATTGTTTGTTTGTTTGTCTTGAAAATCAATAAAAAATGTATTGAATTTAAAAATAATTATATATATATATATATATATATATACACAGAGACGGATTAAGGTGAGGGCACAAAGGTAAGTGACACAGGACCCCCTCTCTCAGGGTACCCCTCCAGCCTTTACAGAGAGTAGCAGTGTACTGAGAGCTGAAGAACTTAAAACTAGAGATGAGCGGGTTCGGTTTTACTCGGTTCTCAAAACGGCATCTTATTGGCTCACGGACGTCACGTGTTTTAGATAGCCAATAAGAAATATCCGGATAAAACCGAACTGGCGTTAATTCTGGAGTTACATTCAAACCCACTCATCTCTACTTAAAACAAAACTGAAGGGTGAAGTACAAGTTGGCGGCAGGACAACACAGCACTGTACCAACTGATGATGTATGTGTGTGTATGTATGTATGTATGTATGTATGTATGTTTGTGAGACTGTTGACGGTATGTATGGTAAGTATGTGTGACTGTATATATGTATGTATGTATGTATGTATGTGTATATATATATATATATATATATATATATGTATATGTATGTATATGTATATATATGTATATATGTATATGTATATATATATATGTATATATATATATGTATATATGTATATGTATATATATATATGTATATATATATATATATATGTGTGTGTGATAGTATGCATTTGTATATGCCTGTATGTATGTGTGTGTGTGTGTGTATGTATATGTGTGACTGTATAGTATATATGTTCGGTATATGAGTGTGACTGTGTATAACAATACAGTATGTATATGTGTGTGACAATACATATGTATGTGTATGTGTGTATGACTATGCAAGTATGCATACACCTCAACAGTCACAATTTTGGTAACACAGGCCTGTTTTTGTGGGCATGGTACAACCTGAGGGCTGGAGGAAAGGTAGGAAGGACTGCTGAGGATGCAATGAGCACAACCCCAGTGTGAAATTAAATGGGTGCGTGATGTGTGGCCATGCCCCCTTTTGGTGAATGTGCGCAAGGCTTGCGTACAAGGACCGATCCACGTGTCCCAAATATTGCCCATTAGGGCCTTCTAAAGCCTAAAATCCAATCTGGATGTAACAGACTGTCAATCTATGTTCTGTTAAAGGTTATTCTACAAGCTACTGACTCATGGGTGTACTTATATTTTCACACATGGCTATTTTGTGTTGGCCTATCTTTTATGGAATAAATAAGCCAAAGTAAGATATAATGGGGTATATGCAATTGCGGTTGAATTCCCGAAAATGTTGAAAAACGGGACATTTTCGCCCCAAAAAAAAATTCGACAATGCAATTCAGTACTTTCTGTCAAAAAAACGGACTTTCCAAATTCGACTTTTTGAAATTCGACATTTGTCAAATTCGACATTTCTGCAATGGTACAAATGCGGCAATTCGCCAAAAGTATATTCAATTGAAGTTTGGAAATTCGACAACAGTGCTTTTAGACAGTAAATTCGTCATTTTCAATCCGCCACACTTTGGTGGCGGAATCTAATAAAAATTTTTAAAAACATGTTTTTTTTGGTGTTTTTTTTATTGGTCATAGCATATCTATTTATATTAGAAGGGATTAGGTACTTGGTTTGTCTATTTTGGAGGCACAAGTATTATTTATATATTTTTAAAAATATATTTTTTTATTATTATTTTTTTTTTTAAATGGAATGGTAAAAATCAGAAAAAAAATTGCGTGGGGTCCCCCCTCCAAAGCATAACCAGCCTCGGGCTCTTCGAGCCGGTCCTGGTTCTAAAAATCCGGGGGGAAAAAATGACAGGGGGGGTGTCTACATTCGGGGAAAGGAGTCCCATGTGTAAACATGGGACCCCTTTCAGTCCGTTTGGTCCGGGTGTTCGTTTTTTTTTTTTTTTGCCAAGTACGTGGATTATAATCTGGACACTGGATCAGGCGAGTATAATTTTATTCACAGGTACACGTGGATTCTACTTGGACAAGTGGACAGAGGTCGGCGTGTGAACATAGGTAAGTATGTGTGTGTCGACATGTGTGAAATAAAGTTTTACTCTCACGGTGTGCGTGTCCTGTTTTTTTGGGGGTATTTTTTTTTCAGTAGAACTACAGGTACCAGCGGGCCCGTTTTTCTCCCGCATGCTGGTACTTGTGGTTCTCCAAGTACCAGCTTGCGGGGGAGGCTTGCTGGGACTTGTAGTACTACTGGAAAAAACAATATTCTTTACATTTTCTCAAGGCTATCAGCCCCCCATCCACAGCCCTTGGATGGGAGGGACAGCCTCGGGCTTCACCCCTGGCCCTTGGGTGGCTGGGGGGGAGGACCCCTTGATTGAAGGGGTCCCCACTCCCCCAGGGTACCCCGGCCAGGGGTGACTAGTTGGATATTTAATGCCACGGCCGCAGGGCGCTGTATAAAAGTGACCCCCGGCTGTGGCATTATCTGTCCAGCTAGTGGAGCCCGATGCTGGTGTAAAAAATACGGGGGACCCCTACTCTTTTTGTCCCCCGTATTTTTTGCACCAGCACCAGGCGCAAAGCCCGGTGCTGGTTGTAAAAATACGGGGGATCCCCTGTCATTTATTCCCCCGGATTTTTAGAACCAGGACCGGCTCGAAGAGCCCGAGGCTGGTTATGCTTTGGAGGGGGGACCCCACGCAATTTTTTTTTCGGGTTTTTTACCGTTTTTCTGTTTTTTAAAAATCGGATCAAAATCCGTCAAATCGGCCGTTTTTCAAAAGCGGGACTGTTGAATCCGTTTTTTATTGAATATGTTGAATTCCGGCACCCACTTGCCGGAATTCGACGGTCGAATTGTGTCAAATTAAAAAACGGGCGAAAAATTGCCGCAATTCGCCGGTAATTGCATATACCCCTATGTGTTATTTGTAACATAAGATTAAATTGATAAAAATTTTAGGAACTTTTGGTTTGATTAACATGAACTACATATCTTCAGTCTGTTCCTATATTTAAAATTGCTAGAATACTTTTATTTCTTATGATTAATATTATTATTCTAGGTAGCTAGGGAAATTCGTATGAAAAAAGAAAAAAAAAAAAGAGTACATTTTGTCTTAACTGTACTGTTTTTAAAATATAAAAAATATATATATGTATTTGCGTTGATGACTCCTTTCCCCAAAGTATAATGACATCCTGAACATGTCTGTTCTAACTCCCGTCCATAGGAAAGCACTTGGATATAGGCTGCTTTTTATGTACATAGGGGGTCAAAGCTTTACAAAGCAAATTGGAGTACTGCAGTACAGTATTTATGGGTTGGGGCTGATATGCTGGCAGTCAGTCTACTGACAGCAGCATCACGGTGGTAAGAATCCCGACAAGGTCAGTATAGTTTCCATTCCCCAATGCCCCCCTAACCCTCACTTCCCGCAGCCTAAACCTACCCCCCCCCCCCCCACACACACCCTACAGCCTAACACTCCACGGTGGTGCCTACACCAAACCCACCCTTCCCGCAGCCTAGTTTACCTCTCCAATGCCCCATAACCTGCCTGGGGTGGCTGCTACGGCGAAGGACACAGGGAGTGTCAGCTAAGGCTAATCACAGGGAGTGGTGGCTAGTGCTAAGGACACAGGGGGTGGTGGCTAAGACTAACCCCCCTGTGGTGCCTAACCCATCCTCCCCCTCCCGGGCCCTAACCTTAACCCTCAACCCCAATACTCACCATCGGGATGCCGTCGGTCATGGCTTCGGGATTCTGGGGTCGGTCACCTGACCGCCGGCATCCACCATGCCGGTGTCTATCTACTAAGATTATATCATTATCTATATGCATCATATGAATGTATAGATTTAGTGTTTTGTAAGTGGATCAAAGTATTACGTATTAACATTAATTTATATAGTGCTAGAATATTCCATTACACTTTACAACTAGAAAAAAAAACAGTACTAAAACAAGAATATTAATACATATGATAGTAACAGACAGAGGGTGGTATCCTATTACCCATGGTCGATGACCGCTGGTAATTGTATAGCCGGGGACTATCCTATTAGCCCCGATGTGGTGGGCTCCTCCCCCGATGCTGGCACTTATTGCGGATTATGCCTGAGGCACCCGAAGCATAATCCGTGACAAGCGGTTGCTGAAGCCACGATAACACATAGGATCTGGAAATTATCCTCGATCCCATGTGTTTTTGCGCAATCGCAGGTCCGTTTTCGGACTATTAAAGCAGCGGCGCACTATTAAAACAGGATACCGCGATAATGACCATTGGTCATTAATTGCGATATTCGGATGTTTCCAACTGCCGAAAACGGATCGGCTGAAATTCGATACCCTTCAGAGAGTTAAGAGGGCTTTTCTCAAAATATAAGCTGTGCATATGATTGTAAATCCAATGTCTAGGATGTCTGCTATAGTACGTGTTTGAAAAATACGAGTGATACATACTACATTTGCAAAAATTAATGGCATGAGTTATTAAGTGGTCATTAGTGTATTTCCCTCACTACTGTACCCCTCAGAGTTGTCAGCATGTGCTTTCACAATTAAGAAACTGTATATTTGTAATGTTGCCATTTTCCAAACTGTGCACCTGTATGAAATGGTCAGATCTGCCACAAAGCCATATCTGTATAAAACTTAGCTACAATTTTGATAAATCTGGATATTTCTCCAGTCCCTTTTCAACTTAACAGCACAGTTGAAACAAATGGCATTCTTTAGTAACAAAAAAAAATCTCCTTTTCTACGAAACAGGTTTTGAAGTTTCGTTGTCAGGAAGATGAAAGTCTGCGGAGAAATGGAATGTTTGACAACACTGACTGAGCGGACTTTGGCTAAATGGCTTCTCTTCAAACAAGTAGCTTCAAATAAATGTGTAAATGTGTACACTGGCAATATAAGAAATAGTGGCTCCTCATTTCATCTACAGTATTTCACAGATCACAGATACTACATTTATGGTACCCTTTGTGACATACAGAATTAATAGTGTGTTTGTAAAAGGTCAGAAGGGCTTTTGATGGCTTATATTATCCTCTGTTTGGATAACAGTGTTAGAATGTGTCAGTAAATAGTTGTGAGAGATACTGCTATCGGGATCAGCTGCCCATACATGATGTTAGCAGGGATGAAACTAAGGTGGATCTTGGATTTCTGAAATCCTCCTAAATTTTCGGAAGCGCACACAGAGTGCATTGGTGGCAGAGCCGAATTAAGGCTACAGGTGGCCTTGGGAACTTCAGGCAGGGGGCCCCCTATTAAAGGGGCAGGCAGGTAAAATATATAAATATATATATTCCACCCTCTCCCCTACCCACTACAAAGATGCAGACAGCCAGCACTCAGCCCCCTCGCTGTGGCTGTAGCAGCCCCTGTCCAGCTCCAGATCAGCAGGCTTGCAGTAATCCTATCACTGGCAGTCCGTGCTGCGCACCGCCGCAGGAGCCCCTGTGTGACGGAAACCAGCTCTGATTGGTCGCTGCTGCTTCTTTTCTCGTCATAGAATAGCGCCGGTGCCAGCCTTTCAGTTTCAGTGCAATTCAGTCACTCGCTGAGGAGCCAGGAGCACAGTACCGCAGATCGGATCGGTAGAGAGATCCGATCTGTGTCGGGTAGCAGCCAGGGGGCCCTTTCAGCAGGGGGGCCCGGGGTACTTACCCCCAGCTCCCCCCTTAATCCGGCTGATTGGTGGTCATCCATCTGCAAATGCCTCTACAAACTGTCCGAATGTGCAAGGACTGAGACACCCATTTTGAGCACATACAGTAACACTGATTGGTGCGTGCTTAGAACAAACTTGCACCAGCCCCATGGCAGGTGCACTTTCTCCGTCCATATGAGGCCTCCTAGGTGTGCTTTCACTGACATGCTCACAACATGCCCATTAAATAGACCAGTTTTGCATGTATTTCTAGCAACCGCTCAGGAACTCCCACTATATTTTCAATACACTTCTCCCTGCATGTGACTCACATAATAACTGCATCTCTGCACAGAGACAATCAGGGGGGAATGCGCAGTGCGACTTAGACACGTGCATAGTAGTAAAGAATCACTCCACTACACCTCTGAATCAGGCTCACAGGTTTCTTTAGGTTAAAATGTAATGAAAATGTTAAAATAAAAAATAAATTGTGGGGGGGATTAGAGACACGCGACAGCATGGGTTCCACCAATTTTCCTATAAAACATGGGCCTGAACTAGCCTATATGCCCTTCCCCATGCTTTTCAATAGAGGCGAACGATCATTTCAGGTCAGGCACTGGCGTCACAAGGGAGGTGCGGCCTGCTCCTGAGTGTCAGTGACAGGAGCCGAGTGCTGCACAGAAACAGCACTCCGCGGGAGGCAGCCCGCACCTCCCAATTCCCCATAGTGATGAAAAACGGGGGTCGGGATGTGAAGGCCCGCCCCCTTCCCATGAAGCCCCACCCCTTTTTCGGACCCCAAGAGTCGGAAATTGATGACGGGGCACGAAGCCCCACCCCTCCAGTCACACATCACCCCCTTACCATGAAGCTCCACCCCTTTTTTTTTTACAGCCGCACCAGGTGTCCAGAGGGTTAGAGACGCCTCTGAGGTTAGGCACTGTAGATAGCGTACATAGGGGGTTATTCTGAGATGGACGCAGATCCTGCATCCGCAGCAAGATCTGTGTCCATCTACTCACATGCTGGGGGCCGCCCAGCACAGGACAAGGCCGCCCAGCATGTGTGTGGCGCCACTCTGCGATGTGTACATAATTTAATTGCAGACGCACTGATTTAAGGCCAACCCATGCCTGTGCAGTTGGCTGCGCTGACAGCCGGTCTGGCGACATTTTTTTCTTGGAGTAGCTGCCCTGAAAATGCTCCCGACACGCCCCTAATTTGCACGCCACACCGCGTTGCCGCCCATCCAATGCTCGCCACTGTGAATCATCTCACGAGTGCATCCTTCGGGGATGCAGGACGCAGGCAAACTGCGATACGGCCACATTTGCGGCCAACTCTGAATAAGGCCCGCAGTGTACAGTGCATGTCTGCGTAAGTATGAAATGGTTTTAAAAAAATAAATAAAAAACTTCCACAGTTGGGTTTCTAAATCCTGTGGTTCTTAAAATATTTTCTTTAAGGAAGACTACAGGTGGGCCATTGTGGGCTGTTTATGCTGGAGAATACTGGTACTTGTTGTTCCACAAGTGCCAGCATGCCTGGGCAAACTTGCTGGGACCTGTAGTCTGCTACTAAAGAATAATATTATCTATTCATTAAACATTAACGCCGCACCAACAACAACCAGGGATGCGGGTAACAACTCCCGGCTTTCAGCCCAGACCTGGAGGTTTTTCAGGCCTGGGCTTTAACCCTTTCATTACATTTTAACCTACTGAAGCCTGCAAAGATCATACTCATCTGAACAGTGCTTATGTATGGACAGGTTTGATGCCGTTTTTCCATTTTATTTGCAGATGATTAGGAACGAAAAGAGATTAACCAATGGCATTTAGAGCTGCAAAAACCGACTGACAAAGACATTGGACTGGATTACATTTTTTGAATTCACTGTATTTGCACCACCCCCAAGTGTTTTTTAAGTAGAACAGGGGTCTCTCCAGGGTGGACTGGATAGCTAGGCTGTCTTTCAAAATTTGCTATGGGACATGTTCTGCCCTACTCACAAGGTAACCATGTTATTTGCTAGGCATATATTTTGCAACAGATGCTATTCCCACTCGGTTGATGTCGGGATTCCAGCATCAAGTCTCCTGAACGCCGGGATCCCGACAGCCGGTAAACTGACTGCATCCCATGCTGAGCGTGTGTACACAAACATCGGTTTGATTTCAGGTGCATCTCTTGCACCAAAGCTAGGCCTGGAACTAGTGTGCTCTGATACTGAAGCCGGCTATGAAACAAAGATAGGCCTGGAACTAGTGTGCTCTGATACTGAAGCCGGCTATGAAGCAAAGACAGGCCTGGAACTAGTGTGCTCTGATACTGAAGCCGGCTATGAAACAAAGATAGGCCTGGAACTAGTGTGCTCTGATACTGAAGCCGGCTATGAAGCAAAGCTAGGCCTGGAACTAGTGTGCTCTGATACTGAAGCCGGCTATGAAACAAAGCTAGGCCTGGAACTAGTGTGCTCTGATACTGAAGCCGGCTATGAAACAAAGCTAGGCCTGGAACTAGTGTGCTCTGATACTGAAGCCGGCTATGAAACAAAGATAGGCCTGGAACTAGTGTAGTCTGATACTGAAGCCGGCTATGAAGCAAAGATAGGCCTGGAACTAGTGTGCTCTGATACTGAAGCCGGCTATGAAGCAAAGCTAGGCCTGGAACTAGTGTGCTCTGATACTGAAGCCGGCTATGAAACAAAGATAGGCCTGGAACTAGTGTGCTCTGATACTGAAGCCGGCTATGAAGCAAAGATAGGCCTGGAACTAGTGTGCTCTGATACTGAAGCCGGCTATGAAACAAAGATAGGCCTGGAACTAGTGTGCTCTGATACTGAAGCCGGCTATGAAGCAAAGATAGGCCTGGAACTTGTGTGCTCTGATACTGAAGCCGGCTATGAAGCAAAGATAGGCCTGGAACTAGTGTGCTCTGATACTGAAGCCGGCTATGAAGCAAAGATAGACCTGGAACTAGTGTGCTCTGATACTGAAGCCGGCTATGAAGCAAAGATAGGCCTGGAACTAGTGTGCTCTGATACTGAAGCCGGCTATGAAGCAAAGATAGACCTGGAACTAGTGTGCTCTGATACTGAAGCCGGCTATGAAACAAAGATAGGCCTGGAACTAGTGTGCTCTGATACTGAAGCCGGCTATGAAGCAAAGATGGGCCTGGAACTAGTGTGCTCTGATACTGAAGCCGGCTATGAAGCAAAGATAGGCCTGGAACTAGTGTGCGCTGATACTGAAGCCGGCTATGAAGCAAAGATAGGTCTGGAACTAGTGTGCTCTGATACTGAAGCCGGCTATGAAACAAAGATAGGCCTGGAACTAGTGTGCTCTGATACTGAAGTCGGCTATGAAGCAAAGATAGGCCTGGAACTAGTGTGCTCTGATACTGAAGCCGGCTATGAAACAAAGATAGGCCTGGAACTAGTGTGCTCTGATACTGAAGCCGGCTATGAAGCAAAGATAGGCCTCGAACTAGTGTGCGCTGATACTGAAGCCGGCTATGAAGCAAAGATAGGTCTGGAACTAGTGTGCTCTGATACTGAAGCCGGCTATGAAACAAAGATAGGCCTGGAACTAGTGTGCTCTGATACTGAAGCCGGCTATGAAGCAAAGATAGGCCTGGAACTAGTCTGCTCTGATACTGAAGCCGGCTATGAACAAAGCATATAGATATGGAAGCTGCTGTCCCATAAATGCGTGCACCTCAGGACACGGGTGATTATCTATATTTTGTTCCATGCATGCAAATGTTAATGCCGCCCACTTTGCCTGTGACCCTGGATTGGCTCTGCTATCTTGCATATGCTGAGGATATGTTTTCAATGACATTTCCTAGAGAAAATGAAATGTAATGTTATAGGCATCCCTTACCTGGTTTCTTATCTGATTACTGGTGTCCGCTGTCAGGTATTTATGCTCCAGATACCAGGCTCTCTCATTGTAAACTAGCTTGGTTCCATACAGCAGGCAGAACTGAAAAGAAATAAAAAAAAAGTCAATTATCCACATGGAGAAATAAGATTAATTATTAAGAGTGAATTATGACTCCATCAATAGGCGGCAGTAAAGCAAAACACAAACACAATATATACAAATATGGTTCTATGATCCCTATATATATATATATATATATATATATATACTTGGTGTATACAGATGTGTCCTCATGCATCTTGCTTCAATACGCCACACAGCAGGAGATGCCTGGCATTGGTCAGCTGACAGGTCCTGTGCAACTCCGTTCAGTGTCAGGAATATATATATTTTTTTAATCAAAAATGTGGTTTATTCGCATCGCTATGTGAATGAGACGCACAAGCAGACTCTGATGGGGATATGCGGCATGCCTATATTCTGTGTGCGACCGCGGCTGTATCTCCATACAAAATGCTATCTTACAGTGTGTGCGGTCCCACACAGGATATAGGCAACCAGCATATCATTTTAATCATCAAATGCTGCTTGTGTGTCTTATTCACAGCATTTTGCAAATAAAACGCAATTTAATGGGAAAAAATTGCATGAAAAGATGCTCGGCGCTACCAAGTGACGCACTAGAAGGGCTATTTAATGTTCAGGGAGGCTAGATGCAAGTGGACACATCTCTATATAGTAGTATTGTATAGCAAAATGAGCAAAGCATTGTGTTACTTAGGCTGATGCTTGAGTAACGCAAGACAGAGACGCTCCAACATTCTAAGGCAGAAACCACTAGTAGAAGCATGTACATCATATCTCAGATTAGTAATATACAGACTTTGCTGATCATGCCAAACTATGGTTTTACATGCTCATTCAGGAATTAACAGATTAAATAATGTCTGTAAAGCAGCCAGTTTATTTGCACATTTACTAGTCTATAATGATTGTTCCATATCTCACCACATAATAAAAAATGAATATGGGTATATTATGAACCCCCAATAACACCCAACAAAAGTAAGCATTAGGAGCTTCTAGGTGCAGAAACATACATTAATAGGAAAAACATTTTTATCTGTGCGCTGTGTCTGCTATCACAATCCTGAGCTAGCAATAGCACTGGGGGACAGCCGATGGTACGGGCACGGTTGCTGTCCTTGATACATTTTTGATAGTTACCCCAGGCTTTGCATGGAGGCGCAATTGAAGGAGAGCCACTGCTGGCCATCTCAGGCTTCAGTGATGGCAAATGGGTCATTCCACTGTCACATACGGAACATCTGTACAAGTTTCAACATATACATTTTGTTAACACTTAAAACGGGGAAGTTTAAAAGAATAAAAAGATGGATGTAATATCAAAGTGCCTAACTAGGCTTATTGTTTAGGTAGAAAAAAAAATATTCTCCGTTATACCCAACACAATATCACAAAACTTAGCTGTCACATGCAGGACAAGCCAAGTTCACCACTGTTTTGTGAAGGAAACTTCTGCTTGATAATCAGGGCCGGTGATAGACCTTGTGGTGCCCAGGGCAAAAGTTTCCTATGGCACCCCCCCCCCCTTAAGGTAAAACAGGGTTAGTGCGCGCCATAGGCGTGCAGCAAACAATAGGGGCGTGGCTTCATGGGGAAGGGCGTGGTCACAATTATGCCCCCTGTAGCTGTGCCCTCAGTAGTTGTGCCCCCAGTACTGTGACCCCTGTAGCGGTGCCCTCAGTAGTTGTGCTCCCAGTACTGTGCCCCCTGTAGCTATGCCCCCGGTACTGTGCCTCTTGTAGCTGTGCCCTCAGTAGTTGTGCCCCCAATACTGTGCCCCTTGAGCAGCACTGCTTACCAAAAAAAAAATACACACCATCCCTGCTCCTGCCTCCCGACCGCTGCTGTCCTCCATCTCCGGCCGCCGGCGCCGCTCCTCGGATCTATGGGAGAGACATCATGACGTCTCTCCCATAGCACTGCATAGATAGTAGAGGTCAATTATGAGCTCTTTCGTCTATAGCCACTCCCACAATGCCGTGCCGTGCGCGATGACGCATGTTCCCCATGTACCCCTGTGGGCCAGTCCAACCCTGCCCCCTTCCATCCCACATATCACAGAGCTATACAAGCAGTGCAGAAGCATAAGATATCACAAACAACTAAAAATCAATACCAGAACCACAGGAAACATATAACACGAGAACTATAGTAACACATAGCAGCTAATCAGTATACCAGCATGTGATGTCATAGCATTTTAAAACAGTAACTGGTAAATCTTTACCACATATTTATCTAGACAGATTTATACAGAGGAAGAATCATAATATGGCATGATTAAAAAATAATGCAACAGTACTTCTAAGTCTCTTCATTAAATCTTCTCTTGTATACTTTACAGAATAACATCTATAGCCCCCAACCACAAATACTAAAGAATCATGTCGCTTATGATTGGTGTTCCCAATTATATTTCTATTTAGTTCTCCTATCAAGGCAGACATTGGTCCAATTAGTGGAGTCTTGCCCCTGTTTAAACCTGGCTCCAATTACACATAAGCCGACTGTCTTGTCTAAAGGCCTGATTCCTAGGTGGACACAGTAGTGGCTGCCAGGTTTTAGGCACATGGACAGTTTATTGGTGCATGGAGATGCATATGATGGCCATGATGTACTGTATATGGTGCTCATGGTGGTATATGGTGGGGATGAGGCAAGAATAAGAATTGGCATGTTATTATGATGAGCCTAAGTCTGCATGGGTTGGGTTCAGGTGACCGGATTTTGGGATCCCGCCAGTCACCATACCGACGCCGGGATCCCGAGCTTTAGATTGTCGGCAGGAGGGTGAGCACAATGAAGCCCCTTGCGGGCTCGTTGTGCTTGCCACAGGTTCTATTCCCACTCTATGGGTGTCATGGAAACCCACGAGTGGAAATAGTCCCTTGTTAGTTGGCATGCCGACTATCGGGCTGGCAATCGATCGGGATCCCAGCGTCAGTATAGTGACTGGCAGTCTCCCAACCGCCAGTCACATAACTACATCCCAGTCTGCATATGGTGGGCATGAAACATATGGCGTGCCTAAGGCTGCTTTGAACAAAGGACTGTGTGGGTATGGCTTTCTTAATTTTGGCACAGGGTGGCATGTAAGGTCATGAGCTTGTAGAGATGGGTACATGGCTGTAATGGATGTTGTGATATCCATGAAGCTGTTAGTCTGGGCTCAAGGCCATGTGTGGTGGACATGTGACTGTATGTGGTCAGCACGAGGCTGTAATGCTGTCAACAAGGCTGCAATGATAGACAGTATGTACAAGGCTGTTGTTAGTACGGTGCAGTTATGTAGGATCTAGCGCTGTAGAAGGTGGCATAGGATGAGATTATAAATCGTGGTCATTAGCATATTATGTGGAACACAAGGCTGAATGTTGCTGCCATGGTTTACTATGCAGACTATCTACCTTTTTGGTTAACAGAACAAGCTAGATATTTACTGATGGTGTCAAAGTCAAAAATATTACATAGAGAGAACATACAAACTGCACACATTTAAGTCGCTATACTTGCAAATATGCGCAGCGAGCACAGCAATATATAGTAACACACGCATTTGCTCGGACATGGCACGGAGATGGATTCGGCGCTTGTTTCATACAGTACATGGTTATAATAATGTCGGGCACCAGACATCATGGAGATTTAGAATTGGCTGATGAATTGATGTCATGAATGTGTATTATTTGAACAGAACCAGATGCGCCCGTCATGTTTGGTATTGAAGCAAGCAGAATGATGTGTGGGTTAGTTTGATGCTTGTTGTGAAGTTGTGGGACATTGCAGCGGATAGATATGATTATATGCATAAAAGCTAAGATCACTTAGTTAGAACAATGAATGATCAAGCCAACCATTTACTAAGTTTTCAGGGCTGAACCTGATCAGCATATACAAAGAGAATAGTGACTCAATCATAAAGGAGAGAGAGAGACCCCTCCCCCAGGAACAGACACACAGGAGAATAGTTCCTGTCGGGGGGGGGGGGGGGGGGGGGGTCGGGGTCAGTTGTGGGGGCCTCTGAGGACAGATATACTGTAACTCACTCACACAGCTACCTTACACACAGCAAGCATGGCTGGATCATCACCAGGCTCCTTACGAAAGGCTAAGTATCATAATCTCAATATCTCATGGCTGATTGGCATAGATTAGTTAGTTTGGAGATACAAATGGCTTAAGGTTAACGAGGTTTGGGCAGTTGTGTGATTGTTGGGTGTTTCTGTTGATACTCTGTGAAGTCTGTGATGAATTGGAACAGTAGACAATCTGTAGCATAGTATTTGTGGTATTTGTTTGCCTATGGTGATTTAAAATAGATTGTGCTGGTTTGTTATAATATATCTTGTTAATCATGAATAAGACCATGCAGTACTTTTGAATATGTGCTTGTAGCAATGGCAGGCTGATACTTGTGGGTACCTGGTGGTCTGGTCTTGTGATAGCTCATATGCTCTGGTTATTGAGATACTGTGTTTGCTTGAAATTGTGAAAGGTGATTTAGATGGTTTGGAATTGTAAAATCAGAACATATGCATTGTTTTGAGGCTTGGACATTTTGGAATAAAATGGAGTCTTGTGTCTTCTGCTATGTGATTGTGGTGTAGCAGAGAGTGCCATGTGTTTGGACCTGCAAATCTAAAATGGCTGCTGCCGGGTGTTTTCCCCTCCCCCTTTCAACCATGTGTTGCAGTCTTTGGAATCATGGGAGTTTTCTCAAAATGGAGTCTAGCTTCCATCCCATGCGGTATTCAGCATTGACTAACTGCGCAGCGATTGTCTCTCACATGTGTAGTTTTATCTGCAACCATATTGTTCTTACTGTTATTGTGAGCCATTTCTCTCTCTCTCTCTCTTCTCCTCTTTCTCACTTATTTTCCCTTAAAACGTAATTGTATTGTATTGTATTTCCTGTGTAGTTATCTGGTTAGGTAGTCTATGTTATATTGTAGTGTATGACTTGTATTGTATTAATTCTTTTGCAAGTATAACATTCATAATATATATATAAGGCGTTAGACCCTAAGCACGATATCTGTGTATTTCTTATAGTGTTAAGTATTCTCAGAGCGTCGGTGACGCTCGAACAGCATTCGAGTTAATAAGGTTATACTGTGTTGCATTTACACTCTATCACTACACTAAGGTTTTACTGCATAATATACTGTTTATGGTTTAGATATAAAGGTTTAACATTGTGAGCGTCAGCGCCGCTGGTGATCTCCTCGTGGTCCCGAGCGTCCGCTACGCTATAGCGAATCATTACTTTAGACGGCAGCCAATAGCGTGCCTGCCTGTGATCTCTTGGCCGTGAGCGAACGTGACGCTTGAGCGTCTCGACTACGGCTAAGCGATTGCTACGCAACGAGCGTACCCTTACGGTACTCCATACGTGAATAGCGTACAGTGTTCTTAGACCTCATAAAGGGTTTTATATAAGATAAATATTTAGCTTTATCAATGGTTACACTAGGAGAAGCACTACAGCTGTGCCTCTTGCACAGTACAGCATATGCTGTTTATATTTTTGCAAACCTGCACCTAACAAAACATAGGTCTGGACTGGACCTAATATGACCCATTATTATTTAGGAAGATAGACAGTGCTCCTCTGTATATAAAGTCATATAAAATAAAGTAATAAATAAAACACTTGACTAAAAGAATGTGCAACCTCACCGCGCAGTGCTGGATAAAAGCAGAAGAATGAATCACTTCCTTCTGTTTGATCGCAGCCTGGCAGGGAATAAATATGTATTCAGAGTCAGACAGCAATTTCACACAAAGGAATGGCAGCTGGGAGTGTGGCACTTCCTAATGCACTTCAAAGAATAAATATGAGGATTTGGGAGAGAGTCCCAGATTATGATTAGCTCAAGCAAAGCTAAGAGATTCACAAAGCGGTGATATGAAAGACAGAGCTGTGCATTGTTATTCTACAAGTGTGGTGGAAATTATGTTCATCCTGGCACAGTGTTTACATGAGTAATCAAATATAAAGTAATAGCACGCACCACCATATGCACTATTCACTCATGGGCGACTGTTTGAGTAAATGAGTCCATCATTTGCCTAAAACACTGAATTAATTAATAAAATACTGGCTGAAGATTGCGGTCTATAATTTTATAAACGTATTCCCCAATTAATGATAAATCTAGCTGGAAGAGTAGAGGAATAAAGACAGCAGATGTACAGCAGGGGATTAATTTCTACTGTTCTGCAGCAGACCAGTTTCCCCAATGCTGCTCTGCCCTTTGACACTCTGAAGGAGGTTTTGCTGTTGCATATGACAGTGTTTTTGTTGATCGCCAGGGGCGTAGCTACCATAGGTGCGGGTAGTGCAGCTGCTATGGGGCCCAGAGCTAAGAGGGGCCCACCTTGGGTGATATGCAAGGGCCCTTACAAACCTTTGCCTTGGGGCTTTCAATATATCTAGTTATGCCTCTTGACTTGCTCATTGTAATGTGGTATAAAATTAATTGGAGGGCATTATAATGTTTCATAATCTGAACTGGGAATCTGTAATGTGGCACAATATGAAGTGGAGGCACTATAGTGTGGCATAATATGAACTGGGTACACTGCATGTCATAATGTGAATTGGGGTCACTGTGTTGGATAATGTGTACTGGTGGCCCTACAATGAACTAGGGCACTACTATGGTTCATAAAATAAACTAGGGCACTACTATAGGGCATAACATTAACTAAGGCACCACTATGGTTCAGAATATATTATTATGGGGCTTAAAATTAACAATTGCTGTGGATAGGTGTCTCTAGATGCATTAGGACAGGGGCCCTTCAAAATGTTGCTATGGGGCCCACAAAGTTCTGGCTACGCCCCTGTTGACCGCTGATGTAGAAACATATTAGGCATGTCCAGTTTTCAACAGACACCCCTCAGTGGGTGGTCCTCTAACTTTCAAAAGGGCAACACATTTTCTCAGTAATAAGTTAAATCAATATATTTAATAAAAGAAAGGGAACCCTATCTGTAACAATACAGCAGTCATGTTAGGCATGTTTTAGGAGCTATCATATAAAAATATTATAACAAAGCAGTAAGAAGCTGAGGGTCGCCTGTTACCCATAACAATTACATTCTATGCTGTTAGCTGCAGTGTGATAAGGTGCCTGGTGGCTTCCATGTAACTATATGGAACAAATACTGAGTGTATAGTCAATATTACTGCAGTGGGTTGTTCTCCGATTACTGTAATTATTATTTTGAATAAACAAGTGAATATAAATAATGGGCAACAGTCCAATCACATGCCCAAAAAATAATTTTGCTTGGCTATCAGACGACACATGGTAGTGCTATTTGTTTCTTCAAATTATCAGTAACAATTTACATGTGTCATGTGACTGTGGTTGTTACATACCTGCCATGACAACCAGTCATATGACACAAAACATGAGCAGAAAGATTTTAAAACACCCCTCTTCACAGGATGCTCATTTAAAGCACAATTCCTACCTCTTCTTCTGCCATCATGCACATGAAGGGAGGGCTCCCATCAGAAAACCATCGGGAACAAGCTTGAGTGCTGAAACGCAAATGATTTCCAGCCAAGATAGTCTGTCTTTGAGTGACAGCCACATGTCTCCCCCACAAAGAGATTTTGCAAATGTAATGTGAAATTATACAAAGGCATCCTCAGATTTGTGTAAAAAGGTACAGAACTTGCTGTTTACAACACACACAGTACACAATCTGTGTTGGATTGCAACTTTATTAATAGATGCTAAACACTGAAAATAATAAAACTGAATATTTAGACTTTAAGGCTCATGACAAATTTTCATGGTGTGTGGGGGTGATGTGGTGGTTTAAGTCTACATGCTGAGCTAAAAGGCAAATGTAGTCATATGATATTCTCAGAAATGCATAGACTTTATGCTCTGCTGATTTACCTACTATTGTACAGTATGTGCTTCTTCTTACAAGTTATATATATATATATATATATATATATATAAACTTTCATTTATTATGGTTTCACATGTAACCAATACACTGTAACAATTTCAAGTTACTGACGTGGTTTCCTTGAAAATGTAATGTTACTTTTAAATATATATAATTTTTACACTATCTATACAGCAATAGAGGTTTTCTACCTTAAAGTGGTGATTATACACTGCCAGATGTACAGAGAGCAGAAGGCAGAAAACCAATGTACATACTTTTATATTGTATGGCTTACACCTAACATATCAAGATAACATCCTTTTGGTTGTCCGTACTACCACTAGTCTTTATATGTAATCTACAGCATTGTACAACTATGGAGAGAAACTTGGCACAGCAACAATCTAGGCAATGAAAAGAACCTAATACCCTATATGAAATACTGTAAAGGGGCTAATTCCGAGATGGACACATATGGCACCGATGTGCGAAAATACGCAGAATCCGCAGGAGGTGTCTCGTGGTCCGCTGCTGCGTCTGAAGCATGGAATCTACTACATGAACATCATCAGCCCATCGAACACTTGAGTAACCGATCTCTTCAGGGTTTCGGCTGAAATTCGTAGGGGTCAGTGGTTCCAAATAAAGGGGACAAGGGACCCGATTCAGACCTGATCGCTGCTGTGCGTTTTCGCACAGCGGCCGATCAGATATTAACTGCGCACGCACGCGCATCGGCAAACAACAGGCATCACCGGTCAGCGACAGACTGGTGCAAAAATTCTAACTGCACAGCCATTCGCATGCTGATTGACAGGAGGAGGCCGCTTGTGGGTGGTAACTGACCGCTTTCTGAGAGTGTCAGGGAAAACACAGGCGTTTCCAAGCGTTTTCAGGGAGGGTATATGACGTCCCCTCCGGCCCGATCAGCCTGTTCTCATTGCACTGTAGAAGTACTGGGCTGCGCACAGACTGCACACACAGGGCAAATCATTCAATGGTGAATGAGGTGCGAACGGATTTGCATCTGTCCGCTGACTGAGAGGGTTTTTAGCAGCTCAGCGTACACATGCAATCGCACACTTGCACAGGGAATATACACTCCCCTTGGGCGGCGACTATCTGATCGCAGGGCTACAATTTTAGCAGCCTAGTGATCAGGTCTGAATCACCCGTAAGGTCTCTCTTGAATATTACTGAGGAAGAAAGTGGAAAGAACTATGGGAAAGGTCTTTTTGGTATAGCATTCTTTTTGACAGCTATGATCCCACCCAGCCAAGAAATAATAAATCAATTCCAGGATTTCAATTCGGACTGCACTCTGGAGAACAGAGGCGGGAAATTCTGATGAAAAAGCGTCATAGCGGGAGGTCAGGTAAATCCCCGAATACTTGTTCTTTCTGGGTTACCATTTGAAGTTAAATTTAGTTCTGAGGCTTTTGGCTTCCCTATGGAGCAGCATGGCTTCTAACTTGGAATAGTTAATCTAATAGCCTTAGAAGGTGCTGTAAGACTGAAGGACAGAAAAAAAGGTTAGGGACATTTTTTTTGGTTGAGTCAGGGACAGGAGAATATCATCTGTGAAGACAGTAATCTTGGGATTGATATGATCCATTTGCACACCTTGTATATCTGGATGGGATCTAATTTGGGAAGCAAGCGGTTCAATTATAAGGGAAAATATCAGTTATGACAAGGGGCAACCCTGCCGTGTGCCATTACAGATGTGGACATGGTTGTGCCAGATTAAGCCTTGGGGAGGGGAAGGGGCGGCTCTGGGGCACTTAAGATAGGGGGACCCACCCCCACTCCTCCGGCCCTCCACATCTTGTCAGCACTGCCCCCATTTGTCATCCTGCCCACCCCCACTATGGGACTGCACAATGCTAGTGTGGGGGGGGGGGGGGAGAATGTATAACAGATTGTGTATATTAAATTTAAACCAATGGTTTAAATTAGATTTAAACTAATACTTTAATAATATCTGGGTACTGTTTATAACAACACATCATTGAGAGACAACGATTTTATAAAGTTTTCTTGCAGTGCAACAAAGACAACTTAAACAACCTTAAAATACACAGAAAAAATATGCATGAATAGCAGCAGTCTCTGTACTACTTACACACTGGGACAGGACTCAGGAGGACTCTCTGTGTCTCTCTCTCCAGTCCCGAATGCTCTCATCAGATAACACAGAGGACACAGCCACATTATTCTAGCTTGCCATATATGGGGGGATCTGGGTCACTTATAGCTCTCTCCTCCCTCCTATCTCTGCACACTGTCCTGCTCGCATTCTGGTTGCCTGGCTTCTACAGCTGCACAAGAGGAAGAGCTGGTTATGTCAGTGTGCTCTGGCCAGGACCCCCCTGACTGAGGAGGCCCGGGGTACAGCGTCCCGTGTGCATTGATCAGCGCTGTAGCAGATAGGCCAGAGAACAGTGTTAGGAGTCCAGTGAGGAAGTCACCAAACATGTGAAAGGCTTCAAGAGCAGCCTTCATGAAACTTCAAGAAATCCTATTGAAAGCTCTATTAGCATCTAAAGAGAGTAAGATAGTAGGCTATCTCCTGGAGTTTGAGATATGTGTACCTTGAAGAATTGATGCTGTATGCAGGCCCACAAATCTCTTGTAGCCACTACAATATGCAAAACTCAGATCTAGTGTATGTAACACAATTTAGACCCAAAAGTGTTGGAAGCTGCCACAATTCTGACTCCATGTCACTGGTGCCACAATTTAGACCCCCAAGATATCTGGTGGCTACCTCTAAGTCCTGACACCAGATCGCTGGTGGCTACTACAAACAGCAGGCCCCATACAGTATACCTGGTGGCTAACTCAAAATGCAGACCTCCAATTCTACAGTAGCTAATGCAATACAAACACAAATTCTGACCGAAGATCTCTGGTTGCCAAGCAGTAGCAATCACCAAAAATCACCAAAAATTTAGAGCCAAAAAGTAGTGTACTTTACATCTCAAATTACCAAATACCTTGAGCCAGAAGCTAGAACAGTACATTAATCAACAGACCTGGTCCAGAACTAGTGCTGAACTTGCAGTTAGCAATGATTTGGAGCCAGAACTAGTGCTGTACCTGCAATTAGCAACTGCATAGGGTCAGAACTAGTACTCACCTGCAATTAGCAACTGCTTGGATCCAAAAACTAGCAGAATAGCATTTATCATCAACTGTCCAGTCAAGAACTAATTCTGAACCAGTGTTTACCAAGTACCTTTATCCAGCAACCACCTGAAGCCAAGAATTACATCAGTAGTGCGTAAATACACTTTCATGGAATGCACCGTTACAATCCAGTGCAGTCTCTTCGGTCATAAGTATAAATGAAAAGGCGCACACATATGAATTCTCACACTTGCGTGTGACCATTTCTAACCTTTGCGAGGTGCAATGTTACAAAACCAGGCGCGTGTTCAATGGTGCATCCGCCCCAACTGTTTTCTCCACCCTTCAGACTGTAGGATCATTTAGGTAGGGCCTTTTCTACTTTATATTTCATGTCAGTATATGTTATTTGTTTGTGTCACGATGCTCTCAATTTACAGCACTGAATACAATTTGGTACTTTATAAATTAAAGATAAAAATACACATAAAACACATTTTGGCGGCTATCACAATTTTTATTCAATACTTACTTCAAAATAAACCCCCAGATCTAGACCCTCTGGCGGCTGCACAAAATACACACCTTCAGATGTCATGTTGCTACCATAACTCAGATCTCTCGATTTTTGGTGGCTACCATAAAATGTCAACCCCAGACATTTAGTAGCTACAATGAAAAACCCTCATACAGTAACTCTAACCACTAAGTGTGATCTGAGCTCCTGTGCTCTTAGAGCTGTCTGGAGGATGCACAATAAAGTGTCTTGACAACCAGTGTAAAGACCACTTACAGCACTAATCACAAAGAGTGCTATGATGGATATACAGACTGTCCCCTGCCTTACTCATTGTTAGAAGACACTGTGCCGAAGATGGTTTTTTCCCCTGTATGTTTTTGTTTTTTTTACTATATTTATTAATCAGGAGGAACCATGAGCAAAGTCTTGTTTTTACCCATCAGTGGCGTCTTTTATTTATCAAGTCATTTCTTTGTAACATGAGGTACAGTACAGTAAGATATTGTGAAGTGAAAGCGTTATCCTTCCTGTTTCTAGTAGCATTTTCCTCTGTTTTATCTACAAGTTACTGTTCTCTTATATAAGCTGCAGGTGACTAGATAGTTCATGTGAGTTATATATACTCTTGCTTGGGGATTGTGATATCATTTTCTGTATTATAAATTGTTTGTGGGTCAACAATATCGCAACAATGATGCCATCTAATAGTGGTCTGATTCAGTGGTACACACAAACCGCACTGAGGGGGTCATTCCGAGTTGATCGCTAGCTGCCGTTGTTCGCTGCATAGTGATCAGTGGAAAAACCGGCTAATCAGCGCATGCACTGCAATGCACACACGCGTCGTACGGGTATGAAGTCCATTGTGGTTTTGCACTGGCTCTAGCGACGATTCTAACCGCATAGGCGAACGCAAGGAGATTGACAGAAAGAGGGCGTTTATGGGTGGTAACTGACAGTTTTCTGGGAGTGTTTGAATAAAAGCAGGCATGGCCGGGCGTTTTCTGGGCGGGTATCTGACGTCATTACCATGTCACTCGTCGCAGCAATCATCGCACAGGATAAGTAACTACAGGGCTGGTCTTGTTTTGCACAAAATGTGTTTGCAGGCGCTCTGCTGCACAGGCGTTCGCATTCCTGCAAAGCGAAAATACACTCCCCCGTAGGTGGTGACTATGCGTTTGCACGGCTGCTAAAAACTGCTAGCGAGCTATCAACTCGGAATAACCCTCACAATGCTGATGTTCATGCACCAGAGTGATTATCTGCTGTTGCGTGCTGGAGAGCTGATATCACAAGTAGAGCGGCAAAGCAATAGGTGTTCCTGACCGGTGGCCTGAACGAAACGTAAAACAATCCATCTCGTGAGCGTGTTATGGGAGAGCCGCGGGCGTGCGTTGATACAGGCTGCTTTCTTAGATGCATAGCCGCTTCCACAGAGGACATGTGCAGTCAATGGTGGATGCGATGTTGCATCTAGAACCACAGTGCTACTGCATTCAGGAGGGGGGGGGGGGGGGGCAGTGTGGAATGGACATCTCAGGGCTTGCACACTGAAGCACATGCTAGTCCACAAGGGGCAGGCTGAACCAGCATTTTCACATTATCGCACCTGAGACTCCGGCAGTGGGAGCTAGAGAGGATGCAACAGCTTCCTCCTCTGAATCAGACCTAGTGTCTCTATCAGAAAATTTATGGGCCATAACAATGGTTTAGGCCTGAACTCTGCCACCTGTCAAACACTGCTCTACGGTGCTAAACAATGTTTAGATCATGTGATCAGCTGTTATCTGAATCCCAAATACATTAACTTTAATGCTGGGTACACATTAGGATGACGGATCGGCAATCTGACAATCGGTAAGTGCATACACACTTACCGATCTGAGCCCCTATGTGTTGTGCCTGATGTCACAACTGAGCAGGCATTTACATGCCCGCCCAGTTGTGATGTCAGTAACCGACGGCCTCTGCACCAAGTGTACAAGTGGTCTGATGTGCCGATATATCTGCACATATATTGGCCACTGACTGTGCTGTACAACCGACGCAATATGTCTGTGAACGATGTTTGAGTTTCACATTCATGTCCTGATTATTGTATAATGCTCTTATTTTTTAAAAAGCATTAAAAAACAAAAACAAAAAAAACTTTCGATCCAACATCAAAATCATCCAGAAATCAGCAGTTTTGCCATATTGGAATCATAGACATTTGGCCCTTGGCCTTTCCAGAGAAGAAAGGTTAGATACGGCAATAATCATTGTGCTAACATTTTCAAGAAATGTTTTAAATTCAAAAGGAAAATAAAGCTATTATTACCACATTGTGACAAATACATAACCTGTTAAGAATTAGGTAAAACAGGACTATTTAGTGAAGTTGGCTACATTAAAGAGTTAAGGAATGGGGTGGCCAAATGTTAGTAGAAATATTTGTTATATTGTATGAGGAGGCCATCTAAGCTTGGGCTCTTGCCCAAGTTTCATTGTGAAATAGTGCGTTTAAGTGCATCTCCATGTTAATGAAAAGTAGACAGACAGCACACATTTTATGGCCTAAATGAGTTAGGCCATAAAATGAAATTAAATTGCCAGCAGTTGTGTCCATGTTGACTTGTGTCTTTGAAGATTATAAATGGATAAATAATATTCTCTAGTATGGTCACAGTGCTACTGTTTCTGAATAGTGACAGAACTAAAGTTTAATATACAGTAGCTCATAAAAACTTTAATATGCCTCTCTCCATGTGACCAAGCCAAAAATCTTCAACATTTATCACACATAAATTCTGCCTATTCCTATACAAAGCATGTGGCTATCTATTAAGGAATTGATTAGAGCTTGTTGCCTTTTAATGGGCCTCAGTAGTTTGTAAATCATTCCTTTTCTACACATTTGTGACGTCCTAAAGTGTAGCTACACTCGGGTCAGTGTTGCTTTCCCTGAAATAGTTCTTAACCACCTTATTGATATAATCTTCTACTTAATTGAAACAATGTTGGATTAAGCCTCCAAAACCACTTTTTCAGTTTTGCATTAAGAAGGTAAGATCAAGACCAATATAAACGTAATGGAAGAATGTAGTTGGACCATGCCCAATTATGGATGATCTACTGTATATGATAATCAGTACAGGAAACTCTACAGTGAGGTGGGGAAAAAGGAAGTGAATCCGTGACCAGTGGGGGTTGTATTTGCCACACATTAGCCAACTGCCTAATACTTAACGATTTCTTAATTTTAGGCAATGCCAAGGATAGTGAGAAGGTGCCAGATGTATATAAGGAGGACCAGAGCATAGTTAAGATCCCCACCCAAAACTATAATTAATTCCTAGAAGTTACAAATGGAACATGGTGAGCCATTTTGGGCTGTGACAAGGTGTTAAAGAGAATGTCATTCTGCATGTCCAAGATAATATTTATCTTAACCTCAATGGAGAGAGGAATAAAGGGATGGGAGAGAAAAGGACATAAAAGAAGAGCAGCTGTTGGTTGGGATAGGAAGACCCTAGGAGAAACTCTACAGTCATGTGAAGTTGGATCAATTCTTCCTGCAATCTGGGTCCTGCAGCATAGGTGCTCAGGTGCAGGAATGGCAATGTAGTTGGGGCAAGAGATGCAGTCAATACAGGATCATTTACAGGAGAGGGGGCAGAGGAGGATGATAATAGAAGAAAGCTACTTGATGATACCAAGAGAAACAAACCTCCAACCTTCATTTTTTAAAGAGAAAATGAAAGCTGATGTCATGATGTACTTGCTAAAAGGAAATAGGGTTGGAGGGTGGGGAGAAATAAGTTTTTTTCCCACATATGAATAAAGAGGTGAGCAGTGATTCTAGTAAGGTCCAACATATAATCAGAAACTATGATCCCAGGGCATACCCAGTACCTATTAGTCTTAGTGAAACCACAAGCTGGATGTAAAATTGTGAGTATGACGGGTGATTAAGATTACGTAAATGCTTACCTGGGTCACACTCCATATTGTAACCCTTAGGCAACATCCTCAAGTCCTAGCATGAAAAAGACAGGTATAGGAACAGAATAGTGGAGATCCTGTGAAGGTAAAGTTAAGTACAAATCAGTCAGGAAGTATGGGTTGGGAACAGGGTAAAGGAATAGAGGGGCATGGGCAAATGCTAACTCAATCATGGACAAACCGCTATATAACGGGGGTACCAGTGTCACAAATATAGGACGTTTTGGCTACCCTAAATAGATTGAAACTTATATAAAGTAGTGCAAAACACTGGAACACAACATTCTATTCATGATAAAACCTAGACGGTAGCCTGTGAACCTAAATAACCTAGCCAGACTGAAAAAGATCACTGTCAGGCATACCTAGCAATCTGCCGCAGAAACATGGATTCATAAATTGGAAGGGTATGGGAAGATGCATTGAGGATAGCACAGAAATATGACCAGAGGGTATAGGAATATTTTGAGTATGAAGTTACATAAGCTAATTAAGCTTATTTTATTTTTTATTACAAACACAACAAAAGGATCATGCTGCATAGTTTCTGTTGTGTGTGCTAAAACGTATCTATAATCCCAATGAACACTGTCAGGTCTAAAGAGACTACACAAGAAATGACTGATTATATGTAGTGTGCAATTGTACTTGTAGACAGTCAGGGATTTCTCAGTCAGCCCCTTTGAATATGGATCTCTCAGGGCTTTGGTTCAGTCTGTTATTGTATTGTTAACAAGCCCTATAAAGTAATAAGTAAAATAAGTAAATATTAATAGCTGCTCATTCATGCAGTATCATCTGCTGTCGCCTTTAAGCTCCATTGGGAGTTGTTGTTGAAGGGTCTCTGTGGTACATGAGTTATGAAGATCACTGGGCTTGTCCACTAGTTCCTTCTCCTTGTGGAGACCTGCAAAGCAAGTCCAAAAATGAGGATAACAAAAAAATCTTGAAACCACTCTGTGAGATTGAATGTCCATCTGATTACAGAAGGAGGGCAAGACTTAAGAGATTCAAAAGTAGGGTGGAAAGAAAATTCCCTTCTACATGATATACCTCACACAATCGGGGGGGGGGGGGGGGAAATCTAATTAGACACAAAAGTTTGTAGAGCACGTAAAACTATTTTTTTTTGTGCTTTAGGATCTGCTAAAAGTCATAGACCTATGTGCTTTCGCAACCGTGATCAGGAAAGAAAAGCATGCTTATTGCATATCTGATTTTGCCTGCCTGAGGCGAAACAAAATCCCCAATTAGTGCCGGCATCGTGGCTAACTGGAAAGCCACAGGGGAGGTAAATAGCCGCTGAATTGGATACCTCCCATAGCCTGCTGTACAGTTAGTAATGGTCACTTATGTAGTGTTATAGTTGAAAGAGCTTGAAAAAAATTATTGTAAAGGATTTCTTGGTCTTCAGGAAAACAAAAGGATAACAGGCCATGAACTCTTACTTGAATCTTATCAAAATCAAGTAGGAAAAGTACATCTACAGGCTGGCTTTCAGTTGCTTTCGAGGGATGATATCCAGGATCTCCGCCATCAGACTATTGCATCACCACCAGCTGACCAAGGTCTCTAAAAGTCTGTATACCACAATCAGGTGTGTTTGCATACAGGAGGTCTTTTGAAGCTTAATTAGGGAGTTAATATGTAACTCGTATCCTTTTATAAGTTCCCCTAACTAGCCGAGGCCGGCTAGCGCTCTGTTCTATATACACCTTTGTTCACTAGGGAGCTTTTGATATATTTTGGCGATACAGACAGGGCATTAAAATCATTAAGTTACATTCAATGTTTTAGACGGTCTCTATCCATTGTCCTTAGATACCATCTAGGTTCGCCTGAGTGTAGCGCTAGCCTCAACTTAAACCATATGTCAATTTTAAATGAGCAATATATAGGAAGCAAAAAGGAAAATATTAATAAACAGAAATTCTGTTTTGCTCTATTTCCTTTTGTTTATTTGCTTTAGGGGGATATTCAATCACAGTCGGATCCTCTCCGACGGAGAGGATCCAACACTTGAGTATTCAGTAACGGGCGTTTCCGTCCGTTTCCCCTCCCATTCCGACCACTCATTTCCACCCTCTCAGCAGCGGGGTCAAAAACACATGGATTCCGCATATCCATGTGTTTTTCGACTTCTCTGAAGTTCCGACAGGGTGGAAAAACGGCACTTCAATTGAATACTGAAGTGTCGTAAAGTTCTGATTATCAGCGGAAAGTGCCTTCTTTCCGCCCTGTTGGAACTTCCGACTGTGACTGAATATCCCCCGATGCCTCTTGCCACCTATTCTCAAACCACAATTTTTTTTTTACCATGCTCTTACTTACAATTCTTCCATGGAATTATCCTTTGACAACATTTCCCCATTCACAGACCACTTTATCCGTACTCCAAATTTCTTTCCTATCTTTGCTCCTAAACTGTAGTATGCTCAACCTGTTGCAACAAAATAAGACCTTTTAAAATGATACAATAATCTTTTCTCTCACTCCTTCTACTTGTAGCAGCTGGAGATATATCTACAGATCCAGGTCACACGCCCCATCACCTATATACAGTACACTTCATTCCGAATCACTTTAGAAATCCAGCAAACCTCAAACCAATCACCTGTCTTTCATTTATTTCATAATTGTTAAAAATGAGCCCTTAAGACAGCATGCTAGCACTTCTTATCAAACAACCTCAATCTTCTGGCAATAACATAACACAGCTCACTCAGACACTAACTGCCCCAACTGCAGCACCCTCACACTGGAGTCTTAACTTAACCCACACCTCCAGGCCAGGAAGAAGACAATGACTTTGTTTTGGAGTACATATTCCACAGTGCACATTCACACTTCTACTCAGAGTACATATCTTACATGTCCATTTTTATTAAATATATACTAACTGGATTTTCAACTATTCTCTCAATGCATTCTGTTGGATCACAACAGCAAATCCTTGAACATCGCTGCCTCTACTCTCTATAACCTCCTCTCTTGGCCTTTCCTTTTGGACTAGTCTTCATTATAATGGCCACTTCTGTGATCATACATTCTTCATGTATGATTTTTTTTTTATCACTCTTAGGCCATCACTTGGTCAACTGTAATCTATCCTCCACCACTTTAATTTCTAACTCAACGAAGCCTCCTCATACCCACAGAAAGCTCAGTTCTTTTTATCTGCAACAACATCTTTCACCTTCATCTATTTCTACATGCTCCTGTCCTGACATAACAATACTGCATTTAATCATACCTTAACCACATCCACTAATGTTCCAGCTACTCATTCTTCGTAGTATTGACTAAAATCGCCGTCATGGCACACTAAAGAAATATGCTGCCTTTAACAAATACTTACGCAAAGTAGATCATTGGTGAAAGTCTTGTACCGCTTATGACTTTCTCAGATACACGGCTATCGACAGCCCCTGCAGAAGTGATCTGAATACTACCAAATAAATATGCTTTCAATCTCTTTCTGCTTGGAATGTGTCTGTTGACTTGTGGAATCATTTCTAATCTAGTTTTTGAAAGCGTGAGTTAGAGGTGGCAAGAAGATACAAAAGATGAAAAGAACCTTTTTATACATTTATAGCTCTTTAAAAAACCTTCTACGCGAAGACAGCGGGTCACCATCACTTTGCTAGATCTTGATTCCCACTTAAAGAACAAGACTAAAGATATCCCATATGATATTGGTACAGTTATATATGCCAGTATGCACAGTTGTAAGCGTTTGCATGAGTGGACCACCACCATCCATAACTTTGGTTTGAAGTCACTCATTATGATCATCATAAGCACACACTTACTCTACCTCTATGCTTGGTACAAGAGAGACATCTGAAACCAGGCAGATCTACACTTCTGGCAAACTCTGCATAGCCCGAAATTTTATCAACTCCCCCCCTGGGGAATGGTCTGTATAAGAAAGCCCCACTTCAGTCTATTTATGTCCTTCAGATGCAAGTATTGGCATATGCTTAGTTCTGGAACATTGACAAAAACAAGCAGCATAATGTACAGCAGCTAATGAACTTCGTAAGTCCTTGCTGCGAGGATGATACTTAAGACACCAGGCTACTCACAGCTACTCTATACTGGTAGTTTGTTGGCAGCTATGGCACACCACGGGCAGCTGCACAGATATGCTGTACGTCATGGCCTCTCTTACTTTTTATGGCTGATAGTATGCTGCCTTGTGATAACTTTCCCATCCAGCTGCTACAATTGGTATTCACCTTCCTTAGGTATCATGTGTTCCCCAACCTTCTAGATTGTAAGCTCATCTAGTCAAGGTCATCTTTATATTCTGTTTCATATCATTGTCTGTCATTTGTTTGTTTTATGATCCCCTCAGTGTACAGTGCTGTACATTGGTCTGTTGACACTTTATAAATAAATAATACCAATAGTATCAAAGGACTAAGGGGCTAATGTGAGGATGGCTGTTGTGATTGTCAGCACCACGCATGCTCCATAGCCGGGCACACACATGTACTAGCGATTCCGAGTAACACATCTCACTGGCGAATCTATTACAAGCTGAATGGGAGTTCCTGGTGGTTACGAGGTGTTAGCATGTTGGCTAAGTTGAATGAGGCAGTGCAGTCACACTTGCGGGATGTGCAGCACACATAGGCGTCAGCATTTTCACATTTTCAAGTTGAGATTAGATGAAAGTATGGTCACAAACACAGATGACACAGGCACTATAAACATATACAGTACAGTGCAAATATCATTGCACAAACATCATGGCAAAGGAGGAGTGATCTGCAAACAGTAAGTTAGTGCTGATTATGGGATATACAGAAAACCTACCTATTGCACACCTCCTGCTAAGTGCAAGGGGTATTTGTTTGTACTTTGCTTTCCGTTGCCTTATTAAATAAGCCTGTCAGTATGTGTACGGCTTTGCCTTCCTAGAATTGTAGCTTAAAATTGTGTTCAGAATAGTATTCAAGTACATCTACGTAGTAGGACACGGAATAAATAAGGGTTAAAAAAAAGTGCTACCCATAGAAAGAAAAAATTAAAATCAAATCACATGTTTGAAACACATCTGTACTTTCAGCTAAAATTATACATGAACACATTTTCAAAGCTGTATCAGCCCACTCACTTCCCTCATTTTACTAATTGCGCTCCACCTAAAATGTTCAGCTTCGGTCTGTTATCTCTTGAAAGTTGGAAACACTATGACCTTTGCTGTGCCCCTCACTAGCGCAAGAAACTGCACCTCAAATGTTGCAACCGCTGCCCATTTCTAGTCACCCAGCGACCACTAGTCATTTCTATGCTTCTGGGCAATTTTGGCAACTGTAACTGTCTTTCGTAAGATGGAAACAGAAATATAGGCATGTTCAAAGGTTTGCACTTCTGAGATCACAGGTGGAAATCTAGTTTTTTTCACAATCATATAGTAGTTATCAGTGATGTCTGTTCTGTGCTTCTAGGTATAAACATACAATGCTATGCATTTAATTATAAAGTAATGGGCAATTTTATGCTGCATTGAATGATATTTCGTTATGCAATACAGTTTTTTTTTTGTGACCAGGCGCTTTTCTTTTTTTCTTGAATTATGTCCCCCCCCAAAAAAAATAAAGAATTAAATGAGTGAATAGCAGAGACCTCATAACCACCTACCTGCCCTAAGCACTTGCCTAAATGGCCACGTGTACATTGTAGCACTGCAACTATGAGCTGGCATAGCAGTACTGCAAAAATCATATGGTTAAAGGTTATGGTAATAGTTGCCTAGTTTCCAAATGCAATTAGTTTAAACACACTAGACCAGGGCTGGCCAAACCTGTCCTTGAGATCTACCAACAGTTCATGTTTTCCAGGCCTCCTGGATATCTGTAGAATTGTCAGTTTAGGAATTAATGAAGCACATCTTTTTTTTTAAAACAATGTTTTTTTTATTTTATTTTAGAAACAAGCAAGCAATACAAAAAGTGTACTGTGAAATACAGGCATTGCAATATCTGAAAGTAATAAAAAGTATACAGAAACATAGAGCATATAATAGAATAGCCATAGAATAAGCTGCTAATAGATAAACAAAACATACAAAGGGAGAGACCAGAATAGAGAGGGAGAAAGAAATAAAAAAATAAAATAAATATATAACATCTTGTGGGCGTAGTGGGTAAAATACACAAAGACATAGGGATGTCAGTTGAGGCCAGGGAGGGGAGAAGAACGAAAAAGGAACCAGGGGGACCATATTTTGTGAAAGGATGTTACCGTGTTATTTTGTAAACTCGGGATATATTCCATTGAGGCAACAAACTGGATACGATTCAAAAGGGCAGTGGTTGGAGGCGCCACTGAGGACTTCCAATGTTTGGCTATAAGGGATTTAGCTGCGTTACATACATGAGTTACAAGTTTGTCTTGGTGCTTGTCAAGCGAAGGAGTCGGAGCACATAACAGTGCAATGGCAATGTTACCTGAGACAGGAAGTCCCAAAACCTGTGAAAGAAGCGCCCACACTTGTTCCCAAAATGACTGAATTATCGGGCAGAACCACCATATATGAGAGAATGTACCAATCTCTCCACAGTTCCTCCAGCAGTGATCCGAGGTCAATGGAAAGATAGCGTGAAGTCTGGAGGGTGTCAAATACCACCGGGTATATACCTTATAACATGTCTCCCTGATAGTGACACTGATGGAGGCTTTGGCGATTCTAGTTCTGATTGTGGACCAGTCCTCGTCGTCAAAAGTGGACGGGAGATCTAACTCCCAAGCCAGTTCATGAGGATCTCGGTTTGGGGGATCTGGGGCCAGGACGGAATGATAGAGAACAGAGATATTACCTTTATGGCCAACTGAATGAGAGCAGATGCGCTCAAAGTGGGTCAGCATCTGAATTTTACTAGAGGGAAATTGGGAATTAACGAAACTCATGATTTGATTATATTGAAAATGGCGGGAGGTGGGGATTGAGTGAATAGTTTGGAGGTCAGTAAATGAAGATGGAGCATATTGACCTTTTACATGTTTGAATCTGGTAACGTTTAGAGTTCGCCAGTAAGATGCCATATGTCTGTCCAGACCTGGGGGGAACCGGGGGTGGCCTCAGATAGGGGACATAGGTGAGGGAAAAGGAGCTAGGTCCAGTGAGGGACGGAGTTTATCCCATATCTTAAGGGTAAAGCGAATGGTCGGAGTTTCACAGGCCGAGGCTGGTCTAAGCGGTCTGGGTAACCATAGTATGTCATCCACTCGACTTGTCTGCAACAGAGAATTCTCTAAATCTACCCAGCGTTTGCACCCAGGTTCGGAGTGCCACGACACAACATGGTTCAGCTGGGCGGCGTGGTAATAAGAGCGAAGTATTGGCAAGCCCAGTCCGCCATTAGAAGCAGACCTAGCCAGAATGGCTCTACGAATGCGAGGTTTACCATGTGCCCAGATGAAGCGGTTACAGAGGGTTTGCATAGAGTCCAAGGCTGAAATCGGGATAGGTATAGCTAAGGTTTGGAATAAATATAGTAGTCTAGGGAGGAGATTCATTTTAATCGTGTTAATCCTACCAATCCACGAAATAAAAAGGGACTGCCAGCGCAATAAATCTTTTTCCAGTGTCTGAAACATAGGAGTGTAGTTAGCTTGGTAAAGTATGACTTAGTGATGGAGATGCCAAGGTATTTAATTGCCAAGGGACGCCAGATAAAAGGAAAGGAGGTAGTAAGCGTAGAAAGTTGTTGCGAGGGAATACAAAGAGCCAAGGCTTCAGACTTAGAGCTATTAATTTTGTATCCAGAGAGAGTGCCGTATGTTCGTAATTCCGATTGGAGGTTAGGGAGCGATATTAAGGGAGAAGTCAAGGTAAGGAGAACATCATCGGCAAAGAGAGACAACTTGAATTGTTCATCACCCACCTTTACGCCCCCAATATCGGGGTTAGCTCTAATTCTGGCCGCCAATGGCTCGATGCAAATAGCAAAAATGAGAGGGGATAGGGGGCACCCCTGTCTCGTTCCATTTCCCAGAGCAAAACGTGGTGAGTGTAATCCGTTGGTCATCACCGTAGAAGACGGGTGCAAATAGAGAGATTTTATGGCCTGCATGAAATTTCCTGAGATACCTACTGAGGCTAGGGTTTTAAACATGAAAGGCCATAATAGGCGGTCGAATGCCTTTTCCGCGTCCAAGGCCAAGACTACTGATGGGATCCTATGGGCGGTGGAGTGATGTATCAGATCTATAGTACGTCTTGTATTGTCAGAGGCTTGGCGTTGAGGGATAAAGCCCACCTGGTCAGGGTGAATTAAGGAAGATAAAACTACATTCAGCCTATTGGCCAAGATCTTGGCAAATAATTTAAGATCTGTGTTGATCAGGGAAATGGGACGATAACGAGCGCAAAGAGAGGGGTCTTTCCCAGGTTTGGGAATAACAATAATTCTAGAGACAGTAGAGTCAGGATGGAAGGAGGCACCATGTAGAATAGAATTGAACAAACGGATCAGCTGGGGAGAAAGTAGTCGTTCAAATGACTTATAGTAGGACATAGGGAGACCATCAGGGCCAGGTGCCTTAGACGGTTTCTGTGATTTAAGGGCCGAGGCAATTTCTTCTTCAGTGATATCCGCATCCATGGCCCGGGCCGTAGATTCAGATATACTGGGAAGCGTACAAGAGTCCAGATATTGTTGGATACCCTGAGCATGGGATTCAGTGTCAGACGGGGCAGACAAATTATATAAAGCCTTATAATATTGAGTAAATGCACCATTAATATCTTTAGGGTTATAAAGCAGAGCACCCGAGGGGCTTTTGATCGCAGAAATGATCTGTGAGGCTCGTTTAGCTCTAAGTCTACGGGCCAACAGGGTATGTGCTTTATTACTCCTATCATAAAACATTTGATTGGCCCTTCTGAGACTCCGCTCAACACGTTCGGCAAGAAGAACCTGTAACTCCGCCCGTTTTTGGGAGAGTTGAGACAAAGTCCTCTTGGACAAAGTCCTCTTATGCTCTCGATCCAGAGAAGCGATGGACGAGGTAAGGGATACAATCAAGGCTTCTTGAGACTTCTTACGGCGAGAAGCGAATTGAATGATATGTCCCCTAATCACGGACTTATGGGCCTCCCAAACTGTGGAAACAGGGACGTTCGCAGACAAATTAAGACGGAAGTAGTCCTGCAAGCAGTCTTTAACCATGTCCTTAAACTGGGGGAGCTACAGGAGGGTTTCATTCAGTCTCCAGGAGGGCCTACCCGTGGTGGACTCCAAGAGTCCAAAGGAAGCCTCGAGGATAGAGTGATCAGACCATGAATTAGGAAAGATGGAGGAATGAATCGCAGTTTGAGAAAGGGAAGCACACCCTAGAAAAAGATCAATACGGGAGTAAGTGTCATGGGGGTTGGAATAAAAGGTATAATCCCTCACGGAGGGATTGAGGGATCTCCAGATGTCAAAGAGGCCAGCCTCGGCCATGTGTTTACGTAAGGCCGCAGAGCCCGGGATTTTAGTCCTGTCATCATGGGTACCAGACTTATCTAATGAGGGAAGCTGAACTGTGTTAAAATCCCCGCCTAAAAGTGTTTTACCACTCCTAAATTCCGAGAGGATATGAAAAAACTTATTGAAAAACTGGGAATGACCTGAGTTAGGAGCATAGATGTTAGCTAAGGTCATCTCCTCATGTCCCAACTTCCCCTTGAGAATAAGAAATCGACCCTCGGGATCACTCCTGGAGTCAGAAAGCACGAAAGGAAACGTGGATCGGAGCAGTATGGCCACTCCATTCCGTTTAGAGGTATTGTAAGAATAGTATACAGTCGGGTAGTGTTTGGAGGCTAAGGAGGGGTGACTCCCTGACTTGAGGTGGGTTTCCTGAAGAAAAATGCAGTCGCCCCGAAGGCGATTTAATGAATGGAACAAATGTGAGCGCTTCTGTGGAGTATTAAGGCCCTTAGCGTTTATGGTAAGACAAGAAAACGGCATGGCCACAGGCTAGGGAAAAAAATAAAAAATTATATATATATAAAAAAAAAAAAAGGGGTCTGTATTAGAGTAGTATAGTCTCACAACTAGAGATCAAAAAATAAGATAAAAACAGGGGGGGGGGGGGTTTGTACAGCCAAAAATAGGGCTGACCACTACAACAAGTGAGCTCCTATAAAAAGGGAAAGATCTCAGGTGTGGGATTCAAAGATCGGGGATAAACCCGAGTCACAAAATCAAATTCACAGGTGCAAATGCAATAATCCCTAAAATTGGGGTTGACAAGGCTTGGAGGTGGGCCAACATATCCCACCCAGAGCAGTTATACCACATTTCTCGGTAGAATAGAGTGGATACTAACAATAACCAAAGAAAATATAAACACATAACAAAACTAGTATTGAGCCTGGTATAATACCTAAACAGGACAAAGCACAATACATATCGCATATACTAGTATAATAAACAACAGGAAATCAACAAATAGGTCTGCATTGAGAATGTTCGAGACTATCAATCTTGGGCGTGAGCCCCTAGACGAGACGGACCAGAGGACAAATTAAGGTTCAATCTACGAAGCAGATCCTTTCCTTAATCCGGCGTCTTTATGAAATAGGGCTTCCCCTAAATCTCTACTTGAAGACGGAACGGAAATCCCCATTTATATTTATATCCATTTTCTCTGAGCAGAGCAGTCACTGAGCGCAGGTTCCTGCGTTTCGCAATGGTGGAAGGGGCTAGATCCTGGAAAATTTGGAGCTTCGTCCCTTCAAATAAAATAGAGGAAGAAGATCTACTGGCCTTAGTAATCAAGTTCTTGATCTTGAAGGAAAGGAGCTTGAGGATCACATCTCTGGGGGGATCAGTATCCTTCGGTTTGGGTCGTAGTGCTCTATGCGCCCGCTCAATTTGAAAAGCAGAAGCATCTTCAGACGGAAGGAGGTGGGCAAACAGGCGTAAGAGGTAGGGTTCTAGCTCACCTGGGGCCACCGTTTCCGGGACGTTGCGAATGCGGAGGTTGTTCCGTCTTTTGCGATTCTCCAGATCTTCATTCTTGTCCCTGAGGAGGTCCAATTCAGTGTAGAAATAGTTCATATCATTGCCAATATGTTCCTGGACTTCCTGGACCCGGACCACTTGCGTTTCCAGAGAAGCGGTACGGGACGAAAGGTCCGTCATATCTGCTTTCAGTTCTCCTACAGCCTTCTCCAGGGCAGTGGTAAAAGATTCCTTAAGGTCCATTATAAGAGCCTGAAGGGTCTGGATATCACCCCTAGTAGCAGGTGACGACGATTGGTCCATCACGACAGGCTGAGACGGGCTATTAGGAGATCGGGGTGAAAGCTGCTTTTCTTGTCGAAGAAAGTGGTGAGAAATTTCCTGAGGCCCTTTTTTCTTAGCTTTCAGTGCAATACGGCTCATAATATAGCAAGATCTTTTCTGAAGTTAGTAGTTATAGGTAGCAAAAGAGTAATATCAGATTACCCACTGATATAAAAGAAAGCTCTGGGTTGGGATATAAGGTGATCAGGGCAGCATTATTAAGTAAAAAATAGTGCGGCAAAAATGGAGTACTCAAAACGCTACATGCAGCAGGAGGTTGTGCCGGTATATCTCAGGGAGCCCACAGCAGTATGGGTGCCACAGAGGTGGTCCAGAGATGGAGCCCAAACAGTGAGTACAGTTGTGCAGCACTGCAGCTATGAGCTTGGAGAGGTATAAAGAAGGTTGCCCTCTTCTGTCTCCCGTGCCAATTAAACCCTGTAGTGTGTAGTGTAAACTTGCTGTGGGTTAAAAACAGCTGAGGGGAACCCAGGTAGTAAGGCCACCAGACAGGGGACGTTATCTTTAATCAGGCTGGATGGCACAGCATGTGCCAGCATCAGTAGCCTGCAGTGCCCACAATAAAGATGGCCACCACAGCGTCTGTTTCCAGGGCTTCCCTGCAGGCCCTGCTCCACTCACCGGCCCCAGGCTGCTCCCACGATGCTGGACAGGCTCAGCGCTATGTGCTGCCGCCGCAGCCGCCAGGTAGATGCCGCTTCGGGCTCCCGCTCTTCTCCGTAACGCCGCCGGAAGCCGTATACGGAGCTCCGGCCGCTTCCGCCGCCATAGGTCCCGGCTTTAGAGGTGAGGACAGGCCGCAACCCGCGAGAGCACGGATACGTGCTCTCCGATTCCGCGGACCCGCTCAGACCCCACAGCGAGGCTCCCCCACAGTACAGGGACAGTGCAGGGGTGTGAGGGATAGATGCTGGTGTGTAAATAGACTGTACAGGGGTAGTGTGGGCACGGAGCTCTCTCACTAGGCTGCCTCTCAAAATGGCGTCCAAGCCACGCCCCCATGAAGCACATCTTAATTAGTAATGACTACACCTGTGCACCAGCTAGGTGGTCTGGAAAATGTGAACTGTTGGTAGATCTCGAGGACTGGTTTGGCCAGCCCTGCACTAGACAATGGTAAGATCTATTACAAAAGCTGAAAAGAAGTCATTTTTTTCTACTAGATTTGGAGATTATAATATAAGAACTGGAGAGAAAATTATAAATTGGCTTTGCAGGCCCCTCTATAAAGTCCACACACAAACAAAAATATAATACTCATTCAGTAAAGTATTTACAGTCCACTAACCTTCAAAAACTAGAGATAACAGGCTGCTGTTTAAAGTGCAATTCAGACAATGGAGCCGTTGTTGAGCTGAGTGTATGAACGTTGGCGGGGGTATCTTGCGTGGATTTGCACTGCACATACTCCAAAACAGAGCGTACTGTACACATGTACGGGCAATACAGAGTTACACACTTATGAGTGGAGAGGTGTAACTGAGCAGTAACAAGGTGTTGGCATGTAGGTACAGTTCAGTCAAAGCATGACAAATATGCCTGTATGCCAAGTACATTCTGGTACATGTGAGCACTGATGATGAGTGGCAAACCAGGTGTGCACACACGGGGAAGCACACGTGTTTCTACAGTGCATGTAGGCAATCCGGGGCCACATACGGCCGATACAGATCAAACTCTGCCTCTGCCCAATGCTGCGTTCCATCACTAGCCTTGGCGATATAGAAGGATAGCTTTAGTATTAAAATGGTACATTTTCATAAAAGTATCTTGTGGGCGTAAACGGTTTTATTGTGTTACATCCTGTGGTGCCTTATAAATAAACTTTGACGCTGGTGATTATTAAATATGAATTAAGGTTTTTGCTTTCATCAAAAACTGATACATTATGGGGTGTTGAGGTTGCGTGTGATGCACATTACAGGCTTGTGTCCCCATCCTCTACTTTCACCCCCAATTCCCATTTATTTTCTGCTATATTGATACAAATATAACATTCATCAACTCATGGTGAAATATTTTCTTAGATCATTTTTTTTTTTTAAATGTTCCACGTTGTTGGTCCGTTAGCCTACACTATCACCCCTTAAAATGGCAGTGCTTGTTCTTTGAGAGAAGAGAATCACCCCCAGGTTGTGTTACGGTTTCCTATCTTTGGACTATAACCTGATTTGTATATGTTGAGTAGAAAATGTGTAACATTTTTCACCTGACTCCTTGTATTTGTGTTATTATACCTACAGAATACGACTAAGCACTGTATATTTCTCCGTACTAACGACATGAAGCTCTGTACTCAGCCTCATGTCCTATTCTGGAGAGGACCTAGAGCATGCAGCTTACCCACTGTCTGCGTCCCTGTAATGCAGGATAACAAATGCAAGCGGTCTTACATAATAGAGCTACTAACATGAAAAACCTAATGAGGGAGAAGTATCAATCCCCGGAGAGAGTTAAAGTACTGACCAGTTTCTGTCATTCTTCAAACACAGCCTGTAAAATGACAGTTATAAGCTGATTGGTTGGTACTTTCTCTCTCTCCAAGGTTTGATACTTCTCCCCATAGGCTGATAACGGAGAATAATAGCTTGTATTCTGCTACATAGCAAGTGTAAATATAATTAATTATCTTACATGTTAGCAAGGTATGTGAACTTTTACATATATAAATGAAATATAAATATTACATATATAAATATAATTAGCAGTCAAGCCCAGGTACCAGAGTCCAGTATTGTTTGTAAGGAATTAAATAATGGCACTTGGGATTTATATTTTACATAAACATATATATAGTTATTTTTTTTTAACAGATGCACTACATGTGCCAGCGGGTCATTGATGCCAGGGACCAAGTGCCATCATGCCCTTGTAGACCAGCCAAGTAAAGAAACATTATTTTCTATTGTTTGCAATCTATTAACCCAACACTCAATGCACCAGGTGTGTGGGGAATAGTGTCCCTAAGGAGAGAGCTCCCCATTTTAGGAAGTCCCTAATTCCGCAGGGATTTCATCATCGGGCTGACCAGTCTAGGGCTGGTGGACATTAAGGCAGGGAGACCCAGCAATATAGTGTTCAGCCTAGTGCTGGTAAGTGAAAAATTGGATGGACCCAATGCCGACCACCCCACCCCTCCCCCAATTTTTATCATCTTAAAAATATACAAGCCTGTAGAGATCTAAGGGATCTGTGCAGCGCTTTTGACAAATCCGCCTGTCAGCAGCAGGTAATTTATTTTGGTTTCTATATTTTTTTAACCGTGTCAGCAGTATAGCTTTAAACATTAAGCTGAACCACGTTTACAGGGGAAGCAGTTAGTTTCCCGGCTGTCGGGATCCCGGCGGTCAGGCTACTGACGATGGAATCCCGACAGCCAAGGCAATCCCGGCGGTCAGAATTCCTACTCGGGGGCAGTCCACGCCACACCCTGAAGGGAACCGGAGCGCGGCGAGTGCAGCGAGGGGACATGGTGCGCTTGCCGTTGGGATTCCGGCATCGGGATCCCATACTGAATCCTTTAAAGCTATAATGCCGACATGGTTCAAATAGCATTGGCACCACATTGGTATAATGCTATTGGGATTACACTATCCACATTGTAACTGCCGAAATTACAACCAATGATGAATCACACCAATCCCACACAAAATCTCCAGTGGTGATATTCACAATGTCAACATGGTTAAAATGGCCAACACACGTCTACGCAGTGAAAATGTCAATATTAGCATTTAAGGGTTAAGGTTAGCCGAGTCGGTTAGGAATATCTTACAAATGGACTGTCAACACTGTGATCATGTCAGCATTTCATCATGCTGAAAATGCTGTCATGATGTCTGTTGACCTTTCCACCATATTGAGATCCTCATCTGCATGACTAGGAAGGTCATGGTGGGGTTCAATCTGGAGGCAACCTAACAGTACTACAAGCAGATAAAAAATCCAAATGCCCATCCTGATTAAGAAAGAGGCTCACCAGCATAGATCATTCCACAAACCATGGGGCCATCCAGATAGAATCAGGGAAGCAATGGCCAAATTTTGTTATTTTGTGTATCTCATATACTGTAATTCCATGGAGTTATCTTTGAACACTGAATATAGAAAGAGTCTGTATAATAAAAATAAATCTTGATTTATTATATCAGGGATTCTTTAAAAACAAATCTTCACATTCCTTTTTGTTATACAGGTTATAATATGGAATATTCCGAAATACGAAATTTTTTGAGTGAGAGTGAAATAGTGAAACCTTCGTTTTCTGATGGCTCAATGTACACAAACTTTGTTTAATACACAAAGTTATTAAAAATATTATATTAAATGACCTTCAGGCTGTGTGTATATGGTGTATATGAAACATAAATGAATTGTCTGAACATACACACACTTTGTTTAATGCACAAATTTATAAAAAACATTGGCTCAAATGACCTTCAGGCTGTGTGTATAAGGTGTATATGAAACATAAATGCATTCTGTGCTTAGATTTAGGTCCCATCACCATGATATCTCATTATGGTATGCAATTATTCCAAAATACGGAAAAATCCCATATCCAAAATAATTCTGGTCCCAAGCATTTTGGATAAGAGATACTCAACCTGTATTGTATAGCTTTATTATACACTTCAAACTTAGGCTAGGGTCACACATAGCGTTTTGGCAGGTCCCGCTTGGCAGGAAGGAGCATTTTGGGTTCACACATATGCGGCATCACCGGATGATGCAGAACAGGATTCGGCCAGTACCATGACGGGATTTCCAGTAGAGCACAGTGCAGCACAGCCGCACTGTGTGAAAACATGTATGTGTTCTAGTTGAAATCTGGTCGTCCTGTCATCCTGGTCAATTGCAACATGCTGCGGTTGGATCTGGCGGGTGCGGCACCGCCGCATATGTGTAGATGGACGTATAAGTATCCATGCGCAGGCTCCTTCCTGCCAAGCGCATCCTGCTGAACAGGACACGCTAAAACGCTATGTGTGGCCCTAGCCTTACCCTGATAGGTATTCTTCATCTTGCAATCCACGAAATACGCTCATTGTATTTGTATTACTGTCTTTCTGCTTCACATTTTGAATAAAAGAAAATCTAAAAAAAAGTCATATTTTTAAAAGTTTCTATCTTTCTCTTCCCCCACGTCTGCCAATTTGTAGGTCATATTTTAACACATTGCTACATGATGAATAACTGTGTGAAAGGTCATTATGCACACTTCCTCCAAGTTAAAGTAGTTTTGAGTACTTAACTATTAATCGCTCAGTACGCTCTTGGTGAAAAACAGCTAAAGTCAAGATATTGTTAACCTTCTAATTCAAAAATGTATTTCTTTGTCAAGTGCTACTGCACCAGCTTCTTTGTCAAGCACCTGTGCCAGAGAATGTTTGTCATATGCAAACTGAGCCAAGACGTTGCTAAACATACAGGTGGTTATAAAACACTGCACAAAGAATTAGAGGCACATATTAGGAGACCGCTGAATGCAGGAGCGTGGTACAAACTGATCTAATCAGTTGAAGCTTTTCAAGTGTAGGGAATGACAGGAATTTTCTTTTCAAAATAATATGCTAAATTGCTAGATGTCTTTATGGGGTAATGTTTCCCATGAGTGTAGCTACCACCTATACTTCACCTATAGATCTTTTCTTTAGTCCATAAAGTATAATTTTTCCGTCTTTATCCATTTCGGTTAATGCTCAGCTGACAATTGGAAAGAAATTGAAATCAGACTTCTGAACAATCATGATTATCATTAGCCACAGGGAGGAACTAGCTGACTTGGGGTTGTGGCCTTTGTATTGTATATATTGCTCAGGCTTTTTTTTTATACAGTCAGGTCCATAAATAGTGGGACATCAACACAATTCTCATATTTTGGGTTCTATACACCACCACAATGGATTTGAAATGAAACAAACAAGATGTGCTTTAACTGCAGACTGTCCGCTTTAATTTGGGGGTATTTACATCCAAATCAGGTGAACGGTGTAGGAATTACAACGGTTTTTATATGTGCCTCCCACTTTTTAAAGGACCAAAAGTAATGGGACAATCGACTCAAAAGCTATTTCATGGACAGGAGTGGGTTATTCCCTCATTATTTCATAATCGATTAAGCAGGTAAAAGGTCTGGAGTAAATTCCAGGTGTGACATTTGCATTTGGAATCTGTTGCTGTCGACTCTCAATATGAGATCCAAAGAGCTGCCACTATCAGTGATGCAAGCCATCATTAGGCTGAAAAATAAAAACAAACCTATCAGAGAGATAACAAAAACATTAGGTGTGGCCAAATCAACTGTTTGGAACATTTTTAAAAAGAAAGAATGCACCGCAGAGCTCAGCAACACCAAAAGACCCGAAAGACCACGGAAAACAACTGTGGTGGATGACAGAATAATTATTTCCCTGGTGAAGAAAAACCCCTTCACAACAGTTGCCCAGATCAAGAACACTCTCCAGGTGTATATGTGTCAAAGTCAACAATCAAGAGAAGACTTCACAAGAGTGAATATAGAGGGTTCACCACAAGATGTAAACCATTGGTAAGCCACAAAAAACAGGAAGTCCAGATTCGAGTTTGCCAAACAACATCTAAAAAAGCCTTTACAGTTCTGGAACAACATCCTATGGACAGATGAGACAAAGATCAACTTGTACCAGAGTGATGGGAAGAGAAGAGTATGGAGAAGGAAAGGAACTGCTCATGATCCAAAACATACCACCTCATGTATGGCTGCCAATGGAACTGGTTCCCTTGTATCAGTGCCGTAACTAGGCATTTTAGCGCTGTGTGCAAGAAACGACAGTGGCGCCCCCCCCATGTAAGATAGGGGCAGTGCGCGCTGTAGGCGCGTGAAAAATTTATAGGGGAAGGGGCGTGGCCACAAAATAATAGAATTCATACTACGTTGCACAGTAGTCTACATTATTCAAATTACGCTGCACAGTAGCGCCACTACACCAGGTAGAGCCCCTTTTATACATTACAGCGTCCCCCTTTTTACACATTACAGCAGACAGTACCCCTTTTAACACATTGCGGCAGCCAGTCCCCCTTTTTACACATTGCGGCAGCCAGGCCCCCTTTTTACACATTGCGGCAGCCAGTCCCCCTTTTTACACATTGCGGCAGCCAGTCCCCCTTTTTACACATTGCGGCAGCCAGGCCCCCTCTTTACACATTGCGGCAGCCAGTACCCCTTTTTACACATTGCGGCAGCCAGGCCCCCTTTTGTCCCCCTTTTTACACATTGCGGCAGCCAGGCCCCCTTTTTACACATTGCGGCAGCCAGTCCCCCTTTTCTCTGACGTCCTAAGTGGATGCTGGGGACTCCGTCAGGACCATGGGGATTAGCGGCTCCGCAGGAGACAGGGCACAAAACTAAAGCTTTAGGATCAGGTGGTGTGTACTGGCTCCTCCCCCTATGACCCTCCTCCAAGCCTCAGTTAGGTTTTTGTGCCCGTCCGAGCAGGGTGCAATCTAGGTGGCTCTCTTAAGGAGCTGCTTAGAAAAAGTTTTTAGGTTTCTTATTTTCAGTGAGTCCTGCTGGCAACAGGCTCACTGCATCGAGGGACTTAGGGGCGAGAAGTTCAACTCACCTGCGTGCAGGATGGATTGGCTTCTTAGGCTACTGGACACCATTAGCTCCAGAGGGAGTCGGAACACAGGTCTCACCCTGGGGTTCGTCCCGGAGCCGCGCCGCCGACCCCCCTTGCAGATGCTGAAGATTGAAGGTCCAGAAACCGGCGGCAGAAGGCTTTTCAGTCTTCATGAAGGTAGCGCACAGCACTGCAGCTGTGCGCCATTGTTGTCACACACTTCACACCAACGGTCACGGAGGGTGCAGGGCGTTGCTGGGGGCGCCCTGGGCAGCAATGTATAATACCTTATTCTGGCTAAAAATACATCACATATAGCCCCTGGAGGCTATATGGATGTATTTAACCCCTGCCAGGTCTCAGAAAAACGGGAGAAGAAGCCCGCCGAAAAGGGGGCGGGGCCTATTCTCCTCAGCACACAGCGCCATTTTCCCTCACAGAAAGGCTGGTGGGAAGGCTCCCAGGCTCTCCCCTGCACTGCACTACAGAAACAGGGTTAAAACAGAGAGGGGGGGCACTTATTTGGCGATATGTATATATATATTAAAATGCTATAAGGGAAAAACACTTATATAAAGGTTGTCCCTGTATAATATAGCGTTTTTGGTGTGTGCTGGCAAACTCTCCCTCTGTCTCCCCAAAGGGCTAGTGGGGTCCTGTCCTCTATCAGAGCATTCCCTGTGTGTGTGCTGTGTGTCGGTACTTGTGTGTCGACATGTATGAGGACGATGTTGGTGAGGAGGCGGAGCAATTGCCGGTAATGGTGATGTCACTCTCTAGGGAGTCGACACCGGAATGGATGGCTTATTTAAGGAATTACGTGATAATGTCAACACGCTGCAAGGTCGGTTGACGACATGAGACGGCCGGCAAACCAATTAGTACCTGTCCAGGCGTCTAAAACACCGTCAGGGGCGTTAAAACGTCCTTTTACCTCAGTCGGTCGACACAGACACAGACACGGACACTGACTCCAGTGTCGACGGTGAAGAAACAAACGTATTTTCCTTTAGGGCCACACGTTACTTGTTAAGGGCAATGAAGGAGATGTTACATATTTCTGATACTACAAGTACCACAAAAAAGGGTATTATGTGGAGTGTGAAAAAACTACATGTGGTTTTTCCTGAATCAGATAAATTAAATGAAGTGTGTGATGATGCGTGGGTTTCCCCCGATAGAAAATTATTGGCGGTATACCTTTTCCCGCCAGAAGTTATGGCGCGTTGGGAAACACACCTTAGGGTGGATAAGGCGCTCACACGCTTATAAAAACAAGTGGCGTTACCGTCTCCAGATACGGACGCCCTCAAGGAGCCAACTGATAGGAGGTTGGAAAATATCCTAAAAAGTATATACACACATACTGGTGTTATACTGCGACCAGCGATCGCCTCAGCCTGGATGGGCAGCGCTGGGGTGGCTTGGTCGGATTCCCTGACTGGAAATATTGATACCCTTGACAGGGACAGTATTTTATTGACTATAGAGCATTTAAAAGATGCATTTCTATATATGCGAAACTCTGGCATCAAGAGTAAGTGCGATGTCCATATCTGCCAGACGATGTTTCTGGACACGACAGTGGTCAGGTGATGCAGATTCCAAACGGCACATGGAAGTATTGCCGTATAAAGGGGAGGAGTTATTTGGGGTCGGTCCATCGGACCTGGTGGCCACGGCAACAGCTAGAAAATCCACCTTTTTTACCCCAAGTCACATCTCAGCAGAAAAAGACATAGTCTTTTCAGCCTCAGTCCTTTCGTCCCCATAATATCTGCCCAGGGATAGAGGTAAGGGAAGAAGACTGCAGCAGGCAGCCCATTCCCAGGAACAGAAGCCTTCCACCGCTTCTGCCAAGTCCTCAGCATGACGCTGGGGCCGTACAAACAGGTGCGGTGGGGGGTCGTCTCAAGAGTTTCAGCACGCAGTGAGCTCACTCGCAAGTGGACCCCTGGATCCTACAAGTAGTATCCCAGGGGTACAGATTGGAAATTCGAGACGTCTCCCCCTCGCAGGTTCCTGAAGTTTGCTTTACCAACGTCTACCTCCGACAGGGAGGCAGTATTGGAAACAATTCACAAGCTGTATTCCCAGCAGGTGATAATCAAAGTACCCCTCCTACAACAAGTAAAGGGGTATTATTCCACACTATATTGTGGTACTGAAGCCAGACGGCTCGGTGAGACCTATTCTAAATGGAGTCACTCAGAGCAGTGATAGCGAACCAGGAAGAAGGGGACTATATGGTGTCCCTGGACATCAAGGATGCTTTCCTCCATGTCCAAATTTGCCCTTCTCACAAAGGGTACCTCAGGTTCGTGGTACAAAACTGTCACTATCAGTTTCAGACGCTGCCGTTTGGATTGTCCACGGCACCCCGGGTCTTTACCAAGGTAATGGCCGAAATGATGATTCTTCTTCAAAGAAAAGGCGTCTTAATTATCCCTTACTTGGACGATCTCCTGATAAGGGCAAGGTCCAGAGAACAGTTGGAGGTCGGAGTAGCACTATCTCAAGTAGTTCTACGACAGCACGGGTGGATTGTAAATATTCCAAAATCGCAGCTGTCTCCGACGACACGTCTGCTGTCCCTAGGGATGATTCTGGACACAGTCCAGAAAAAGGTGTTTCTCCCGGAGGAGAAAGCCAGGGAGTTATCCGAGCTAGTCAGGAACCTCCAAAAACCAGGAAAAGTGTCAGTGCATCATTGCACAAGGGTCCTGGGAAAAATGGTGGCTTCTTACGAAGCGATTCCATTCGGCAGATTTCACGCAAGAACTTTTCAGTGGGATCTGCTGGACAAATGGTCCGGATCGCATCTTCAGATGCATCAGCGGATAACCCTGTCTCCAAGGACAAGGGTGTCTCTTTTGTGGTGGCTGCAGAGTGCTCATCTACTAAAGTGCCACAGTTATGCATTCAGGACTGGGTCCTGGTGACCACGGATTCCAGCTTGAAAGGCTGGGGAGCAGTCACACAGGGAAAAAATTTCCAGGGAGTGTGATCAAGTCTGGGGACTTCTCTCCGCATAAATATACTGGAGCTAAGAGCAATTTACAATGCTCTAAGCTTAGCAAGACCTCTGCTTCAAGGTCAGCCGGTATTGATCCAGTGGGACAACATCACGGCAGTCGCCCACGTAAACAGACAGGGCGGCACAAGAAGCAGGAGGACAATGGCAGAAACTGCAAGGATTCTTCGCTGGGCGGAAAATCATGTGATAGCACTGTCAGCAGTTTTCATTCCGGGAGTGGACAACTGGGAAGCAGACTTCCTCAGCACGACCTCCACCCGGGAGAGTGGGGACTTCATCGAGAAGTTGTTTCCACATGATTGTGCACCGTTGGGAAAGACCAAAGGTGGACATGATGGCGTCCCGCCTGAACAAAAAACTGGACAGGTATTGCGCCAGGTCAAGAGACCCTCAGGAAATAGCTGTGGACGTTCTGGTAACACCATGGGTGTACCAGTCGGTGTATGTGTTCCCTCCTCTGCTTCTCATACCAAAGGTACTGAGAATTATAAGACGTAGAGGAGTAAGAACTATACTCGTGGCTCCGGATGGGCCAAGAAGGACTTGGTACCCGGAACTTCATGAGATGCTCACAGAGGACTCAGGGCCTCTGCCGATAAGAAGGGACTTGCTTCAGCAAGTACCATGTCTGTTCCAAGACTTACCGCGGGTGCGTTTGACGGCATGGCGGTTGAACGCCGGATCCTAAGGGAAAAATAAGAATTTACTTACCGATAATTCTATTTCTCGTAGTCCGTAGTGGATGCTGGGAACTCCGTAAGGACCATGGGGAATAGCGGCTCCGCAGGAGACAGGGCACATCTAAAGAAAGCTTTAGGATCACCTGGTGTGCACTGGCTCCTCCCCCTATGACCCTCCTCCAAGCCTCAGTTAGGATACTGTGCCCGGACGAGCGTACACAATAAGGAAGGATTTTGAATCCCGGGTAAGACTCATACCAGCCACACCAATCACACTGTACAACTTGTGATCTGAACCCAGTTAACAGCATGATAATAGAGAAGCCTCTATAAAAAATGGCTCACTACAACAATAACCCGAATTTTTTGGTAACAATAATTATGTACCAGTATTGCAGACAATCCGCACTTGGGATGGGCGCCCAGCATCCACTACGGACTACGAGAAATAGAATTATCGGTAAGTAAATTCTTATTTTCTCTGACGTCCTAGTGGATGCTGGGAACTCCGTAAGGACCATGGGGATTATACCAAAGCTCCCAAACGGGCGGGAGAGTGCGGATGACTCTGCAGCACCGAATGAGAGAACTCCAGGTCCTCCTCAGCCAGGGTATCAAATTTGTAGAATTTTACAAACGTATTTGCTCCTGACCAAGTAACTGCTCGGCAAAGTTGTAAAGCCGAGACCCCTCGGGCAGCTGCCCAAGATGAGCCCACCTTCCTTGTGGAGTGGGCATTTTAAGATTTTTGGCTGTGGCAGGCCTGCCACAGAATGTGCAAGCTGAATTGTACTACAAATCCAACGAGCAATCGTCTGCTTAGAAGCAGGAGCACCCAGTTTGTTGGGTGCATACAGGATAAACAGCGAGTCAGATTTTCTGACTCCAGCCGTCCTGGAAACATATATTTACAGGGCCCTGACCACGTCAAGCAACTTGGAATCCTCCAAGTCCTTAGTAGCCGCAGGTACCACAATAGGTTGCTTCATGTGAAATGCAGAAACCACCTTAGGTAGAAATTGAGGACAAGTCCTCAATTCTGCCCTGTCAGAATGAAATATTAAATAAGGGCTTTTATATGATAAAGCCGCCAATTCTGACACACGCCTGGCTGAAGCCAGGGCTAACAGCATCGTCACCTTCCATGTGAGATATTTTAAGTCCACAGTGGTGAGTGGTTCAAACCAATGTGACTTTAGGAAACTCAACACAACATTGAGATCCCAAGGTGCCACTGGAGGCACAAAAGGAGGCTGTATATGCAGTACCCCTTTTACAAATGTCTGAACTTCAGGCACTGAAGCCAGTTCCTTTTGGAAGAAAATCGACAGGGCCGAAAATTGAACCTTAATGGACCCTAATTTTAGGCCCATAGACAGTCCTGTTTGCAGGAAATGGAGGAAACGACCCAGTTGAAATTTCTCTGTAGGGGCCTTCTTGGCCTCCCACCACGCAACATATTTTCGCCAAATGCGGTGATAATGTTTTGCGGTTACGTCCTTCCTGTCCTTGACCAGGGTAGGGATGACTTCATCTGGAATGCCTTTTTCCTTCAGGATCCGGCGTTCAACCACCAAGCCGTCAAACGCAGCCGCGGTAAGTCTTGGAACAAACAAGGCCCCTGCTGGAGCAGGTCCTTTCTTAGAGGTAGAGGCCACGGTTCGTCCGTGAGCATCTCTTGAAGTTCCGGATACCAAGTTCTTCTTGGCCAATCCGGAGCCACGAGTATCGTTCTTACTCCCCTTTGCCGTATAATTCTCAGTACTTTTGGTATGAGAGGCAGAGGAGGGAACACATACACTGACTGGAACACCCACGGTGTTACCAGAGCGTCCACAGCTATTGCCTGAGGGTCTCTTGACCTGGCGCAATACCTGTCCAGTTTTTTGTTGAGGCGGGACGCCATCATATCCACCTTTGGTTTTTCCCAACGGTTCACAATCATGTGGAAGACTTCTGGATGAAGTCCCCACTCTCCCGGGTGTAGATCGTGTCTGCTGAGGAAGTCTGCTTCCCAGTTGTCCACTCCCGGAATGAACACTGCTGACAGTGCTATCACATGATCTTCCGCCCAGCGAAGAATCCTTGCAGCTTCTGCCATTGCCCCCCTGCTTCCCGTGCCGCCCTGTCTGTTTACGTGGGCGACTGACGTGATGTTGTCCGATTGGATCAATACCGCCTGACCCTGAAGCAGGGGTTTCGCTTGACTTAGGGCATTGTAAATGTCCCTTAGTTCCAGAATGTTTATATGAAGAGATGTCTCCAGGCTTGACCATAAGCCCTGGAAATTCCTTCCCTGTGTGACTGCTCCCCAGCCTCGCAGGCTGGCATCCGTGGCCACCAGGACCCAGTCCCGAATGCCGAATCTGCGGCCCTCTAGAAGATGAGCACTCTGCAACCACCACAGGAGGGATACCCTTGTCCCCGGTGACAGGGTTATCCGCTGAAGCATCTGAAGATGCGACCCGGACCATTTGTCCAGTAGGTTCCACTGGAAAGTCTTGCGTGGAATCTGCCGAATGGGATTGCTTCGTAGGAAGCCACCATTTTTACCCAGAACCCTTGTGCATTGATGCACTGAGACTTGGTTCGGTTTTAGGAGGTTCCTGACTAGCTCGGATAACTCCCTGGCTTTCTCCTCCGGGAGAAACACCTTCTTTCTGGACTGTGTCCAGGATCATCCCTAGGAACAGAAGACAAGTCGTCGGAACCAGCTGCGATTTTGGAATATTGAGAATCCAATCGTGCTGCCGCAACACTACCTGAGATAGTGCTACACCGACTTCCAAGTGTTCCCTGGATCTTACCCTTATCAGGGAATCGTCCAAGTAAGGGATAACTAAAATTTCACTCCTTCGAAGGGATATCATTTCGGCCATTACCTTGGTAAAGACCCGGGGTGCCGTGGACCATCCCTACGGCAGCGTCCGAACTGATAGTGACAGTTCTGTACCATAACCTGAAATACCCTTGGTGAGAAGGGTAAATTTTGACATGAAGGTAAGCATCCTTGATGTCCCGAGACATCATGTAGTCCCCTTCTTCCAGGTTTGCAATCACTGCTGTGAGTGACTCAATTTTGAATTTGAACCTCTGTATGCAAGTGTTCAAAGATTTTAGATTTTAAAATCGGTCTCACCGAGCCGTCTGGCTTCGGTACCACAATAGTGTGGAATAATACCCCGTTCCCTGTTGCAGGAGGGGTATCTTGATTATCACCTGCTGGGAATACAGCTTGTGAATGGTTTCCAAAACTGCCTCCCTGTCAGCGGGAGACATCGGTAAAACAGACCTTTGGAAACGGCGAGGGGGATACGTCTCGAATTCCAATTTGTACCCCTGAAATATTACCTGAAGGATCCAGGGGTCTACTTGCGAGTGAGCCCACTGCGCACTGAAATTCATTGAGAACGGGACCCCACCGTGCCTGAACTTGTAAAGCCCTAGCGTCATACTGAGGGCTTGGCAGAGGCGGAAAAGAGTTTCTGTTCCTTGGAACTGGCTGATCTCTGCAGCCATTTTCCTCTCCCTCTGTCACGAGCAGAAAAGAGGAACCCTTTTGTCCGCTTGCCTACCAGGACTGCGCCTGATAATACGGCGTCTTATTTTGAGAGGCGACCTGGGGTACATCCCCTTTTTTGTTAAGGCAATACTTCCAAATGCCGTTTGGAATCCGCATCACCTGACCACTTTACTGGTATAATTGGACAACGCACTTATACTTGATGCCAGTCGGCAAATATTCCGCTGTGCATCATGCATATATAGAAATGCATCTTTTAATTGCTCTATAGGCAATAATATACTGTCCTTATCTAGGATATCAAATTTCCAGTCAGGGAATCCGACCACGCCAACCCAGCACTGCACATCCAGGCTGAGGCGATTGCTGGTCGCAGTATAACACCAGTATGTGTGTAAATACATTTTAGGATACCCTCCTGCTTTCTATCAGCAGGATCCCTAAGGGCGGCCATCTCCAGAGAGGGTAGAGCCCTTGTTCTTACAAGCGTGTGAGCGCCTTATCCCCCCTAGGGGGTGTTTCCCAACGCACCCTAACCTCTGGCGGGAAAAGGTATACCGCCAATAACTTTTTAGAAATTATCAATTGTTATCGGGGGGAAACCCACGCATCATCACACACCTCATTTTATTTCTCAGATTCAGGAAAACTACAGGAAGTTTTTCCTCACCAAACATAATACCCCTTTTTTTGGTGGTATTTATATTATCAGAAGAGTGTAAACTTTTTCCATTGCCTCAATCATGCAATGTGTGGCCCTATTGGAAATCACGGTTGTCTCTTCACCGTCGACACAGGAGTCAGTATCCGTGTCGGCGTCTGTATCTGAGGTAACGGGCGCTTTAGAGCCCCTGTATGAGACGTCTGGACATGCACAAGCTGAGTAGCCGGCTGTCTCATGTCAACCACTGTCTTTTATACAAAGCTGACACTGTCACGCAATTTCAACAGTACATCCACTCAGGTGTCGACCCCCCAGGGGGTGACAACACTATTACAGACACTCTACTCCGTCTCCTCATCATTTTTCTCCTCATACATGTCGACACAAACGTACCGACACACAGCACACACACAGGGAATGCTCTGATAGAGGACAGGACCCCACTAGCCCTTTGGGGAGACAGAGGGAGAGTTTGCCAGCACACACCAGAGCGCTATATATATACAGGGATAACCTTATATAAGTGTTTTTCCCTTTATAGCTGCTGTATTGTTTATACTGCGCCTAATTTGTGCCCCCCTCTCTTTTTTAACCCCTTTCTGTAGTGTAGTGACTGCAGGGGAGAGCCAGGGAGCTTCCCTCCAACTGAGCTGTGAGAGAAAATGGCGCCAGTGTGCTGAGGAGATAGGCTCCGCCCCTTTCTCGGCGTCCTTATCATCCGTTTTCTTGTATGTTTTGGCAGGGGTTAAATGCATCCATATAGCCCAGGAGTTATATGTGATGCATTTATTTTAGCCATAAAAGGTTTTCTATCGATTTATTGCGTCTCAGGGCGCTGCCCCCCCAGCGCCCTGCACCCTCAGTGACCGGAGTGTGAAGTGTGCTGAGAGCAATGGCGCACAGCTGCGGTGCTGTGCGCCTACCTTTATCTGAAGACAGGAAAGTCTTCTGCCGCCGATTTTTCCGGACCTCTTCGCTCTTCTGGCTCTGTAAGGGGGCCGGCGGCGCGGCTCCGGTGACCCATCCAGGCTGAACCTGTGATCGTCCCTCTGGAGCTAATGTCCAGTAGCCTAAGAAGCCCAATCCACTCTGCACGCAGGTGAGTTCGCTTCTTCTCCCCTTAGTCCCTCGATGCAGTGAGCCTGTTGCCAGCAGGTCTCACTGAAAATAATAAACCTAAACTAAAACTTTCACAAAGAGCTCAGGAGAGCCCCTAGTGTGCACCCTTCTCGTCGGGCACAGAAAATCTAACTGAGGCTTGGAGGAGGGTCATAGGGGGAGGAGCCAGTGCACACCAGGTGATCCTAAAGCTTTCTTTAGATGTGCCCTGTCTCCTGCGGAGCCGCTATTCCCCATGGTCCTTACGGAGTTCCCAGCATCCACTAGGACGTCAGAGAAAAAGGCATTCCGGAAGAGGTCATTCCTACCCTGGTCAAAGCCAGGAAGGAGGTGACCGCACAACATTATCACCACATGTGGCGAAAATATGTTGCGTGGTGTGAGGCCAGGAAGGCCCCACGAAGAAATTTCAACTCGGTCGATTCCTGCATTTCCTGCAAACAGGAGTGTCTATGGGCCTCAAATTGGGGTCCATTAAGGTTCAAATTTCGGCCCTGTCGATTTTCTTCCAGAAAGAATTGGCTTCAGTTCCTGAAGTCCAGAAATTTGACAAGGGAGTACTGCATATACAACCCCCTTTTGTGCCTCCAGTGGCACTGTGGGATCTCAACGTAGTCCTGGGATTCCTCAAATCACGTTGGTTTAAACCGCTCAAATCTGTGGATTTGAAATATCTCACATGGAAAGTGACCATGATGTTGGCCCTGGCCTCGGCCAGGCGAGTGTCAGAATTGGCGGCTTTGTCTCACAAAAGCCCATATCTGATTGTCCATTCGGACAGGGCAGAGCTGCGGACTCGTCCCCAGTTTCTCCCTAAGGTGGTGTCAGCGTTTCATCTGAACCAGCTTATTGTGGTACCTGCGGCTACTAGAGACTTGGAGGACTCCAAGTTGCTAGATGTTGTCAGGGCCCTGAAAATATAGATTTCCAGGACGGCTGGAGTCAGGAAAACTGACTTGCTGTTATCCTGTATGCACCCAAAAAACTGGGTGCTCTTGCTTCTAAGCAGACGATTGCTAGTTGAATGTGTAGTACAATTCAGCTTGCACATTCTGTGGCAGGACTGCCACAGCCAAAATATATAAATGCCAATTCCACAAGGAAGGTGGGCTCATCTTGGGCGACTGCCCGAGGGGTCTCGGCTTTACAACTTTGCCGAGCTGCTACTTGGTCAGGGGCACACCCTGGCTGAGGAGGACCTGGAGTTCTCTCACTCGGTGCTGCAGAGTCATCCGCACTCTCCCGCCCGTTTGGGAGCTTTGGTATAATCCCCATGGTCCTGACGGAGTCCCCAGCATCCACTTAGGACGTCAGAGAAAATAAGATTTTACTTACCGATAAATCTATTTCTCGTAGTCCGTAGTGGATGCTGGGCGCCCATCCCAAGTGCGGATTGTCTGCAATACTTGTACATAGTTATTGTTACAAAAAAAATCGGGTTGTTATTGTTGTGAGCCGTCTGTTCAGAGGCTCCTACGTTTGTCATACTGTTAACTGGGTTTAGATCACAAGTTATACGGTGTGATTGGTGTGGCTGGTATGAGTTTTACCCGGGATTCAATATCCTTCCTTATTGTGTACGCTCGTCCGGGCACAGTATCCTAACTGAGGCTTGGAGGAGGGTCATAGGGGGAGGAGCCAGTACACACCACCTGATCCTAAAGCTTTAGTTTTGTGCCCTGTCTCCTGCGGAGCCGCTAATCCCCATGGTCCTGACGGAGTCCCCAGCATCCACTACGGACTACGAGAAATAGATTTATCGGTAAGTAAAATCTTATTTTTACACATTGCGGCAGCCAGGACCCCTTTTTACACATTGCGGCAGCCAGGCCCCCTTTTTACACATTGCGGCAGCCAGTCCCCCTTTTTACAGCCAGTCCCCCTTTTTACACATTGCGGCAGCCATCCCCCTTTTTACACATTGCGGCAGACGGTGACCCCCTGAGAGAGAGAGAGAGAGAGAGAGAGATACTTACCATCTCCCTGCTGGCAGTCAGGCTCCTCGTGCAGCTCCCTCGGTGCAGGCAGTGAGGTGAGAAGGAGGAGGAGAGAGGGGGAGCAGGGAGCCGCAGCAGCGCAATGTCATTGGTAGTAAGCGCCGTTGCGGCATCCCCCTCTCCTTCCGTATTGGCTGCCCGGCGCTGCTGTGGATGCTGGGATGGAGGAACCGCATCCCAGCATCCACAGCAGCGCCGGGCAGCCAATACAGAAGGAGAGGGGGATGCTGCAGCGGCGCTTACTACCAATGACATAGCGCTGCTGCGGCTCCCTGCTCCCCCTCCCTCCTCCTCCTTCTCCGCCTTCCGGCGCTGGTCCTCTTCTCCCTCCACAGCGCGGCGCACGGCGCACACAGCAGAGGCGGCATGTAATGAGTCAATTTGACTCATTACATGCCGCTGGCCGTGCGCCCTCAGGGCAACTGCGCTGTGTGCCAAGCCCACTTGGCACACACGTAGTTACGGCCCTGCCTTGTATTTATTGATAATGTGACTGCTGACAAAAGCAGCAGGAAGATTTCTGAAGTGTTTCGGCCAATATTATCTGCTCATATTCAGTCAAATGCTTCAGAACTCCTTGGACGGCGCTTCACAGTGCAGATGGCCAATGACCCGAAGCATACTGTGAAAGCAACCAAAGAGTTTTTTAAGGCAAATAAGTGGAATGTTATGCAATGGCCAAGTCAATGACCTGACCTGAAACCGATTGAGCATGCATTTCACTTGATGAAGACAAAACTGAAGGGAAAATGCCCCAAGAACAAGCAGGAACTGAAGACATTTGCAGTAGAGGCCTGACAGAGCATCAGCAGGGATGAAACCCAGCGTCTGGTGATGTCTATGTGTTCCAGACTTCGGGCTGTAATTGACTGCAAATTATTCGCAACAAAGTATTGAAAAGTGAAAGTTTGATTTAGGATTGTTTAGTTTGTCCCATTACTTTTGGTCCCTTAAAAAGTGGGAGGTACATATAGAAACCGTTGTAATTCCTACACCGTTCACCTGATTTGGATGTAAATACCCTCAAAATAAAGCGGAAAGTCTGCAGTTAAAGCAAATCTTGTTTGTTTCATTTCAAATCCATTGTGGTGGTGAATAGCAGACAAAATATGAGAATTGTGTTGATCTCCCAATATTTATGGACTGTATATGGTGAGGTAATATGTAAGGTAGCTGCTGAAACCCATTTGCACTTTGGACATGGAAACAATTATTTAAATAGAAAATGTAGCTAAGAAGTTTTTTTTTTTAAACTTTTGAATGCGTTGTAAAATGTATGTGAAAATTATACACAGCAACCCTCAGACCTGCTAAGTGAAAGCATGTGCCACACCAGTTATGTTTGTCAGATCTCTCTCTAGCTGACTGCACAGCACTAACAATGGGGCACATGTATTAAGCCTGGAGACGGCATAAGGAAATGATAAACCAGTGATAATTACAAGGTGATAAACGCACCAGCCAATTAGCTCCTAACTGTTAATTTACATACTGGAGCTGATTGTCTGGTGTGTTTATCACCTTGCACAAATCAGTGGTTTATCACTTCCTTATGCCTTCTCCAGGTTAATATATCTGCCCCATTACACTTTGTAGAGAACATCAGCCCCTTAGAACTCACTAGAAAAGTGACAAACATGATACAGATGTATGCTCGTGTAATGTGGCTTCAGTTGCGCTGAAAAGCCCTCTTGGTGTGTCGGGCTAATCCAGCAGATGAACAGCGGCCGCCGGTGATGAAGTGGGAGCGCACATCAGCGCTCATTGCCGCGGGCATACACACTAGGTGGTTTTGAGCTGAAAGCAGCTCAAAACACCAAAAGTGAGCTGCTTTCAACTCAAAATCGCCCAGTGTGTATGGGTCTTAAGATGGAAAAATTAAAGAAAAAGATGGCACGCTACACTTTCTGGGGGGAGGGAGCACAGTCAGGCTGGGCATCTTGCACCATATGGAGTGTATACACTAGGTGTATGAGGATACATCTGTATGTTTTCAGTGGCTTCATCTATGACACATTAGGTCTAATTTAGAGATGGACGAATATCATGGTCTAATTTAGAGATGGACGAATATCATGGGTATATGCAGCACACACTGTATAAATGGAAAATAATGCAGAGTAGTACGCATCTACCAGTCATCAGTGCACACTTGCACCAGCTCTATACTAGGTGCGAAAGGTATACTATTATATATATATATACAGTACACTTATGTCCAACTCTGCATAGCCCAGCCTTTTTAGTCTATTTGTGTGGGCAGTTATGGAGCATGCACAGTGCAGAAACACACAAGATATGCGCAACAAGCGTAAGATCAGGTCAGCATCAAACCATTAATACTGAGAGAAATTTGACATCACGTCATGAAATCAGAGCCAGCAAAAAAGGTTCACAAAGCCCAAATAACAGTGGTATCGATGGTCTCTTACTTACACTATCTTATGCTTAATACTCCCTTTGATGGCACCTAACCCCTAGTTTTCCATATATACCTTGTCCTATATTGTCTCAAACTGTAAGCGCTTTATTTCTTGTTTCGCTCATTTGTTTATGGACTCTCTAACTGGGTGCTGCGGATCTCTTGTGGTTCCATACAGTGGTCGAAGTGGGGCGGTATACGGCAGTATGGTATACCGCCACTTCTTCCACTGACCCAGAAGTTTGTTTAAATGAAAAAGTGTGCAGCAGGAGGCGAGGGAAGTGGCCATCCTGCTGCACATGGTGCTCCCGTCCCCGTCCCTGCTCGGCGGCTGTGTAGAGCGCTGGACTAGCTCACAGCCGCTCACCCCGCCAGCCGCTCACCGCAGCCCAGCCGTCCAGTCCCAGCCGCTCACCGCTGCCAGCAGTCCAGCCGCTCACCGCCCCCGCAACAAATGGCGGTCAGAGGGACCTCACCGCACCAAAGGCCACCTTATCACCGCCGCTGCCCATGGGTGCATCCGCAGACCACAGTCAGGTAATGTTCCACTGCTGTCACCCGCTCTCCCTGTCTTTACTGTCCCTGTCTCTACTGTCACTCTCTCTCTCCCTGCTGTCACTGTCGTTACTCTCTCTACCTGTCGTTACTCTCTCTCTCCCTGTCGTTACTCTCTCTCCCTGCTGTCACTCACTCTCCCTGTCGTTACTCTCCCTGTCCCTGCTGTCACTCTGGCTGTCCCTGTCCTTGAATTGTGGATCATACCATGTGCTATAATGTGAATTTCAGCTCATTCAGTGTGCTATAATGTGAATTTCAGCTCATTCAGTGTGCTATAATGTGAATTTCGGCTTATTCAGTGTGCTATAAAGTGAATTTTGGCTCGTACCGTGTGCTATAAGGTGAAAGGGGCACCAGTACTAGATAGTATAAGGGGTTCTACTACACTGGACACGCCCCATTTTGGAAGACCACGCCCTTTTTGGGTGACCACGCTCCCTTTTCTGGAGCGCACGCCTTCAACGCGCCCATAATTGCACCCTTGACTTTTCCATACCCCCACTTCAAAATTTCCACTTCGACCACTGGTTCCATATAAATAAAATATAATAATAATAATAATAATAATAATATCTAAGTCAAGATGTTGAGAAAACATCACAATCCACTTACAAGCTAACCTGCTACATATGCTGTATGTGTGCACTGTGATCATTTGCTGGCATCGCAATCATCAGGAAGAGGATCCCAGTGGAGTCATTACAATGGTAGGAAGGCTGCATGGGGCTGCATGACGGCATAAGGCCGTGTCTCCTTCAGTGCTGCTCTAGGAAGTGACCAATCAGACAACTAAAATGACTTTCTACTTTCCTCAGCACTTGCCTATAAACAGTGACAGCACAACCAAAGGTACCTGGCATTAAGTACTGTGGCATTATATGGAATCATGATGAGGGTAATATCCATACTTACCTACTTTTTATTTCTCCTCTCCAGAGAAGCCCAGAAAGAAGATACTGCAGGAACCTTCGGGAGGCAATGTTGGGCTATGACATCATCAAGCCCCGCCCCACATTGGTAAAACGCTGCAATTTGCAGGTCCGCAGGAAGGGGGTGGGGCTAAAATGATGCGAATCGCGTCATTTCAGCCCCTTCTCCACCCCATGGAAATGCGAATACCGGAGAGTATCTCTCATCCTGCCTGCTTCACTAGGGTGAGGGCAGGATGCGGGAGATCTGCCTGCTCTTCCGGGGGTGCGGGGGGCTGCCCCAAAAATCGCGAGCTTCCCGCAACTTCCGGGAGAGTAGGCCAGTATGGTTATACCATGATAAATGTACAATGGAGGCTGCATTGAGACATGAAAGGGCTATATGGATGCATGATGGGGTTGTATAGAACACCAGATAGGGGCAGTATGAAGGGGTTTTGCAGGCCATTTGGTAGTATTAGAAGGCTTTATGGTGGCATGGTGAGATTGAATCTGCCTGTAACAATAGCTATGCTTCTGCAAATGGAATGCATTAGTATTGTGCATTTTCTGACGTAGGCCTCAAGCGCAGGGTCGTTTGACTTGACAAACATGCTAAATATATCTTTTATTGTTGTACCAAGCTTTGTGCATTATTATTAAGCATTTACCCTTATGTTGTAATAATTATATCCTAAGAATTTAACGTTTGTAATCAGGGGCGGATTAAGGTCTGCATGGGCCTATTGTGAGAAGTTGAGGAGGTGTGGCTAATGTTGTGTGGGTGTGGCCAGTGACATATGGACGTGTACACTCCCTACTATAGGCCCCACTGTCTCACAAAATACCTAAAAGTAGAAAAACAGCATCATTTTATGAGGAAATTAAATATGTAATTTTAATTCTTATGATTTTGGCAACCATGTGAACAGCTGGGCAATTGATCATTGTCATCCTGTCATTGTGATAGGCCTATTTTAATCTGTAGCTCCATCTGCCCCATTGTTATTTTGGCCCTGTTTGTAATAGTACATTGCACAGTATACAGTCACTATTTCTTGACAGTAGATCTGCATACTTTCTAACAACTTTTTTCTTCTTCAATAAATATTTCACTAGCAAAACACTGGTTTTGAAATATGTACATTAATTAGACCATTTAAAGATTTAAAGTACATACTTGCATATTTATCAGCGCGTGATACTTGGAAACGGGTGGTCTTCTGTATGCCGGCAGCCGGGCTCCCGATGTCCAGCATCCCGGCGCCGGAATCCCGACCGCCGGCATACCGACATTTATTCTCCCTCTTGGGGGTCCACGACCCCCCTGGAGGGAGAATAATAAGAATTTACTTACCGATAATTCTATTTCTCGGAGTCCGTAGTGGATGCTGGGGTTCCTGAAAGGACCATGGGGAATAGCGGCTCCGCAGGAGACAGGGCACAAAAAAGTAAAGCTTTTACCAGATCAGGTGGTGTGCACTGGCTCCTCCCCCTATGACCCTCCTCCAGACTCCAGTTAGGTACTGTGCCCGGACGAGCGTACACAATAAGGGAGGCAATTTGAATCCCGGGTAAGACTCATACCAGCCACACCAATCACACCGTACAACTTGTGATCTAAACCCAGTTAACAGTATGATAACAGAAAGAGCCTCTTAAAGATGGCTCCTTAACAATATAACCCGAATTTGTTAACAATAACTATGTACAGTATTGCAGATAATCCGCACTTGGGATGGGCGCCCAGCATCCACTACGGACTCCGAGAAATAGAATTATCGGTAAGTAAATTCTTATTTTCTCTATCGTCCTAAGTGGATGCTGGGGTTCCTGAAAGGACCATGGGGATTATACCAAAGCTCCCAAATGGGCGGGAGAGTGCGGATGACTCTGCAGCACCGAATGAGAGAATTCCAAGTCCTCTTTTGCCAGGGTATCAAATTTGTAGAATTTTACAAACGTGTTTTCCCCCGACCACGTAGCTGCTCGGCAGAATTGTAATGCCGAGACCCCTCGGGCAGCCGCCCAAGATGAGCCCACCTTCCTTGTGGAATGGGCCTTAACAGATTTAGGCTGTGGCAGGCCTGCCACAGAATGAGCAAGTTGAATTGTGTTACAAATCCAACGAGCAATCGTCTGCTTAGAAGCAGGGGCACCCAACTTGTTGGGTGCATATAGTATCAACAGCGAGTCAGATTTTCTGACTTCAGCCGTCCTTGAAATGTATATTTTTAAGGCTCTGACAACGTCCAACAACTTGGAGTCCTCCAAGTCGCCAGTGGCCGCAGGCACCACAATAGGTTGGTTCAGGTGAAACGCTGATACCACCTTAGGGAGAAAATGCGGACGAGTCCTCAGTTCTGCCCTATCCGAATGGAAGATTAGATAAGGGCTTTTATAAGATAAAGCCGCCAATTCAGATACTCTCCTGGCGGAAGCCAGGGCCAGTAACATAGTCACTTTCCATGTGAGATATTTAAAATCCACCTTTTTCAATGGTTCAAACCAATGGGATTTGAGGAAATCTAAAACTACATTTAGATCCCACGGTGCCACCGGAGGCACCACAGGAGGCTGTATATGCAGTACTCCTTTAACAAAAGTCTGTACCTCAGGAACTGAGGCCAATTCTTTTTGGAAGAATATTGACAGGGCCGAAATTTGAACCTTAATAGATCTCAATTTGAGACCCATAGACAATCCTGATTGTAGGAAATGTAGGAAACGACCCAGTTGAAATTCCTCCGTCGGAACACTCCGATCCTCGCACCACGCGACATATTTTCGCCAAATGCGGTGATAATGTTTCGCGGTGACTTCCTTCCTTGCCTTAATCAAGGTAGGAATGACTTCTTCTGGAATGCCTTTCCCTTTTAGGATCTGGCGTTCAACCGCCATGCCGTCAAACGCAGCCGCGGTAAGTCTTGAAAGAGACAGGGACCCTGTTGTAGCAGGTCCCTTCTCAGAAGTAGAGGGCACGGGTCGTCCGTGACCAACTCTTGAAGTTCCGGGTACCAAGTCCTTCTTGGCCAATCCGGAGCCACTAGTATTGTTCTTACTCCTCCTCACCGTATAATCTTCAATACCTTTGGTATGAGAGGCAGAGGAGGAAACACATATACTGATTTGTACACCCAAGGTGTTACCAGTGCGTCCACAGCTATTGCCTGTGGATCTCTTGACCTGGCGCAATACTTGTCCAGTTTCTTGTTGAGGCGAGACGCCATCATGTCTACCATTGGTCTTTCCCAACAGTTTATTAGCATGTGGAAGACTTCTGGATGAAGACCCCCCTCTCCCGGGTGAATATCGTGTCTGCTGAGGAAGTCTGCTTCCCAGTTGTCCACGCCCGGGAAGAACACTGCTGACAGTGCTATTACGTGATTCTCCGCCCAGCGAAGAATCTTGGCAGCTTCTGCCATTGCACTCCTGCTTCTTGTGCCGCCCTGTCTGTTTACATGGGCGACCGCCGTGATGTTGTCCGACTGAATCAACACCGGTTTTCCTTGCAGGAGTGGTTCCGCCTGGCTTAGAGCATTTTAGATTGCTCTTAGTACCAGAATGTTTATGTGAAGAGACTTTTCCAGGTTCGTCCATACCCCCTGGAAGTTTCTTCCTTGTGTGACTGCTCCCCAACCTCTCAGGCTGGCGTCCGTGGTCACCAGGATCAAATCCTGTATGCCGAATCTGCGGCCCTCCAATAGATGAGCCTTTTGCAACCACCACAGAAGATATACCCTTGTCCTTGGCGACAGGGTTATTCGCAGGTGCATCTGAGGATGCGACCCTGACCATTTGTCCAACAGATCCCTTTGGAAAATTCTTGCATGGAATCTGCCGAATGGAATTGCTTCGTAAAAAGCCACCATTTTTCCCAGGACTCTTGTGCATTGATGTACAGACACCTTTCCTGGTTTTAGGAGGTTCCTGACCGGTCGGATAACTCCTTGGCTTTTTCCTCGGGAAGAAAAACCTTTTTCTGAACCGTGTCCAGAATCATCCCTAGGAACAGCAGACGTATCGTCGGAAAACAGCTGCGATTCTTGGAATATTTAGAATCCAGTCGTGCCGTCGAAGAACTACTTTAGATAGTGCTCTTCCGACCTCCAACTGTTCTCTGGAACTTGCCCTTTTTAGGTCGTGCAAGTAAGGGATAATTTAGATGCCTTTTTTCTTTGAAGAAACATCTTTTCGGCCATTACCTTGGTAAAAAGGCCCGGGGTGCCGTGGATAATTCAAACGGCATCGTCTGAAACTGATATTGACAGTTCTGTACCACGAACCAGAGGTACCCTTGATGAGAAGGACAAAATTTGGACATGGAGGTAATCCTTGATGTCCAGGGACACCATATAGTCCCCTTTTTTCCGGTTCGCTATCACTGCTCTGAGTGACTTTATCTCGATTTGAACCTTTTATGTAAGTGTTCAAAACATTTTAGATTTAGACTATGTGTCACCAAGCCGTCTGGCTTCAGTACCACAATATAGTGTGGAAAAATAATACCCTTTTCCTTGTCGTAGGAGGGGTACTTTGATTATCACCTGCTGGATATACAGCTTGTGAATTGTTTCCAATGCTGCCTCCCTGTCGGAGGGAGCCGTTGGTAAAGCAGACTTCAGGAACCTGCGAGGAGAAGATGTCTCGACTCTCCAATCTTTACCCCTGGGATAATACTCGTACGATCTAGGGGTCAACTTGCGAGTGATCCCACTGCGCCCTGAGACTCTTGAGACTACCCCCCCACCTTGAGTCCGCTTGCACGGCCCCAGCGTCATGCTGAGGACTTGGCAGACGCGGTGGAGGGCTTCTTTTCCTGGGAAAGGGCTGCCTGCTGCAGTCTACTTCCCTTACCTCTATGTCTGGGCAGATATGACTGGCCTTTTGCCTGCATGCCCTCATGGGAAAGGAAAGATTGAGGCTGAAAAGACGGTGTCTTTTTTAGCTGAGATGTAACTTGGGGTAAAAAAGGTTGGATTTCCCAGCTGTTGCTGTGGTCCCCAGGTCCGATGGACCGACCCCCAAATAACTCCTTCCCTTTATACAGCAATACTTCCATCTGCCGTATGGGATCTGTATCACCTGACCACTGTCGTGTCCCTGACATCTTCTGGGAGATATGGACAACGCACTTATCTTGATGCCAGAGAGCAAATATCCCTCTGTGCATCTCACATACATATATATAGAATGCATCCTATTAAATGCTCTACATGAATAAAATATTTTCAGTCAGGGAATCCGACCAAGCCAACCCAGCACTGCATCTCCAGGCTGATGGCGATCGCTGGTCGCAGTATAACCACCGTATGTGTGTATATACTTTTTAGGATATTTTTCCAGCTTCCTATCAGCTGGCTCCTTGAGGGCGGCCGTATCTGGAGACGGTAACGCCACTTGATAAGCGTGTGAGCGCCTTATCACCCTAAGGGGTGTTTCCCAACGTACCCTAATTTCTGGCGGGAAAGGGTATAACGCCAATATTTGCTATCGGGGTAACCCTACGCATCATCACACACTTCATTTTATTTTATCTGATTCAGGAAAAACTACAGGTAGTTTTTTCACTCCCACATAATACCCTTTCTTGTGGTACTTGTAGTATCAGAAACACGTAACACCTCCTTCATTGCCCTTAACGTGTGGCCCTAATGAGAAATACGTTTGTTTATTCACCGTCGACACTGTATTCAGTGTCCGTGTCTGTGTCTGTGTCGACCGACTGAGGTAAATGGGCGTTTTTAAAACCCCTGACGGTGTTTCTGAGACGCCTGGACCGGTCCTAATAGATTGTCGGCCGTCTCATGTCGTCAACCGACCTTGCAGCGTGTTGACATTCTCACGTAATTCTCTAAATAAGCCATCCATTCCGGTGTCGACTCCCTAGAGAGTGACATCACCATTACAGGCAATTTCTCCGCCTCCTCACCAACATCGTCCTCATACATGTCGACACACACGTACCGACACACAGCACACACACCGGGAATGCTCTGACAGAGGACAGGACCCACTAGCCCTTTGGGGAGACAGAGGGAGAGTCTGCCAGCACACACCAAAAACGCTATAATTATATAGGGACAACCTTATATAAGTGTTTCTCCCTTATAGCATCTTTTATATATATACAATATCGCCAAAATCAGTGCCCCCCCTCTCTGTTTTAACCCTGTTTCTGTAGTGCAGTGCAGGGGAGAGCCTGGGAGCCTTCTCTCCAGCTTTTCTGTGAGAGAAAATGGCGCTGTGTGCTGAGGAGATAGGCCCCGCCCCTTTTTCGGCGGGCTCGTCTCCCGCTATTTTTGAAGTTAGGCAGGGGTTAAATATCTCCATATAGCCTCTGTGGGCTATATGTGAGGTATTTTTTGCCTCTAATAAGGTTTTTATTTGCCTCTCAGAGCGCCCCCCCCAGCGCTCTGCACCCTCAGTGACTGTTGTGTGAAGTGTGCTGAGAGGAAAATGGCGCACAGCTGCAGTGCTGTGCGCTACCTTTATGAAGACTCAGGAGTCTTCAGCCGCCGATTTTGGACCTCTTCTCTCTTCAGCGTCTGCAAGGGGGCCGGCGGCGCGGCTCCGGTGACCATCCAGGCTGTACCTGTGATCGTCCCTCTGGAGCTAGTGTCCAGTAGCCAAGCAGCAAATCCACTCTGCACGCAGGTGAGTTCACTACTTCTCCCCTAAGTCCCTCGTTGCAGTGATCCTGTTGCCAGCAGGACTCACTGTAAAGTAAAAAACCTAAGCTAAACTTTCTCTAAGCAGCTCTTTAGGAGAGCCACCTAGATTGCACCCTTCTCGTTCGGGCACAAAATCTAACTGGAGTCTGGAGGAGGGTCATAGGGGGAGGAGCCAGTGCACACCACCTGATCTGGTAAAAGCTTTACTTTTTTGTGCCCTGTCTCCTGCGGAGCCGCTATTCCCCATGGTCCTTTCAGGAACCCCAGCATCCACTTAGGACGATAGAGAAAAATAGCGTGGCGCGCATAGCCACCGTGCCCGCAAGGGGCTCATTTGCGCTCGCCCAGCTGTCGGTATGCCGGCGGTTGGGATTCCGGCGCCGGTATGCTGGTCGCCGGGAGCCCGCCCGCCGGCATACACTACTACACCCCTTGGAAACAGACTATAAAAAACAAGTTGCTTTTAACCAGTTATTACACAATCTGTAACATGCACCAACATTGATATACATGGATACAACTCTTATACTATAGCTTATATACCATGGACAACTCTTATCCTGCCTCTATTCTCAGTGTTGATATGCACTTGGTGGTCCCTGTGAAATGTCTGCTAATAGCCACAGCTCTGTTCTGCCCTAGTCTTGTCTGCTGCTCTGTCCCTGGTGTTGTTATGCCCATGGTACTACTCTGACCCTGCCCTTGGTGCTGTTCTGTTCCTTGTAGATTCCTGCTCCTGTCACTCTGCTGTTCTACTACTTCTACCTGCTCTCCCTCATTGGTACATGGGGTCTGTACATTGGTCTCGAGGTTGTTGTGGACCTTGTTCTTCCATGCCCCCTGCCCTCTGTGCTATGCTCCCATAGTATGTTATCTCGTTTGGTGGGATGCTGGCGGTCACATGACCAACAGTGGCAATCTGACACTGATGATCCCGACACCGGATGGGGTAAGTATTCCACCTGTCCCCTACCCTAACCATTTTGGGGTGGCGGCTATGGCTAACCACCCCCCACTAGTGCCTAACCCTAACCCCCCCCATAGTTCTTAACCCTAACTCCCTCTCAGGCCCTAAACCCTACCCCGAAACTCACCTTCGGGATGTCAGCTGTCAGGATTCCGGCGTTAGCCACATGACCGCCGGCTTCCCGACCACATCCCCTCTACTGCTGTCATTCTACCCAATGGGCCTAATTCAGAGTTGTATGCAATGATGATATTTATAGAATTGACAGAGTATCGGTAACTGTGCATGCGTCTAAGTCCCACTACACACGCGCCAAGGTACCATAGCGACGTAGCTTGCAGTAAGGATTTATTGGACAGCTGGGAAGGTGGTAATGTTGAATGGCACCAAAAATCTAGGAACCGTTTTAAGGAAGCGTCTCAGCCTGCGATTCCATATGCAGTAACAGAGGCTCCAGTGTCTGACTTCCTATGGCCATGCTGCCTGATCATACGGCTACTCAGATGACCAATTATCGAATCCTCTGCGACCGACACTGCAACTAGGATCTGCAATACCACCTGTGGGTGTCTCAGTACAAATTCCAGCTGGTACTATATTTGCATGTTTATAAACAGTAGCTGCATCCCGTCCTCTATGCTATTCTATACCTTTGCCTGCTGTACATCTCTGTGCCTGTCCTTCATGCTGTCCTGCCCCTTGAATAACTTTGCACCAGTCCTCCATACTGTTATACTCCTGGTACTGCTCCCACCCTCCTTATGGTTGTGCTGTTCTTCCCATGGAACTTCCATGCCTCTGCCCTAACTGCTATCATGCCTCTAGTGCTTCTCTTCCCATGGTACTTCACTGCCCCTGCAGTGATATTCTGATCTTGGTCCTTCTGCTTTTTTGGCGTGTGCACTTCTGTACCCCAGGTGCTTATCTGCCCCAATCCACAGTACTGCCCAGTTCTTCTACTTCTACATCTCTGCCCCTTATCATCTTTGCATTTCTGACCCTGTCCTCCATGCTGTTTTGTCCCTAGAACTTTTCCAAACCTATACTTGGTGAGGTTCTGCAACTGGTACTTCTCTGGCCCTGTCCATGGTGCTGTACTGCTCCCGGAATATTTCTGCCGATGACCTCGGTGCTATTCTACCCCTTATACTTACCTGCACCTAGCACTTCTCTGTCTGTGTCCTATGTACAGTTAGTATCCATTGTGCGGTTATGCTCTTGGTACTTTTATACCCCTGCTCTCCATGCTATTCTGTTCTTCATGATTCTCTTGTCCCTAGCCTACAGACTGTTATATTACCAGTACTTGTCTACCCCTTTTTGCTGTGCTTTGCTGCTTTTGCTATGTATGTTCTTTTTTTTTTTATCTGAAGAAATTTTATTAGAGAAAATTTTCAATACAGAACATACACAACGTTATGAAAACAGAAAAGCCAATAACACAGTAACAGCATGTCTGTAAACCATAGTACATGGTAGTAAAGTAATAATACTAAAAGACTTAAAAGTTAGAAATAAAGAGAAAATAGGGGAGATAAGAAAGAGAGGTGATAGAGAAAGAGTGGAACACAGAATAGAGGAGATGCTGACCATCAGTCTTTCAGGGAGACTGTAGAGAACCTGCGCATACTTCTGTACATTTTTAACTAAACCGTATGGAGACATATATAACAAGAAACTAAACATTCACACATTGTCAGGCAAGGCATTCCGGGAGGTAGTGCAAGAGGAATAGTAATCATGCCACGGTAGCCATTTCAATAGAGGGGATTGGGGGGCTAAGGAATATTTAATGCTCATAGTTTCCATTTCGAAATTGCGCTGTATTGACGTTATAATTTTGGATAGGCGTGGTGGATCTGTCCTTTTCCAATATTGAGCAATTGCGGCCCTGGTGGCTATGAGAATATGGCCTATAACATAAGAGTATTCAGAGGGTACATAGGGAGTAAAGTAATGTAAAAGAACAATCTCAGGGTGGTGGGGGAGGATCACCCTTGTGACCTTTTCAATTAGTCTAAAAACTTCCGTCCACAATGGCCTAATAACTGGGCATGTCCAAAATGTATGTATTAAAGTACCTTCCAATCCACATTGCCTCCAACAAAATTTAGAGGAGTCTGGCCAGATCCTATGGAGTTTATCAGGTGTGTGATAGAGGCCGTGGATTAGTTTGAACATCATTTCAGTATGGTTGATGCACCGTGACATTTTAAAAATATTCATAAAAATATTTTCCCATTCCTGATCTGTCAGAAGAATATTAAATTCTGATTCCCACCTTGTTTGAATATGTAATTTCACATCATTGAGCGGAGAGAGGAGCGTGACATACCACTGGGATATACCACCTTTGTGGTGTATGGAGGAAAAGTTACTCAAGATATATGGAGGGGGAGTAGGGGAGGAGAGAGGATCAGGCATGTTCGCCCTAATCCAATGTCGGATACGTAGGTATTTATAGAAGTCCTTTGACGGTATCAAGTATTGGGTTTGTAGCTGTTGGAAGGTTTTAAGCTCTGATTTATCATACAAGTCCTTGACCAGCTGAACCCCAAGCTCCCGCCAGTTCCGCAGAGAAAGGTCTGGGAGCAGCTTGGTAATCGCCAATATGGATAGGTGCGTGGAGGGCAGTGGGCAGTCGCCCAGATTAGTGACCAATCTGTTTCAGACCTTAAGAGAATTAATTATACTCCTCATAAGTTTGGTAGAGGGGGGTCTATGTGCAGGTTTGATCCAGATTAAATCTGGAAGAGGAAATTCAGTGCACATGTCTTTCAATATCTACCCAGGGTTTTACGGACTCCGTCCGGAGCCAGTCCTTCAACTGATCAAGGAGACATGCATGCTGGTAGAGTTCTAGGTTAGGGAAAGCGAGACCCCCGCTACCCTTGGATCTAAACAAGCGGGTTCTAGCTATCCTGGGTCTTTTACCCTTCCAAATAAAAGTAGACATGACAGAATAGAACTTGTTAAGGAGAGCTAGCGGAACTAAGTAAGGTATGGCTCTAAACAGGTAGAGAATTTTAGGGAGGAGCATCATTTTGATTGATGAAAGTCGCCCCAACCAAGAAATTTCATAGTTCGTCCACTGTTTGGTGAGTGTTTTGAAGTGACCCAAGAGAGGAAGGTAGTTACAATCCACCGTGGAGTGAGAACCGGAAGGGATCTTGATCCCAAGGTATTGGAGGGAAGAGTCCTGCCATGCGTAGGGATAACTAGATTGTAGGGATTGGAGTGGGATCGGCTCAATGTCAAATGCCAGAGCCTCAGTTTTTGCCGTGTTCATTTTATAGTAGGAGATTTTAGAGTAGTCCTGCAGAATATCGTGGATAGCTGGGAGAGAGGATTCAGGTTTAGTTACAAACAGCAGGACGTCGTCTGCAAACAGGCAAATCTTATGTTGCGTGGGACCTATGTAAACTCCGCTCACTAGGGTAGATGCCCTGATTTTCTCTGCCAGAGGTTCTATTGCTAAAATGAAAATTAATGGTGACAGTGGGCATCCCTGTCGGGTGCCGTTGGTGATGGGGAAAAAATCGGATAAAAACCCATTACTAAAAACGCGCGCTGAGGGGTGCGTATATAGACGTAGGATATTCTGTAAAAATTGTCCCGTGAACCCAAACCTGGCAAGAACTTCTGACATGTATATCCAATGAATCCTGTCAAAAGCTTTCTCCGCGTCAAGAGAGAGCAGTAATAAGGGTTCCCGCGACGCGGAGCGAGCCTCCAGAAGGGAAAAGACTCTCCTGGTATTGTCAGGGGCTTGGCGACCGATAGTGAAACCCACTTGATCTTGATGGATCAATGTGGGGATCAACGGATTCAGTCTATTTGCAAGCAGTTTGGCATATAGCTTAATATCTGTGTTCAAAAGTGCTATGGGTCTATAATTTGCACAGAGAGATGGGTTCTTGCCAGGTTTGAGAATCGTTATCACCTGCGCCTCCAACATTTCTCTAGGGAAAGGGTTAGAGGAAGCGTCATTGTACAGATTAAGGAGGAGTGGGGAGAGTGAGTCTTGAAAGGTAATGTAAAAGAGATTGATAAACCCATCTGGCCCAGGGGCCTTGTCTTTTTTGAGGGCTTTCAGGGAAGTCTGAAGTTCTCTCTCAGTCCAGGGTGTGCAAAGTGTGGAAGCATCATCTGGGGAAATAGAAGGTAGATTAATGGAATCTAAAAAAGACCGTATAAGCTGCAAGGAAGGTTGTGGGGTGAGGGGATCATATTTGAGATTGTACAGTTTTCTATAATAAGAGGCAAATTGGTTTGCAATATCTTTAGGGTTCAGGGACAGCGATCCATCTGGGTTTGTCAAGTGTTTAATTTTGTTGATTAGGTTTTTCCCTCTGAGTTTCCGCGCCAGTAATTTACCCGCCCTATTACCTAATGTGTAATATTTTTGATTTAGGTTGGAGACTGCTCTTTGTACGTGCAAAAGGTAGAGACTGTTCAATTTCCTCTTTGCTTCAGTCAGAGACGCAAGGGTGAGATCGTCGGCAGGGGATTGTTTATGTCTGGTTTCTAGCGTCGTCACCTCCAACTCATAGGCCAACTGAACTTCCCGGTCACGGCGCGCTATGTGAGCTGAGGCTTGGATAGCTGCACCCCTCAGGACTGCCTTAAGAGCACACCAATGATTAGAAATAGAGGTATCGGCGGGGCTATTGGTGTCCAAATAAGAAGACAAGGCCTCTCGTAATATAGAGACTCCGTCCTCATCATTTAAAATGTAATCCCGCAACCTCCAAGATCGTGGTGTGGGGATAGGCGTTTTGTATGACCAGGTCCATAGTAAAGGTGCATGGTCTGACCACGATATCGGCAATATTTTGATGTTAGGGATAGATTGTAATGTCCATTTATCCGTCAGGAGCAAATCGATCCTAGAATAGGATCTATGCACTGCCGAATAAAATGTATAGTCTCTAGCACCGATATTCCTGACTCTCCAGGCGTCATATAAATCAAATTCGGTTAGTAGGTGTGAAAAAGAGGCGGCCAGGGCTTTGGCTGCGTTAGCAGACTGTTTATCTAGTTTCGAAGATTTGTCTAGATTAGGGTCAGGAGCTATATTAAAGTCACCCATCAGGAAAACCGCACCTTTCTTGACACTATACAGCTTTTGAAAAAAGGATTTCAGGAACCGAGGTTGATTAGAGTTAGGGGCATAAATGGAGACCAAAGTAACATATTTAGTTCGCAGTTTCCCCACTAGAATCAGATATCTGCCATTGCCATCTACCCACTTACCCTCCAATTTGAAAGAGCACGATTTATGGAAAAGAATAGCGACACCGTTCCTCTTAAACGGCCCACAGGAGACATAGTGAACTGGGTAATTGGTATTGGAGAACTGAGGAGGGGAGTGCAGTGGGAAGTGGGATTCCTGTATAGCCACTACGTCCGCCTTTTGATCAGCAAAATATTTCAGAGCCAGGCGCCTCTTTTGGGGTGAATTGAGCCCTTTAACATTAAGACTTAAAAAGGTGGCCATGTGGGAGGGTATGACAGGTTGATACATAACACATCGAAAAGCATCAGTAAAACTTGCATCAAAATATAATACATAGCAGCACAGTCCTCTAAGACCGAGGAAGTAAAGTCAGCATCAGTAAAGAGAAGAATATGAGAAGAGAAAACAGGACGAGAAATAAAACAGGGGGAAAAAACAGAAATAGCATCCATAAAGGAGCTAGAGATCCCGTCACATGGGTATCGTGACGGACAGGTGTGGGTGGGTGGCATATCAGCCAAAATTACCCACCGTCGCCTCCAAACCAGAACATACTTAACATATGATTATCAATCGCAAAAATAGGTAAGATTAATAAATAAGGTCATCCTAAAATAGGGAGAAGTGGACGTTTGCCATCTAATTGAAACAGGCACAGTTCTACCTCTATCTAAGATTTAACGAAGACATTGGAACATAAGTCGAAGAACATCGCCTATAATATAGTGAACCTATAGCCACAGATAAACCTGTAGGGGAAAAAACAAAAGCTAAATAATAGCTATCTTATGGTTATTCCCAGGTGATTCTCAGCCCGGAGCCAATGTCCAGTCTTGGGCTATCCGTTTCGGTGATGTAGCGGGGGGAGCAGGTTGTATATCGAGAAGGATGTCCCATTTTTTCAGAATTTTAGGTCCATCTTCAGGTGAGGTAATGATGGTGGTAATACCATTACGTAGTACGATCAGCTTAGTAGGGAATCCCCACTTATATTGAACTGCAGCTTTCCGTAAGGCTGATGTAATATTGGAGAATGAACGCCTTTTGGCCATAGTCGCTGGAGACAGGTCCTGGAAGAGTTGAAGAGAATCCAAACAAGTCGCCGTAGGTGAAGAGGGCAATGCTGCACGCAAGATCTTTTCCTTAATGTGAAAGAAATGAACCCTGAGAAGTGTGTCTCGGGAGGCCTGAGGGGGTGCTTGCCTAGACTTTGGGAGTCTGTGGATCCTGTCGATCAGGAGATCAGGTAGCGAAACATCAGGTATCAATTTATGAAAAAGATCGGTGGCGTATCCGTACAGGTCAGCATTTGAAACATCATCAGGGATGCCTCTTATTTTTATATTATTCCTACGTGAGCGGTCCTCTAAATCTGTAGTTTTGTCCCGGATGTTGGCGACCTCCTCCAGGAGAGAGTCGTGTGCGGTGATCAAATCATTATGTGATGTTACCAGCTCCTCCATCTTATGCTCAATGTGGTCTGTCCTGTCACCGATTTCAGAGATATCAGAGCGGAGAGCTTGTATATTAGATCTAAGCTCAGATGAAATGTCAGACTTGAAAGAGGCTAACAAGGAGTGGATAGAGCGTAGCGTGACCGGACCATCCAGAGAGTCCATATCGACTTGTGCGCCGTTAGCCGTGTTGCATATTTTTGATGAAGTTGATTGAGATGATTGAGTTGGAGTCGGCGAGGGAAAGGATGCGTGGGTCTTGTTACCAGAGGAGGAGGACCCAAAGAAATTCACTTGTGAAGCAGATTTAGACCCCTTCGACTTCTTTGGAGGCATGATGGGACGTCCCGAGGGGGATCAGTAGATCATATAGATAAAAAGAGGATGACCGTAGCGAGTGGTTGTTCAGGCAGGAAGCGACGGTGAGATGGACATGGTGTTAGAAGGACATATCCTCACGGGGGAGTCGCACCATATATGCCGTAGTTGTTAGCAATGGGTGTAGGACTGCGTGGTCATGGAAAATCAGATTATATACACAAGGGAGCAAAGCAGTGGCACGGGTCGTTTACTTCTTCCCCAGTCCCGCTATTCAGGGCTCCCAACCTGGGCTAGCCAGCCGTCAGGGTATTCCGTGCAGAGGTTAGTAGATACCCAGGGAGACTCTGTGGGGTGATTCAGGTGGGGGGTAGCTTGTGCACAGAACATATATTCAGCCGCAGCAGCAGCAGCAGCAGCAGCAGCAGCTCTATGTAACCAGCTCTCCTCCTCCACCTCCAATATGGCCGCCGCTGCTGGGTCTCTGCCCTATGTGGTGGCAGTACAGGGATCCTCCACTTGTTGTATCAAGTCACTGGCCCCCCAAGTCCCCCCACAGCTGTTGTATATAAGGTCTGGGGTCAGAGTAGTCGTTCTTTTTGGCGCTGCGTCCGCGCGCCTTACTCTGCCCCAACCAAGATGGCCGCCGGCGCCGGACACTCGCGGGTGCTTCCGCGGCCTTTTGCGGCTTACCTCGTCTACTTCTGAGGTCTGGCTGCCGCTGCACGACTCTCGGCGGTGGCCTGCAAGGGGGTCTCGGCGGTAGCGGGTGCCGTTCCCGTCCGCGCGGCTCCCGGGAGTTCTCGATGTCCGGCCGGGGATCAGCAAAATCCAGGTCCCGGCTCCAATCCCTGAGGTAGGCCGCAACCTGCAGGAGCAGGATAAACCGACTCCCCGGCTCCGCAGCTTTCCCTCTCTGAGGGATAGGGCACAGGACAGCTTAAGAGGCCTCTGGGTGGGTTGTTTTCCTGGGTGGGCAGCTAATAGGATGGTTATAGGGTTTTTTTTTGCACGAGCTCCCCTGGGACACAACCTCTTAGTCAGGCAGCAGGCCACACCCCCGCTATGTATGTTCTTGACTTTGTTTTGCCTCTGTCCTTGGTGCATTTTTGTCATAGCACTATTCTGGCCATAGTGCTGTTCTGACATTGCTGGTCTTGCTCCTGTCCTCTCTGGTGTTTTGCCCCTTGTACTTCTTTGCCCATGACCTTGGTGCTGTTCTGCTCCTGGTACCTCTCTTCCCCTGTTCTTGGAGCACTGCTGCCCCTGGTACTTCTCTGCCCCTGTCCTGTTCTGTTCCTGGTACTTCTCTGGTCCTATCCTCCTTGCTGTTCTACCGCTAGATGCTCTTTGCCCTGTCCTTAAAGAAGTTGATATTTTGCCCCTAGTACTTCTCTGCCTGTTTTGCCACACCTACTCTCTTACCCTGTTTTCTGTGCTGTTCTGCCCATTGTGATTCTCTTTCCCTCTCTTCCATGCTGTTCTGCACCAGTCCTTGGTGCTGTTCTCCCTGTAATTCGTTGCTCCTACCATCAGTGCTAGTCTGTCCCTGGCAGTTTTCTGCTCCTGTCATCGGCTGCTGCGCTGCCCCATGGCTCTTCTGCCCCTGGTACTACATTGCCCATGTCTTCATTATTGTTTTGCACCTGTCTTCAGTACTGTTCTGTCCCTGTCCAATTCATATTATGAATTTGAGACTTCGAGTACACATTTGCACAGACATGTCTAGACATGTTACAGATAGCTACACTATGAAAAAGTAAAGCAATGTTATTCATACCAATGCATTATAACAGATACTGCTGCTGTACCGCCCTCACGCCCCAAAATCCTGTGTTTTCTGATAATTACATGTTGATCTGCCTTAACACAGCTTAAACCCTTCACTTCCACAACTGCTGTAGCAAACGTGTAATTACTAATGTTCTGTATATATGCAATGGTAAATCATTAGACAGGACAGTCATATCATAGACATGCTTTGCAGAGAAACAAATCACAGTGTTTAAAGATGCACTGCCAGCTAGTATAGTGGAACCCTCGCCACCACCTAGCCGTAGACCTTTTTCCCGTGGCTCTGTAACACAGAACTTCAAATTAATTTTTTCAACCACTTTTAAATGACAACAGAGGTGTGTCCGCAGCGGTAACAAGTAGTAGCTGCAAAACCTTAACTGCGACTTCTCAGTAACCCTCATGCTCACACCTTTAGAAAGACCCTCTTTCAACCCAAATTACCCTTATTTCCTCTTCCAAAATATCCTCTCCTGGGACTATAACCTGTATTTGAATTGTAAACTGGCTCCAAGCATTATATGATCCCAAATTCACTATATGGGATGCAATCAATTTGCCGGCTGTCGGGATTCAAATGGTCAGGATACGGACGCGGAATCCCGACAGCCGACAATGCAGACAGACGGAATCCCGATGCACTGGGGCCATTCCCACTCGTGAGAAAAGAGAGTGAAAATAGAACCCGGCAGGAGGCAACCCTAAACATGCGAGGACATAGCTGGATATCGATGCACTCGCATGTTAGCGGGGAGGCAGGTCCGGCATGCGGGGCGGCCTTGATGTGTGCTGGGCGGCCCGCCACATGTTAGAGAAGCCAGTTGTAGTTTTGGGATTTTTCGGAAAACTACAACTCAAGCTGTATTAGGCTCATTGTTTTGGTGCATTGGGGATATGGCCTATATTGTCCAAGTCCTCCTATCAGGAATATGGACAAGTATGACTACACCATGGTTCTTTGCTTCCAAACACCTGAGCGGTCGGACAACTTGCCAGCAGTCCCGAGTCTTGTACAACAGTAATAATCTGATATGGTGAAATGGACATGACATCTGGAAAAGAAGACAGTGATTTGGATGTATGAGGACATGGTTTGTGTGTATTGGACGTGTGGCCTAAATTGTCCTAGGCTTTCAAACTCGTGCCCTGTCAGACAACTTGTGCAGAGTGGGTCAGATAAGATAAGAACAATATTTCCTGCACATGACATGAGTAGTGCAACTTAAATAGACTACATGCAGAACACCATTGTAAACAAGCAGCTGTAGACTGTAAGGGGAATTCCTCTATACCTCCATTAGCAAACTCTGATCCTCTGGCACAGGACAAGACTCCACAGCCAATGCAAACTGCTCCAAGGTCACTGGGAGACAGAGAATATTACTGAATTAATACATGAGGACATTCACAACCAATATAATCATCAATTAATTAATAGCTCTGACAATTAATATCTCTGTATGTTTCCTGTTTACAATCAAAATATACACATTTTAGTAATTTCACATTACATTAATCAAAATGAGTCCTTTTACTCTAACAGCAATGAGAAATAGGAAAATAAGGTTTAGAAATCATATGGTTATAATTATGTAACATTTTTTATGTTAGCTCTGCTAAAAAACATAAACAAATCAATTACAAAATATTTCACAAGCAACGCTGTAATGTTAAAACAAAGAAGTCAAAAGGTCCATACACACTCTATGAGCGACGTCGTCTAGTGTTTCCCCTCCTGGGCCAGGCAGTCGGCGGGCACCCTTAAACACTGACCGATATGACCATTCATATCGCTCAGTGAGGTCACACAGCGACCGGCCTTGCAAGCAGCTCCTGAATGACAGTCCAGATCGAGCATGCATGCACTGCCGACAGCGACGATCGTTGCCGACCAGCGGGGCCACGCATCGATCGTCGATGGCGGCATACACACTTGCCGAGAAAATGAGCGACGTCGCTCAGGAAGACGGAAAATGAGCGACGTCGCTCATTTTCTCAGCAAGTGTGTATGCACCTAAAGAATGACACAGAAAGGGATTATCTAACATTGCTCAAACATGTAAATATACAGAAATTCTAAATAACCAATCGGCAATTGGTTTATATCAGTCTAGTGCAAGTTAGACAATGAAGGCATTGTGTAATTGGTTCCTGTGGATGCTATGTACCTCTGCACTATGAAGAAATGCTAAAAAGTAACTCTTGCTATGTCTTCTTAACACCCGAACTTTGACTATAGAATTCATCTCCTAAAAGGTTGCTTAAAGCAACATCCAGTTATGGAGGCAGTTTATATGAAAGTATACTTAGGATCTTTTTGATCTAAAAACAAAACACAAAAACAAATTTTTTGTTACTTTCCAGTTAAATCCATATTTGCCGACTTTATGGCTGACCCCTCCGGGAGGGGGCGGCCAAATCGGAAAAGCGGTGGGCTGTGGGGGTGTGTGGCTTATCATAAGGGGCAGGTAGGGAGTGTGATGCTGCAGAAGAGGCAGTGGGTAGGGGCGTGGCTGCACATTTGCATCATTGTAGCACGCCCCCTGCTGTACAATGCTGATAATAACCGTCACTGTATAGCGGGGGGCATGGCTATGATGACGCGATTCAGCATGAATGCGGGCCGTGGAGGCAGTCTCCACGACACTTGCCCACTTTTGAGGTGTCAGCACTTAATGAGCTAACTTTGTAGTTGTATATAAGCTCCTCCCCTACAACCTCTTCCTCAGTTTGAACTTAAAAAGCCTCAAGGATAGGTTGAATAAATATCTTTTCGCATCTTTCTCATCTACTCAACCAATAAGGGAGGAATCAAAGTGTCCCTCAGATGAAGTCAGAGAAAGATATTTAACTAGTAAGTAACAAAAAAATCTTGTTTTCTCTTTGCTTTATCGTGAGGACACTTCATAGGGTTCATAGGGACCATAGGCATGGACAAAAGCTGTCTAGGGAGGGTGCATTTAGCCCTATCTGAATTTAACACTTTATGTCTGAAGTCCGAGTTAGTGGATGCAAAATCATGGAAATTGTAGCATTTGTGAATGCATGAAGCAAGGACCATGTAGCTGCACTACATTACTGCTCCGTGGATGCCCCATTCCATGCTGCCCATGAAGTACCTACTAAGCGAGTGAAATGAACTGAAATCTCAACTGGAACAGGTATTCAGCCCAAGAACATGTCCTCTTATTTGTGCCCGTAATCCATGTGGCTGTAACTTGCTTAGATGCTGGTCAACCTCAGGCGCTACTTTAGGCTGAACAGAAGGGTCTGTACGTAACACTGCCCTATCCTCATGGATGACTAAAAATGGAAATTTGCAAGAAAAAGCTCCCAATTCTGACAGCCTTTTAGTTGATGTTATGGCCAGAAGAAAAGGCAACTTCCAAGATATCCACTTAAGGCCTACTTGGTTTACAGGCTCAAAATGAGGTGACTGAATAGCTGTAATTACAAGATTTAAATCCTATGGCTCTATAGATGCCTATATGATGGTTGTATGTGTAAAACACCCTGTATAAAGGTCTTCACTTCTGGAATGATAGCCAATCTCTTCTAAAAGTAGAGAGAGCTGACATCTGTATCTTCAAAGATCCTAGTATGAGACATAACGAGAAACTAACCAGTAGTAAACGAAGAACTCTAGGCAATGAAAAAGAAACATGCAAAACTTTATCCTTATCGCATTCCTGAGACTAAACGGGCTGCAGTAAAGTGAGAGGTAGAAGAAATGCTGCGCCTGGGGGTTATAGAGGAATCAAACAGTGAGTGGAATAATCATATTGTGCTGGTACCCAAGCCTTCGGGGACTATAAGGTTTTATAATGATATTAGAAAACTGAAAAAGTTCTCACAGTTTGATACCTATCCTGCTAGAAAACGTAGCAAATAGTCATTATTTAACAACTCATCACCCTTTTGTGAAGGCAAAAAAAAGCCTGGAACAGAGTGTCTGTTCCAATATAAAGTGTTACCCTTTGGTTTACTTGGAGCCCCTGCAACCTTTTAGAGGGCCATGAACAAATTACTTCGGCCTCATTGGGAGTATGCAGTGGCTTACCTTGATGATGCTGTCATATTAAGATCAAACTAGACTACTCGCCTTCGGAGAGTGGAGGCAGTGTTGCAGTCTCTATGGGAGCACAGGTTTACTGCTAACCCAGAAAAGTGTGCCATAGGTATGATAGAGACAAAGTATTGGGGTATGCTGTAGGAAGGGGACAGATTAAACCCCAATCCAATAAGGTAGATGCAGCTGCAACATAGCCTAAGCCAGAATGAAGGTCTCCACTCAGAACATTTCTCGGTCTAGTGCAGAGGTTCCCAAATGCGGTCCTCAAGGTACCCCAACAGTCCAGGATTTAGGTATATCCATGGCTCAGCACAGATGGTTAAATCAAATTGACTGAGGTGCTGATTAAATCTAGAGATGTGCACCGGAAATTTTTCGGGTTTTGGTTTTGGATTCGGTTCCGCGGCCGTGTTTTGGATTCGGACGCGTTTTGCCAAAACCTCCCTGAAATTTTTTTGTCGGATTCGGGTGTTTTTTGGATTCGGGTGTTTTTTTACAAAAAACCTCAAAAACAGCTTAAATCATAGAATTTGGGAGTCATTTTGATCCCATAGTATTATTAACCTCAATAACCATAATTTCCACTCATTTTCAATCTATTCTGAACACCTCACAATATTATTTTTAGTCCTAAAATTTGAACCGAGGTCGTTGGATGGCTAAGCTAAGCGACACAAGTGGCCGACACAAACACCTGGCCCATCTAGGAGTGGCACTGCAGTGTCAGACAGGATGGCACTTCAAAAAAATATAGTCCCCAAACAGCACATGATGCAAAGAAAAAAAGAGGTGCACCAAGGTCGCTGGATGGCTAAGCTAAGCGACACAAGTGGCCGACACAAACACCTGGCCCATCTAGGAGTGGCACTGCAGTGTCAGACAGGATGGCACTTAAAAAAAATAGTCCCCAAACAGCACATGATGCAAAGAAAAATGAAAGAAAAAAGAGGTGCAAGATGGAATTGTCCTTGGGCCCTCCCACCCACCCTTATGTTGTATAAACAGGACATGCACACTTTAACGAACCCATCATTTCAGCGACAGGGTCTGCCACACGACTGTGACTGAAATGACTGGTTGGTTTGGGCCCCCACCAAAAAAGAAGCAATCAATCTCTCCTTGCACAAACTGGCTCTACAGAGGCAAGATGTCCACCTCATCATCATCCTCCGATTCCTCACCCCTTTCACTGTGTACATCCCCCTCCTCACAGATTATTAATTCGTCCCCACTGGAATCCACCATCTCAGATCCCTGTGTACTTTCTGGAGGCAATTGCTGGTGAATGTCTCCACGGAGGAATTGATTATAATTCATTTTGATGAACATCATCTTCTCCACATTTTCTGGAAGTAACCTAGTACGCCGATTGCCGACAAGGTGAGCGGCTGCACTAAACACTCTTTCGGAGTACATACTGGAGGGAGGGCAACTTAGGTAGAATAAAGCCAGTTTGTGCAAGGGCCTCCATATTGCCTCTCTTTCCTGCCAGTATACGTACGGACTGTCTGACGTGCCTACTTGGATGCGGTCACTCATATAATCCTCCACCATTCTTTCAATGGTGACAGAATCATATGCAGTGACAGTAGACGACATGTCAGTAATCGTTGGCAGGTCCTTCAGTCCGGACCAGATGTCAGCACTCGCTCCAGACTGCTCTGCATCACCGCCAGCGGGTGGGCTCGGAATTCTTAGCCTTTTCCTCGCACCCCCAGTTGCGGGAGAATGTGAAGGAGGAGCTGTTGACGGGTCACGTTCCGCTTGACTTGACAATTTTCTCACCAGCAGGTCTTTGAACCTCTGCAGACTTGTGTCTGCTGGAAAGAGAGATACAACGTAGGTTTTAAATCTAGGATCGAGCACGGTGGCCAAAATGTAGTGCTCTGATTTCAACAGATTGACCACCCGTGAATCCTGGTTAAGCGAATTAAGGGCTCCATCCACAAGTCCCACATGCCTAGCGGAATCGCTCTGTTTTAGCTCCTCCTTCAATGTCTCCAGCTTCTTCTGCAAAAGCCTGATGAGGGGAATGACCTGACTCAGGCTGGCAGTGTCTGAACTGACTTCACGTGTGGCAAGTTGAAAGGGTTGCAGAACCTTGCACAACGTTGAAATCAATCTCCACTGCGCTTGAGTCAGGTGCTTTCCCCCTCCTTTGCCTATATCGTGGGCAGATGTATATGCTTGAATGGCCTTTTGCTGCTCCTCCATCCTCTGAAGCATATAGAGGGTTGAATTCCACCTCGTTACCACCTCTTGCTTCAGATGATGGCAGGGCAGGTTCAGGACTGTTTGCTGGTGCTCCAGTCTTCGGCACACGGTGGCTGAATGCCGAAAGTGGCCCGCAATTCTTCGGGCCACCGACAGCATCTCTTGCACGCCCCTGTCGTTTTTTAAATAATTCTGCACCACCAAATTCAATGTATGTGCAAAACATGGGACGTGCTGGAATTTGCCCAGATGTAATGCACGCACAATATTGGTGGCGTTGTCCGATGTCACAAATCCCCAGGAGAGTCCAATTGGGGTAAGCCATTCTGCGATGATCTTCCTCAGTTTCCGTAAGAGGTTGTCAGCTGTGTGCCTCTTATGGAAAGCGGTGATACAAAGCGTAGCCTGCCTAGGAACGAGTTGGCGTTTGCGAGATGCTGCTACTGGTGCCGCCGCTGCTGTTCTTGCTACGGGAGGCAATACATCTACCCAGTGGGCTGTCACAGTCATATAGTCCCGAGTCTGCCCTGCTCCACTTGTCCACATGTCCATGGTTAAGTGGACATTAGGTACAACTGCATTTTTTAGGACACTGATGACTCTTTTTCTGACGTCTGTGTACATTTTCGGTATCGCCTGCCTAGAGAAATGGAACCTAGATGGTATTTGGTACCGGGGACACAGTACCTCAATCAAGTCTCTAGTTGCCTGTGAATTAACGGTGGATACCGGACACACGTTTCTCACCACCCAGGCTGACAAGAGCTGAGTTATCCGCTTTGCAGCAGGATGACTGCTGTGATATTTTATCTTCCTCGCAAAGGACTGTTGGACAGTCAATTGCTTTCTGGAAGTAGTACAAGTGGTCTTCCGACTTCCCCTCTGGGATGACGATCGACTCCTAGCAGCAACAACAGCAGCGCCAGCAGCAGTAGGCGTTACACTCAAGGATGCATCCGAGGAATCCCAGGCAGGAGAGGACTCGTCAGAATTGCCAGTGACATGGCCTGCAGGACTACTGGCTTTCCTGTGTAAGGTGGAAATTGACACTGAGCGAGTTGGTGGTGTGGTTTGCAGGAGCTTGGTTACAAGAGGAAGGGATTTAGTGGTCAGTGGACTGCTTCCGCTGTCATCCAAAGTTTTTGAACTTGTCACTGACTTCTGATGAATGCGGTCCAGGTGACGTATAAGGGAGGATGTTCCTAGGTGGTTAACGTCCTTACCCCTACTTATTACAGCTTGACAAAGGCAACACACGGCTTGACACCTGTTGTCCGCATTTGTGTTGAAATAATTCCACACCGAAGAGGTGATTTCTTTTGTATTTTGACCGGGCATGTCAATGGCCATATTCGTCCCACGGACAACAGGTGTCTCCCCGGGTGCCTGACTTAAACAAACCACCTCACCATCAGAATCCTCCTTGTCAATTTCCTCCCCAGCGCCAGCAACACCCATATCCTCATCCTGGTGTACTTCAACAGTGACATCTTCAATTTGACTATCAGGAACTGGACTGCGGGTGCTCCGTCCAGCACTTGCAGGGGGTGTGCAAATGGTGGAAGGCGCAAGCTCTTCCCGTCCAGTGTTGGGAATGTCAGGCATCGCAACCGACACAATTGGACTCTCCTTGGGGATTTGTGATTTAGAAGAACGCACAGTTCTTTGCTGTGCTTTTGCCAGCTTAAGTCTTTTCATTTTTCTAGCGAGAGGATGAGTACTTCCATCCTCATATGAATCTGAACCACTAGCCATGAACAGAGGCCAGGGCCTCAGCCGTTCCTTGCCACTCCGTGTCGTAAATGGCATATTGGCAAGTTTACGCTTCTCATCAAACGCTTTCAATTTTGATTTTTGGGTCATTTTACTGAACTTTTGTTTTTTGGATTTTACATGCTCTCTACTATGACATTGGGCATCGGCCTTGTCAGACGACGTTGATGGCATTTCATCGTCTCGGCCATGACTAGTGGCAGCAGCTTCAGCACGAGGTGGAAGTGGATCTTGATCTTTCCCTATTTTAACATCCACAGTTTTGTTCTCCATTTTTTAATGTGTGGAATTATATGCCAGTATCAATAGCAATGGCCTACTACTATATATACTGCGCACAACTGAAATGCACCACAGGTATGGATGGATAGTATACTTGACGACACAGAGGTAGGTAGAGCAGTGGCCTTCCGTACCGTACTGCTATATATACTGGTGGTCACTGTCAGCAAACTGCAAAACTAAAATGCACCACAGGTATAGAATCTAGATGGATAGTATACTTGACGACACAGAGGTAGGTAGAGCAGTGGCCTTCCGTACCGTACTGCTATATATACTGGTGGTCACTGTCAGCAAACTGCAAAACTAAAATGCACCACAGGTATAGAATCTAGATGGATAGTATACTTGACGACACAGAGGTAGGTAGAGCAGTGGCCTTCCGTACCGTACTGCTATATATACTGGTGGTCACTGTCAGCAAACTGCAAAACTAAAATGCACCACAGGTATAGAATCTAGATGGATAGTATAATTGACGACACAGAGGTAGGTAGAGCAGTGGCCTTCCGTACCGTACTACTATATATACTGGTGGTCACTGTCAGCAAACTGCAAAACTAAAATGCACCACAGGTATAGAATCTAGATGGATAGTATACTTGACGACACAGAGGTAGGTAGAGCAGTGGCCTTCCGTACCGTACTGCTATATATACTGGTGGTCACTGTCAGCAAAACTCTGCACTGTACTCCTCCTATATAATACTGCTGGTCCCCAGTCCCCACAATAAAGCAGTGTGAGCACAGATATATGCAGCACACTGAGCACAGATATGGAGCGTTTTTCAGGCAGACAACGTATACTGGTGGTCACTGGTCAGCAAAACTCTGCACTGTACTCCTCCTATATAATACTGCTGGTCCCCAGTCCCCACAATAAAGCAGTGTGAGCACAGATATATGCAGCACACTGAGCACAGATATGGAGCGTTTTTCAGGCAGACAACGTATACTGGTGGTCACTGGTCAGCAAAACTCTGCACTGTACTCCTCCTATATAATACTGGTGGTCCCCAGTCCCCACAATAAAGCAGTGTGAGCACAGATATATGCAGCACACTGAGCACAGATATGGAGCGTTTTTGAGGCAGAGAACGGATAAAACTGGTGGTCACTGATCAGCAAAACTCTGCACTGTACTCCTATATAATACAGCTGCTCCCCAGTCCCCACAATTAAGCACAAATATTTGCAGCAACATTAATAAACGGAGAGGACGCCAGCCACGTCCTCTCCCTAACATTTCCAATGCACGAGTGAAAAATGGCGGCGACGCGCGGCTCCTTATATAGAATCCGAATCTCGCGAGAATCCGACAGCAGGATGATGACGTTCGGGCGCGCTCGGGTTAACCGAGCCATACGGGAGAATCCGAGTATGCCTCGGACCCGTGTAAAATGGGTGAAGTTCGGGGGGGTTCGGTTTCCGAGGAACCAAACCCGCTCATCACTAATTAAATCACCTGTGGCCAAGTATGGATACATTTAAAACCTGGACCGTTGGGGTGCATTGAGGACCACGTTTGGGAACCTCTGGTCTAGTGGGCTATAACCGCCATTTTATACGTGACTTTGCAACTAGAGCAGCTCCACTTACTGAGTGTTTAAAGAAGAACTCACTCAACAAGATAATCTTGTCTCAAAGGGTAGAAGCTACCTGGTGAGACCTAAGGCAAGCTTTGTGTACAGAGCCTGTGTTCCAAACCCCTGACTTTCGAAACCCATTTATATTGCAGACTGATGCTTCTGAGACAGGGTTGGGTGCAGCACTGTCCCAAGAGGTAAATGGCAAGGAAAAAACTATTTTATATTTAACCCGGAAATTATTACCCAGAGAGCGCAAATACTCAGCAGTAGAACAAGAGTGCTTGCCAATTAAATGGGCGATAGAATTCTAAGGTACTATCTGTTAGGGAGAGCGTTCTAATTATGGATCACGCACCCTTACAGTGGATGCACACGAACAAAGTGGTAAATGCTCATGAGACCCACAATTCAAATTTGAGGTACAGCATCACCTGGGGATGCTCCACCTCAATACAGATGCTCTCTGAAGTAAATCTATGACTCCCAATTCTCCAGTCAACCCTGTGGTGAAGACAGTAATGAGGGACTCTGGTGTCAGCAGCAGGGCGGGACGCGTGTCCCTGCCATTGCCTGGGAGCCGGGAACGCCGCGTCTCCCGCTGGTTCCCACATGGTGCCTAGCAACAGGCTGACGCCGGTAGCAACGCCTCTTGATCCCCGCCCGGCGTCTAGCAACAGGCTGACGCTGGATGCTGGGAGCCACTGGACTCCTAGCAACGGGGACGCCGGAAGCAGATGGTGTTCCCCGTTGCTTAATGTGTAGGCTACGTGCAACAGGGCAGCTGCACTAGCTTGTGTAATTAGCTTCTGATTGGGTCTAGCTCTGTTATATTCACTTCCAGTTCACTCCCAAATCACTGGTGATAGTTCCTGCTTCATGTGAGAACCTGCCAGCTCTATGAATTCCTGAAATCGGCTACCTAGTCTTGTTCGTTTTCCAGATCAGGTCCAGGCCACCTTGAAATCATGTTTTGTGTGAATCGTCCACACAGATTTGCTTATACCATCTTGTGAATTGTTGCATTCACATATAGTTATACACGGTTGCTTATTCCACCCTGTGCATTGTTGAATTCACATATAGGGGGTAATTCAGACCTGATCGCTAGGGTGTTTTTTTGCATACCTGCGATCAGGTAGTCGCCTCCTACAGGGGGAGAGGGAATTCGCTGTGCAGGTATGCGATCGCATGTGCAGGAGAGCTGCACAGCCCAGGACTTACTCAGCCGCTGCGATGATCGGGACTGGAGCTAACGTCATGATTCCTCCCACAAAACGCAGGGTCCCTCCTGAGTTTTTCCGGACACTCCCTTAAAACAGTCAGTTGCCACCCACAAACGTCCTCTTCCTGTCAATTTTCTTGCGAATGCCGTTGCGATTGGATTTTTTGCACCAAACCGCATATGCAGTTCAGACCTGATCGTACCCGCTGTGCGAAAACGCACAGCAGCGATCAGGTCTGAATTACCCCTATAGTTATACTCAGTTGCTTATTCCACCCTGTGCATTGTTGCCTTCACATACCGTTAATGTTTAGTTTCAACATCATCTTGTGCATTGTTGTACTCGCATACAGTACATTCTGTTACTTATATCCGTTTGTGTGTTGGGCAAAAAGTGAAAGCAACAATTCAGCTACAAGCACATGGCTGGTGCCACTATAGCAGGGCTACACACAGTGTGGGGTTTCCCCATCATAATGTAACCCAGTCCTCAGCCTGCTGGCACAGGGCTGTATTCCCTATCAGGATTGGGCCTGCAAAACAACCTGCACACCCCCACCCAGTAGGCACCAGTCTGGTGCTGACAGCACTAGGGCTCATCCAACTACACCTTGGCTTTGAGTGTTGGGGTAATGATCACGGTTTAAAGTTAGACAGTATATATAGACTTTGTAAATATTTTGAAGGTGAAATTAGAGTCAGGTATTTTCAATCTGGGATAGTGGGCGCTTCTGAGACCCTGACGGCCTCTGCGCTGTAGGATCAGGCATGGGTTGAGACCCTGACTGTCCCAAGGCTTCAGCTTTATTCAACCTTTTATGCAAGGAGTTTACATTATCATTTAACACCCTCCACATATCCATCCAATCAGGTGTCGGCGCCGTCGGCGGAGACACCACATTCATCTGCACCTGCACTGCTTCCACATAGCCTTCCTCGTCAAACATGTCGACACAAGCGTACCGACACACCACACACACAGGGGATGCTCTATTTGAGGACAGAACCCCCACAAGGCCTTTGGAGAGACAGAGAGAGAGTATGCCAGCACACACCCCAGCGCTATATAACCCAGGAATTACACAGTAACTTAGTGTTTACCCAGTAGCTGCTGTATTAATGATTTTGCGCTAAATTTATGTGCCCCCCCTCTCTTTTTACCCTCTTTCTACCGTGATTCTGCAGGGGAGAGCCTGGGGAGCTTCCTCTCAGCGGAGCTGTGGAGAGAAAATGGTGCTGGTGAGTGCTGAGGAAGAAGCCCGCCCCCTCAGCGGCGGGCTTCTGTCCCGCGATTGTGTAAAATAATGGCGGGGGCTCATGCATATATACAGTGCCCAACTGTATATATGCTCTTTTATGCCAAGAGGTACTCAATTGCTGCCCAGGGCGCCCCCCCCTGCGCCCTGCACCCTACAGTGACCGGAGTGTGCAGGTTTAATGTGAGAGCAATGGCGCACAGCTGCAGTGCTGTGCGCTACCTCATATGAAGACAGGAGTCTTCTGCCACCGATTTTGAAGTCTTCTTGCTTCTCTCGCCGCTTCTGTCTTCTGGCTCTGCGAGGGGGACGGCGGTGCGGCTCCGGGATCGGACGACCAAGGGTGCGTTCCTGTGTTCGATCCCTCTGGAGCTAATGGTGTCCAGTAGCCAAAGAAGCATGACCTATCCGCAGTTAGTAGGTCTGCTTCTCTCCCCTCAGTCCCACGTAGCAGAGAGTCTGTTGCCAGCAGATCTCTCTGAAAATAAAAAACCTAACAAAATACTTTCTTATTAGCAAGCTCAGGAGAGCTCACTAAAGTGCACCCAGCTCTGTCCGGGCACAGATTCTAACTGAGGTCTGGAGGAGGGACATAGAGGGAGGAGCCAGTGCACACCAGTAGTCCTAAATCTTTCTTAGAGTGCCCTGTCTCCTGCGGAGCCCGTCTATTCCCCATGGTCCTTATGGAGTCCCCAGCATCCACTAGGACGTTAGAGAAATATGCAGTAAGCGAATAGTAAGAATTCTGTCTAAGGGAAAGAATTGTCAATATGCAATTATTGAGGCAGGGCAAACCTACAACAAATACCCTTATTTAGAAACTATAGAAAAAAAAAATATATTTAGCAGTCAGATTAACACAAAAAGAAAAGAATAATTGCTAGCAGTTAGGCTGGGTACACACTTGGTGATATACAGTAAATATACCAATCGATTCAGCTCCTGGATGTGGCCGGGTGACGTCACTAACGATATAGTAAATTTTATCGTTCAGTTGTCTAATGTGCATCGGCAAGCGTGTACCCAGCCTTACTCAGCAGACACCAGCTATGTATTGGTAAAAGCCAGATTTACATAATGAAAATTGTAGGCAGACAAACCTTCCCATTGTCATGGCACTACACACTGCAGCCTCCATTTAGAGTCGGGAACAAATCCATCTAAAACATGTATATGGAAAAACCATATTGCACTGGAAATTTTGCACAGAAGGATTTACCTCTTAAGCTGGGTACACACTAGACAACGATATGCTCTGAGAGCGATATCATCAGTGTTTGCCCTTGACCTCCCGGCAAACGACATAGTGCATACACGCTGAATGATATCGCTAACAATATCATTCAGTGACATCATCCTGCACAAACCCCGAACATGCAGTTTCTGACGATATCATCAGATTGATATCATTCACAACCCGCAGGGGCCTGCATCATTAACGATACTGCGTACACACTGGACGACTAACATAATAATGTGTAGTTATCATCCACATTATTAAAAAAAATCATCTAGTGTTTACCCAGCTTTAATGAGACTAATTGCTTAGATTCACCTGCTCAACATTAATAAATAAAAAATGTGTTTCATATGCCGATGTGATAAAATATGGTGACACAGGTTTGAAATGGATGTAAATCTGGTCCATCACCTAGTAAAAGATATCAGGTAGGAGCTCCCCATCAGCCCTACATGATACAGAACAAGAAGCTATGCATAAGAACTCAATCCTATTCACAATAAAGGAAAATTCATATAAAGATTTGAACTAGTCCCCACTCGCTTTAACAGAATAGGTTCCTCAACCTCATAAATTGCAGTGAGAGGAGAATACTCCTCCATAGTTTGTGCACCTGTCCCAAATTTAAGATGATGTAGAGGAAAGCATTCAATTTGCCTGCTGTCCAGATCCCAGCTGTCAGGATACAGACGCCGGAATCCCGACACACGGTGAAATACCGGCAGTCGGAATTCTGAGTGCCGGCTGAAATCCCTACACGGGTGGTGGTCCACGCTACCACCCAAGGAGGAAACTAACCCTGTGGCAACCAAAGGTCACCAATGGGCCGAAGCGTGTGAGGGGACACGCTGCGCTCGCCGCCGTTATCCCGGCTGTCGGGATCCCGGCGTCGGCCTTCTGACTGTTGGGATATCATACTGATCCCAATTTAGAAATAAGTTCACAAATGAATTACAAATATAACAGGCATCACAATCCCACCTTTCCCTTAATATTTTGCTCGATGCTGGACACCCTTAAAAATCTTACAGCCTTAATAAAACAAATTCTGAATGCTGCTAAATATTTAATAGCTGCATTTTGGAAGAAACTAAACAAACCCCTCCTTGACTAAATTTATAGCAAATATTTGGCAGATTTATCACATGGAAACAATTACTAGTATTTTCCAAGACTCATACAAAAGATTTCAAGATACCTGGTCTTTCTGGACTAGTTATTTTAAGCCCACACCCTAAAGACAAATAATAGGACTTTATCACATAAACTGTAAATTATCCAACTGGACAACAAAACTATAACAATTGTGAATAATGAAACCTTCTTAGGTGAACATTACAGGCAGTGCCGTAACTAGACATTTTAGCGCTGTGTGCAATAAACAGTATCGGTGCCCCCACCACCTACTTAAAATAGTGCCAGTGCAGGAGCGTGACAAAAATATAGGGGCGTGGCTACAAAATAATACAAAGTAATATTACGGTGTACAGTAGTATCCATTATTCAAATTATGCCGCACAGTAGCGCCACTTACACACATTACACCAGGTAGAGACCCCTTTACACATTTTTGCCTGGTAGAGCCAGTCACACATTTCACCAGGTATAGCCCTCTTTTACACATTACGGCAAGTAGAGTCACCTTTTACACATTATGGCAGGTAGAGTCCCCTTTTACACATTACAGCAGACAGAGTCCCCCTTTTAAACATTACGGCAGGTAGAGACCCCTTTTAAACATTACGGCAGGTAGAGACCCCTTTTAAACATTAAGTAACACAAATTTATAAAGTCTTTCACAGCGCTGCTCTTATAATCAGCCTCTAAGAGATATCACAGCTTAAAATTCACTGTGAAAAGTCCATTCCACTAGAAAAAATCAACTTTTAAAAGACTTCACAGTAGTTATACTGCCACTCCAATCTGTAATAATAGTCTATGATGTATTCACTCCAGAAATGATTCTATTCGATACAAATGTCATGGAAATTGAAAAAAACACACTTTATTTTAAAAAGTTCCACCGTTTAAAAACAGGATTTGCACTCTGCAAAATCCACTGCATAAAAGTATCTTCCACAGTATTCAGTGCACATTCGGTCTAACAGTTAGGTTCTGGGATAGATGGATATTCACCCAGGTGGGAGCTCACCAATAACCGCTGGACGCCGATCTCTTTAGCGGGGGCTTTCTACTTGGGAATTGCGTTACCCGTAAAACACTGCCGTTCCCTCCGTTGGCTGTCCTCCGGCTGTGAACCTCCCGGCGCTGCACGCGCCTCTAACTGCTCTGCTTCTCCTCTCGTCACTGAATGCGTTCTGCCGTTGTCGGATCGTGACCACATCCACCTGCTACCGCCAACGCGTTTCTCCCCTAATTTGGGTCTTTGTCAAGGCACAGGTGGACATGGTCTGGTCACTCTCTTTATACCTCCCATAACGCATATACTATACTCCCTCCTGGGTATATCCATCCATAGACCAGGGTTTTCTTAAAGGTACATACGATTTTAAAACATTATAGGTGGACATTCAATTAAAAAGAACATCATCTTCATAGCGATATATATATGGAAGCACACAAATGTTATTACAGATAGGATACCTTCATGTTTAATGTTTTTAATTCAAGAACCACTTCAGCTCAAAGCTGCCATTCAAACCCCCCGGCTGAAGTGTTTTTAATTCGTGTATCCACCACATTTCCTTTATTGCCAATGCTGTAGCTACATCATTTCTTCTCCAATTACCTTTAACCTGATCTATAACTTTGAAACTTTCAATACTATCTGTAGAACAATTGTGTGCCTCCTTACAATGTGCAGATAAACAGTGATTTTCTACACCATTTTTAATATTTTTAAGGTGCTCACCCATTCTTACTTTAAATGGGCGACTCGTTCTTCCCACATATTGTCGATGACATTTACATTGTAGCAAATAGATTACATTATTACTCCCACATGTCAGAAATTGTGTGATCTTGTATTCTTTCTTGGTGTTATTTGACATGAAAGAATCTATTTTACTTCCTTCTTTACTTTTAACCCCTCGACATCCCACACATAACCCACATCGATAAAAACCCTTTGATTTAATTCTAGTAGTCATTGTAGGTTTAGGGGCAATTGCACTTTTAACTAAACGGCTTTTTAGATTAGGAGCACGTTTGTATATAACTTGTGGGTTGTCGGGTAGTGTTTTATCCAGAATGGGGTCTCATTCAGACCCCATTCTGGATAAAACACTACCCGACAACCCACAAGTTATATACAAACGTGCTCCTAATCTAAAAAGCCGTTTAGTTAAAAGTGCAATTGCCCCTAAACCTACAATGACTACTAGAATTAAATCAAAGGGTTTTTATCGATGTGGGTTATGTGTGGGATGTCGAGGGGTTAAAAGTAAAGAAGGAAGTAAAATAGATTCTTTCATGTCAAATAACACCAAGAAAGAATACAAGATCACACAATTTCTGACATGTGGGAGTAATAATGTAATCTATTTGCTACAATGTAAATGTCATCGACAATATGTGGGAAGAACGAGTCGCCCATTTAAAGTAAGAATGGGTGAGCACCTTAAAAATATTAAAAATGGTGTAGAAAATCACTGTTTATCTGCACATTGTAAGGAGGCACACAATTGTTCTACAGATAGTATTGAAAGTTTCAAAGTTATAGATCAGGTTAAAGGTAATTGGAGAAGAAATGATGTAGCTACAGCATTGGCAAAAAAGGAAATGTGGTGGATACACGAATTAAAAACACTTCAGCCGGGGGGTTTGAATGGCAGCTTTGAGCTGAAGTGGTTCTTGAATTAAAAACATTAAACATGAAGGTATCCTATCTGTAATAACATTTGTGTGCTTCCATATATATATCGCTATGGAGATGATGTTCTTTTTAATTGAATGTCCACCTATAATGTTTTAAAATCGTATGTACCTTTAAGAAAACCCTGGTCTATGGATGGATATACCCAGGAGGGAGTATAGTATATGCGTTATGGGAGGTATAAAGAGAGTGACCAGACCATGTCCACCTGTGCCTTGACAAAGACCCAAATTAGGGGAGAAACGCGTTGGCGGTAGCAGGTGGATGTGGTCACGATCCGACAACGGCAGAACGCATTCAGTGACGAGAGGAGAAGCAGAGCGGTTAGAGGCGCGTGCAGCGTCGGGAGGTTCACAGCCGGAGGACAGCCAGCGGAGGGAACGGCAGTGTTTTACGGGTAACGCAATTCCCAAGTAGAAAGCCCCCGCTAAAGAGATCGGCGTCCAGCGGTTATTGGTGAGCTCCCACCTGGGTGAATATCCATCTATCCCAGAACCTAACTGTTAGACCGAATGTGCACTGAATACTGTGGAAGATACTTTTATGCAGTGGATTTTGCAGAGTGCAAATCCCGTTTTTAAACGGTGGAACTTTTTAAAATAAAGTGTGTTTTTTTCAATTTCCATGACATTTGTATCGAATAGAATCATTTCTGGAGTGAATACATCATAGACTATTATTACAGATTGGAGTGGCAGTATAACTACTGTGAAGTCTTTTAAAAGTTGATTTTTTCTAGTGGAATGGACTTTTCACAGTGAATTTTAAGCTGTGATATCTCTTAGAGGCTGATTATAAGAGCAGCGCTGTGAAAGACTTTATAAATTTGTGTTACTTAAAACTTTGTGTTTAAACAGTTCTGAGGCTGATCTGTTATATATAAAGTAACACAGCTGCAAGCTGAAAGAAGCACTTTTGAAGGGGACTGACTTTCTTTGGTTTAACCTTTTAAACATTACTGCAGGTAGAGACCCCTTTTACACATTACGGCAGGTAGAGTCCCCTTTTACACATTACGGCAGGTAGAGTCCCCTTTTACACATTACGGCAAGTAGAGACCCCTTTTACACATTACGGCAGGCAGAGCCCCATTTTACACATTACGGCAGCAGAGTCCCCCTTTATACACATTACAGCAGCAGAATCCCCTTTTTACACATTAGGCAGGCACAGTCCCCTTTTTACATATTGCGGCAGATAGCACTCCCTTTTACACATTACACCAGGTAGAGCCTCCTTATACACAGTACGCCAGGTAAAGCCTCCTTTTACGCTTGACGCCAGACAGAGCCCCTTTTACAATGCCGAGGAGGAGGGGGAGGGAGTGTGTGTGAGAGTTATACTTTCCTTTGGGTCCGTCCTTCAGCCAACTGTCTATGTACTTCTCTCCCGCCCTAACGCTGCAGATCTTCGCAGCGCAGGACACTGTGGGTGGGCTGGGGGTGGCTGTCCCAGAAGACCAGGCGGGGAGTGTGTGAAAAAGGGACACGGGGGGCAGAGCTGGAGACAAAGACACAAGTTGCAGCGTTGCACGGCTACCTATGTGAGAAAAGGTAGCCGGGGCGCCAATGCAGCGGAGTTCACCGTCAGCCGGGGAGGTGGTTGGGCGGATGGACCCCACAATGCTTCACCACTGGCATACACCTAGTTACGCCCCTGCCTCCAAGCTTTTTAGGTGAGGGTGCTCCCCACTCTGCATATTACTCCCTGGATGCTCCTCCACATCTCAATGGTGCTCGCACACCGCACTGTCCATGTTGTGCTTAGGAGGGGTGGGGAGAGCAATATTTTCTCCCTTGGTTGCTCACTGCTGTACTCCTCAGATCTCCGTAACTCTGGCGCCTTGATTGTAGGCAGCCACCAGGGAGGCAGCCCTCAGGATGTGAGGGAGCTGCAGCTCCAGCATTTTATTCAGACGGTGTGGGTCGGACGCGTATGGTGGCGCAGATGTTAAGATTACATGAGGGAACATATATTTTCTCATGTGGGCACAGGATTTGTCAGCCAGTTCCGCCCACAGGGCTTCTGCGCTGTGGGACGGCACACCTTTAGCACTACCCTAGTTACGGCTCTGCATCAGGGGCTCTGTTACATGCAGTCACATGATACTATTGTTGATAATGTTTTAAAGATGAGGGGAAAGCTGTACAGTTAAATGTACATTTTATTTTTTACATAGATGCCCAAAGGCACTGGCACAGCAAAATATAGATCTACTGCAGGCAGGTCCTACAGTGATCTTACAGTCACTGAAAGATCACATAGGAAAGTTGAGGCAGGCTCATACAGGAAAGACTGCTGCAGCCCTGAGTCTCTGACTCCACTAGTGAAGTCTTCCTGTTCACACAGCACTGAACACAACAGTACAGATCTTAAGCTCACCTGTAAAGGAAGGGATCACTGTTCAGTGAAGTACCGAACTGCAGGTTGCAGCTTAAGCACCATGGAGGACGTCTGTGAAGTCCTCTCGCCCAGGCTCCGCCCCATCACATCCGGAATCTCACATGTGCAGTCCGGCTTCCCAGCTGGGCAGTAGGGTATAATTGCTTTATTTAATATTCCGTGGAAGCAGGAGTCTCCCACACCATACGGGAGGGAAGGGAACTAACTATGTATCAAACTGAAAATAAACTACAGCTCCCTGCAGCCCTAGCTGTAGTTTATTTTCAGTTCCTTCACTAGTGCAGTGCCGGCGCCAGTAACGGTGCCTTCTGGCTGCCCAGTGCCCAGATTCAGGTCCCTCTCTTGGCGGACCCTGGGACAAGCGTTACTATCCCATTCCCCAGGCATCGGAGATTGCAGGGAAGAAGCCAGGCTCACCTCTGGTAACATATCAGCAAGTGCCTGGCCGGCTCCGCCCCAAGCGTATCTCCACTGTGCAGCGCACTTCGAGCACTAGCCTAGTTACAGCCCTGGTTATGACGGCCACACAATACTCCAGCGCCACATGAGTGATACCTGCGTGATACTCCAGTGCCTATGAGTGATACAAGTGGTTCCCCGCCCGCAATTCATTTGCGCTGTGGGCAAAGCACCGCTAGCACACACGTAGTTACGGCCCTGATTACAGGTCTGTATTTACTCTTCCCTCCACTCTTACCTCTACAAACATAAGAGCAGCTGTATAGAGAAAGATAAAGAAGGGCAAAGGACTAGGGGTATATTTACTAGAGTGTGGGTTTTTAGAGGTGGGGATGTTACCCATAGCAACCAATCAGATTCTGGTTATTATCTTCTAGAAGGTGCTAGATAAATGATTAGTAGAATCTGATTGGTTGCTATGGGTAACATCTCCACTTCTAAAAACCAACACTACACTAATTCACCCCAGGTGAAAAAATAATTAAAATAGGGAGGAGGTGGGAATTAAAGACGGATAGAAGATTGAAAAGGTGGTGGAGGATAAAGGATGAAGAAGGGAAAATAAAAGAGGATAATAAGGATGAAAGAGTGCACAGAAGAAGTATACAGAAGGATGGAGGAGAAGGCTAACTCCCATCCCCTTGGTGAAGTGGACTTCTGTAAGCATCATCACCAGGGGACTGATCTATTATGTGAGAATGAAGAAGGGGGAGATTAAGTGGTTAAAGAGAAAAGGCAGGTAAGTAGCTGTTTGACTATATAAACAGAATGCTCTGTGTATTGCACAGCAACATACTGTAAGATACTCTACTGTATGGCAGTCACTGTATCGTTATCTGTATTGAATGGTGGTCACTAGGATGTTTTAGCGCTATGCATATTGCTCACAAGGAAACACTACTTTACAGATGTAAATGGGATGCTCACTGTATTGTATATCAGTCACAAGGATGCACTCTGTATGTTGTGGCAGTCCCTACAATGGTGTCTATATTGTATAACAGGCACTAAGATAAAAACCGGACTAGCACTGTTGGCCATGGAGCCATATGTAGTAGTCCACAAAACAGACCATCGCTGTGAACTCAAACCATGGCCAGGACCGGATTGCCCATCTGCCAGAATGGCCAATGGCCTGGTGGGCCGGTCCCACAGAGAGTTGACAAGGCTGCGCGCAGCGCAGCTTACGTCTCTCTGGTTTGGCCACCCCCCACCCAAAGCGTGTCTGTAGGAAAATGGGGCCCTGCGAGTCCACACCCCGACTCGCTTATGCCCCTGTGCGCCACGTCCACGCGCCACCACCTACAGTGTGCATTTTAACAAAAATGGGGGCGTGCTGCAAGTCCACTCCCCCCTGACTCGCTGCGCGCCCCCATGCACCATGTCTGTGCACCTGCCCCCTGTGTCGTGGCAAATGCCAGGGCTGAATTGTTGCCTCAGTCTGTCCCTGCTGCCCATGGCCTTGGTCTCCCACTTACATCTTCACTAACACTGCTGCAGAATAAGTGTCCTGAGAACCCTGTAGATCATCTTCCTTGCCTGTCACTGTCCTGCTGCTAACACCAGGTGGCTTGAATCCCTCACAGCTCCCTGCAGTCTCTCTACCATGTCACAGACAAAGGCACTACATTCAGGAACCCCCTCCACACCACTTCACTTGCTGGTATGAGTGGCCCAGCCAGAGCCCAGACTTGAATCTGATTGAACATCTCTGGAGAGATCTGAAAATGACTGTGTACCGACGCTTCCCATCCAACCTGATGGAATTTGAGAGGTGCTGCAAAGAGGAATGGGCGAAACTGCCCAAAGATAGGTTTACCAAGCTTGTGGAATCATATTCAAAAAGACTTGAGGCTGTAATTGCTGCCAAAGGTGCATCAACAAAGTATTGAGCAAAGGCATTGAATACTTATGTACATGTGATTTCTTAGTTTTTTCTTTTTATTAAATTAGCAAAAATCTAAAAAATTTTTTTTTCACAATGTCATTGGGGGTAATTCCAAGTTGATCGCAGCAGGAAATTTTTTGGCAGTTGGGCAAAACCATGTGCACTGCAGGGGAGGCAGATATAACATGTGCAGAGAGAGTTAGATTTGGGTGGGTTATTTTGTTTCTGTGCAGGGTAAATACTGGCTGCTTTATTTTTACACTGCAAATTAGATTGCAGATTGAACACACCACACCCAAATCTAACATCATTATGGGGTATTGTGTGTAAAATTTTGAGGGGAAAAATAGGAATTTAATACCTACCGGTAATTCTTCTTCTCCTAGCCCGTAGGGGATACTGGGATGATCTTGGGGGGTAATTCAGAGTTGATCGCAGCAGCAAATTTGTTAGCAGTTGGGCAGAACCATGTGTAATGCGGGGGGGGGGGGAGATATAACATGTGCAGGGAGTTAGATTTGGGTGGGGTGTGTTCAAACTGGAGTCTAAATTGAGGTAAAAATAAAGCAGCCAATATGTTTACCATGCATAGAAACAATATAACCCACCCAAATCTAACTCTCTCTGCACGTTATATCTGCCCCCACCTGCAGTGCACATAGGCCCTCATTCCGAGTTGATCGCTCGCAAGTAACTTTTTGCAGCCGTGCAAACGTATAGTCGCCGCCCACGGGGGAGTGTATTTTCGCTTTGCAAGTGTGCGATCGCATGCGCAGCCGAGCTGGACGAAAAAGTTTTGTGCAGTTTCTGAGCAGGCCTGAACTTACTCAGCCCTTGCGATCACTTCAGCCTGTTCGGTCCTGGAATTGACATCAGACACCCGCCCTGCAAACGCCTGCGTTTTCCTTACCACTCCTAGAAAACGGTCAGTTGACACCCATAAACGCCCTCTTTCTGTCAATCTCCTTGCGAACGGCTGTGCAAATGGTATCGTCGCTAGAAGCATTGCACAGCAACAATGCTGTTTGTACACGTATGACGCGTGTGCGCATTGCGGTGCATATGCATGCGCAGTAGTAACCTGATCGCTGCTCTGCGGAAATCGGCAGCGTGCGATCAACTCGGTATGACCCGCATGGTTTTGGCCAACTGCTAACAAACTTGCTGCTGCGATCAACTCTGAATTAACCCCTTAGTACCATAGGGGTATACATGGGGTCCATTGGAGCCATGGCACTTTAAAAATTCTTCAGTGTTCTGGCTCCTCCCCTCTATGACCCTCCTGCAGACTCAGTCTAGGAAAACTGTACTCGAGGAGACGGACATACTTTGAGAGGAGGAAAATAGATAAGTGTCGAAGTAAAAAATATTACATACACACCACATACAAACTCCAAACAGATGGGTCTCTGTTCGTGCGTTTTGCGCATATACGGTAGCATACGCGTTCGCACAGAGAAGCCACAAAGACATATACAACATATTCATAAAACACATAGACAAAACATGTTTAGCATCATTTTGTATTAAATTATATAATAGAGTGTAAAATCAGATATATATGTATTATTGGAACGGAACAAGTTAAACATATCATGCTGTCAAAATGATCAGGAGAATGTGTGTGTTAATTTGATAGCTATGGGTAGATTGTAGCACATTGCAACGATTAGTTATGATTAAATGTATGAATATGAAGCCACATTGTAAAGTGAACAAAGGATTTCCTGAAGACAGCTTGTGTGGAGCAAAAACCAGTGGCTAACCCCTATAATTGCATCATCAAACTGGGCATTGCTTGCATATGAACTGACCAATAACACATCATGAATGAGAGACCTCCCTCTCCTGGACCAATAATAGAAGACTAAGCCCCAGACACGTACCTCCCCAAATACACAATATATAGGTATTTCACCTCACCCAGGAAGCTCTGTTAGCTGCTTGCTGAGATGGAGTAAAGTACTATGGGACAGGGTGATGTATGTTGGCTGTATCTGCTTCTTATGTAACTATAATTCTGTAACCATATTTATTTATTTATATTATAACTGAATGGTATACTGTACATACGTAATTTTGTATGCATACCCTTTTAATATCAAATATATACACCTCTGAGCATTGGACCTCAGTAATACCATGTGTGCGACTGCTTGCTTTCTCTTGAGGGATATAGGGCTGCAACGTTCAGCACACTTTTATCATATATGGTAATAAGATGCGCCTTGCGTCCGCAGTATATATTAACGCTGGCATTTAAAAATTTATTAGAAATAATTTGAACTTTACATAAGAAAAAAGTGGCGAGTTAACGAACCAACACACAATCATAACAAGAGGATAGCTATGCTAACCACAACTTGAAACTAGGGACAGCAACAGCAGACCCAACCAAGAAACACAACAACAATACTTGCAGTAAATGAACGAAGCACAGAGGCAGGCTTCCAGTATCCCCTACGGACTAGGAGAAAAGGAATTACTGGTAGGTATCATATTCCTATTTTCTCTAACTTCCTAGGGGATACTGGGATGGTCTTAGTACCATGGGGATGTCCCAAAGCTCCCAGACTGGGTGGGAGAGTACAGAGACCCTGCAAAACTGAGCCACCAAACTGAAGGTCCTCTGTCGCTAAGATATCGAACTTGAAAACTTTACAAATGTGTTCAAACCAGAAGTAGCTGCTCGGCATAACTGCAAAGCCGAGACACCATGGGCAGCTGCCCCGGAAGAACCCACCGACCTTGTGGAGTGGGCCTGAATAGGACTCGGCAGCTGCAAGGCTGCCGAAGAGTAAGTCTGTTGGATTGTCATCCGGATCCAACAATCAATGTACTGCTTTGAAGCAGAACATCCCATCTTTGTAGCATCATAGAGAACAAAAAGAGAATCAGATTTCCAGTGACGAGCTGTTCTCTTGACATAAATCTTCAAAGCTCGAACAACGTCCAAGGATTTTAAAGAAACTGACGTGTCAGACAATACAGGAACCTCTATTGGATGGTTGATGTGAAATGCCGACACCAACTTAGGCAGAAACTGCGGGCGAGTCCTGAGCGCTGCTCTATCCTTGTGAAACACCAGGTAAGGGCTCTTACAGGATAAGGCCCCCAATTCCGAGACACGCCTCACTGAGGCCAAGGCCAATAACATGACAATCTTCCAAGTCAAATATTTCAAGTCCACCCAGTGCAAAGGTTCAAACCACTCTGATTGCAGAAAGCTGCATCTTTTCTGATGAGCACGTGGACTGATCCGGACTGCTATTGTTTTCATCCATCAGAATTGATTGTTACCCCTGTTGGTTCTCTGGATACCTATTGTTGGTAAATATGCCATTTGAATGTTTATTCTTGTGAGTGCATTTTATTAAAATTGTTATCCCTTTTAAAATAAGGATCTGCACTATTGTCTGTTGTCTTTTATTCTGAGGATATATGGTATATCCATGTTGTACTATCTATCTTCAATCAAGCGCAATCTGAAATTGTTGGTGAAAAGTTGAACCTTCAGTGATTACTCACCTATTAGTGAGAGATACGCCTATTTACCATCTGTGGAATTTTTTATGTGGAGGACCACAGAGAAGGCTACACGTATTAGAGGAGGAGTGGAGAAGTCATCTAACAATCCAAGCAAATTATATTGTTTGAGGGAAGTTTTCCTGTTAAATGTGTCACACTGAATTCTGTTACATGTAACACCGCACAGCGCCTATTGGAGTACATTTATTCTATGTTTGCATCCTGTCTAAGGAAATTTGTGGTGTTTTTCCTTATTGTACTTCTTGTTTGTCAGTGTGGGTCCACGTGCACCTATTCACTTATCACTCTTTTCTGTCAAGAAAGGTCAGGACCAAATTGAGATCCCACGGTGCCGTGGGAGGTACAAAGGGCGGTTGAATACGAAGGACACCTTTTAGGAATGTCTGGACTTCCGGGAAAACAGCCAACTGCTTTTGTAAGAAAATAGACAAGGCGGAGATCTGAACATTAATGGAGCCTATACGAAGGCCCATATCCACACCTGCTTGCAGGAAGAGCAAGAACCTAGCCAGATGAAAATCTACAGTGTAGTACTGTCGACCTTCACACCAGGAGACATACTTCTTCCAAATGTGGTGGTAATGCTTAGATGTGACCACCTTCCGAGCCTGGACCATAGTAGAGAAAACTTTGAAGGGAAGCCCTTTTTAGGCTAATATCGCCCTTTCAACCACCATGCCGCGGTAAGTCTGGATAGATGAACAAACCTTGTAGAAGAAGATCCTGTTGAAGCGGCAGAGGCCAGAGCTCTTCGAAGGACATGGCCAGGAGGTCCGCATACCAGGCCCGGTGAGGCCAATCCAGGGCAATCAGAATTTCCTGGACGCTTTTCCTTTCTAGTCTCTTTAGGTACCCTGGGAACGAGAAGAAACTGGTAAATCCACGGTGCCGTCAGAAAGTCCACCGCTGCAGCCTGTGGATCCATCGTCCTGGAGCAGTAGCGCCGCAGCTTCTTGTTGAGACGAGAAGCCATCATGTCGATCAGGGGGCAGACCCACCGTTGAACCAACTGTTGGAACACCTGCGGGTGAAGGCCCACCTCCTCCGGGTGCAGATTGCGTCTGCTGAGGAAGTCTGCTTCCCAGTTGTCCATTCCTGGAATGAAGATGGCCGACAAGGCCCTGGCGTTGCATTCCGCCCATAGGAGTATCCTGGACACCTCTCTTCTCTCGCCCTGCTTCTTGTTCCGCCTTGTTTGTTTATGTATGCCATCGCCGTGGAGTTACCCGATGTTGGGAGAGAGAAGCGGCTTGTAGAATGGCATTGTAAATCGTTCCAGAATGTTTATTGGAAGAGAGGCCTCCTGAGGTGACCACCGTCCTTGAAACTGAGCCCCCTGGGTTACAGCACCCCAACCGCGGAGGCTTGCATCCGTTAAGAAAATCGAGGTCTGAATTCCGAAATGTCGACCCTCCACTAGGTGGGAGGTCTGCAATCACCATAACAGGGAAATCCGTGCTTTTGGTAAAAGGGACATCCTCTGGTGCATGTGCAAGTGTGACCCTGACCATTTCTTCAGCAGATCCCACTGGAAAGGACGGGCATGGAACCTTCCATACTGAATTGCCTCATAAGAGGCTACCATCTTGCCCAGCAGGTAGATGTAGAGATGCACAGAGATTTTTGTAGGTTTTAGAACGGAGCGCACCATTGACTGAATAGTCAAGGCCTTGTCCACAGGAAGGAACACCTTCTGAGACACTGTGTCCAGGATCATCCCCAAGAACTGAAGACTCTGCAATGTTTCCAGGTGCGATTTCTGTAGATTGAGAATTATTATTATTATCCTTTATTTATATGGTGCCACAAGGGTTCCGCAGCGCTCAATTACAGAGTACATAAACAAATAATCAAGCAGGAAAACAGCAATTTACAGTTGACGACAATATAGGACAAGCACAGGGTAAATAAACATAGCTACATCAGCAGATGACACTGGGATAAGTATCAGGTGGCAGAAGACTACTGGATTTGGTGCAGTTGAATATTATTAGAGTAAGAAAAGGATAAGCACATGAGGGAAGAGGGCCCTGCTCGTGAGAGCTTACATTCTAAAGGGGAGAATCCAGCCGTGATCCGTCATTAGCCGTGTAGTCAGGGTAATGCTTTCCAACATTCTGAAGTGATCGCAAGGTAGGAGTAGGTCTGCAGCTACTCACAAACTACATGAAAATATTTTGGATCAGTTCTGCGAACCTTTCGTTCGCACTTCTGCAAAGCTAAGATACACTCCTAGAGGGCGGCGGCTTAGCGTTTGCACTGCTGCTAAAAGCAGCTAGCGAGCGATCAACTCGGAATGACCCCCTGAGTCAGAGAGGAGAAGCCAGCAAACTCTGCCACTAAGTTAAAGCAGTGCTTTGCCGGGCAGTAGCTATAACCTTATATAAGGTATAATAGCTGTATTACATATAAATTGCTCTCCCTTTCTACAACCCCCCTTGGTACCAATTGCAGGTGCAGTGGATGGTCCTTGGGGGAGCAGCACTTCCCTGCATGCAGCCTGGAGTCTGATGCAGCAGGAAATGGCGCCTAAAGCTGCTGGTCTCGCTCTCCGGGAAGCCCCGCCCCCTCAATGGCACGCGGTGTTCACTATAATTTTTATACTGGCAAATGTCTCTAAAGTGTAGAAAACGGGGTTAAAACCCCTTTTCTATGATATCGCCAGTGTGGGTGCCTGCAGCGGGCAGTGCAGCCCTTATGCCGCCAGTTGAACTGGGGACCCGCTAACCAGGACCCCAGTTTAGTACTCACCACTCTAGCGTCCTCAGCTCTGTTAGGGATGGCGGCATGCTGTTGGGAGTGTGAGTACACCCTGGGGGTATGCGAATCAACTCCTCAGGAGCTATGTCCTGTCAGCGGGGATCCGGACCATTAACCCTTCAAGAGGTTGGGCCGGTGCCCCCCAACGCAGGCAGACTGGTGCCAACAAGTGCTGCCTGAAAATAATAAACTAACTCAAAGTTTGAAGAAAAGTCTGCAAGAGGGGCATAGAGGGGAGGAGCCAGCACACTGAAGAATTTTTAAAGTGCCAATGCTTTAATGGACCCAATCTATACCCCTATAGTACTAAGACCATCTCAGTATCCCCTAGGACGTTGGAGAAAACGAACCTATTCCATTTTGGAATAAGGCTGTAAAATAACAAAATGTGGAAAAACTGAAGCGCTGTGAATACTTTCCGGATGCACTGTATTTTTTTTTTTAAATGTTACTGAACTATGTGGCTGTATTTTATCTCCACACGATATTGGGTCAACATTATTACAATGGAGGACCATATAAGGGAATTCCGTGATTTATAGATCGGCTCTCTCATACGCAAATCACAAATACCTTCTATGCACTCAAGCAGTTCTATCAAACACTTCCCTCACACCACAACCCCCAGTCCTCAATTTGTTAAATCATATCACACTATTATCATTTCTCTCTAAACACCATTTGGTATCTGTGTCCTGGAGAAAAAGAAGTGAATTACAACATTCTGGTACATACCATAGCGCTTCAGGGTAACGTGCAGAATATCCAAAGGTGGTCATACCCAACAAATAAGCCTATGAACTTTATTATTTGGTACACATATTTCTAATATACAGTCAGAGTTTGCCTTAGGTCCTTTGTACATTCTTGCAAGATTTGACAGCTGGCACACCATCAGAAAAATCAGATTATTTTTTTTAAATAAAAATGTAAGAAAGGCAACAATATCATTACATCATACGCATCTGAGTAGAGAACGTAAGATATATAAGCCTGATTCTTATATCTCTGCGCACAGATGCAAAAGACGAAATTTTGCATACGCATCTTATATGTCTATCCTAATCTCAGTTGGACGGAACTTGGCCAGATCCATCTTTCTGTGAAATTGGGTGGTGACAATGTGACTGAATGGTGTGCTTTGCTATTAAAATTATAGTTTTTTAAATGAAGGGCTTAAACATGCCCAGAATAATATAAAATACCCCTTATACACCAAGATTTTGACCCGGAAATCCAACTTGGGTAAGTTGCATGGTTAGTCCCGGGAAGGAGGCGGGTTAAGTGGCAGTGTGAACAGGTAACCCAGATCATCTGACCCGGTTCCGTTCACAGCATCGAGAGAGCAGCTTTCCCGGCATTTGGAGAGGTCATCTCCAAGTGCTGGCATTGCACCCGTGTGCAGTGTGAAAGGGGTTTGTCTTGGGTCTGACCAGGTTTGGTATCCGGCAAATAAAACGAAAAAAAAAAAAAAAAAAAAAAAAAATGTTTTAAAAATCGCAAACCCCTCATTTTTCAGTGGTGCAACATTTTCAGGGATAACTGGATACAGGTTGAGTATCCCATATCCAAATATTCCGAAATACGTAATATTCCGAAATACGGATTTTTTTGAGTGAGCGTGAGATAGTGAAACCTTTGTTTTCTGATGGCTCAATGTACACACACTTTGTTTAATGCACAAAGTTTTTAAAAATATTGGCTAAAATTACCTTCAGGTGGTGTGTATATGAAACATAAATGCATTCTGTGCTTAGACTTAGGTCCCATCGCCATGATATCTCATTATGGTATGCAATTATACCAAAATACGGAAAAATCCGATATCCAAAATACTTCTGGTCCCAAGCATTTTGGATAAGGGATACTCAACCTGTACTACTTTTAGTATTTTCTGTGGAAATCAGAAATGATAAAGTTCAAAATCTAGTTTCTTTAGTTACATTTTCAGTTGCTTTCAAAAGATACGTATTTACTTCAGTTTGCTGTAAATACTGAAAAGGGAACTATCTTAATTACAATGAGTAATAACAAACACAAATGAATCATACTCATAAACAAGTGCTCACTTTTTATTATGTTATTTAGAATCACTGATTACGACAAGTTTTATTAGCATTCTACACATATAAAACGTAGATATAACAGTACAGCACCATATTTCTGTAGATGTTTGCTAAATACTCAACATATGTTATAATGCCTTTAGCCTTTTATTTGCTGTTCTTTCACATATGTAAGACATATTATACTGTCCTTTTGTGCTAAAGTGGTTACGGCTCATTTTTTTTATTAAGTACCGTATATACTCGAGTCGAATATAAGCCGAGGCACCTAATTTTACCACAAAAACCTGGGAAAACTTATTGACTCGAGTATAAGCCTAGGGTGGGAAATGCAGCTCTAGCCCTACAAAGCCCTCATACTGCCAGATATGCCCCCACAGTGCCAGATATGCCCTCATGCTGCCAGATATGCCCCACAGTGCTAGATATGCCCTCATGCTGCCAGATATGCCCCACAGAGCCAGATATGCCCTCATGCTGCCAGATATGCCCCACAGTGCCAGATATGCCCTCATGCTTCCAGCTATGCCCCACAGTGCCAGATGTGCCAGATATGCCCCACAGTGCCAGTTTGTTACTTACCCTCCATCGCTCCCGCGCTGTCCCGTCGCTCCCGCGCTGTCTTCTGAAGGAGGGACACGGAGGGCACAGCACGCGGCTCTCCTGTGTCCCTCCTGCGTCTCCGGCGGCAGCGGCGTGTGTGTGTTAAAGGAAGTGCCGGTTCGTGCACTTCCTTTAACACACACACGCCGCTGCCGCCGGAGACGCAGGATGGACACAGGAGAGCCGCGCGCTGTGCCCTCCGTGTCCCTCCTAAATACTCACTCGAGTATAAGCCGAAGTGGCTTTTTCAGCACAAAAAAAGGTGCTGAAAAAGTCGGCTTATACTCGAGTATATACGGTATTTTATTCTTAAATTGAGCCTATAGTGTGTATGGTAATTTTGGAAATTTTTTTGGTACAATTATGCTGGCAATTTACTGAATGTCATGTGCTTCAGTACGTTATCTTGCTCTTTAAAAACATAACTGCTGACATGAATGATGATAATATTAGACGATAGGAGCTCTAATGCCTTAAGTGCTTTGGGATCCCCAAAAGCCTTAAACAAGATCTGCCGTTGGCTGTCAGCCCAGGTCCAAAAAAGACAGTGGGCCGAATTCAGATGTGGTTGTTCTTGCGATTGCTATCTTTTGCCGTTCGCAATTGCGATTTTATGCAAAAATGGGCAGAAGCTAACCTAATCACCAGGGTGCCCACTGCTATTGCATTATTTCCATCCAAAGGTGTAAACTGCTGAAACATCGGTACGATCGTCGCAAATCGGGTCATGTTGCAGATTCTGAGTGCTCTCCAGTACAAGTAAGATCTCAACTGCTAATTTATGCACGTCCAGAAAACGCTGCCTGAATAGCCATGACACACCTGCATTTATCTTCCCGTTCCCACCTCAAACGCTGTCAGCCTGTCACTCACTTTGTGAGTAATTCGTGGCCAGGCAGATTTACTGACCTGAGGCGTAAATCTGAGAAACCTGAAGGCAAAATGATCCGATGGTGCATCTTTAGACGTAACAGCAGATTACGGAAGCAGGCAGGATGCGTCTATTTTTACCATGCGCCTCCTGCTGCATATTAGCTGTATGGTATTGCACAGCCGCTACCTTGTGGATGTTCAATATTGTACAACACTGAATCAGGACCAATGGGGTAAATTTACTAAGATTGGAGTTATATTTAAGATGGGATGTTGCCCATAGCAACCAATCAGATTCTACTTCTCATTTATCTAGCACCTTCTAGAATAGGGGTGGGCAACATACGGCCTGCGGACCGATCGTGCCTGGCCCGCTGTGCCCCACCAGAGTGCAATGACAAGCGGCCCGACAGGCCGCTTGTCATTGCACTGCTCTCAGACGCGGCGCCGCTGAGGAAATCCTGGTCACGTCACAGGGTCAGCAGACCGGGATTTCCTCTGTTACCATGCGCGTGCTGGGCGGCACGGGGGGCGGGCACTGCAGTGAGCAGGAGCGGCAGCTGAGTGAGGAGAAGAAGCGGCGGCCAGCGAGCGGGAGCAGGAGAGGCCACATCAGCAGCGACTCCAGGCGGCAGCAGCAGCAGTGCGGATCATCGGACAGTGGGGATCGTCTGCCACTGTGACAAACAGGTAAACCCCCTGTCCAGCCAGCCCCTGGATCAGCGCTTAAGCTGCCATATAGGTTTAGGGGTGGGGAGGCAGCGGAGTTAAAAACTGCAATATGGGTTTAGGGGAGGGGGGGAAAGGGGGGTAGGGACTGTGCCTTAATGTGTAAAAAGGGGACGCTGTCTGCCATAATATGTAAAAAAGTGGGACGCTGTCTGCCGTAATGTGTAAAAAGGGGGACGATGTCTGCCGTAATGTGTAAAAAGGGGGACGATGTCTGCCGTAATGTGTAAAAACGGGGGCACTGTCTGCTGTAATGTGTAAAAAGGGGGACGATGTCTGCCGTAATGTGTAAAAAGGGGGACGATGTCTGCCGTAATGTGTAAAAAGGGGACGCTGTCTGCCGTAATGTGTAAAAAGGGGACGGGCTGTCTGCCGTAATGTGTAAAAAGGGGACGCTGTCTGCCGTAATGTGTAAAAAGGGATGCTGTCTGCCTTAATGTGTAAAAAGGGGGACGCTATCTGCCATAATGTGTAAAAAGAGCACGCTGTCTGCCGTAATGTGTAAAAAGGGGACGATGTCTGCTGTAATGTGTAAAAACGGGGGCGCTGTCTGCTGTAATGTGTAAAAAGGGGACGCTGTCTGCTATAATGTGTAAAAAGGGATGCTGTCTGCCTTAATGTGTAAAAAGGGGACGCTATCTGCCGTAATGTGTAAAAAAAGGGCACGCTGTCTGCCGTAATGTGTAAAAAGGGGACTCTTTTTGAGTATTTTGTGTGTGGCCCTCGAATATTCGCTGGAAGTGTTAAGCGGCCCCCCAGCTGAAATAATTGCCCACCCCTGTTCTAGAAGATAATACCTGGAATCTGATTGGTTGCTATGAGCAACATCCCATCTTAAATAGAACGCCCATCTTATGGTGCTTTCACATCGCAAACCCTGCTTTTGAAACTGTTCTTAAAACGGGTCTGAGCAGTTAAACCCCCTTCACATCGCATGTTGTAACCAGTATATTACCATTTCATTACCGTTTTGGTACCTTTCACACTGAACCCGTTTCACCCACAGAAAACAGTGGTTGTCATTATAAATGGACTTTTCTGGCACACACATTATTAATAATTCTTAATTCTTAATTAATTATTAATAATTTGGCTAGTTGTACGATGGAACCCAGCAGCTTCAAGCATCTTTACCGTGTTTTTGTAGATTACTGCATCCTTCACTGTCCCAGTGATTTGTCTACATATTTCTTCATCCCCTCTGATCCTAAGCAGCTGCCTAACCTCCTCATCACTCCAATTTGCCATTTTAAACTCTATTCTGTATAATAAAATGCTTCTTCACGCTCATGCGTTTCCTCCAGTTTATTTCCTGCTTCTGCCTGGTGACATCACACATGGAGACAGCCTATCACCTTCTGTGGCTTGGAAATACCGTTTCTGAGCCTTCCACACTGCACAATGAAATGGGTCTGAACAGTGTAGGACCCTGCTTTTTAACCGTTTCAAAATACCGGTATTTTGAAAACGGTAAATTCAAGGTGGCCCTTTCACACCGCAGCTAGAACCGTTTTGGAAGGCTTAAAAATCGGCAATTTACCGGGTTAAAGCTGCGGTGTGGAAGGGGTATTAGTAAATTTACCCCGTTCAAAAACAATAGGTAAGAGAGAAGAGCCTTTGCTCCCAGTAACTATGCTGTACTATATGCAATCCGCAAATAGTTAACATGAGAATGTCTAATAAACCACCTGTGACAGAGAATATAAGTCGCTGTGAGTCACCATCTGACCAAAGACATTTTACTTCTCTTTTCTATTGTTACAAAGTATCCTATTTATGTAAAGCATGAAACATGGCTCGGTGACTCCTTACACATCCACCAGCTTCTAAGAAATCAGGTGACATATTATAAAGCAAAGAGAGTAATTAAACACTAAGTATTTCCTATAAGCCATAAAAACCAATACACTAACTTTTATTAGCCCAGTAAAACATACACAAAAAAAAAAAAACCTCAACAAATGTCTGACAGGGTTGCTGAAAAGGGGAGAAGCTGCACACCTCTGGAAGGCAAAGTCAATCATGTTAACACAGCCCAAAGGCCTTTGCTAGTGGGGAGACAACCATCACCTCCTAGTTTAGGATACAGCAGACATGAAAAGGCTCACAAGCTATACACTATAAAATCTGATCTTTACGGAGTCGGATTTGCAGTAAGGAACTGAACCATGTTTTGAAGGCAAGGCCTTTTCATTACCTGCAGCAGAGTCACTGCCCTGAAACATGTCACCTCAGTACCTTCTGGCTTTACCACACTCCTCAGAACTTGTGTTGCAACGTATTTCCGTGTGCAGGTTGTGGGGCCCTTTTCAGTGCTGCTATAGGTCACAGTGCATCTGCAAACATCTCAATAGTCCCAATCTTGTGTCTTTCCCTTTACCTAGGGTGTGCATGGATGGAACTGGCACATGAGTGTGCATGGATGGAACTGGCACATATTTAGGGTTACCACCTTTTCATTTTCAGATTCATGGACAGGGCGTGTGGCCAAAACACAGTACAGTTACAACCATTTGTCAGATTTCAAGCAATTATCTAATCACTCTAACGAAGAGCCCCTTCATGCCCCTTATATCCTCTGACTCCCCTAAGCCCTTCTATGCCAGCTCAGTCACATCATGCCCCTTGATATACCTCAGAGCCCCCTGCATATGGTCTAGTCACATTCTCCTCCCTCAGTCACCCCTTCATATGGTGCAGTGCAGTCAATGTGTACATAAGGTGCAGTCACATTCTCCTCCCTCAGTCACCCACCATATATAATGGAGTGCAAACACACTCCCTTCCAGTCACTATGTACATAAGCTGTAGTCACATTCTCCTCCCTCAGTCATCCCCTTCATATGATGCAGTGCGGTCACACTCCCCTCCACTCTCTGTGTACATAAGGTGCAGTCACATTCTCCTCCTTCAGTCACCCCCTATATATAATGAAGTGCAGTCATACTCCCCTCCACTCTCTGTGTACATAAAGTGTAGTCACATTCTCCTCCCTCAGTCATCCCCTTCATATGATGCAGTACAGTCATACTCCCCTCCAGTCACTGTATACATATGGTGTAGTCACTCCCCTCCATTCACTGTGTACATAAGGTGTAGTCACATTCTTCTCCCTCAGTCACCCCCTTCATATGGTGCAGTGCAGACACACTCCCCTCCAGTCACCCTTCAGTCACTGTGTACATATGGCGCAATCACACTCTACCCTTCCTGAGGTCTGAGTGACTATGGAAAGACTAGACTTTATAGACTTATAGGGGGGAATTCAAATGTTATTGCACCCCCGATCTCCCGTCTAAAGTGACGGGAGGTCGAGGGGCGATATTAAAATGCCCCCACTTATCATGCTGATCACGCCCACTACATTCGGGTTTAGGCACGCAAAGCATCTAAACCTGACTAAAGTAATGGGCGCGAGTCTGTTTACGTGCATTTCAGCTCGCTACCCCCGGGAGGAGCGAGCTGAAATGAACTTCTCGCGCCCGTCCGCAGCATCATTAGAATACTGCCGCCGGGCGCAATAAGGGACGGGGGAGCGGGTGATACTCCTCAGTTCCAAATCCTTCTGTATACAGCCAGAGCTGGTGCAGAGCATTATGTGGTGCCACTGGGGCTTATGTGCCACCAAGTCATTGGCATTTCCTCATCATGCACTGGTAGACTTAGTGTGTGATAATAGCCAGCTGGGGTCAGACCTTTGAGTTTCTGGTGTAAATCCAGTACACAGCTCCTTCACCACAAATAAATGACAAACTACATCAATCAGAACATCGCATTCACAGTAAGCTTACTGCACCACAGGAAGCATAGTTATTCAAAGCAAACTAATCTTGCATTATTTTAGTGTAAACCTGCCAGAACAGCAGGTTGTGGTGTCACTCCACAACTTTTGCTTCCTCAGAGGTAAGGGGCATATGTATCAAAGCTTGGAGAGAGATAAAGTACCAACCAGTCTGCTCTTAACTGACATTTTTCAAACACAGCCTGTAACATGGAAGTTAGGAGCTGATTGGTTGGTGGCTTTATTTCTCTCACAGCATCAATATATTATATATACTCCTTTATTCCTCATACATACCTCATTATGGGCAACATAAGTAACATTGTCACCTGTTTATTACTCTGCAAGTATTAAAGTGGCATTAAAAAATGATTACTTGCTTGTGTTTTTAAAAAAAAATAATGAAATCCTTGTGCAGCCCACCAATGGCAGGAATACAGAGGAATAGGCCCGTTGTAACAGCAGAGAGGGCTGGCCAGTGACCCACTAATAGTGACGTCACCGCTGCCATGCCCTGCCGTTGGATTTATCGAACACCACCCGTCCAGGATTAGACAGTCTCTGGACAGCGCTGCCGATTATTGAAATGTCCGGAGGAATCCCAGATGGGTGGTGACTTTACTAGATTTAGAAGAACCTGGGAATGGTTTATGCAGATGCCAATTCTAATGCATACTTAAATAAGTATTAAACGTTTATTCCCTGAATTTATTTTAGAAAAATGAAGTTTATTTCAAGAAATGCCAAACAGATAAAAGCTCACATCCTTTTTTTTTTTTATATATCATTTATTTTATTGAAAAAAAAAAAAAAAATTGAAAATACAGAAGTTGGTTTATATATAAACAGCCGCCTGTAATGCAACAATAAAATAGTATAGTGAACAGCAGAAACAGGACCAGGGGATACTCAATTACCAGGGCTGGCAGCCCAGCAGATGGAGAGAATTAAAGCTATTTGTTTACACAAAGCTCCAGGTCCTGACGGATTTAATGGTAATTTTTTCAAAATCCTTAGAGATTACCTAATTCCCACCCTAACAAACTAGTCCAACAAATACACCTACTGTACATTATGTACCTTATTCTTCTTTCAGTGAGGCTACTACAATCCTCCTTCCAAAACTGAGAAAAATCCTGAGCTTGTGCTTTCTTATAGGCCAATACCTTTACATAGGGCTATAACATTTTTAGGTAAAATTAGGTTTACCAGACTGCAGGAGCTAATGGGCGATCTGCTTACACAGCACCTAGTCGGCCTTATACCAGTTGTCACTTCGTTAAACGCATCTGTGCCACCATAGCAGCACTGGTAACCTCACCAGCTGATAAATCTTCTTCTACTGTATTACTTAAGCTGGGTACACATCGAACGGCTGATATATTGTGAGCCCGTCGGCGGATGTAAACCCCCGATATGTATTGCGTCGGCCCTGCAGCACTGCCAGTGGCTGATATATCTACAGATATATCAGCGCATTTGCCTGTGTGTACAGGCAGCCAAACACTTGCTACAGAGGCCTTCGATGACCGACCTCTCAATTAGGCGGTCACATTTGAATGCCCGCCCAGTTGTGATGTCAGCCAAGTGTGTAAGCACTTACCAATCATCAGATAGGTCGGCGGAGAGCTTTAGTCTTGATGTCAAAAAGGCCTTTGACAAAATACTTCGGACTCATTTATATCGGGACTTTGGTGCCTCATTCATTAATATCATTAAATATTCATCTCTTAGTACCATTTTGCTTATTAATAGTCCCTTATCACCCATATTATTCAACCTTGCTCTGGACCCACTATTAGAAGCTCTCCAATCTTAGCCTCTTTTTATTGGCGTTTCTACTGGATCTGAGGAGCTGAAGATCTCTGCTTACGTGGATGATTTACTTCTCTTTATTGCTAATGCTGAGGAATGCTTACTCCCTTAATGGATAAATTAAATCTCTTTTAGTCTTCTCTCAGGGTTCACTGTTAATATCACAATATCAACTTCGATGGCTCTGGGAAACAGGCCCTATAATCCTCCCTCTACCTTAGGAGGTTTACAAAGGGCCACCCCCCATATTCCTTACCTTGGTATACTACTGGCAAAAAATATTTACACACTCTACAAATTAAAGATTACTAGCATCATTAAAGGAATAATAGCGGAAATGGAACGTTGGCAACATTTACGGCTGTCATTTTTAGGAGTAGCCAACTTAATAAAAATGATAACTTTCCCAAAATTACTCTGTCCCTTAATGTCAGCCTGGTCCCTGTGGAATACTATTCGATGCACATTTACTCTTCATACTCTCTATTTTTCCCTCTGCTGGGGAATCCTGACTTCCAGAACGGGCTGGCGTCTCACCTGTTCACAGCTTGGGCCTTACATGGTTTGAGGAATGTCTGACATCTCACTAACACCACCTTATAAAAAAACTGTGATCTTTGAACTTGCCAAACTTAATTTTGATGTCTTGTGACCTGGCCTTTTTACAGGCCCAATAATAATAAAGGGCTGTCACGTCTGTCGCCACCTGATTGGAACAATCCCTTGGATAATGCATTCATGTCCCTTAAGGTGCCCACACACTACAATGATTTTAGGGAAAATGGAACGATTTAGATGCATCATTCAGAAAAGTGGATGTCGTTCAGTGTTTTCTGAACAATAACATTCCAATGCGTGGTCCCGCTGCTCGTTAGACTCATCCTCTGATCTTCGCTCCAGCAGGGAAGATATAGGGGGTATCCAATTAGATCTGATCCGTTTTCAGCTGGTGAAAATGGATAGATATCACGATTAATGATGCAATCGCGTGAAAACACAAGAGATTGGGGATAAGTCCCCGATCCCATGTGTTATCGCGGCTCCGGTAACCGCTTATCGCACCCATAGCATAATCCTTGATATGTGCCGGCATTGGGGGTGGGAGAACGCAGAACTGGGAATAACAGGATAGTCCCAGGCGTTACAATTACCCACAGTCATCGACTGCGGGTAATTGGATACCCCCCCCATGGTGTGATATGGATTGATTTTGACCAAATCATTTGTTGGTTTTTCACATCCAATGTATATAACGATACATTGTCCGATCATTCAGTCATCCTAGACCTTTAGTTATTCAGGGAAAGCGCTCTCATTTTTTTTTGTACCATTCAATTACCGTACTTCTGTGGCACTTATACTACAGGGCTTGCTGTATGGCAGAGACACTTTCCTGATGTTAGTGAAACCTTAATTATTCTCTCCGTATACTTATGTTCTACCGAATATTTTATAGAAGTTACCTCTCTCCCCACCGTTGTCAAATTATGGGTCTTACTACTGCACACACATGCTGTGGAACTACACATACCAGCATGGCCTGTATTAGCATGCCTTAACAGCAAAACTGTGGCAAGGCATGCTGGGATGTGTAGTTCCACAGCAGCTGGAGGGCGGCATGTTGAAGACCCATGTACTAGCACATTTAGTTAATTATGTGCAATTTTCGGTTTTCTACCTACTGTATAACAACTAGAATTTTCCTTGGTCGTAAAAAAAAGGATGATTTATCATTCCAGCAGTAGCAAAAAGATGCATCCTTCAACAATAGATACGTAATTTACCTCCCACTCTCAGTATGTTTAAGGAAAAATAAGATTTTACTCACAGGTAAATCTATTTCTTGTAGTCCGTAGTGGATGCTGGGGACTCCGTAAGGACCATGGGGAATAGACGGGCTCCGCAGGAGACTGGGCACTCTAAGAAAGATTTAGTACTACTGGTGTGCACTGGCTCCTCCCTCTATGCCCCTCCTCCAGACCTCAGTTAAGGAAACTGTGCCCGGAAGAGCTGACATTAGAAGGAAAGGATTTTGGAATCCAGGGTAAGACTCATACCAGCCACACCAATCACACAGTATAACTTGTGATAACATACCCAGTTAACAGTATGAACAATCAACCAAGCACCAACCACGGATGCCAACATAACATAACCCTTTATTAAGCAATAACTATATACACGTATTGCAGAAAGTCCGCACTTGGGACGGGCGCCCAGCATCCACTACGGACTACGAGAAATAGATTTACCGGTGAGTAAAATCTTATTTTCTCTAACGTCCTAGTGGATGCTGGGGACTCCGTAAGGACCATGGGGATTATACCAAAGCTCCCAAACGGGCGGGAGAGTGCGGATGACTCTGCAGCACCGAATGGGCAAACACAAGGTCCTCCTCAGCCAGGGTATAAAACTTGTAGAATTTTGCAAAAGTGTTTGAACCCGACCAAGTAGCTGCTCGGCAAAGCTGTAATGCCGAGACCCCTCGGGCAGCCGCCCAAGAAGAGCCCACTTTCCTTGTGGAATGGGCTTTTATCGATTTTGGATGCGGCAATCCAGCCGCAGAATGAGCCTGCTGAATCGTGTTACAGATCCAGCGAGCAATAGTTTGCTTTGAAGCAGGAGCACCCAGCTTGTTGGATGCATACAGGATAAACAGCGAGTCAGTTTTCCTGACTCCAGCCGTTCTGGCCACATAAATCTTCAAAGCCCTGACTACATCAAGCAACTTGGAATCCTCCAAGTCACGAGTAGCCGTAGGCACCACAATAGGTTGGTTCAAATGAAAAGATGACACCACCTTCGGCAGAAATTGTGGACGAGTCCGCAATTCTGCCCTGTCCACATGGAAAACCAGATAGGGGCTTTTACATGACAAAGCCGCCAATTCTGACACACGCCTAGCCGAAGCTAAGGCCAATAGCATGACCACCTTCTACGTGAGATACTTTAGCTCCACGGTCTTAAGTGGCTCAAACCAGTGGGATTTCAGGAAACCCAACACCACGTTGAGATCCCAAGGTGCCACTGGTGGCACAAAAGGGGGCTGAATATGCAGCACTCCCTTAACAAACGTCTGAACCTCAGGAAGAGAAGCCAGTTCTTTTTGAAAGAAAATGGATAGGGCCGAAATCTGGACCTTTATGGACCCCAACTTCAAGCCCATAGTCACTCCAGACTGTAGGAAGTGCAGGAACCGGCCCAGCTGGAATTCCTCTGTAGGGGCCTTCCTGGCCTCACACCAGGCAACATATTTTCACCATATACGGTGATAGTGTTTTGCTGTCACGTCTTTCCTAGCCTTTATTAGCGTAGGAATAACTTCATCCGGAATGCCTTTTTCAGCTAGGATCCGGCGTTCAACCGCCATGCCGTCAAACGCAGCCGCGGTAAGTCTTGGAACAGACAGGGCCCCTGTTGCAACAGGTCCTGTCTGAGAGGCAGAGGCCATGGGTCCTTTGTGAGCATTTCTTGCAGTTCCGGGTACCAAGTCCTTCTTGGCCAATCCGGAACAATGAGTATTGTTCTCACTCCTCTTTTTCTTACGATTCTCAGCACCTTGGGTATGAGAGGAAGAGGAGGAAATACATAGACCGACTGGAACACCCACGGTGTCACTAGTGCGTCCACAGCTATCGCCTGAGGGTCCCTTGACCTGGCGCAATACCTTTTTAGCTTTTTGTTGAGGCGGGATGCCATCATGTCCACCTGTGGTAGTTCCCATCGATTTGTAATCTGCGTGAAGACTTCTTGATGAAGTCCCCACTCTCCCGGGTGGAGGTCGTGCCTGCTGAGGAAGTCTGCTTTCCAGTTGTCCACTCCCGGAATGAACACTGCTGACAGTGCTTGCACTTGATTCTCCGCCCAACAAAGAATCCTGGTGGCTTCCGCCATCGCCACTCTGCTTCATGTGCCGCCCTGGCGGTTTACATGAGCCACTGCGGTGATGTTGTCTGACTGAATCAGCACCGGTTGGTTGCGAAGCAGAGGCTCCGCTTGACTCAGGGCGTTGTATATGGCCCTTAGTTCCAGGATATTTATGTGCAGACAAGCCTCCTGACTTGACCACAACCCTTGGAAGTTTCTTCCCTGAGTGACTGCCCCCATCCTCGGAGGCTCGCATCCGTGGTCACCAGGACCCAGTCCTGTATGCCGAACCTGCGGCCCTCGAGAAGGTGAGCACTCTGCAGCCACCACAGAAGAGACACCCTGGCCCTGGGGGACAGTGTGATCAGCCGATGCATCTGAAGATGCGATCCGGACCACTTGTCCAACAGATCCCACTGAAAGATCCTCGCATGGAACCTGCCGAAGGGAATGGCTTCGTATGATGCCACCATCTTTCCCAGGACTCGCGTGCAGTGATGCACCGACACCTGTTTCGGTTTTAAGAGGTCTCTGACTAGAGTCACGAGCTCCTGAGCCTTCTCCGCCGGGAGAAACACCTTCTTCTGGTTTGTGTCCAGAATCATGCCCAGAAAGGGCAGACGCGTCGTAGGAATCAGCTGCGATTTTGGGATATTCAGAATCCAGCCGTGCTGTTGCAACACTTCCTGAGAGTGTGCTACGCTGATCAGCAACTGCTCTCTGGACCTCGTCTTTATGAGGAGATCGTCCAAGTATGGGATAATTGTGACTCCTTGCTTTCTCAGGAGCACCATCATTTCCGCCATTACCTTGGTAAATATTCGCGGTGCCGTGGAGAGCCCAAACGGCAACGTCTGGAATTGGTAATGACAGTCCTGTACCACAAATCTGAGGTACTCCTGATGAGGTGGATAAATGGGGACATGCAAGTAAGCATCCTTGATGTCCAGAGACACCATAAAATCCCCCTCTTCCCGGCTTTCAATGACCGCTCTGAGCGATTCCATTTTGAACTTGAATCTGTTCAGATAAATGTTCAGGGACTTTAAATTCAATATGGGTCTGACCGAACCGTCCGGTTTCGGTACCACAAACATTGTGGAATAGTATCCCCTTCCCTGTTAAAGGAGGGGAACCTTTACCACCACCTGCTGGAGATATAACTTGTGAATTGCTGCTAACACCACCTCCCTTTCCATGGGGGAAGCTGACAGGGCCGATTTGACGTAACAGTGAGGGGGCATCACTTTGAATTCCAGCTTATATCCCTGAGACACAATCTGTATAGCCCAGGGATCCACCTGTGAGCGAACCCACTGGTGGCTGAAATTTCGGAGACGCGCCCCCACCGCTCCTGGCTCCACCTGTGGAGCCCCAGCGTCATGCGGTGGATTTAGTGGAAGCCGGGGAGGACTTCTGTTCCTGGGAACTAGCTGTATGGTGCAGCTTCTTTCCTCTACCCCTGCCTCTGGCAAGAAAGGATGCACCTCTGACTTTCTTGCTTTTTTGTGATCGAAAGGACTGCATTTGGTAATACGGTGCTTTCTTAGGCTGTGGGGGAATATATGGCAAAAAAATAAGAATTTACTTACCGATAATTCTATTTCTCGTAGTCCGTAGTGGATGCTGGGGACTCCGTAAGGACCATGGGGAATAGCGGCTCCGCAGGAGACTGGGCACATCTAAAGAAAGCTTTAGGACTATCTGGTGTGCACTGGCTCCTCCCCCTATGACCCTCCTCCAAGCCTCAGTTAGGATACTGTGCCCGGACGAGCGTACACAATAAGGAAGGATTTTGAATCCCGGGTAAGACTCATACCAGCCACACCAATCACACTGTACAACTTGTGATCTGAACCCAGTTAACAGCATGATAACAGAGGAGCCTCTAGAAAAGATGGCTCACTACAGCAATAACCCGATTTTTTGGTAACAATAACTATGTACCAGTATTGCAGACAATCCGCACTTGGGATGGGCGCCCAGCATCCACTACGGACTACGAGAAATAGAATTATCGGTAAGTAAATTCTTATTTTCTCTAACGTCCTAAGTGGATGCTGGGGACTCCGTAAGGACCATGGGGATTATACCAAAGCTCCCAAACGGGCGGGAGAGTGCGGATGACTCTGCAGCACCAATTGAGAGAACTCCAGGTCCTCCTCAGCCAGGGTATCAATTTTGTAGAATTTTACAAACGTATTTGCTCCTGACCAAGTAGCTGCTCGGCAAAGTTGTAAAGCCGAGACCCCTCGGGCAGCCGCCCAAGATGAGCCCACCTTCCTTGTGGAGTGGGCATTTACAGATTTTTGGCTGTGGCAGGCCTGCCACAGAATGTGCAAGCTGAATTGTACTACAAATCCAACGAGCAATAGTCTGCTTAGAAGCAGGAGCACCCAGCTTGTTGGGTGCATACAGGATAAACAGCGAGTCAGATTTTCTGACTCCAGCCGTCCTGGAAACATATATTTTCAGGGCCCTGAAAACGTCTAGCAACTTGGAGTCCTCCAAGTCCCTAGTAGCCGCAGGCACCACAATAGGTTGGTTCAGGTGAAACGCTGAAACCACCTTAGGGAGAAACTGAGGACGAGTCCTCAATTCCGCCCTGTCCGAATGGAAAATCAGATAAGGGCTTTTACAGGATAAAGCCGCCAATTCTGACACGCGCCTGGCCCAGGCCAGGGCCAACAGCATGACCACTTTCCATGTGAGATATTTTAACTCCACAGATTTAAGTGGTTCAAACCAATGTGACTTTTGGAACCCAAAAAACTACATTGAGATCCCAAAGTGCCACTGGAGGCACAAAAGGAGGCTGTATATGCAGTACCCCTTTTACAAACGTCTGAACTTCAGGGACTGAAGCTAGTTCTTTTTGGAAGAAAATTGACAGGGCCGAAATTTGAACCTTAATGGACCCCAATTTCAGGCCCATAGACACTCCTGTTTGCAGGAAATGTAGGAATCGACCCAGTTGAATTTCCTCCGTCGGGCCTTACTGGCCTCGCACCACGCATCATATTTTCGCCAAATGCGGTGATAATGTTTTGCGGTTACATCCTTCCTGGCTTTGATCAGGATAGGGATGACTTCATCCGGAATGCCTTTTTTTCCTTCAGGATCCGGCGTTCAACCGCCATGCTGTCAAACGCAGCCGCGGTAAGTCTTGGAACAGACAGGGTCCTTGTTGGAGCAGGTCCCTTCTTAGAGGTAGAGGCCACGGATCCTCCGTGAGCATCTCTTGAAGTTCCGATTACCAAGTCCTTCTTGGCCAATCCGGAGCCACGAATATAGTGCTTACTCCTCTCCATCTTATCAATCTCAGTACCTTGGGTATGAGAGGCAGAGGAGGGAACACATACACTGATTGGTACACCCACGGTGTTACCAGAGCGTCTACAGCTATTGCCTGAGGGTCCCTTGACCTGGCGCAATACCTGTCGAGTTTTTCTCAACGGTTTATAATCATGTGGAAGACTTCTGGGTGAAGTCCCCACTCTCCCGGGTGGAGGTCGTGCTGAGGAAGTCTGCTTCCCAGTTGTCCACTCCCGGAATGAATACTGCTGACAGTGCTATCACATGATTTTCCGCCCAGCGAAGAATCCTTGCAGCTTCTGCCATTGCCCTCCTGCTTCTTGTGCCACCCTGTCTGTTTACGTGGGTGACTGCCGTGATGTTGTCCGACTGGATCAACACCGGCTGACCTTGAAGCAGAGGTCTTGCTAAGCTTAGAGCATTGTAAATGGCCCTTAGCTTCAGGATATTTATGTGAAGTGATGTCTCCAGGCTTGACCATAAGCCCTGGATATTCCTTCCCTGTGTGACTGCTCCCCAGCCTCGCAGGCTGGCATCCGTGGTCACCAGGACCCAGTCCTGAATGCCGAATCTGCGGCCCTCTAGAAGATGAGCACTCTGCAACCACCACAGGAGGGACACCCTTGTCCTTGGTGACAGGGTTATCCGCTGATGCATCTGAAGATGCGACCCGGACCATTTGTCCAGCAGGTCCCACTGGAAAGTTCTTGCGTGGAATCTGCCGAATGGGATTGCTTCGTAGGAAGCCACCATTTTACCCAGAACCCTTGTGCATTGATGCACTGAGACTTGGCTCGGTTTTAGGAGGTTCCTGACTAGCTCGGATAACTCCCTGTCTTTCCCCTCCGGGAGAAACACCTTTTTCTGGACTGTGTCCAGGATCATCCCTAGGAACCGAAGACAAGTCGTCGGAACCAGCTGCGATTTTGGAATATTGAGAATCCAATCGTGCTGCCGCAACACTACCTGAGATAGTGCTACACCGACCTCCAACTGTTCCCTGGATCTTACCCTTATCAGGGAATCGTCCAAGTAAGGGATAACTAAAATTCCCTTCCTTCGAAGGAATATCATCATTTCGGCCATTACCTTGGTAAAGACCCGGGGTGCCGTGGACCATCCATACGGCAGCGTCTGAACTGATAGTGACAGTTCTGTACCATAAACCTGAGGTACCCTTGGTGAGAAGGGTAAATTTTGACATGAAGGTAAGCATCCTTGATGTCCCGAGACATCATGTAGTCCCCTTCTTCCAGGTTCGCAATCACTGCTCTGAGTGACTCAATCTTGAATTTGAACCTCTGTATGTAAGTGTTCAAAGATTTTAGATTTAGAATCGGTCTCACCGAGCCGTCCGGCTTCGGTACCACAACAGTGTGGAATAATACCCCGTTCCCTGTTGCAGGAGGGGTACCTTGATTATCACCTGCTGGGAATACAGCTTGTGAATGGCTTCCAAAACTGTCTCCCTGTCAGAAGGAGACATCGGTAAAGCCGACTTTAGGAAAACGGCGAGGGGGAGACGTCTCGAATTCTAATTTGTACCCCTGAGATATCACCTGAAGGATCCAGGGGTCTACTTGCGAGTGAGCCCACTGCGCGCTGAAATTAATTGAGACGGACCCCCCACCGTGCCTGATTCTGCTTGTAAAGCCCCAGCGTCATATTGAGGGCTTGGCAGAGGCGGGAGAGGGTTTCTGTTCCTGGGAACTGGCTGATTTCTGAAGCCTTTTTCCTCTCCCTCTGTCACGGGGCAGAAATGAGGAACATTTTGCCCGCTTGTCCATGAAAAGACTGCGCCTGATAATACGGCGTCTTCTCATGTTGAGAGGCGACCTGGGGTACAAACGTGGATTTCCCAGCTGTTGCCGTGGCCACCAGGTCTGAAAGACCGACCCCAAATAACTCCTCCCCTTATTAAGGCAATACTTCCAAATGCCGTTTGGAATACGCATCACCTGACCACTGACGTGTCCATAACCCTCTACTGGTAGAAATGGACAACGCACTTAGACTTGATGCCAGTCGGCAAATATTCCGCTGTGCATCACGCATATATAGAAATGCATCTTTTAAATGCTCTATAGGCAAAAATATACTGTCCCTATCTAGGGTATCAATATTTTCAGTCAGGGAATCCGACCACGCCAACCCAGCACTGCACATCCAGGCTGAGGCGATTGCTGGTCGCAGTATAACACCAGTATGTGTGTAAATACATTTTAGGATACACTCCTGCTTTCTATCAGCAGGATCCTTAAGGGCGGCCATCTCAGGAGAGGGTAGAGCCCTTACAAGCGTGTGAGCGCTTTATCCACCCTAGGGGGTGTTTCCCAACGCACCCTAACCTCTGGCGGGAAAGGATATAATGCCAATAACATTTTAGAAATTATCAGTTGTTATCGGGGGAAACCCACGCATCATCACACACCTCATTTAATTTCTCAGATTCAGGAAAACTACAGGTAGTTTTTCCTCACCGAACATAATACCCCTTTTTGGTGGTACTCGTATTATCAGAAATGTGTAAAATATTTTTCATTGCCTCAATCATGTAACGTGTGGCCCTACTGGAAGTCACATTTGTCTCTTCACCGTCGACACTGGAGTCAGTATCCGTGTCGGCGTCTATATCTGCCATCTGAGGTAACGGGCGCTTTAGAGCCCCTGACGGCCTATGAGACGTCTGGACAGGCACAAGCTGAGTAGCCGGCTGTCTCATGTCAACCACTGTCTTTTATACAGAGCTGACACTGTCACGTAATTCCTTCCAACAGTTCATCCACTCAGGTGTCGACCCCCTAGGGGGTGACATCACTATTACAGGCAATCTGCTCCGTCTCCACATCATTTTTCTCCTCATACATGTCGACACAAACGTACCGACATACAGCACACACACAGGGAATGCTCTGATAGAGGACAGGACCCCACTAGCCCTTTGGGGAGACAGAGGGAGAGTTTGCCAGCACACACCAAAGCGCTATATATATACAGGGATAACCTTATATAAGTGTTTTTCCCCTTATAGCTGCTGTATTGTTAATACTGCGCCTAATTAGTGCCCCCCTCTCTTTTTTAACCCTTTCTGTAGTGTAGTGACTGCAGGGGAGAGCCAGGGGAGCTTCCCTCCAACTGAGCTGTGAGGGAAAATGGCGCCAGTGTGCTGAGGAGATAGGCTCCGCCCCTTTTTCGCGGACTTTTCTCCTGCTTTTTTATGGATTCTGGCAGGGGTTAAAATTCATCCATATAGCCCTGGGGGCTATATGTGATGTATTTTCGCCAGCCAAGGTGTTTTTATTGCTGCTCAGGGCGCCCCCCCATAGCGCCCTGCACCCTCAGTGACCGAAGTGTGCTGAGGAGCAATGGCGCACAGCTGCAGTGCTGTGCGCTACCTTGGTGAAGACAGGATGTCTTCTACCGCCGATTTCCCGGACCTCTTCTGTCTTCTGGCTCTGTAAGGGGGCCGGCGGCGCGGCTCTGGGACCCATCCATGGCTGGGCCTGTGATCGTCCCTCTGGAGCTAATGTCCAGTAGCCTAAGAAGCCCAATCCACTCTGCACGCAGGTGAGTTCGCTTCTTCTCCCCTTAGTCCCTCGATGCAGTGAGCCTGTTGCCAGCAGGTCTCACTGAAAATAAAAAACCTAAACTAAAACTTTCACTAAGAAGCTCAGGAGAGCCCCTAGTGTGCACCCTTCTCGTTCGGGCACAGAGATCTAACTGAGGCTTGGAGGAGGGTCATAGGGGGAGGAGCCAGTGCACACCAGATAGTCCTAAAGCTTTCTTTAGATGTGCCCAGTCTCCTGCGGAGCCACTATTCCCCATGGTCCTTACGGAGTCCCCAGCATCCACTTAGGACGTTAGAGAAATTTGGCTTCCCAGCCGTAGCTGTGGAAACTAGGTCCGAGAGATCATCCCCAAACAATTCCTCACCCTTGTAAGGTAAAACCTCCATGTGCTTTTTGGAGTCAGCATCACCTGTCCATTGCCGAGTCCACAGGACCCTTCTGGCAGAAATCGACATTGCATTTATTCTAGAGCCCAGTAGGCAAATGTCCCTCTGGGCATCCCTCATATATAGGACAGCGTCTTTTATATGCCCCAGGGTCAGTAAAATAGTATCCTTGTCCAAGGTATCCAGTTCCTCAGACAGATTATCTGTCCATGCTGCTACAGCACTACACATCCAGGCCGACGCAATTGCCGGCCTCAGTAGAGTACCTGAATGTGTATAAACAGACTTCAGGATACTTTCCTGCTTCCTATCCGCAGGATCTTTTAGGGAGGCCGTATCCTGTGACGGCAGGGCCACCTTTTTAGATAAGCGTGTCAGAGCTTTGTCTACCCTAGGGGAGGATTCCCAGCGCATCCTGTCCGTTGGCGGGAAAGGGTACGCCATAAGTAACCTTTTGGAAATCAGCACTTTCCTATCGGGGGAATCCCACGCTTTTTCACATAACTCATTTAACTCATGTGAAGGGGGAAAAGTCACCTCTTGCTTTTTCTCCCCATACATATAAACCCTCTTGTCAGGGACAGGGTTTACCTCTGATATGTGCAATACATCCTTCATTGCTATAAATCATGTAGCGGATGGCTTTAGCCATTTTAGGCTGCAATTTTGCATCATCGCCATCGACACTGGAGTCAGAATCCGTGTCGATATCTGTGTCAACAATTTGGGATAGTGGGCGCTTCTGAGACCCTGACGGCCTCTGCGCTGTAGGATCAGGCATGGGTCGAGACCCTGACTGTCCCAAGGCTTCAGCTTTATCCAACCTTTTATGCAAGGAGTTTACATTATCATTTAACACCTTCCACATATCCATCCAATCAGGTGTCGGCGGAGACACCACATTCATCTGCACCTGCTCTGCTTCCACATAGCCTTCCTCGTCAAACATGTCGACACAAGCGTACCGACACACCACACACACAGGGGATGCTCTATTTGAGGACAGAACCCCCACAAGGACTTTTGGAGAGACAGAGAGAGAGTATGCCAGCACACACCCCAGCGCTATATAACCCAGGAATTACACAATAACTTAGTGTTTACCCAGTAGCTGCTGTATATATGATTAATGCGCTAAATTTATGTGCCCCCCCTCTCTTTTTACCCTCTTTCTACCGTGAGTCTGCAGGGGAGAGCCTGGGGAGCTTCCTCTCAGCGGAGCTGTGGAGAGAAAATGGCGCTGGTGAGTGCTGAGGAAGAAGCCCCGCCCCCTCAGCGGCGGGCTTCTGTCCCGCGATTTTGTGTCAAAATAATGGCGGGGGCTCATGCATATTACAGTGCCCAGCTGTATACATGCTGCTTTTTGCCAGGAGGTACTCAATTGCTGCCCAAAGCGCCCCCCCCCGTCCCAAGGTTTCAGCTTTATCCAACCTTTTATGCAAGGAGTTTACATTATCATTTAACACCTTCCACATATCCATCCAATCAGGTGTAGGCGCCGTCGGCGGAGACACGTCATTCATCTGCACCTGCCTCCACATAGCCCTCCTCGTCAAACATGTCGACACAAGCGTACCGAAACACCACACACACAGGGGATGCTCTATATGAGGACAGGACCCCCACAAGGCCTTTTGGAGAGACAGAGAGAGAGTATGCCAGCACACACCCCAGCGCCATATAACCCAGGAATCACACAGTAACTTAGTGTTTACCCAGTAGCTGCTGTATATATGATTAATGCGCTAAATTTATGTGCCCCCCCTCTCTTTTTACCCTCTTTCTACCGTGAGTCTGCAGGGGAGAGCCTGGGGCGCTTCCTCTCAGCGGAGCTGTGGAGAGAAAATGGCGCTGGCGAGTGCTGAGAAAGAAGCCCCGCCCCCTCAGCGGCGGGCTTCTGTCCCGCGATTTTGTGTAAAAATAATGGCGGGGGCTCATGCATATTACAGTGCCCAGCTGTATACATGCTGCTTTTTGCCAGGAGGTACTCAATTGCTGCCCAAAGCGCTGCGCCCTGCACCCTACAGTGACCGGAGTGTGTGGGTTAGTGTGGGAGCAATGGCGCACAGCTGCAGTGCTGTGCACTACCTCATATGAAGACCGGAGTCTTCTGCCACCGATTTTGACGTCTTCTTGTTTCAACCCCCCGGCTTCTGTCTTCTGGCTCTGCGAGGGGGACGGCGGCGCGGCTCCGGGAACGGACGACCAAGGTTAAGTTCCTGTGTTCGATCCCTCTGGAGCTAATGGTGTCCAGTAGCCTAAGAAGCGCAACCTAGCCGCAGTTAGTAGGTCTGCTTCTCTCCCCTCAGTCCCACGTAGCAGAGAGTCTGTTGCCAGCAGAAGCTGTCTGAAAATAAAAAAACCTAACTAAAATACTTTCTTAATAGCAAGCTCAGGAGAGCTCACTAAAATGCACCCAGCTCCTTCCGGGCACAAATTCTAACTGAGGTCTGGAGGAGGGGCATAGAGGGAGGAGCCAGTGCACACCAGTAGTACTAAATCTTTCTTAGAGTGCCCAGTCTCCTGCGGAGCCCGTCTATTCCCCATGGTCCTTACGGAGTCCCCAGCATCCACTAGGACGTTAGAGAAATGTATTTTTTGTTTTAAAATGGCCTGGGTGGAAACCTCTCTTCATAGGAAAACTGAATCTTTTTTGGCAAGATGGGAAAAGTTTTATGAGACCTTCCTTCTCCAATATAGGATCAGATTAAAAAATATTTTAAATCCACATTGTGATATGAAACCAGACTTTTTATGAATGACCCACTGGTCAATTAACTATTGTTTTATTGTTATGTGTTCTTATTACGTAAGACCACATACTGTATGACCTACTTTATACACCTTGCCGTACATCCCCCATAATAGTCCCACCTCTTTTCCTTCGCTGTTCCCCTTCATTTCTTGGTTATAAATATCATTGTTCATTTATCTGTGCATTTTCCTTTGCTACAGATTGGTTCTCTTCTTTACCGCCACAAGAAGGAAAGAAAGTCATATGATTACCCCATCTGTTTTAATGTACCTTCTTTTCTGTACTATGAAAATTTCAAACTTGACAGTAAAAACACTAAAAAAAATAAAATAAAAGACCTGATTACAACCAATGCGTTGATTAAAGGTGGGTACACATTAGACGATGTCGCTTTATGAGCCTCATAGCCTCAGCGGGGTTTTGTAACAGAATATCACAGCAAGCCTTACATAATGTTTAATTGCAAATACATCACTCTGTAACAGACTATACTTCGATGTACGGGGTATGGTACAGAGCTAAAACTTACATTACATCTGTTATTACACCTAAGTCCTCATTATCTACAGAGAGATGGCTATGAAATTAGCATTTGTGGTAGAAAGGATGTAGGTTTCTGCATAGAGGGTGGTCAAAATACAAAACCTCAGCATTCAGTAAATTGTATGGAGTATCCTGGTTTGAATATTGCACACTCCACCTCACTGGTTCTGTTACCTTGGCCCATTTTAACCCCCTGGGGGATGGGGGATACTCTGAGCAATGGGGCTGGGAGAGGTAAAGTAAATATTCAAATTATGCTGCGGGGAGGGGAATAAATTAAAAATAGGGTATTTGGGGGGGGGGGGGGGTTAAGAAGAGTAAATGTGTACATTGAGACATCGCATGTTGGCCAGGGTGATTTTCTGCCAAGTACAACATATGATGTCAAATGTTTTCAGTGAGTTAATAAACGCATTTATTCTTCTTAAGGTGCATACACACTATGCGATATCACACACAATATTACTCATTTTCACCCTTCTGAGTGATATCGTGTGTGATATCACCCAGTGTGTATGCTACAGACAGAGGGGGTCATTCTGACCCGTTCGCTCGCTGCTTTTTACTAAACGGATTGACTGAACGGACCATCTTTGACAGCAGTCACGGGGGTCCCGGCAGTCGGGGAAAGGGGGGACCCCTTTCAGTGCGTGGTCCGTGTTTTGCGTTTTTTTATTTTTCCAAGTACGTGGATTACAAACTCTGAAGAGGACCGATCTACATCGGATTGTTGCAAGTATAATTTTATTTACAGGTACCCCGTGGATTCTACGTGGACAAGGGGACCGACACGTCGTGTCAACATAGGTAAGTATGTGTGTATGTCGGTGTGCATGTATGTAATAAAGTTATACTGTCACGGTGTGTGTGTACTGTTTTTATTTGGGTATTTTTTTTGTAGTAGAACTACAGGTACCAGCAGGCCCGTCCCCCCCCCCGCATGCTGGTACTTGTGGTTCTCCAAGTACCAGCTTGCGGGGAGGCTTGCTGGGACTTGTAGTTCTGCTACAAAAAACAATATTCTTTTTTCTGACACATGGCTATCAGCCCCACATCCGCTGCCCTTGGATGGGGGGGACTCGGGCTTCACCCCTGTCCCTTGGGTGGCTGGAGGGGGGGCCCTTGATTTAAGGGGTCCCCACTCCTCCAGGGTACCCCGGCCAGGGGTGACTAGTTAGTGATTTAAATCCACGGCCGCAGGGACCTATATAAAAGTGTCCCCCGGCTGTGGCATTATCTCTCTGACTAGTGGAGCCCGGTGCTGGTGTTAAAAATACGGGGGACCCCTACGTGTTTTGTCCCCCGTATTTTTGGCACCAGGACCAGACGCAGAGCCCGGTGCTGGTTGTTAAAATACGGGGGATCCCATGTCATTTCCCCCCCCCGTATTTTTATAACCAGGACCGTCTCAAAGAGCCCAAGGCTGCTTATGCTTAGGAGGGGGGACCCCACGCATTTTCCCCCCTGAAATTTTAACCCATTCCCACCCCTTCCCACTGGAAAACATGCTCTGATCTCTCCATATTATTTTAGTCAGTAAAAAAATAATATTATTTTAAAAAATATATTAAATAATACTTGTGGCTCCTAAATAGACATACCAAGTAGATAATCCCTTCTAATATAAATAGATATGCTATTAGCAATAAAAAAAACACAAAAAAAACATGTTTTTAAAAATTTTTATTAGATCACGACAGCAAAATGAGGCGGACTGAAATTGACGAAAATGACTGTCGAAAAGCACTGTTGTCGAATCGACATTCTTCAATTGAATATACTTTTGTCGAAAAGCTGCATTTTTACCATTGCAGACATGTCGAATTTGAAAAATGTCGAATTGCAAAAAGTCGAATCTGAAACGGCAGTTTTTTTGTCGAAAAGTACTGTATTGCATTGTCGAATCCAATTCAACAGGTTTTTTTTTGTCGAAAATGCCCCGTTTTTCGACATTTGCGGCAATTCAACCGCAATTGCATATGGCCCTTAGTGTGTGGGAAAACATTAGGGAAAGGAAGGCAAACTCTTACAGTAAGATGAGATAATTAAAGAAAAAAAGATTACTGAACATAGTTTGTTTGTAACAATGCAGATCTCAGGTACAGGCATATTTACATTATAAAGCTATTTTCTTGGTGTTTGTTATTGGTTTTATTATGATTTTTTATATAGTTGATTCACTCTGTCTTTTACTTTGCCTTCTATCTCAAAGCTTCTGCTCTATACAAGATTCCGAGCCTGATTCAGAATCCTGATTGTTAATAGCAGGGGATGCAGAGATAGGCAATTTCAGTGAGCTTTCCTAGGTAGTAACAGGAGGGTGGCAAGCCAGACGCGGGTGTGTCACGTTTAGCGACTGCGACTTTTTCCGTAGTTGCACTGATTTCAGCGGCCATGTTCAGACGGATATTCTGCGCCTCCATAGGGCTGGTGCGTCAAGACCCGTCTTAACAGCAGTGTAGGCCCCTGGGCACAGCAATGCACTGGGCCCCCTACCCATCCTCCAGCGGTAGGGGTGGGGGGTGCTATCAGCGCAGCTTTGATGTCCCGCGGGCGGTAGCGAGTGTTCTATCTTCCGCTCAGCATGTAGGACCTAAAGCTGTAATTTCTGCTAATTACTCATTAACTGCACAGATGGGGCTAAACTGTAGAAGGGGGCATTGGGCTGAATGAAGAAGCCCTGGAACATGACTTCCAGGGTGGAAGGGGGTGTTTAATGCGTAGGGAAGGGGTGGATAGTGGAGTGGGCTTAATACTTATCAATTTCCGGTGGGAGGGCAGCTTGCTTGACTGCAGATATCTCAAGTTTCTGAAAATATATTTCTTAGCTTTGAATGGGATAAAAATCTAGAGAGTCTCACCTTTCAGAAGGTTCTGGGGACTTGGGGATCAGAGTTCAGAAACCAAAGCAATTCACCAACGGAAATCTGAAACTGCATACCAGGCATGTTGAGCTGGAGCAGGGACCAGCTACTGGAAGGCTGATATCTCTGGTTCTGGCCATAGTAGAGACAAGCTGTCAGTGTCCACCAAAAGGGGAGAGTCCCAGCTTTTGGAGTATACCCTCAGAAATACTCAGACAGAACCTGAGATATCAGGCTGGGAAGAGCAATTCACAGGCTTGGTTGGGACCACTGCATTCAAGTCAGATATCTCCGGTTCCCCAGGGCCGATTTTCAAAAATCTGGTACCCCTGGAAAGAGGGGATCCTCGGCTATCAGCCTAGGGTCCTTATACTCCTGGGGCCCTTGGGCAAGAGCCCATACGAAAAGACGGCCCCGTGTGCGTCTTTTTTCCGTGGTGCGGTGGACTAGCGCTGTATCTCATTTTCTGGGGGAAATGAAGTGAAAATTGGTCATCTTGCAGGTTTTCTGGGCAAGTTACATGAAAAGGGAAAGGAAAAAGAAAGACTCTGTGTTGGGGCACTCAACTTAAAAAATTAATAGATAAGATATAACTTTTATTTGAAATCGTATAAAAATGAGTGTGACAAGCAATAAACTAAATAATAATAAACAGTAAATACTGCCTAGGTGAAGATTTTGTTTCTACTGAAAAAGTATAATATGATGGGAGTGGCCTGTGTATGTCTATTTATAATACACAGTTATATCTTATTGTCTATGAATTTTTCAAGTTATGAGTGCCCCAACACAGAGTCTTTCTTTTTCCTTTCCCATTTCATGTAACTTTTACGGACTCTGGGAGCACCACCGACGGTATATCAACGCATTGGGGTATATTTACTAAGCTCCCGATTTTGACCGAGATCCCGTTTTTTCTTCAAAGTGTCATCTGGGTCATTTACTAAACACTAATCACGGCAGTGATGAGGGCATTCGTAATTTTTTGCAAGTTCAGGTAAAAAATTACGAATGAATACACCATCGGTCAAAACGCGGCTGTTTAAGTATGAATCTCGGTCATTTACTAAGAAGTGCAAAGCCAAAAAAGAACAAACACTGCCGTGAAAAATTACAACTCGTAAAAAAGTGCTAAAAAAAAACAGACCTTTTTTTTTTATTCGTGATTGGATAGGCATGCAGGGATCCATGAGATCCGTGCATGTATATCAGTGGGAAGGGGTGGGAAAGTGCTTATTTTTTCAAAAAAAATTGCGTGGGGTCCCCCCTCCTAAGCATAACCAGCCTCGGGCTCTTTGAGCCGATCCTGGTTGCAGAAATATGGTGAAAAAAATGACAGGGGTTCCCCCATATTTAAGCAACCAGCATCGGGCTCTGCGCCTGGTCCTGGTCCCAAAAATACGGGGGACAAAAAGAGTAGGGGTCCCCCGTATTTTTAAAACCAGCACCGGGCTCCACTAGCTGGACAGATAATGCCACAGCCGGGGGTCACTTTTATATAGTGCCCTGCGGCCGTGGCATCAAAAATCCAACTAGTCACCCCTGGCCGGGGTACCCTGGGGGAGTGGGGACCCCTTCAATCAAGGGGTCCCCCCCCCCAGCCACCCAAGGGCCAGGGGTGAAGCCCGAGGCTGTCCCCCCCCATCCAATGGGCTGCGGAGGGGAGGGCTGATAGCCTTTGTTGTAAAATAAAAGATATTGTTTTTAGTAGCAGTACTACAAGTCCCAGCAAGCCTCCCCCGCATGCTGGTACTTGGAGAACCACAAGTACCAGCATGCGGCGGAAAAACGGGCCCGCTGGTACCTGTAGTACTACCACTAAAAAAATACCCAAAAAAACACAAGACACACACACCGTGAAAGTATAATTTTATTACATACATACACACATACATACATACTTACCTTATGTTCCCACGCAGGTCGGTCCTCTTCTCCAGTAGAATCCAAGGGGTACCTGTTGAATAAATTCTACTCACGAGATCCAGGGGTCCAGGCTCCTCGGCAAATCCAGGGATAATCCACGTACTTGAATAAAACAAAAAAACGGTTGCCCGACCACGAACTGAAAGGTGACCCATGTTTGCACATGGGTCACCTTCCCACGAATGCCAGAAACCCACTTTGCCTTCTGGCTAAGTGGGTTTCTTCAGCCAATCAGGGAGTGCCACGTTGTAGCACTCTCCTGATCAGCTGTGTGCTCCTGTCCTCACTGACAGGCGGCACACGGCAGTGTTACAATGTAGCGCCTATGCGCTACATTGTAACCAATGATGGGAACTTTCTGCCCTGCGGTTGACCTAAAGTGACGTCACCGCTGAGCAGAAAGTTCCCATCATTGGTTACAATGTAGCGCATAGGCGCTACATTGTAACACTGCCGCGTGCTGCCTGTCAGTGAGGACAGCAGCACACAGCTGATCAGGAGAGTGCTACAACGTGGCACTCCCTGATTGGCTGAAGAAACCCACTTAGCCAGAAGGCAAAGTGGGTTTCTGGCATTCGTGGGAAGGTGACCCATGTGCAAACATGGGTCACCTTTCAGTTCGTGGTCGGGCAACCGTTTTTTTGTTTTATTCAAGTACGTGGATTATCCCTGGATTTGCCGAGGAGCCTGGACCCCTGGATCTCGTGAGTAGAATTTATTCAACAGGTACCCCTTGGATTCTACTGGAGAAGAGGACCGACCTGCGTGGGAACATAAGGTAAGTATGTATGTATGTGTGTATGTATGTAATAAAATTATACTTTCACGGTGTGTGTGTCTTGTGTTTTTTTGGGTATTTTTTTAGTGGTAGTACTACAGGTACCAGCGGGCCCGTTTTTCCGCCGCATGCTGGTACTTGTGGTTCTCCAAGTACCAGCATGCGGGGGAGGCTTGCTGGGACTTGTAGTACTGCTACTAAAAACAATATCTTTTATTTTACAACAAAGGCTATCAGCCCTCCCATCCGCAGCCCATTGGATGGGGGGGGACAGCCTCGGGCTTCACCCCTGGCCCTTGGGTGGCTGGGGGGGGGGGACCCCTTGATTGAAGGGGTTCCCACTCCCCCAGGGTACCCCGGCCAGGGGTGACTAGTTGGATTTTTGATGCCACGGCCGCAGGGCGCTGTATAAAAGTGACCCCCGGCTGTGGCATTATCTGTCCAGCTAGTGGAGCCCGGTGCTGGTTTTAAAAATACGGGGGACCCCTACTCTTTTTGTCCCCCGTATTTTTGGGACCAGGACCAGGCGCAGAGCCCGATGCTGGTTGCTTAAATATGGGGGAACCCCTGTCATTTTTTTGCCCATATTTCTGCAACCAGGATCGGCTCAAAGAGCCCGAGGCTGGTTATGCTTAGGAGGGGGGACCCCACGCATTTTTTTGGGGGATTTTACATTGTTTAATTAAAAATAAAATAAAAAAAGAACCCCAGCACGGATCACACAGATCCGGCCGAGATTGATTGTAAAAAAAAACGGCAGTGTTTTGCTAATCACTGCCGTAAAATTAGGTAAAAAAAAACGAATGACATCGACATCGGAAGAAAAGAAAAACACGAATACGACAGCTTAGTAAATCCATCGTAATAAATTCAAAAAGTTGCAGTTTTACACTGTCGATGTCATTCGTGATTGAACTTTGACCTATTTTCGGAAATTACGAATGTTAGTAAATGTACCCCATTGTGTATAATTCGGTTCCGGACATAAATCCTGTAACAAGGTTTTCGTCTGCAATTTTTAACCAGTGCGGAACAACCCCTCTTTTGTACTAATTAAGTTTTTTGGCCAAGTTGCAAATCACCGGATGTATTTAAGGAAAAATCATCAGAAAACCGTGGCTTAAAAACAAGAGGCAGAAATCCGTCAATCCAATTTTTTCACAGTTATGAATACAAGACACCTGACATAATACATGGGGAATTAAGTTGCAAAAAAAATTAAAAATAGAGGTGGTTGTGACAGGTGTGATATCTCTATCCGCAGCTTTATTTTATGCAATACTTGAAAAAATAAAAATATAGAAACCCCCTTCCTGGCCGGGACGTACTGCAGTATTTACTGTAAGTCCTTGACTTATTGACATTAGCCTCTTCTTGGCACCCCTGTCTGTTGGGTGCCAGGGCTAAAAAAAATAATTTAAATATATATATAAAACAGGATTTTAATACCTACCGGTAAATCCTTTTCTATAAGTCCGTAGAGGATGTTGGGGACACCAAAAGAACCATGGGATATAGACGGATCCGCAGGAGACATGGGCACTTTAAGACTTTCAAAGGGGTGTGGCCTGGCTCCTCCCTCTATATCCCTCCCCAGACTCAGTTTGGAACTGTGCCCGGAGAGATGGACATTTTGAGGAAAGGACTTAACAAACAAGGTGAGCATCATACCAGCTCACGCCATAAACATGCCGAATAACATGGCTTTCAACTGAACACATGCCAACGGACATGAACAAAATTCAGCAGGAAGCTGAAGAAAACATAACACAATATGTGTGTAACCAGAACTAAACTGCAGATACAGTACGCACTGGGACGGGCGCCCAACATCCTCTACGGACTCATAGAAAAGGATTTACCGGTAGGTATTAAAATCCTGTTTTCTATTATGTCTTTGAGGATGTTGGGGACACCAAAAGAACCATGGGATCATACCAAAGCTCTATAACGGGCGGGAGAGTGCGGACGACTCTGCAGCACCGATTGACCAAACTTTAGGTTTTCATCGGCCAAGGTATCAAACTTGTAAAACTTAGCAAACGTGTTTGACCCCGACCAAGTAGCTGCTCGGCAAAGTTGTAATGCCGAGACACCCCGGGCAGCCGCCCAGAACGAGCCCACCTTTCTAGTGGAATGGGCTTTTTACCGATTTAGGTAACGGCAAACTTGCCGTGGAATGAGCCTGCTGAATCGCGTGACATATCCAGCGGGCAATGGTCTGCTTGGAAGCAGGATACCCAAGATTATTGGGAGCATATAGCACAAACAGAGACTCTGTTTTTCTAACTGGAGCCGTTCTGGCAACGTAAATTTTCAAAGCTCTGACGACATCCAGAGACTTTTCCTCAGCCAAAGTGCCAGTAGCCACTGGCACCACAATAGGTTGGTTAATATGAAAAGAGGAAACCACCTTTGGCAGAAATTGTTGCTGAGTTCTCAATTCTGCCCTATCCTCATGGAAGATCAAATAAGGTCTCTTGTGAGACCAGGCCGCCAATTCAGACACCCGCTTTGCGGATGCCAATGCTAACAAAATGACAACCTTCCAAGTGAGGAATTTCAACTCCACTTTACTTAAAGGTTCAAACCAATGTGATTTTAGGAATGTTAAAACCACATTAAGATCCCAAGGTGCCACAGGTGGCACAAAAGGAGGTTGGATGTGCAGGACCCCTTTTACAAAGGTCTGCACCTCAGGAAGTGAGGCCAATTGTTTCTGCAAGAAAATTGACAAAGCAGAAAACTGCACTTTTATGGAGCCTAATTTAAGGCCCGCACCCACTCCATTTTGTAGAAAATGGAGAAAACGTCCAAGGTCAAACCTCCACTGGAGCTTTCTTGTACTCGCACCAGGAAATATATTTCCTCCAAATACGGTGATAGTGTTTCGACGTCACACCCTTCCTAGCAAGAATAAGAGTGGGAATGACTTAATCGGGAATACCCTTACGGACTAAAATCTGGCGTTCAACCGCCATGCCGTCAAACGTAGCCGCTGTAAGTCTTGATAGACGAACGGCCCCTGCCGCAGCAGATCCTCGCGAAGAGGAAGAGGCCATGGATCTTCGACTAACAACTCCTGAAGATCCGGGTACCAAATTCTCCTTGGCCAGTCTGGAACTACAAGGAGCGCTGGAATCTGTGATTTTCTTAGGATTCTCAGAACCTTTGGAATGAGAGGAAGCGGAGGGAAAACGTACACCGACAGATACACCCAAGGTGACGTCAGTGCATCCACTGCCGCCGCCTGAGGATCCCTGGACCGGGAACAATACATTAGTAGTTTTTTGTTGTGGCGGGACGCCATCATGTCTATGTGGGGAATCCCCCAAAGATTGGTGATTAGAGTGAAGACCTCCTGATGGAGGCTCCACTCCCCTGGATGTAGATCGTGTCTGCTGAGGAAGTCTGCTTCCCAGTTGTCCACTCTTGGAAGGAATATTGCTGACAGAGCGCTTACCAGAGTCTCTGCCCAGCGAAGAATCATTGTGGCTTCTGCCATTGTTGTTCTGCTCATTGTGCCGCCTTGGCGGTTTATGTACGCTACTGCTGTCACATTGTCCAATTGGATCAGGACAGGCCGGTTTCGAAGAAGATCCTCCGCTTGTAGAAGGCCGTAGTAAATGGCCCTCAACTCCAGCACGTTTATGTGAAGAAGAGTTTCCTGACTTGACCATCTTCCTTGGAAGGTCACCCCTTGTGTGACTGCTCCCCAACCTCGGAGACTTGCATCCGTGGTCACTAGGATCCAGTCTTGGATCCCAAATCTGCTTCCTTCTAAGAGGTGAGAGCTGTGGAGCCACCACAGGAGTGAGATCCTGGTGTTGGGGGATAGAACTATCCTCCGGTGCATATGGAGGTGGGATCCGGACCATTTGTCCAACAGGTCCCACTGAAATACTCTGGCATGGAACCTCCCGAATTGGAGGGCCTTGTATGCGGCCACCATTTCCCCCAGCAACCGAATGCATTGATGAATGGAGACTGTTGGTGGTTTCAGAATGTGTTACCAAACTCTGAATTTCCAGTGCTTTCTCCGGAGGGAGGAACACTCTCGGCTGGACAGTGTCCAGAATCATACCCAAAAATGCCAACCGAGTTGTTGGAACTAAATGTGATTTTGGCAGGTTCAAGAGTCAGCCGTGCTGTTGTAGAAGCGACAGAGACAGTGTAATGTCCTGTACCAGTTTTTCCTTGGACCTCGCCTTTATCAGGAGATCGTCCAAGTACGGGATAATTGTAACACCTCTTTTTCTGAGGAGAACCATCATTTCTACCATGACTTTTGTGAAAATCCTCGGAGCCGTGAACAGGCCAAACGGCAACGTCTGAAATTGGTAATGAGTATCCTGGATTGCAAACCTGAGATAACTCTGATGAGGGGGATAAATGGGAACATGAAGGTAGGCATCCTTTATGTCCAAAGACACCATGAATTCCCCCTGCTCCAGGCTGGAGAGACTCCATCTTGAATTTGAATTTCTTTAGGAAAAAATTTAGAGATTTTAGGTTGAGGATCGGTCGTACCGAGCCATCCGGCTTTGGCACTACAAATAAGCTTGAATAAATACCTTCCCCTTGTCGCGCCCGGTGGACCAGGATCACAACCTCATTTTGACATAATTTTTTGGATTGCTCCACAGACTAGAGCTCTTTCTGGAAGCGAAACTGGTAAGGGTGATTTGAAAAAACGGTGAGGGGGAACGTCTTGAAATTCCAGTTTGTACCCTTGGGACACAATTTGTAACACCCAAGGGTCCAGGTCCGAGCGAACCCAAACCTGACTGAAAAGCCTTAGACGTGCCCCCACCGGTGCGGTCTCCTGTAGGTGAGACCCGGCGTCATGCGGTGGATTTGGCGGAAGCCGGGGAGGACTTCTGCTCTTGTGAACTCGAGGAAGCGGGAGTTCTCTTGCCCCTTCCTCTACCTCTGGTAACGAGGAAGAAGTCTCTATATTTGTTGTTCCGAAAGGACTGCATTTGATAATGCGGTTTCTTCTGTTGCGCAGGAGCATTAGGTAAATAAGTAGACTTACCCGCAGTGGCCGCTGATACTAAATCAGTAAGGCCGTAACCAAACAGTTCCCCACCCTTAAAGGGAAGGGACTCCATGTTTTTCTTGGAATCCGCGTCAGCATTCCACTGATGAGTCCATAACGCACGCCTAGCCGCAATAGAGATAGCATTAGCCTTAACCCCCAGGAGGCCAGCATCTCTTGCAGCCTCTTTCAAGTACGCAGCCGCGTCCCTGATATAACCAAGCATCACTAGGATGCTATCCCTATCCAGAGTATCTAAATCAGCAGATAAACTTTCAGCCCATTTTTCAATGGCGCTACTAACCCACGCTGACGCAATAAGCGGTCTAAAGCTGCGTCCCCGTGGTAGTAAATCTAGCTTTTAAAATAGCCTCCTGCTTACGATCTGCCGGCTCCTTAAGAGTCGTCGACTGAGCTGCAGGGAGCGCTACCTGTTTTGACAAGCGTGCTAGGGCTTTGTCTACTGTGGGTGGTGTTTCCCACTTATCCCTATCAGCTGCGGGAAAGGGGTATGCCACCTTGACCCTATTAGGGATGAGAAATTTCTTATCAGGTATATTCCAAATGCCATCAAAAAGGTCATTTAATTCAAAACAAGGAGGAAAAGAAACCGAGCGTCTCTTTTTTTTGTAAATAAGGACCCTCGTTTCTGGTGTAAAGGGGTCCTCATTAATACGTAATATGTCTTTGACAGCCACAATCATATATTGAATACTCTTAGCTAATTTAGGATCTAATCTAGAATCAGCATAATCGGCACCGGTATCAGAGTCCGTGTCGGTATCTGTGTCATCTAATTGGTCAACACCACGTTTCAGTGACCCTTGTAATAAAGCGTCATCTACTGATTTCTTCCAAATCTGCAGTTGAGAGTCAGATTCAGTAAACTTTTGATTTAACAGTGTAACATTAGCATTTAAAGCAGTTAACCAATCAGCCGTCTGCGGTGCAGACAGGACCCCCAAAACATTTGGTGTCCCCAATAAATTATCCCTCTGAGAGGAAAATTCTGCCTCAGACATGTTGTCTCCCTAACAGCACCCAAAGAAAAGCCTGTGAGGGAACAAAAGGAAAGGAGCCAGCTCACACCCCAGCGCCAAAGTGCAGGTCTGAAAACACCATCAAGTGTCACAGAGCTGGAGCGCTATATATCTGTATAGAAATAATCTGCCCCCCCCCCCCTCGTTTTTATAGCCCCTGGTACGTGTCTGCTGTGAGGAAGGACCAGCGCTGCTGCTTGGAGGAGGAAGAAGCCCCGCCCCCAACATGACGCGCTTCTTCACGCTATTTTTCATATTTTTTATCCTGGCGGGGGTTTGCGGGCAGCGCCTGGGCACTGTATCATATGCCAGCCTGTGAAAATGAGGTAATTTAAGCTCCCCAGGCCCCCCCTTTCATTCGGGAGGGCACATTTTTCATTCGGGAGGGCACATTTTTAAGTTAGTAGGGCAAAATTAGGTACATACTATAATGCTTGGTCCTCCCATTACTACATGTGAAAGCATGGACATTGCGCGGCGAAGGCGCGCATCAAAAATTTAGGGCGTTGTTTCGTATGGAAGGGGTGTGGCCACATAAAAGTGGCAATTCACATTACACCACACAGTAGTGCAGCTAATACACACTGCACCAAGTATAACCTCCTATACACACTGCGACAGGTAGAGCACATTATACATATTGCGCCAGATAGAGCACGTTCTACACTTTGCGCCAGGCAGAGCACGTTATACACATTGCACCAGGTAGAGAGCACTGAGGCACAATGCACCAGGTAGAGAGCACTGAGGCACAATGCACCAGGTAGAGAGCACTGAGACACATTGCACCAGGTAGAGAGCACTGAGACACACTGCACCAGGTAGAGAGCACTGAGACACGCTGCACGAGGTAGAGAGCACTGAGACACATTGCACCAGGTAGAGAGCACTGAGACACACTGCACCAGGTAGAGAGCACTGAGACACATTGCACCAGGTAGAGAGCACTGAGACACATTGCACCAGGTAGAGAGCACTGAGGCACATTGCACCAGGTAGAGAGCACTGAGACACATTGCACCAGGTAGAGAGCACTGAGACACACTGCACCAGGTAGAGAGCACTGAGACACACTGCACCAGGTAGGTCACATTTTTTTATCTCCGCTTTTTTGTGTGCTAACTTTACTTACTGGGGGCTGATGCTGCGGGAGTTGATCGCGCTGATTCCCCCTCACACACCGCGGAGCTGATTGAAAATGGCCGCCACACTGATCCTCCCCGGCGTCCTCTTTTATAGGGTCATGTACACAGAGGAGGGAGGGCTGGGTTTGCCTCGGCGAGAGAAGCAAACCCAGCCCTCCTCATCTTACCAGATTCCGAGCAGCCTGTACAGTCTTGCCTTCAGCGCATCAGCGCAACAAGCCTAAGGCAGCTGCTCTCGGCAGGGGGGAGTGACAGCGCGGCAGGGGGACTGACAGCTCTGCGGAGAGGCATAACAGCTCGGTGGGACAGAGCGGCGGGGAGGAGTGACATCTCGGCAGGGGGGAGTGGCAGCGCGGCAGGGGGAGTGACAGCTATGCGGAGTGGCATGAGAGATCGGTGGGACAGAGCGGCGGGGAGGAGTGACATTTCGGCAGGGGGGAGTGGCAGCGCGGCAGGCAGTGTGGTGAGACAGAGCAGCGGGGAGGAGTGACATCACGGCAGGGGGCAGTGACAGCCTGGCGCGGCGGTGAGTAGGCGGACCTTTAGTAATCAGCAGGGCGGGCACAAACGGGCAGGGCGCATTCTGCCACTCAGAAAAGGGGCAGGGCGCAGCGCCCCGTCAAAGGCTACAGTGAACACTAGTAGATGTATGACCCGCATAACTCTTGCTGACTGCCAGTTCTTTCTCCCATGACAAGCCACTCCCCCTCCTCCTTCCCACAGAACAGACGGGGATAGTATTATATAAACTAAGAGATCAATAACATCCTTGAACATTATTCACCCACATGCAGTTTCCATTAGTGGGAAAAGGTCTTCAATCTACTGTTTTTTTTTTAACATAAACATACATATTATAATAAATGAATCATGTAGTCATAGTTAAAAATTTAGTTTTATACAATAATCCAACTTCCTAATCAAATTGTAAAAATAATATATGTTTTGTTATTAAACAGTTGTAAAACACAGCAATTACGTGGAAATAGTTTAGTTCAACATGTAGTCATAGCTCGCAAGTCAATTACCAGACTTATTATGTATTCAGTATACATAACAATGCAATCTTACGTGATGATGAACTATTTTCACACTAAATTGTATTAATTAGTTCTTTTATTGTTTTTCTGGTAGCCTATAATTTATTTCACAGTCTGGCCATGTCCAGAGAACTTTTGGCTAGGTCAAACATTTCCATACAATTATTGTATTGTAAGGGGAAAGCATGGTGGGCTCCACACTACATCCTCTGGGGGTCAGGTTCCAGACTGTTCACTCAAATTATACAATGTTGCTCTAATAGAGGGTCAGTAACTTAGTGGAACAGGACCATAGGTGAACTTGAGTGCTTAAGTCATTTCTATAGAAACTACACTAAGATTAGTCTTCCTGCCCATCAAAGCGGCTGGCTCCGCTAATGGTTGGTCACATCCTTTTTGGTGGCTGGCCACACAACTTAAGCCAGTGAATGAATGACCTATGATGTCGCATCTGAGCTGCCCAGGCCCGAAATGAGAAGTAAATTGAAGGTGGCAGATGCGCACCTAGTCAGCAGCTCAGGCGGCACACTTAATAATCACTCACAGCACACTAGTGTGCTGCGGCACAGCGGTTGAAAACCGCTGCCTTAAGCATAGGCTCCTACCACTGCATTCCTCAATGGGCTCTTCATGCCCCAGTCTGATTTACAGTGCAATTCATACAGGGCAGGCTCAGTCAAGGAAATACGTATATAAGCTGTTAAGAAATACTATCATTCCACTCAAACCTTCTTTATAATTAGATATTTTATGTAAAAGGCAAAACAAAGTTTTCATAGCCCCATACAAGGGTCAGACATAAGAGAATTGCAGAGCATACATACACTATAAAACAGATAACCATAGCCAAGTACAAATCATTACTATAATATTATGCAACAGGTGAGTTGCAGGAGCATACAAGGTAACAAACAATAACAATGACTGAATGCTATTTCATTCTCTCAAACAAAAATGTAATTCTCACTTGCAGTATTAACATAACCTACATGCAATGGCTACTGGGAGATTTCCCCTAATAGGCTGCATTCCCTTGTAGGCGAGTTCCTAATAACAGAAATAAAAAAACACTGACTGATCTAAAGGTAACAGGTCCCATTAGCGCCATCATAAAGTATGTATTATACTCAGCCCACCTGTGTACAGAACAACCGATTTACACAGCACGATAACATGCTATGTAAAACTGTATTACAGAGATAATAAAACAGCTTTATCACTTAGTGGAAGCAGACAAGCAGATTATCTAAGCACAGTCCCCCTTCTTTACCCTCAGAGCTACACTTTGCTGAGTTCCTTGCTGTCAGTGACCTTGAGTCACCGGTATCCTGCAGTAATCTGATCGTTGCTTGGTTTGTTTCTGCTAATCCATACATCTGTCAGCTGCTGTTATGGTGATTTCACTTTTTCTTTATTGTGTGTAGTCTGCCATCCATCCCTAGCATGCCATACTGTATTATGTGGCAGTGTATTGATGGTACTGTATGCCCATGTAGAGGTGCAGAACAACCTTGCCATGTGTTTCACGGGTACAGTAAGTGAACCCAATTTGCTGCTAATAGGAGGCGCTAGCTCACCTGGGATTCACAATCACATTAGTATCTGGTATTCACCAAGACCTTGCCAGGTGGTAATATGATATGCAGCACAGGTGGGGGATTCCATGCATCAGGTGGGGATTCCACAGGTGGGGATTCCAAGCATCAGATTACAGTGCATGGGCCAGGAGACAACAGGACTTTGATGGCAGAGAAGGACAGCTCGGGTTCAACGCAAAGAGTATGACAGGTTTGGAAAATGGAATACAGGCACTTTGGAGTAATCGGGAACAGGATAGATACTGACAATGGTGTTCCGTATGCATGCACAGGGTAAGCACACAGGAGCTTTGGAACATGCAAGCCATGTCAATAACAGGTTACAAGCAAGCTAATGCTGCTGAGACCAGCATCTAACTATGGGAACCACAATACATTTATCTCAGTTCATCCGCTGCCACTACTAATGGGATTGTCTAGGGCCACACTCTTACATACACTGGTAAAGTTCTACTTTCAGAATATTTCTTCATCCCCCTTAAAGTGATGTAAAATGCAACTGTTTTAGTGTGCTTATTTGGCCTGAAGAATGTCGACGGGTGCTGCAACTACAGGAGCATGCATTAACTGCTAATGTGTCTGTCTCAATAGCATGAGCCGTTCATGTACTGTAATAGAACCACTCAGTTTATTTAATGGTCAATTCCTCAGCTATACATCATTATGGATTTGTGCTGATAGTTGAGTGCTGGAATCTGTTATTTATCTATATAGTGACCTGGCCTGAAACTCCTAACCTTGAATGAACTAGCCAACAGGACCTTTAGCTCCTAACACTGCCGTTGCCTGCTAATATTGTATTTCGATGTAAATCCTGACAATAGATTGAACTTCATATTCTCCTCCATTTGTCAATACTTCTTCCCTGATTGCTAAACACCCATGGATCGATTCATAAGTTATTGGGACAACAGAGTATCGTTAGGCATACTCAGCCTGGTAATTGGTATAAAGGGAAGGAGCTGTGACAAATGCCCCTGACAAGCATCTCATGCAAGCTCAACGACATGCATAAGGAATTAACCATAGGGCTGTAACACACGCGCCGGTTTCTCCCGGATGGCAAAAAGCCGGACAAACTTTGTCCGGCTTTTTGCCATCCGGGAGAAACCGGCAGAGTCTCTCACACACAACGGCTTTGAGCCATGTGTGATGCTGTGCGCATGTGCAGCATTAGACACGGCTTGGAAAAAAACCATTGTGTGTGAAAGCTCACCTTCACACACACGGTTCACTGACTGCAAAGACGGCCCGGCAGCCGGACCTTCCTGTGGATAGTTCCGGCTGCAATCCGGCAGCCGGGCCGGAGCCGTGCAGTGTGTAAGGACACTACACCTCACACTGTTTATTACAATGCCGGCACGGGAAAAAGCCATCCGGCTTTTTCCCGGCCGGCAAAAGCCGGCTCGTGTGTTTTAGCCCATACAGTCTTGTGCATACCATGCCCAAAAGGTGAAGGAAGTGCCATTAGCCTTCTGTAACAAAATGGATAGTACTCTTCATACTGTATGTAGTTTACTTTCTTCATAATATATAGAAAACATTAAAGATAATGTGTAGCAGTCTACTAAATATTAATCATGAAAAATAATAATTTGACTGTTTTTCTTTATTTTAATTTTAAAATTGGAGTACTTGGGAAGCAAAGAAGTATTGGGAATCTGTTTTCTGGTAGGTGAAGCCGCCAGGTATCCATGCAGTATCCAGTGTATATAATATACTATACACTGAAAAACGCAATAAGAGTTATTCCACAGTGACGTGGACACAAACAGATGATGACACCATAGCCTCTTTTCAGAGGAGGCGTGTTACTGTTCTGATGTAGACATTTGAATGTTGGGAGGTATGTGGTTATGCCTCCACTTAGGATTGGAGAAAAACACCGACATGCTGACTTACAGTAGACTACGATCAACTAGTTACACTCTTGTACCTGCATTGGCTGTATTTCATTTTCCTAATTCAACATCTGACTTCTCTGTTGTGCATACACACAAACAATCCCGGCCTCCAATCCCGCCACCACCACGCACACACACACACTCAGCCACACACTCAGCCACCCCTCCGTGGCTCTCTAGCTGTTGAAATCCCCCTATATAACCTGTGAGATTGCCTAAAGCTGCCACATCTTTGGCAATTTTGGGTGATGGATTTAAATAACAATATACAAATACAAAACCAGACTAAAGGTTATTTCAGGTTACTGTCCCTTTAAATGTAGTGGCTGAAACTGCTGAAGACACAGTGACTCTGCAGTATAATACATTTACCCCAAAATATCACTTTCTAGGAAATGTGCAATAAATATGGACATACTTACAGACTGGACAAGTAAGCTATAAGCTGGGGAAATACAATTCATACAGCTACATTTTATTTTCATGTATTAACATGTCTGGCAGCTGACATTTTGGTTGCCTTGACTTGTTAAAATAAAAATGCTATATTCAGTGGAACAGTGCTGCTCTTCACTAGATGTGATCATACAAAGCAAATTCATTTATAAGACATGATTATGAAGAGGTCTACAAAGCTGATATGGGGGGTCATTCCGAGTTGTTCGCCCGTTGCCAATTTTCGCAACAGAGCGATTAAGGCAAAAATGTGCATGGTTCGCAATGCGCATGCGGTTAGTATTTTAACACAAAACTTAGTAAATTTACTCACGCCCGAACGAAGATTTTTCATCGTTGAAGTGATCGTAGTGTGATTGACAAGAAGTGGGTGTTTCTGGGCGGAAACTGGCCGTTTTCTGGGAGTGTGCGGAAAAACGCAGGCGTGCCAGGGAAAAACGCGGGAGTGTCTGGAGAAACGGGGAAGTGGCTGGCCGAACGCTGGGCGTGTGTGTGACGTCAAACCAGGGACGAAACTGACTGAACTGATCGCTATTTGTGAGTAAGTCTGGAGCTACTCAGAAACTGCTAAGAAATTTCTATTCGCAATTCTGCTAATCTTTCGTTCTCAATTCTGCTATGCTAAGATACACTCCCAGAGGGCGGCGGCTTAGCGTGTGCAATGCTGCTAAAAGTAGCTAGCGAGTGAACAACTCGGAATCACCCCCATGGTTCTTAGCTGCCTGTCTTACATTTACAGAAGCACTGTACCGAGACTTAGGGGTCTATTCATGTAAGAATGCGATGGTAAGGTTTAACTTTTCACGAAACATCGCATTCTTATTTCAGGGTATTTTTTTTTCATATTTTCAATGCAAGTCATTAATACTTACTTGTCCCCTGATGCAATGCAATATCCAGCTGTTCCACGATCCCGGCTTCTGCAGTCTTCTCTCTTCATATCGCGGCTTTGTGTTTTCTGCATATGCGCGGTGTCTCTCCTGCCTCCTGGTGTCATCTGCGCATGCGTCGGGGAAACGAGAGCTCCAGTGGCGGCGGGACACAGGGTAGAGTGAGAGCAGGGGCGAGCCGACAAACAGCAACTGCATATGCCCTGGGCTCCTCTGATTGGCTGGCATCAGTGAAGGGGGCGGAGAGACAACAAATCTTTGCTGCCCTTCTTCATTCTGCTGCCAGTCTACGCCATCCTAAAATGGCGATTACAATGTCAGGAGTGAAGCGGAAAGCACAGCTTTCCGTACCTATATCAATTGCAATCACCATTCATTAGAATAATGTTGCGATTCAGCTGTGGGGACAGGAGAACAGTAGAGAAAACAGCTGCTAGAAGGGCGGCAAGACGCTACATGAATTAGAGGGAGCAGAGAAAAACTCTGTTTAGCACACAACAGGGCTTTTCACTGCTCTATGAATAGACCCCTTAGGGAGAGATGTACTAAGCAGTGAAAAGAGTGGGCAACTTCTCCAATGGCTCACTTCACTGTTTTCAATGCTTAGTACATCTCCCCTTTGGGTCCAGATTTATAAAGCCTTGGAGAGTGATAAATTGTACAGCGATACCGCCAATCAGCTCCAAACTGCCATGTTATAGGCTGTGTTTTAAAAATGACAGCTAGTAGCTGATTGGTTGTTACTTTATCACTGTGTAATTTATCATTCAGCTAGGCTTGATAAATCTGGGCCTTAAATTATTATTTAACACCTCCATGACACCAACAAGCAAAACCATGGGTTTCCAGAACCTGGCCCCTTCAGCACTGCTTAGACACTCATCCACAGTGCATTTACTCTAACAGCCATTGGGGGTCATTCCGAGTTGATCGCTCGCTACCTGTTTTTGCAGCCGTTCGAACGCATAGTCACCACCCACTGGGGAGTGTATTTTAGCTTTGCAAGTGTACGATTGCATGTGCAGCCGAGCTCCGCAAAAGCATTTTGTGCAGTTTCTGAGTAGCTCTGAACTTACTCAGCCCTTGCGATCACTTCAGCCTGTCCGGTCCCGGAATTGACGTCAGACACCCGTCCTGCAAACGCTTGGACACGCCTGCGTTTTTCCAACAACTCCCTGAAAATGGTCAGTTGACACCCATAAACGCCTTCTTCCTGTCAATCTTCTTGCGATCGGCTGTGCGAATGGATTCTTCATTAAATCCATCGCCCAGCAACGATCCGCTTTGTACCCGTACGACGCGCCTGCGCATTGCGGTGCATACGCAGTAGTGACCTGATCGCTGCGCTGCGAAAAACTGCAGTGTGCGATTAGGTCAGAATGACCCCCATTGTGTTGCAGCTCTTCCAGCGAAGGATCAATAGAATTATATGTGCCAAATTTGGAATAATGGCATACAAACGTCTCCTGTATCTTATGTAACTTGGGGACAAGTAGATGTTACAGGATCATTTCAGTTCTATGTAGAATTATTTGAATTAGTAATATCTAAAAAAAAAATGCTCAGTAAGTCAGCAGAGGACTCTACTCACCTCTATGGATATGTGCTAAAGCCAGAGCGACAACATGATGTAAACAGGAGTTCCAGGCAGAAAAGTGCTCCTCCTTCTGCGTCATTACCTGTCAGAGAAATCACACCTTGGGTTAAACTGGCTGAGCTGTTGCTAGCATTTCTCTATACTATAAAGACTCTACGAAGAGATCACATGAATGCAATTTATTTAATTGTGCACCCTATGTTAACATCTATTCCCAGAGCCTGGAAAATATATCAAAAGTTAGTTAAAAAAAAAAAAAATCTGTGGCCTGATCTGGAAGGCAGATTTAAACAGAGGGTAATTCATCTCATAGCTTATACAAGACTCTTAAATTAGTTGAAATTAATCCAATGTATAATATAAAACACATGAAAAATGAATTAATCAGGCTCTAATACACACATGCATAAAAATATTTTTATCACTACTATACTCTTTGGTATACAGGCAATATTGGTATTAAGAAATGACTCATTTTGCAGACTGAGCTAAAACCTGGAAATAATTCAGAACCTCTTTATTTTACATACAGTAAGTAACATACGCGTCAATGATACATGAACAGTGGTGTATAGTTACTTTACTGTGACGCTCCCTCTACGTTCGCACTGAGAACGTCTGCACAGTGCAAAGTAACTTGGTATAGTAAGAGTGATGTGCTCTGGATGGCACAAAGAATAAATGCAGAGTGAGTAGGCTATAGATAACCGTAAATGCTGTGCAGATGAGGCCTGAAACTGTGCAGTAAACTACTAAGCATTGTGTTTTATTTATTTATTATTTGATTGTTACCAGTTATTTATATAGCGCACACATATTCCGCAGCCCTTTACAGAGAATATTTTGCCCATTCATATCAGTCCCTGCCCAATATTATCATGCGAAAGTCAATAATAAATAAACCCATGCTCTCTAAATACAGATCCATGCCAAAGTCAAAAGTAAAAGTCAAAAAGTCCTTATGTCAAAAACATACAGTCATAGGGGGGTATGCAATTAGTTCCCATCATTAGGAGCTAATGAATTTCGGATCATTTCGGAGCTAATGAATTCGCCCCACATGAGTATTCAATTAGGGCCATTTTTGGCAGTTTTGTAGACATTTTTGCCAATGCCTTTTCACCTTTTTTATTAAGTGAAAAGGCATTGGCGAAAAATGCCTCAAAATCAGCGAAAATGGTCCGCATTTTCGACAGAAAACAAGTGGATTCGCCGATCCACGTGTTTTCCGCCCCTGCCACATTTTCTGCCAAGGTGACAATCCGGCCCTGCTGTTGCATAGGGCGAATCTCCATTTGCACTAAAACTAGCAAACAAGCTCAATTTTTTCATCTAGGCGAAAAAAACAGAGCTAATTGCATACCCCCCCCATAGGGGGAAACGTAATAATCCTGCTGCCATCAAAAATCATGGGGCCCAGAAGAAATGGATAAAGGAGAGCCCCTCTTTCATATTTCTCCCACCTTCATGGACACCCACAATCTTCCCTTTTCCCACCAATCTAGTATCCATCTGTTGCCTAACCTCAATTTCAATCCCTATCCAAAGTTACATACAGTATGATTATTATATTTTCCCATGGTCACATATGACCATCTCCTCCTATAAATTGGGGGAGACGTATCAAACCTTCTAAAGAGTGGATAAGTTATTCATAGCAGCCAATCAGCTTCTACGTATAATTTTATAGAATATATTGATGCTAGCTAGAAGGTGATGGTTTCTATGAGCAACTTTAGGCTGTTTTATTATGTTTCTCTGTATGGGGTCTATTCAACTGATGTTGGATCCTTTCCAACGGAAAGGATCCGACATTTCAGTATTCAATTTGCGGCCAAATCTGACAGGTTTTGGCCATTCCGACTTTTTTTTTAAAGTCGGATTGACACTGTCGGAAAGGGGGCTAAAACCTGTCTGATTTGGCCGCTAATCCGACAAAACACGTAGATCCACGGCTAATCTGCCGATCCACATGTTTTCTGACAAGTCGAATTTCTGACTTGTCGGATAAACGGCAGTTTGATTGAATAGGTCGATTCGACCTTAAATTGGAGGAAACTGGCGTTTTTCCGACAAGCCGCAAATTCCGACTTGAATTAAATAGACTCCTATGTCTGATTTGACCCCTCCCTTCCTCCCCATGTGACTCACCCTTTCTCTGTGTGTCACTCTTGGCACTTACACCAGCATATACAATACAGTTCCCATACTGTAGTATACTGTCCAACTCGCTTCACCACAATATATACCACGATTCTCTTTCCCATAGTAAACTTCACAGTTCCTATGCCAATAGTAATGAGAAACGCTTCACATTTCCCAGTATACAATGTAGCTCCATGCTGCAATTGTGTACAACCATGACACAAAGCTTTGTGGGATGCACAGAGCTCCTGTAATGTCATATGAAAGACTCTTTGCATGGTTTTATTGTGATTGTACATGGCAAACACAGACACAACGTCTGGATGGTATGGGATATATAAGCTTAATTATTTCCTATTTGGCTCCATACTGCATCATTTTTAAATGTCATGTGGGCGTAGATAAAGCTCTATGCAATTCTGAGTCGCAGACACGGCGAGAGGAAGCCTGTTACTGGCGGATCTCTTGCACCTAGAATGAGGGCGATACTAATGATGACCGCTGCAACATCTGGTGTAAGCTTTCCGTTAGTCCTACGGATTCTCCCATTAACATACAGTAGGAAATCAGGCTTGCACAGCTGCCCAACTACAGCCGCTTGGGGTACGACTCAGAATCAGCCCCTAAGTGTGAGACCAAACCGGCCACAGGGTCTGGCTGCTCAGCAATCTTGTTAAGCATCCTAACTGCGTAGTGTGATGCCATCAAGTAAATGGCAAAGGCAGTGCCCAAAATATGATGCTGCAATGCAATGAGTTCCATTCCCACACCTATTTACATTTTCTTACCAGTGATAAACTCTAGTAAAAGCAAGTGTTTGGCACCAATGGGTGAAGGGCCCTAAAGCAAAGTATACAAACAACATGAAGAGTAGAGTCCTGCCAGAGCAATAGTCACTCATCCATGTGACAACTTACTAAAACAACTCCATGTTACGGTATTTGTTTTGTACTTGCTGCGTGCATACACTTGTATCAGTGTTCCTTGCTGTACTGATAAGGGAATCTTACACCTGAGATAACACAGGTGATAATACTGCACTTATGATGTAATATTACAATGAAGTGTAGTCTCTTAGAACGGTTTTAAAATATTTACATTTTTTTCATTCATTCCATTCAAATTGGTAATACAGTGCTATCAGGAGAATGCCCACTTATGTCCTATTGGTTCCGGTATGGGATTCGGTATGAAATCCTGACTGTCGGGATCCTGGCAGTCAGGAGACCGATGCCAGAATCCTGATCTCGAGTGCAGCAAGTCCCCTCGCGGGCTCACTGGCTTGCCATGTTCCGGGCTCGGTGGCGAGCTTAGCTCGCCACACCATTATATTCCACCTCGGGTGGTGGCATGGACAGGTATACCAACAGCGGCAACCCGTCTGCTGGAATACCGGCAGCAAGGCAGCAAGTCACCTTGTAGGCTCGCTGCAGTTCTATTCCCACTCAGTTGGTGGTATAGACCCACCAACCGAGTGGGAATTACGGGCGGGTGTTGGAAGGGTCGGACGTCGACAAAATGTCAGCTGTCGGGATTCCGGCATCAGTCTCCTGAACGTTGGGATCCCGACCGCCATCATTTTGACTGCATTCCGTCCTATGTAATCACTGTGTAGGAGATACGAGACTGGTGCTATAATTTACGTTTATATTAAGCACAGTTTAACTGTTACCCAGAAGCGCCAAGAGGAGGTGAGGGAGCGGGTACTAATTAACTGGGCTGGCAGGAGGGGCCCCGCAGGGGTCTGTGTCTGGCCCCTATCCTTCCTCATTTATCAGTTGTCAGTAGCCTCAGGTGTGGTATACAAGTTAATCAAAAGACCGACAGGATCAAAAGTCCAACCATCAAAAGGTCGACAGGGCCAAAATGTCGATACAAAATAAATAAAAAATTGTGTTTTAAAACATTTTTTTTTCAAAATATGCTGAAATTCGTCCCCTTGCTTCTGGCTCAGTGTGTCGCTCCGCTCACCACAAGGTTACTAAAAGGTAATATTACGGGACATGGATAGTAATTGAAAAAAAGAAAAAAAAAAGAAAAGTTGGAAAAGCATGAAAAATCCATATCCGTATCGACATTTTGACCCTGTCGGATTATTGTCTGTTCACCATTTGACTGTCGACCATATAGTGTCAGCCTAATGACTGTCTATCTTTTAACTGTCTGTCTATGAACTGCCTCACAGCAGCCTCTCTCTCCCCAGCAGACAGCATAAGCTGTCATTAAAATGATGAACTGACATATACCATGGGCCCGATGTAATGTAGAGCATGTTGGCCGGAGCGCCGAGATTCAGGCCGACCTAGGGGCTAATTCAGACCTGATCGCTGCTGTGCGTTTTCGCCATAAGTTCAGAACCCCTGGGACACGCCCCTGAATGACTAATTAAGTCACTGAGATGTTTTTATTTACAATGACGTCATTTTTGGGGTAAAAAAAAATGCAAAGTGATGGAAATTGGGGTACAAGGTATGGGACAGATATATTGAGGTGCTTTATGAGTGGGACAAGTGTTTTTAGGCTTGCAGGTGAGAGTATTTTATTTATTTTTTAACTTTTATTAAAAGTGCCTATAAATGACCCAAATATATACGTAACCCTATTCTTATGTACACATAATTTAATGAGAGCACTTATTTTGCGGAAAACTTTCTATTGTTTTTTCACATTTTATAAAAAGGCATATAACAGACACGTGATCCAATTTTAGTACACCAAATAGTTTGGAATTCCCTGCCTGAGGGAGTTGTAATGGCAGACTCAGTCAACACCTTTAAGAATGGATTAGATAAATTCCTAATGAATAAGGATATCCAGGGTTATGGTGCATAGTCACGCCATATAGTTATTATAAAAAAGAGGGATAAAACATCAGTCAAAAAATAGGTTGAACTCGATGGACAAATTGTCTTTTTTCAACTTTAGATACTATGTTACTATGTATGTTACTATGTTACTATGTTTTGTTATGGCCACTAATAGACTTCTGTAATGTTTTCATATATTAGTTTGGCTTTTTTATGGGGCACAGGAAAATTTACCCATTTACTCCTATACTTATTGTTGGTTTTGCATAAACAAGTGTAACGCTTCTGTCTCTTTAAACAGTATTTTCTATTTTTGTTTATTTTACAGATCTCTTGCAATCTCTGCTGAGTATCTTGAGTCTTCCGTTTCATAACATTTACCATAGCTGACTAACCTAAAATGACCTCTCTGACAGACAGCTACTGTACTCTGGGCAAATGTTTTCCCAATGCAACCCAGCATGATAACAAGGGCAAGTTTCAAACCCCCATGTCTATAAACATAGTGCTTTGTTCCAATGTTGTACGTCAAAACACAATAGGGATTCCATTTCTATGTTCTACCTTCCTTTATCCTCCATATATAGTAGCACCATCTTACACCACAAGCAACAACAGCACCATCTTACACCACAAGCAACAACAGCACCATCTTACACCACAAGCAACAACACATCCCACTAACCATCAGTATCACTACTACTATTGGTCTAATGGGGAATTCCAGGCACATGTAACCGCCTACAAGACATGCACTTGCCGGAAGGAAATAGAACGATTTTGAGTGATAAGATGAAGGCTGTCTAGCCTGACAGAGACCTAAGAAGACTGTAATACTTCCAACTACTACAACCCATTTACTGTATTACTATCATTTTTCCTGAAATTAGTTCAGCAACTCCTAACAATACACACAATACTTCACTCATTACGTTTTAAGGATCAATGCGCTCAAGGTGAGGTGTAAGAGATTGGTAGGAAGGTATACACAACCTGTATATGAAAGCTTTCCTAAATTTCAAAGTATAGCTGGAAGCTACTCTAAAAAGAAAAACTGAGAAGAAAAAAAATTAAATAAAAAATTATATATAAACATCAGATCTTTATTGGTGTCAGTGTGAACAAAAAGGCTCCTACTTTCACATATGGTGGGAATGTCCACTGATTTCTACATTCTGGGATGAAGTTTTGTAATTGACAGGCGATATCTTTGGCACTGTACCTAATAAAGACCCAGTACATGTCCTGTTTAGTAAACCGTTTCCTGATACTACTAAACCATACAGCAAACTATGTGGTCATATGTTAAATGATGCTAAAATCTTATAGCCACTAACTGGAAGCAATCTACTGCACCTTTTATTTCTGTGCTAATCAACAGAATTCGGTACACCGCTTCCATGGAATATATAACTGCTCTCCTCCATGAAAGATTCCAAAATTCCACTAAGTAAGGACTCCTTCCTTGTTACTCTCTTTATCATGGTACCCTTCCAGGCCTGGCCTGAACCTTATCCTAAAATAAAAGTAATGATTGTCTACTTTTTAACGATCTATTAAACCTATGACTATTAAATGATCTAGTGCTTCTATGACTCCGCTACCTGGAGTGCCACCCCTCACCCCCTTTTTTCCCCTTCTTCCACAACAGAATTTTTTTTATTCATTGTTGTATTTACTAGATGTGGCTGATTAATATATCTTCATTTAAAAACAATAGCTGGGTGGAACATTTGACCCCTTTTCACCCCCTTAGGAGTCTAATTTAGAAAAATCACTGCTTAGTGGGTGCCTGCAAATAACGGTCACAGTTTCCTGACCACCCGGCAGGTCACATGATCCAGGTCTCCCAGCAGGTTCACAGGTAGCGTTCACCAACGGTCACATTTTCCAGAGCACAATGGTGATGCACTGTAAATGGCAGGCAGACGTTTTGCCACATAGCCCCGAAACAAAGCAACCAATTAAAACGCAAATTAATGAACCAAGGCCTTTAATTGGTTTATAACTGGGCCTACCATACTATCCCTTTAAACGGGAGCACTAAAGAATTACACAGGTTCTGTGGCTGTCAGACTTCAAGCCTGCATTTCACCTGGTTTTAATCAGCCACAGAACCTGTGTAATCCATAAGCTTCCTAGTTTAAAGGGATGGCATGGTAAAGCCTATATATGATGTGCCCTGCTCAGGCAACAGCATCATATATGTCACAATCCTGACTTACCTTTCTCATGTACTAGTAGCTTGTCTTGTGACTTATCTTTGCCACTTGTCCTGCAGAGCAGATCAGGTTATCCTTGCCTGAGAAATTTGCACAGCATACGGGGGGGGGGGAAGAGGGCGGTGATTCAGACCTGATCGTAGATGTGCTAAAAATAGCACAGGCCTAGTCCACCCCGCATGTCAGCCCCCCCCCCCCCACAGGTATGAAAGTAATGCAAGGCGGCAATGCTTTCGCACCCGCAAAGTAGCTCCCTACCTGCGCAGCCTAGCTGCAGTGGCAGCAGCTATCCGCCACGTCTACGTCAAAGCAGCTGTGTGTGTGACATCACGCAGCCGCCACGGCCTGCCCCTGCAACAGTCCGGTCACGCCTGCGTTGTCCGGTCCGCGCCCCACCAACAGTGTTCCAACGCTGTTGGCACGCCCCCTCCCATCCCGCGTCTGCCTGTCAATCAGTCAGAGGCGATCTCACCCGTGAGATGCTTTTGCATCTCGCTGGGTCTCACAGGGTGCGCATACGCAGTGCAGCCGCTACGCATGCGCACTCCGGAAAGGGCTTCATGCTGTGATCGCTGTTGTACCAGCGATCGGGTCTGAATTAGGCCCACAAGCTCACTGCTGAATATCCCTCCATGCTGATTATGCACCTGAGAGTTCTTCCGTGCATGTAGTTTGCAGATTCCTGATTGCAGCAGTGTGATCAGTCCAATTAGTAATGCTAGACCTGAACTGCAGAGATCATGTGGGTGCCTTTGCTCTCAGTCCCTTAGAGCCTGATATTGCCCAGAGTGCACCTCATGACTGCTGGGCGCCACCATCTTGGTTCTAGTCAGCTAACCACGTACTAACCAATCGGGAACCAGATTCTGAGCAGCTGATTGCATCTTCCAATCACTGCTATGAAAGGGGGTAAAAGTGGCCTTCTGGGTTTTAAAAAGTGCCAGAACAATGTTGCTCATTCCTATGTAGCCATGTCCTAGGCTTATCTGATCTCTGGTGATCAGGTAAATTCTACAAAGTGCTTCCAGTGTCTCCTGGGCCTGCGTGTACAACCTGCCACGAGTGCTTCAGCACAACAGTTATATACAGTACATTACTCTCTGTCTGCTGCCGCTCGTGAAACTACTGGCCCTAGCCAGCTTTCAACATTCTTGTGTGTTTTCTGATCCGCACCTGCTGTTGGTTAATGCAAATTGTCAGTACAAAAGAGGCAATTCCAATATTACTCCTGCTGTACGTGTGCATTAGCTGGTCGTAGCACAGCAACCTGAGCATTAGCTAGTCTCAGCCCAGCATTCTTTACTTGCCGGTTCCCGACCGGTACCCTAAGTTCTATCTCCAGAGTATTCCAGTTCCAGTCCAGTTCCAGTCACCTGTGCTATATTTCCACAGTATATCTCTAGAGAGTTCTAGTGCCAGTCTCCAGCATTATACTTCCTAGGCATTCCAATCCAGCATATTCCAGTTCTAGTCCAGTGCCTGCTGTTACTTCAAGCTGTCTCAGTTACTCAGCTCACACAGCCTAACACAGACTCTATTTACTTCATGAATCATCCTGATAGCTTATGAAGAAGTCCCATATATGTCCCTCTTTGCTCTCCAGTGTGAGCACTGCAGCAAATGCACTAATGTCACCTAACAAATGCATCCTAGCATCACCAACGGGAACATCCCCAACCACCAGCGTGACATAATAAATATGTCACTCAAGTCGTCTTCCTGCTATTCATATATCGATATAAAAACAAGGTAGTTTGACATAATTTATTATCTCTCTTTGTGTAACACATATAATAGTTTCAGGATCTCTTTGGATTCATACCATGTACCATAGCTATACTGTTACACATAGAAACATAAAAAATAAGATTTTACTTACCGATAAATCTATTTCTCGTAGTCCGTAGTGGATGCTGGGGACTCCGTCAGGACCATGGGGAATAGCGGCTCCGCAGGAGACAGGGCACAAAAGCAAGCTTTTAGGATCACATGGTGTGTACTGGCTCCTCCCCCTATGACCCTCCTCCAAGCCTCAGTTAGGTACTGTGCCCGGACGAGCGTACACAATAAGGAAGGATCTTGAATCCCGGGTAAGACTCATACCAGCCACACCAATCACACCGTACAACTTGTGATCTGAACCCAGTTAACAGTATGATAACAATGAAGTAGCCTCTAAAAAAGATGGCTCACAACAATAATAACCCGATTTTTGTAACAATAACTATGTACAAGTAATGCAGACAATCCGCACTTGGGATGGGCGCCCAGCATCCACTACGGACTACGAGAAATAGATTTATCGGTAAGTAAAATCTTATTTTCTCTGACGTCCTAGTGGATGCTGGGGACTCCGTCAGGACCATGGGGATTATACCAAAGCTCCCAAACGGGCGGGAGAGTGCGGATGACTCTGCAGCACCGAATGAGAGAACTCCAGGTCCTCCTCAGCCAGGGTATCAAATTTGTAGAATTTTACAAACGTGTTCCCCCCTGACCACGTAACTGCTCGGCAAAATTTTAAAGCCGAGACCCCCTCGGGCATCCGCCCAAGATGAGCCCACCTTCCTTATGGAATGGGCACTTACAGATTTTGGCTGTGGCAGGCCTGCCACAGAATGTGCAAGCTGAATTGTACTACAAATCCAACAAGCAATAGTCTGCTTAGAAGCAGAAGCACCCAGCTTTTTGGGTGCATACAATATAAACAGCAAGTCAGACTTTCTGACTCCAGCCGTCCTGGAAATATATATATATATATATCTCTATATATTTTTAGGGCCCCGACAACGTCTAGCAACTTGGAGTCCTCCAAGTCCCTAGTAGCCGCAGGCACCACAATATGTTGTTTCAGGTGAAACGCTGACACCACCTTAGGAAGAAACTGGGGACGAGTCCGCAGTTCTGCCTTGTCCGACTGGAAAAACAAATATGGGCTTTTTTAAGACAAAGCCCCCAATTCTGACAATCGTCTGGCCGAGGCCAGGGCCACAACATGGTCACTTTCCATGTGAGATATTTCAAATCCACAGATTTGAGCGGTTCAAACCAATATGATTTTAGGAATCCCAACACTACGTTGAGATCCCACGGTGCCACTGGAGGCACACAAGGGGCTGTATATGCAATACTCCCTTGACAAACGTCTGGACTTCAGGAATTGAAGCCAATTTTTTCTGGAAGAAAATCTACAGGGCCGAAACTTGAACCTTAATGGACCCCAATTTGAGGCTCATAGACACTCCTGTTTTCAGGAAGTGCAGAAATCGACCTAGTTGAAATTTTTTTTTTTTTTTTTTTTTTTCGTGGGGCCTTCCTGGCCTCACCCACGCAACATATTTTCACCACATGTGGTGATAACGTTGTACGGTCACCTCCTTCCTGGCTTTGACCAGGGTAGGTATGACTTCTTCCGGAATGCCTTTTCCCTTAGGATCCGGCGTTCAACCGCCATGCCGTCAAACGCAGTCGCGGTAAGTCTTGGAACAGACAAGGTCCCTGCTGGAGCAGGTCCTTTCTTAGAGGCAGATGCCACGGTTCCTCTTGGAACAGACATGGTTCTTGCTGAAAGCAAATCCCATCTTAGCTCCCGAGGCCATTAGTCCTCTGTGAGCATCTCTTGAAGTTCCGGGTACCAAGTCCCTCTTGGCCAATCCGGAGCCACGAGTATAGTTCTTACTCCTCTACGTCTTATAATTCTCAATACCTTGGTTATGAGAAACAGAGGAGGGAACACATACACCGACTGTTACACCCACGGTGTTACCAGGACGTCCACAGCTATCGCCTGAAGGTCTCGTGACCTGGCGCAATACCTGTCCCGTTTTTTGTTCGGGCGGGACGCCATCATGTCCACCTTTGGTCTTTCCCAACGGTTCACAATCATGCGGAAAACTTCCCGATGAAGTTCCCACTCTCCCGGGTGGAGGTCGTGCCTGCTGAGGAAGTCTGCTTCCCAGTCGTCCACTCCCGGAATGAACACTGCTGACAGTGCTAACACATGATTTTCCGCCTAGCGAAAAATCCTTGCAGTTTTGACCACTGCCCTCCTGCTTCTTGTGCCGCCCTTTCTGTTTACGTGGGCGACTGCCGTGATGTTATCCCACTGGATCAATACCGGCTGACCTTGAAGCAGAGGCCTTGCTAAACTTAGAGCATTATAAATTTGCTCTTAGCTCCAGTATATTTATGTGGAGAGAATTCTCCAGACTTGATCACACTCCCTGGAAATTTTTTCCCTGTGTGACTGCTCCCCAGCCTCTCAGGCTGGCCTCCGTGGTTACCAGCATCCAATCCTGAATGCCGAATCTGCGGCCCTCTAGAAGATGAGCACTCTGTAATCACCACAGGAGAGACACCCTTGTCCTTGGATATAGGGTTATCCGCTGATGCATCCGAAGATGCGATCCGGACCATTTGTCCAGCAGATCCCACTGAAGAGTTCTTGCGTGAAATCTGCCGAATGGAAGCGCTTCGTAATAAGCCACCATTTTTACCAGGACTCTTGTGCAATGATGCACTGACACTTTTCCTGGTTTTAGGAGGATCCCGATTAGCTCGGATAACTCCCTGGCTTTCTCCTCTGGGAGAAACACCTTTTCCTGGACTGTGTCCAGAATCATCCCTAGGACCAGCAGACGTGTCGTCGGAACAACTGCGGTTATGGAATATTTAGAATCCACCCGTGCTGTCGTAGAACTACTTGAGATAGTGCTACTCCGACCTCCAACTGTTCTCTGGACCTTGTTCTTATCAGGAGGTCGTCCATTCTCTTTGACGACGAATCCTCATTTCGGTCATTACCTTGGTAAGGACCCGGGGTGCCTTGGACAATCCAACGGCATCGTCTGAAACTGATAGTGACAGTTGAGGTACCCTTGGTGAGAAAAGCAAATTTTTGGGACATGGAGGTAAGCATCCCTGATGTCCCGGGACACTATATAGTCCCCTTGTTTGCTATCACTGCTCTGAGTGACTCCATCTGAATTTGAACCTTTGTAAGTGTTCAAAAAATTTTTTCGATTTAGAATCGGTCTCACCTAGCCTTCTGGCTTCAGTACCACCATATAGTGTGGAACAATACCCCTTTCCTTGTTGTAGGAGGGGTATTTTTATTATCACCTGCTGGGAATACAGCTTGTGAATTATTTTCAATACTGCCTCCCTGTCGGAGGGAGACATTGGTACAGCAGACTACAGGAACCTGCGAGGGGGGAAACGCCTCGACATTCCAATCTGTACCCCTTGGATACTACTTGTAGGATCCAGGGGTCCTGTACGGTCCCAGCGTCATGCTGAGAACTTAGTAGAAGCGGCGAAGGGCTTCTGTTCCTGGGAATGGGCTGCCTGCTGCAGTCTTCTTCCCTTTTCTCTATCCCTGGGCAGATATGACTCTTATAGGGACGAAAAGACTGAGGCTGAAAAGACGGTGTCTTTTTCTGCAGAGATGTGACTTAGGGTAAATAACGGTGGATTTTCCAGCAGTTGCCGTGGCCACCAGGTCCCATGGACCGACCCCAAATAACTCCTCCCCTTTATACGGCAATACATCTTTGTGCCGTTTGGAATCTGCATCACCTGACCACTGTCGTGTCCATAAACATCTTCTTGCAGATATGGACATCGCATTTACTCTTGATGTCAGAATGCAAATATCCCTCTGCGCATCTCGCATATATAGAAATGCATCCTTTAAATGCTCTATAGTCAATAAAATACTGTCCCTGTCAAGGGTATCAATATTTTTAGTCAGGGAATCCGACCAAGCCACCTCAGGTCTGCACATCCAGGCTGAGGCGATCGCTGGTCACAGTATAACACCAGCATGTGTGTGTATACTTTTTAGGATATTTTTTAGCCTCCTATTAGCTGGCTCCTTAAGTACGGTCCTATCTGTAGATGGTACCGCCACTTGTTCTGATAAGCGTGTGAGCGCCTTATCCACCCTGAGGGGTGTTTCCCAACGCGCCTTAACTTCTGGCGGGAAAAGGTATACCGCCAATAATTTTCTATCGGGGGAAACCCACGCATCATCACACACTTCATATAATTTATCTGATTCAGGAAAAAATAAGAATTTACTTACCGATAATTCTATTTCTCGGAGTCCGTAGTGGATGCTGGGGTTCCTGAAAGGACCATGGGGAATAGCGGCTCCGCAGGAGACAGGGCACAAAAGTAAAGCTTTTACAGGTCAGGTGGTGTGTACTGGCTCCTCCCCCCATGACCCTCCTCCAGACTCCAGTTAGGTACTGTGCCCGGACGAGCGTACACAATAAGGGAGGATTTTGAATCCCGGGTAAGACTCATACCAGCCACACCAATCACACCGTACAACTTGTGATCTAAACCCAGTTAACAGTATGATAACAGAGGAGCCTCTGAAAGATGGCTTCCTAAACAATAACCCGAATTAGTTAACAATAACTATGTACAAGTATTGCAGATAATCCGCACTTGGGATGGGCGCCCAGCATCCACTACGGACTCCGAGAAATAGAATTATCGGTAAGTAAATTCTTATTTTCTCTATCGTCCTAAGTGGATGCTGGGGTTCCTGAAAGGACCATGGGGATTATACCAAAGCTCCCAAACGGGCGGGAGAGTGTGGATGACTCTGCAGCACCGAATGAGAGAACTCCAGGTCCTCCTTTGCCAGGGTATCAAATTTGTAAAAATTTACAAACGTGTTCTCCCCTGACCACGTAGCTGCTCGGCAGAGTTGTAATGCCGAGACCCCTCGGGCAGCCGCCCAAGATGAGCCCACCTTCCTTGCGGAATGGGCCTTAACAGATTTAGGCTGTGGCAGGCCTGCCACAGAATGTACAAGTTGAATTTTGTTACAAATCCAACGAGCAATCGACTGCTTAGAAGCAGGTGCACCCAACTTGTTGGGTGCATACAGTATAAACAGCGAGTCAGAGTTTCTGACTCCAGCCGTCCTTTAAATGTATATTTTCAAGGCTCTGACAACGTCCAACAACTTGGAGTCCTTCAAGTCGTCTGTAGCCGCAGGCACTACAATAGGCTGGTTCAGGTGAAACGCTGATACCACCTTAGGGAGAAAATGCGGACGCGTCCGCAGCTCTGCCCTATGTCGAATGGAAAATTAAATAAGGGCTTTTATAAAACAAAGCCGCCAGTTCAGATACTCTCCCGGCCGAAGCCAGGGCCAGTAACATAGTCACTTTCCATGTGAGATATTTCAAATCCACATTCTTTAGTGGTTCAAACCAATTGGATTTGAGGAAATCTAAAACTACATTTAGATCCCACGGTGCCACCTTAGGCACCACAGGAGGCTGTATATGCAGTACTCCTTTGATAAAAATCTGGACCTCAGGGACTGAGGCCAATTCTTTTTTTGGAAGAATATTGATAGGGCCGAAATTTGAACCTTAATAGATCCCTAATTTGAGACCCATAGACAATCCTGATTGCAGGAAATGTAGGAAAACGACCCAGTTGAAATTCCTCCATCGGAGCACTCCGCTGCTCGCACCACGCAACATATTTTCGCCAAATACGGCGATAATGCTTCGCGGTGACTTCCTTCCTTGCCTTTATCAAGGTAGGAATGACTTCTTCTGGAATGCCTTTTCCTTTTAGGATCTGGCATTCAAACGCCATGCCGTCAAACGCAGCCGCGGTAAGTCTTGAAAAAGACAAGGACCCTGCTGAAGCAGGTCCCTTCTCAGAAGTAGAGGCCACGGGTCGTCCGTGACCATCTCTTGAAGTTCCGGGTACCAAGTCCTTCTTGGCCAATCCGGAGCCACTAGTCTTACTCCTCTTTGCCGTATAATCCTCAATACCTTTGGTATGAGAGGCAGAGGAGGAAACACATATACCGACTGGTACACCCAAGGTGTTACCAGCGCGTCCACAGCTATTGCCTGCGGATCTCTTGACCTGGCGCAATACCTGTCCAGTGTTTTGTTGAGGCGAGACGCCATCATGTCCACCATTGGTTTTACCCAACGGTTTAATAGCATGTGGAAAACTTCTGGATGAAGTCCCCACTCTCCCGGGTGAAGGTCATGTCTGCTGAGGAAGTCTGCTTCCCAGTTGTCCACGCCCGGGATGAATACTGCTGACAGTGCTATCACGTGATTCTCCGCCCAGCGAAGGATCCTGGCAGCTTCTGCCATTGCCCTCCTGCTTCTTGTGCCGCCCTGTCTGTTTACATGGGCGACTGCCGTGATGTTGTCCGACTGGATCAACACCGGTCTTCCTTGAAGCAGAGGTTCCGCCTGGCTTAGAGCATTGTAGATTGCTCTTAGTTCCAGAATGCTTATGTGAAGAGACTTTTTCAGGCTCGACCACACTCCCTGGAAATTTTTTTCCCTGTGTGACTGCTCCCCAGCCTCTCAGGCTGGCATCCGTGGTCACCAGGATCCAATCCTGCATGCCGAATCTGCGGCCCTCCAATAGATGAGCCTCCTGCAACCACCACAGAAGGGATACCCTTGTCCTCGGCGACAGGGTTATCCGCAGGTGCATCTGAAGATGCGACCCTGACCATTTGTCCAGCAGATCCCTTTGCATGGAATCTGCCGAAAGGGATTGCTTCGTAAGAAGCTACCATTTTTTCCCAGGACTCTTGTGCATTGATGTACAGACACCTTTCCTGGTTTTAGGAGGTTCCTGACCAGGTCAGATAACTCCTTGGCTTTTTCTTCGGGAAGAAAAACCTTTTTCTGAACTGTGTCCAGAATCATCCCCAGGAACAGCAGACGAGTTGTCGGCATTAATTGGGATTTTGGAATATTCAGAATCCATCCGTGCTGCTTTAGCACCTCTTGAGATAGTGCTAAACCCATCTCTAGCTGTTCTCTGGACCTTGCCCTTATTAGGAGATCGTCCAAGTATGGGATAATTAATACGCCTTTTCTTCGAAGAAGAAATATTATCTCGGCCATTACCTTTGTAAAGACCCGAGGTGCCGTGGACAAACCAAACGGCAGCGTCTGAAACTGATAGTGACAGTTTTGTACAACGAACCTGAGGTACCCCTGGTGTGAGGGGTAATTGGAACGTGGAGATACGCATCCTTGATGTCCAAGGATACCATAAAGTCCCCTTCTTCCAGGTTCGCTATCACTGCTCTGAGTGACTCCATCTTGAACTTGAACTTCTTTATGTACAGGTTCAAGGACTTCAGATTTAGAATAGGCCTTACCGAGCCATCCGGCTTCGGTACCACAAAAAGAGTGGAATAATACCCCTTCCCTTGTTGTAGAAGAGGTACCTTGACTATCACCTGCTGAGAATACAGCTTGTGAATGGCTTCCAAAACCGTCTCCCTTTCTGAGGGGGACGTTGGTAAAGCAGACTTCAGGAAAACGGCGAGGTGGCTCTGTCTCTAATTTCAACCTGTACCCCTGAGATATTATCTGCAGGATCCAGGGATTTACCTGCGAGTGAGCCCACTGCGCGCTGTAATTCTTGAGACGACCGCCTACCGCCCCCGAGTCCGCTTGCGAAGCCCCAGTGTCATGCTGAGGCTTTTGTAGAAGCCGGGGAGGGCTTCTGTTCCTGGGAAGGAGCTGCCTGTTGCTGTCTCTTCCCTCGTCCTCTGCCTCGTGGCAGATATGAATAGCCCTTTGCTCTCTTATTTTTAAAGGAACGAAAGGGCTGCGGTTGAAAGGTCGGTGCCTTTTTCTGTTGGAGAGTGACTTGAGGTAGAAAGGTGGATTTCCCGGCCGTAGCCGTGGCCACCAAATCCGATAGACCGACCCCAAATAACTCCTCTACGCATCGCCTGTCCACTGTCGTGTCCATAAAGCTCTTCTGGCCGAAATGGACATAGCACTTACCCGTGATGCCAGTGTGCAGATATCTCTCTGTGCATCACGCATATAAAGAAATGCATCCTTTATTTGTTCTAACGACAGTAAAATATTGTCCCTGTCCAGGGTATCAATATTTTCGATCAGGGACTCTGACCAAACTACCCCAGCACTGCACATCCAGGCAGTCGCAATAGCTGGTCGTAGTATAACACCTGCATGTGTGTATATACCTTTTTGGATATTTTCCATCCTCCTATCTGATGGATCTTTAAGTGCGGCCGTCTCAGGAGAGGGTAACGCCACTTGTTTTGATAAGCGTGTTAGCGCTTTGTCCACCCTAGGAGGTGTTTCCCAGCGCTCCCTAACCTCTGGCGGGAAAGGGTATAAAGCCAATAACTTCTTTGAAATTAGCAGTTTTTTATCGGGGCACCCCACGCTTCATCACACACGTCATTTAATTCTTCTGATTCGGTAAAAACTACTGGTAGTTTTTTCACACCCCACATAATACCCTGTTTAGTGGTACCTGTAGTATCAGCTAAATGTAACATCTCCTTTATTGCCAAAATCATATAACGTGTGGCCCTACTGGAAAATACGGTTGATTCGTCACCTTCACCACCGGAAACAGTGCCTGTGTCTGGGTCTGTGTCGACCGACTGAGGCAAGGGGCGTTTTACAGCCCCTGACGGTGTTTGAGGCGCCTGGACAGGCACTAATTGAGTGTCCGGCCGCCTCATGTCGGCAAACGACTGCTTAAGCGAGTTGACGCTATCCCGTAATTCCACAAATAAAGGCATCCATTCTGGTGTCGACCCCCTAGGAGGTGACATCCTCATATTTGGCAATTGCTCCGCCTCCACACCAATAACGTCCTCATACATGTCGACACACACGTACCGACACACAGCAGACACACAGGGAATGCTCTATACGAAGACAGGACCCACTAGCCCTTTGGGGAGACAGAGGGAGAGTCTGCCAGCACACACCAAAAAACGCTATATATGACAGGGATAGCCTTATGATTAAGTGCTCCCTTATAGCTGCTTTTATATTAATATATATCCATTTATTTTGCCCCCCCTCTCTGTTATACCCTGTTTCTGTAGTGCAGTGCAGGGGAGAGACCTGGGAGCCTTCCTGACCAGCGGAGCTGTGACAGAAAATGGCGCCGTGTGCTGAGGAGATAGGCCCCGCCCCTTTTCCGGCGGGCTCGTCTCCCGCTATTTAGTACATTTAGGCAGGGGTAAATATCTCCATATAGCCTCTGGGGCTATATGTGAGGTATTTTTAGCCTTTTTAAAGGTTTTCATTTGCCTCCCAGGGCGCCCCCCCCCCAGCGCCCTGCACCCTCAGTGACTGCCGTGTGAAGTGTGCTGAGAGGAAAATGGCGCACAGCTGCAGTGCTGTGCGCTACCTTAAGAAGACTGCAGGAGTCTTCAGCCGCCGATTCTGGACCTCTTCTTGCTTCAGCATCTGTGAGGGGGCCGGCGGCGTGGCTCCGGTGACCATCCAGGCTGTACCTGTGATCGTCCCTCTGGAGCTTCATGTCCAGTAGCCAAGAAGCCAATCCATCCTGCACGCAGGTGAGTTCACTTCTTCTCCCCTCTGTCCCTCGTTGCAGTGATCCTGTTGCCAGCAGGAATCACTGTAAAATAAAAAACCTAAGCTAAACTCTCTAAGCAGCTCTTTATGAGAGCCACCTAGAATTGCACCCTTCTCGGCCGGGCACAAAAATCTAACTGGAGTCTGGAGGAGGGTCATGGGGGGAGGAGCCAGTACACACCACCTGACCTGTAAAAGCTTTACTTTTGTGCCCTGTCTCCTGCGGAGCCGCTATTCCCCATGGTCCTTTCAGGAACCCCAGCATCCACTTAGGACGATAGAGAAACTACAGGTAGTTTTTTCACCTCACACATAATACCCTTTTTTGTGGTACTTGGAGTATCAGAAATATGTAACACCTCCTTCATTGCCCTTAACGTGTGGCCCTAAAGGAAAATACGTTTGTTTCTTCACCGTCGACACTGAAATCAGTGTCCGTGTCTGGGTCTGTGTCGACCGACTGAGGTAAATGGGCATTTTACAGCCCCTGACGGTGTTTGAGACGCCTGGACAGATACTAATTTGTTCGCCGGCCCTCTCATGTCGTCAACCGGCTTACAGCGTGTTGACATTATCACGTAATTCCATAAATAAGCCATCCATTCCGGTGTCGACTCCCTAGAGAGTGACATCACCATTACAGGCAATTTGCTCCGCCTCCTCACCAACATTTACCTCATACATGTCGACACACACGTACCGACATACAGCACACACATAGGGAATGCTCTGATAGAGGACAGGACCCACTAGCCCTTTGGGGAGACAGAGGGAGAGTTTGCCAGCACACACCAAAACGCTATAATTATCCAGGGACAACCTTTATATAAGTGTTCCTCCCTTATAGCATTTTAATATATGTACATATCGCCAAATCAGTGCCCCCCCTCTCTGTTTTAACCCTGTTTCTGTAGTGCAGTGCAGGGGAGAGCCTGGGAGCCTTCCCACCAGCATTTCTGTGAGGGAAAATGGCGCTGTGTGCTGAGGAGAATAGGCCCCGCCCCCTTTTCGGCGGGCTTCTTCTCCAGAGTTTTTGATATCTGGCAGGGGTTAAATACATCCATATAGCCTCAAGGGCTATATGTGATGTATTTTTCGCCATACAGGTATTATACATTGCTGCCCAGGGCGCCCCCCCCCAGCGCCCTGCACCCTCCGTGACTGCTGTGAGAAGTGTGCTGACAACAATGGCGCACAGCTGCAGTGCTGTGCGCTACCTGATGAAGACTGAAAGTCTTCTGCCGCCTGGTTCCGGACCTCTTTATCTTCAGCATCTGCAAGGGGGGTCGGCGGCGCGGCTCCGGGACGAACCCCAGGGCGAGCCCTGTGTTCCGACTCCCTCTGGAGCTAATGGTGTCCAGTAGCCTAAGAATCCAATCCATCCTGCACGCAGGTGAGTTGAAAATCTCTCCCCTAAGTCCCTCGATGCAGTGAGCCTGTTGCCAGCAGGACTCACTGAAAATAAAGAACCTAAAAACTTTTTCTAAGTAACTCTTTAAGAGAGCCACCTAGATTGCACCCTACTCGGACGGGCACAAAAACCTAACTGAGGCTTGGAGGAGGGTCATAGGGGGAGGAGCCAGTACACACCATGTGATCCTAAAAGCTTGCTTTTGTGCCCTGTCTCCTGCGGAGCCGCTATTCCCCATGGTCCTGACGGAGTCCCCAGCATCCACTAGGACGTCAGAGAAACATAGAATTTGACGGCAGATAAGAACCACTTGGCCCATCTAGTCTGCCCCTTTTTTATCCTTTAGGTAATCTCAACCCTTTTTGAACCTTAATTCTTTGTAAGGATATTCATATGCCTATCCCAAGCATGTTTAAATTTTTCTTCAGTCTTAGCCTCTACCACCTCTGATGGGAGGCTATTCCACTTATCCACTACCCTTTCTGTGAAGTAAGTTTTACTTAAATTTCCCCTGAACCTGCCTCCCTCCAGTTTCAGTGTATGTCCATGAGTTCTAATACTCCTCTTCCTTTGAAGAATGTTTCCCTCCTGAACTTAGTTAAAACCCTTGGTATATTTGAAAGTTTCTATCATGTCCCCCCCTTTCCCTTCTCTCCTCCAAACTATACATGTTAAGCTCTTTTAGCCTTTCCGGGTAAGTTTTGTGATGTAGGCCATGCACCATTTTAGTTGCCCTTCTTTGTACACTCTCTAATGTATTTATATCCTTCTGGAGATATGGTCTCCAGAACTATTCAAGATGCGGTTGTACCAATGACCTTCTTTTTTCCTGCTACTGATTCCTCTCCCTATGCAACCAAGCATCTAACTTGCCTTTCTCATTGCTTTGTTGCATTGCTTTTCTGCCTTTAAGTCACTTGAAATAGTGACTCCTAAATCCCTTTCCTCCTCAGTAGTTTCCATTATAGTACCCTTGATACTATATTTAGCCTTTGGGTTTTTGAGACCCAAGTGCATGATTTTGCATTTTTTTAGCATTAAACTGTAGTTGCCACGTTCTTGACTATTTCTCAAGCCTAGCTAGGTCATCAATCATTTGTTTTACCCCTCCCGGTTTGTCTACCCTGTTGCAAATCTTTTGTATCATCTGCAAAAAGGCATAGTTTCCCTTTAATACAATTTGCAATGTCACCAACAAAGATATTAAAGAGAACTGGTCTGAGTACAGATCCCTGGAGTACTCCACTGGTAACATTTCCTTCCAAAGATTGCACTCCATTTACTACAACTGTCTGTTTCCTATCCTGCAACCAGGTTCTTATCCATTTAACTGTTTTGTAATCCACCCCCACGCTTTCAAGTTTATTTAGCAGTCTGCAATGTGGGACAGTGTCAAATGCCTTGCTAAAGTCTAGATATACTACATCTACAGCTCCCCCTTGACCTATTATTTTCATCACAGAGTCAAAAAAGTCAATAAGATTTGTTTGGCATGATCTCCCACCAGTAAATCCATGCTGTTTTGGATCCTGTAAGTTGTTTGATTTAAGATATTCCACTACTTTTTTTTTTATTAGTTTTTCCATTACTACTACTGATTACTGGCTTACTGGTCTGTAGTTACTTGCTTCCACTTTTGTACAGTGGAACCACATTTGTTCTTTTCCAGTCCTCTGGAATGGCACCTGTATTTAGTGACTGGTTAAATAATTCTATTACTGGTGCCACCAGCACATCTTTTAGCTCTTTTAGTATCCTTGGGTGTATCCCATCTGGCCCCATTGATTTTTCCACTTTTAGTTTTGAAAGTTCTGTTAAGACCTTCTCTTCTGTAAATGTAGTTTCATCTACCTTATTTTTATGAATGTCCTTGCAGCTTAACTGTGGCCCCTTCCCTTCTCCTTCTGTAGTAAATGCGGAGCAAAAATAATAATTTAGGTGATCTGCTATTGCCTTGTCTCCCTCCACCAAATTCTCACTCTGTCTTAAGTCTTATTATTCCTCCATTTGATTTTTTCCTTTCATTTATATACTTAAAAAAAAGTTTTGCCCCCTTTATCTACTGACTGGGCCATTTTCTCCTCAGCTTCTGCCTTTGCACGTCTGATCACTTTCTTAGCATCCTGCCGTCTGTCAAGATACACCTCTTTGTCATTATTATTTTGAGTCTGTTTGTATTTCCTAAAAGCCAGCTTTTTTGCTTTCACACTAGTTGATACTTCTTTTGTGAACCACACTGGCTTCCTTTTCCTGGTGCTTTTCCTAACCCTTTTGATACAAAGGTCTGTTGCCCTTAGTACTGCCCTTTTCAGGTTTTCCCACTTCTCCTGCACTCCTTCCAAGTCCCTCCAGCCCGCCAATGAATCACTTAAACATCACCCCATTTTTTGCAAAGTCAGCATTCCTAAAATCCAACATCTTTGTTTTTGTGTGACAGGAGTTGGATCCTGTCTTTATACTAAACCATACTGCTTGATGATCACTGGATCCCAGTTGCTCACCCACATATGTGTCTGATATCCTGTCACCATTTGTGAGAATTAAATCTAATATGGAGTCTTTGCGAGTGGGCTCCCTCACCAATTGCTTGAGAGATGCTCCCTGTAAGGAATTTAGAAATTTGCCACTTATAGCTGAACTAGCAAAAGACCCCTCCCAATTTACATCAGGTAAATTAAAGTCTCCCATGATTATGACTTCTCCCTTTAAAGCCATTTTAGTGATGTCCAACAATAGGTTCCTGTCCAAATCCTGTCCCTGGCCTGGTGGTCTATAGATCACCCCAATGCAAATATCCTTCTCCCCGGTTTCTATGGTGACTCAAAGGGCCTCAGTTTTGTCTACAGTATTTTGTATTAAAGTAGCATTTATGTTTTTTTCCCACATACATTGCTACCCCTCCTCCAATTCTTCCCATTCTATCCTTCCTAAATAAATTGTATCCTGGTATAGCAATGTCCCAGTCATGATTCTCATTGCACCATGACTCTGTAATTGCCACAATATCCCTTGTCATTATTGCAATTAGCTCTGGAATTTTGTCTCCTAAACTCCTAGCATTTGCACACATAGCTTTAAGATTTTGGCCTGTGCATCTGTTACTAGTAGCCATGTCAAGAAAGTACAAAATAAATGACAAGTTTAAAGTTGAAATTACTTGTTTGGTGATGTTGCTCAGTGTTTGTTATTTGTTTTCTTTTACTAATCAGTAATCATACTCTGTGCTTTACACCACGACTACACCTCACTAAATATAAAGATATAGTACACCTGACCACAATGGCCAAATGTTCAAGGAGGTAAAAACCAGTCAGCATGCATTAATAAGCTGTTTCACCGAGCAACTTCCCCACACATGTAATGACAATTACAAGAAAATCATTACATCAAAAAACATACATGAGTTTGTATAAGAGAGAACTGTAATGAGCAGATTGGGGATGCCTTTGCATAGGTTAAAAAAAACAGATAATATGCATAAGATGAATAACATACTTTTGAGGCATTAAGGCAGTCCATTTGTGGTAATGTTGGTGTGTTGATGTTTCCCTTCTGTTTTCCTTCGACTTAACGCAGGTATAACGCTAATTTTATAATAACACTTTTATGTCAGCACTTCTATGGAAGCACTCCCAGCCGACGGCTTCCAGCCTTAGACTAGACATTAAATAGGAACAATTTCCATGTGAATGCAATGATTGCAAACTCCTCCCGATACAATCCCACTTCAAACTTAGGCAATAAATTAGCTTACACAAACAGGCATTACATACCAATAAGGCAGCCAACTAAATCTTTACAAAAGTAAAAAAAAACCCCTTTCTTTTTCAATGTACCTAAACTATGCAATCATGATATTCATTTGAGATAATCAGCAGATGCAGTACAACTTGCTGGTATGTGTAGTTCCACGAATCGTACCTAAACTATACAATCATGGTATTCATTTGAGATAATCAGCAGATGCAGTGCAACTTGATGGTATGTGTAGTTCATAGCTACCAGAGGTGCAGGGTGTGCAGCTGCTATGGGGCCCAGAGCTGAGAGGGGCCCATCTTCCCTGTCACAGAGACACGTTTTATATACATTTTCGCCATTGGGCGATACATAGGAGCCCTTACTACCTTTCGGCCTACAATATATCTAGTTGACCTGTTCATTGTAGTGTGGTATAAAATGAACTGATGGGCATTATAATGCTACACAGTGTGAACTGGGGCACTGTAATATGGCACAATATGAATTGGAGGCACCACAGTGTGACATAATATAAACTGCGGGCACTGTAATGTGGCATAATATGAACTGGGGACACTGTATATTATAATGTGATTTGGGGGTACTGTTTTGCATAATGTGTACTAGGGCACTACTATGGTTCATAAAATGAACTATTATGGGATACAAAAGTAACAACTGCTGCAGACAGGTGTCTCTCTAGAAGCAATGAGACAGGGGCCACTTCAAAATGTTGCTATGGGGCCCACAAAGTTCTAGCTGAGCGCCTGTGTTTTGTACTTCTGCTTATATGTGACTCTGTACTGTTTAATTTTTATACACTCTCTTTGTTGCATGTACTTTTTATATACTTGTCATGTATCTTTATAAATAAGGAATTACTTCATACTGTATTTACCTGTCCAGTTAAAATAAGAATTTACTTACCGATAATTCTATTTCTCGTAGTCCGTAGTGGATGCTGGGGACTCCGTCAGGACCATGGGAAATAGCGGGCTCCGCAGGAGACAGGGCACATCTAAAAAAGCTTTTAGGTCACATGGTGTGTACTGGCCCCTCCCCCTATGACCCTCCTCCAAGCCTCAGTTAGGTACTGTGCCCGGACGAGCGTACACAATAAGGAAGGATCTTGAATCCCGGGTAAGACTCATACCAGCCACACCAATCACACCGTACCACTTGTGATCTGAACCCAGTTAACAGTATGATAACAAAACGAAGTAGCCTCTGAAAAAGATGGCTCACAACAAGAATAACCCGATTTTTGTAACAATAACTATGTACAAGCATTGCAGACAAACCGCACTTGGGATGGGCGCCCAGCATCCACTATGGACTACGAGAAATAGAATTATCGGTAAGTAAATTCTTATTTTCTCTAACGTCCTAGTGGATGCTGGGGACTCCGTCAGGACCATGGGGATTATACCAAAGCTCCCAAACGGGCGGGAGAGTGCGGATGACTCTGCAGCACCGAATGAGAGAACTCCAGGTCCTCCTTAGCCAGAGTATCAAATTTGTAAAATTTTACAAACGTGTTCTCCCCTGACCACGTAGCTGCTCGGCAAAGTTGTAATGCCGAGACCCCTTGGGCAGCCGCCCAAGATGCGCCCACTTTCCTAGTGGAGTGGGCCTTTACAGATTTAGGCTGTGGCACGCCTGCCACAGAATGTGCAAGTTGGATTGTGCTACAGATCCAACGTGCAATCGTCTGTTTAGACGCAGGAGCACCCATCTTGTTGGGTGCCATACAATATAAACAGCAAGTCAGACTTTCTGACTCCAGCCGTCCTAAACTATATATATATATATATATATATATATTTTTAGGGTCCTGACAACGTCTAGTAACTTGGAGTCCTCCAAGTCCCTAGAAGCCGCAGGCACCATAATAGGTTGTTTCAGGTGAAAAACCTGACACCCCCTTAGGAAGAAAACTGGAGACGAGTCCCAGTTCTGTCCTGTCCGAATGGAAAATTAAATATGGGCTTTTGCAAGACAAAGCCGCCCATTCTGACAAAGGCCTGGCCGAGGCCAGGACCAACAGCATGGTCACTGTCCATGTGAGATATTGGTCAACAGCATGTTCACTTTCCATGTGATATATTTCAAATCCACAGATTTGAGCGGTTCAAACCAATATGATTTTAAGGAATCCCAACACTATGTTGAGATCCCACGGTGCCACTAGAGGCACAAAAAGGGGTGTATATGCAATACTCCCTTGACAATCTGGACTTCAGGAACTGAAGTCAATTCTTTTCGGAAGAAATTCTACAGGGCCGAAACTTAAAACCTTAAAGAACCCCAATTTTAGGCTCAAAACACTCCTGTTTTCAGGAAGTGTAGAAATCGACCTAGTTGAATTTTCTTCGTGGGGCCTTCCTGGCCTCACCCACGCAACATATTTTCACCACATGTGGTGATGACGTTGTGCGATCACCTCCTTCCTGGCTTTGACCAGGGTAGGTATGACCTCTTATGGAATGCCTTTTTCCTTCAGGATCCGGCATTCAACCGCCATGCCGTCAAACGCAGCCGCGGTAAGTCTTGGAATAGACATGGTACCTGCTGAAGCAAGTCCCTTCTTAGCTCCCCAGGCCCTTAGTCCTCTGTGAGCATCTCTTGAAGTTCCGGGTACCAAGTCCCTCTTGGCCAATCCGGAGTCACGAGTATAGTTCATACTCCTCTATGTCTTATAATTCTCAATACCTTGGTTATGAGAAGCAGAGGAGGGAACACATACACCGACTGTTACACCCACGGTGTTACCAGGACATCCACAGCTATCGCCTGAAGGTCTCATGACCTGGCGCAATACCTGTCCCGTTTTTTGTTCGGGCGGGACGCCATCATTTCCACCTTTGGTCTTTGCCAATGGCTCACAATCATGCGGAAAAACTTCCCTATGAAGTTCCCACTCTCCCAGGTGGAGGTCATGCCTGCTGAGGAAGTCTGCTTCCCAGTCGTCCACTCCCGGAGAGAACACTGCTGACAGTGCTATCACATGATTTTCCGCCTAGCGAAAAATCCTTGCAGTGTTTTCACTGCCCTCCAGCTTCTTGTGTCGCCCTTTCTGTTTACGTGGGCGACTGCCGTGATGTTATCCCACTGGATCAATACCGGCTGACCTTGAAGCAGAGGTCTTGCTAAGTTTAGAGCCTTATAATTTCACTCTTAGCTCCATCTATGTGGAGAGAATTCTCCAGACTTGATCACACTTTCCTGGAAATTTTTTCCCTGTGTGACTGCTCCCCAGCCTCTCAGGCTGGCCTCCGTGGTTACCAGCATCCAATCCTGAATGCTGAATCTGTGGCCCTCTAGAAGATGAGCACTCTGTAATCACCACAGGAGAGACACCCTTGTCCTTGGATATAGGGTTATCCGCTGATGCATCTGAAGATGCGATCCGGACCATTTGTCCAGCAGATCCCACTGAAGAGTTCTTGCGTGAAATCTGCCGAATGGAATTGCTTCGTAATAAGCCACCATTTTTACCAGGACTCTTGTGCAATGATGCACTGACACTTTTCCTGGTTTTAGGAGGATCCCGATTAGCTCGGATAACTCCCTGGTTTTCTCCTCTGGGAGAAACACCTTTTTCTGGACTGTGTCCAGAATCATCCCTAGGAACAGTAGACGTGTCCTCGGAAAAGCTACGATTTTGGAATATTTAGAATCCACTCGTGCTGTCGTAGAACTATTAAAGATAGTGCTACTCCGACCTCCAACTGTTCTCTGGACCTTGCCCTTATCAGGAAAGCGTCCAAGTTTCTTTTAAGAAGAATCATCATTTCGGCCATTACCTTGGTAAAGACCCGGGGCGCCGTGGACAATCCAAACGGCAGCGTCTGAACTGATAGTGACAGTTCTGTACCACGAACCTGAAGTACCCTTGGTGAGAAGGGCAAATTTGGACATGTAGGTAAATGTCCCTGATATCCAGTGACACCATCTCGTCCCCTTCTTCCTGGTTCGCTATCACTGCTCTGAGTGACTCCATCTTGATTTGAACGCTTGTATGTAAGTGTTCAAATATTCCAGATCTCACCGAGCCGTTTGGCTTCAGTACCACAATATAGTGTGGAATAATACCCCCTCCCTTGTTGTAGGAGGGGTACTTTGATTATCACCTGCTGGGAATACAGCCTGTGAATTGTTTCCAATACTGCCTCCCTGTCGGAGGTAGACGTTGGTAAAACAGACTTCCGGAACTTGTGAGGAGGAGACGTCTCGAATTTCCAATGTACACCTGGGATACTACATGTAGGATCCAGGAGTCCCCTTGCGAGTGAGCCCACTGCGTGCTGAAACTCTTGAGATGACCCCCTACCGCACCTGAGTCCCCTTGTACTGCCCCAGCGTCATGCTGCGGACTTGGCAGAAGCTGTGAAGGGCTTCTGTTCCTGGGAGTGGGCTGCTTGCTGCAGTCTTCTTCCCTTTTCTCTACCCCTGGGCAGATATGACTGGCCTTTGCCCGCCTGCCCGTATGGGGACGAAAGGACTGAGACTGAAAAGACTGTGTCCTTTTCTGCTGAGATGTGACTCGGGGAACAAAAGGTGGATTTTTCAGCTGTCGCCATGGCCACCAGGTCCGATGGACCGCCCCTTTATACGGCAATACTTCCATGTGCCGTCTGGAATCTGCCTCACCTGACCACTGTCGTGTCTTCGTCTGGCAGATATGGACATCACATTTACTCTTGATGCCAGAATGCAAATATCCCTCTGCGCATCACGCATATATAGAAATGCATCCTTAAAATGCTCTATAGACAATAAAATCTTGTCCCTGTCAAGGGTATCAACATTTTCAGTCAGGAAATCCGACCAAGCCCCCTCAGCGCTGCACATCCAGTCTGAGGCGATTGCTGGTCGTAGTATAACACCAGTATGTGTGTATATACTTCTTAGGCTATTTTTCAGCTTCCTATCAGCTGGCTCCTTGAGGGCGGCCGTATCTGGAGACGGTAACGCCACTTGTTTTTATAAGCGTGTGAGCGCCTTATCCACCCTAAGGTGCGTTTCCCAACTCGCCCTTACTTCTGGCGGGAAAGGGTATACCGCCCATAACTTTCTATCGGAGGAACCCCACGTATCATCACACACTTCATTTAATTTATCTGATTTAGGCAAAACTACAAGTAGTTTATTCACACCCTACAAAATACCCTTATTTGTGGTACTTGTAGTATCAGAAATATGTAACACCTCCTTCATGCCCTTAACATGTAACGTGTGGCCCTAAAGGAAAATACGTTTGTTTCTTCACCGTCGACACTGGAGTCAGTGTCCCTGAGGTAAATGGGCGTTTTTACAAGCCCCTGGCGGTGTCTGAGACGCCTGGACAGGTACTAATTTGTTTGCCGGTCGTCTCATGTCGTCAACCGGCTCGCAGCGTGTTGACATGATCACGTACTTCCACAAGTAAGCCATCCATTCCGGTGTCGACTCCCTAGAGAGTGACATCACCATTACAGGCAATTTGCTCCGCCTCCTCACCAACATTTTCCTCATACATGTCGACACACACGTACCGACATACAGCACACACACAGGGAATGCTCTGATAGAGGACAGGACCCACTAGCCCTTTGGGGAGACAGAGGGAGAGTTTGCCAGCACACACCAAAATGCTATAATTATACAGGGACAACCTTTATAAAAGTGTTCCTCCCATATAGCATTTAATATATATTTATATCGCCAAATTAGTGCCCCCCCTCTCTGTTTTAACCCTGTTTCTGTAGTGCAGTGCAGGGGAGAGCATGGGAGCCTTCCCCTCAGCCTTTCTGTGAGGGAAAATGGCGCTGTGTGCTGAGGAGAATAAGCTCCGCCCCTTTTTCGGCGGGTTTTTTCTCCCGGTTTTTAAGAACTGGCCTGGGTTAAAATACATACATATAGCCTTAATGGCTATATGTGATGTATTTATTTTGCCAATAAGGTACTTATATTGCTGCCCAGGGCGCCCCCAGCAGCGCCCTGCACCCTCCGTGACTAGGTCAGTGAGCCGTGTGACAACAATGGCGCACAGCTGCAGTGCTGTGCGCTACCATCATGAAGACTGTGAAGTCTTCTGCCGCCTGTTTCCGGACCTCCGTTCTGCCGTCTTCTTCAGCGTCTGTAAGGGGGATCGGCGGCGCGGCTCCGGGACGAACCCCAGGCTGACCTGTGTTCCGACTCCCTCTGGAGCTCCGTGTCCAGTAGCCTAAGATCCCAATCCATCCTGCACGCAGGTGAGTTGGAGATCTCTCCCCTAAGTCCCTCGTTGCAGTGATCCTGTTGCCAGCAGGAATCACTGAATGAAACCTAAAAAAAAACTTTTCTAAACAGCTCTTTAAGAGAGCCACCTAGATTGCACCCTTCTCGGACGGGCACAAAAACCTAACTGAGGCTTGGAGGAGGGTCATAGGGGGAGGGGCCAGTACACACCATGTGACCTAAAAGCTTTTTTAGATGTGCCCTGTCTCCTGCGGAGCCCGCTATTCCCCATGGTCCTGACGGAGTCCCCAGCATCCACTAGGACGTTAGAGAAAATATTAAATAGCGCAGTGACCGTATAATGGCTGTATTATTTGACATGTTAGGTTTTCTCCCTGTATATATAACTGATGTCATCTGTCTTCTATTTTCTTTAAATATTTATGGTAAACAATAACTATAGAGCACTAACAGACTAATACAAGTATCTGTAATCGTAATGCTCTCTCCCACCCACTTACTCCTGGAGAAAGGGCCGTGAACCCAAGGAAGCATTTAACCTCTTTTATATAATGTATTTTTATTGCATGCATATTTAATAAGTGTTATGAAGATAACTAATTAGTCATCTAACTTAAAACCAGTGTGCTCATCCCCAGCTGGACGTCCACCACTGCAGTCCCAGTGCTAGTGTTTGTGATGGAAGTGTCAGCTGGCTCGCCACAGCGACAAGCAACGGTGAGCAGCACTGCATACTAGATGCCATGTGCTCTGCATGCTGTGCTTACTGCTCTGTGATACTCCACTTACATACTAACACGTGATAATGTGCTTTGCATGCTGTGCTTACTGCTCTGTGATACTCCACTTACATACTAACACGTGATAATGTGCTCTGCATGCTGTGCTTACTGCTCTGTGATACTCCACTTACATACTTACACGTGATAATGTGCTCTGCATGCTGTGCTTACTGCTCTGATACTCCACTTACATACTAACACGTGATAATGTGCTCTGCATGCTGTGCTTACTGCTCTGTGATACTCCACTTACATACTAACACGTGATAATGTGCTCTGCATGCTGTGCTTACTGCTCTGTGATACTCCACTTACATACTAACACGTGATAATGTGCTCTGCATGCTGTGCTTACTACTCTGTGATACTCCACTTACATACTAACACGTGATAATGTGCTCTGCATGCTGTGCTTACTGCTCTGTGATACTCCACTTACATACTAACACGTGATAATGTGCTCTGCATGCTGTGCTTACTGCTCTGTGATACTCCACTTACATACTAACACGTGATAATGTGCTCTGCATGCTGTGCTTACTGCTCTGTGATACTCCACTTACATACTAACACGTGATAAAAATCCAACATACCGGTACATAGAACATTGCATGAAGTGCTGTTTACTGGCATGTTGGATTATAGAAGTAAAGCCTCTATTTGACATTAACAGAAGTCAAAGGGTGTGTATTAAGCTATATACAGTAACCTACCTAAATAACTGAAGAATTTACACTTACCTAAAGATGAACACTTCAAGGTAGGAACATTTCATCACCAAGTCCCATAGCAAATTTTGGGCAGGGCCTGACGATACATTATTCGCCTCCTGTCCCACCCCCTCACTTTCAAAGCAGTACAATGGGGTCACCAGCACATGCTCTTAAGATGACTCTGCTTTGCAGAGCAGAGGCCTCAGTAGGGAGCAAGGGCTTGGATCGGGAAGTCTTCTCACTTCTGACTGTCATAATGGATGCACCTCCTATACTTATGCCCCTGATCAACCTTTGATAAAAGGGTGAGGTGCGCTGAAACGTGATGCGATGCAAAGAAGAAACTTTGGTGTCGCCTCTTATTTTGTCTTTCAGGCAAGCACAGTTAAGAACGCACTAATCCACTGGAACTGCACACGCTCTAGCTGAGACCAAACAGGAGGTCTGGGAGTTTTCAACAGCACAGATTCTGGACATCTCAGGGGGACTAAACCTTCAATTCGGAGACTCCGCAAAGTCCTGCAAGTCAGCCACTTACATGTTTTCATCTGGTTCCTATTCCTTATAGTTTCATCTATTTAATGTGTCTATCAGTGGAACATATTTACATATAACGTATTAGAATTCTATTGTATTGGCAAAAGTATGATCTGTGTTCGTTTAAAATAGTTAATAAATTAAGTTTACAGCATTTGAGATTTTGTTAATTAATATTAACACTAACTTTTGAGAGTATAGTAGAGTATTTTTTTATTTTAAATGATTACAGAACCAGCGTTTTGACAAGGATCACATCCCATTAGGTCACGATCCTAAGAATGTAGAAGGGACTTTAACAGTCTAATGAAGTGGTCATGAAATACTTTACTTTATAACTGAGCCGCAGTGAATTGTCAGTTTAACACGAACAATGTTTTATAGTTTTATATATGGTCCCTGAAAACTGGGTTTTGCGATCATTTAATGCAACAGACTGAACACAGGTGGTGTGCTGGCATAGAGATAACTGATCTCAATGCCTGCTCTAATTTCATTGTGATGTGCTCGTCTGTTGCCAAACCACATTGTATAATATCCTAGTGGAGAATCCTGACATAACATCCTGTTAGACGAACTTCAGAAGGTACCAGTATATCAGTGTACAGTATATCATGTTGTCTGCACAGCAAAGTTTAGTTTTAGTACACCAGAATAAGTGGAAGAATACATTGTATTATTAAGAACACGGCTAGGCCTGACAGTGTGATCAGGAAGTATTTCTTAATACTGTTTTGTGCAATTAGGAGCACATTTAGTGCATTACCTTGTGGTAAAGTCTGGCAGCCAACCCACGCTGGAGTACCCTCTCTCGGAAATTGACGGCTTTCAGGAAGAATGTAAGGTTGGCGATTTTATCTGTACTGATTGCCAAAAAGCTGAAAAGAAAACAAACATGTATTGTCAGGCAACATACTACCCAACATACTTTTACAACATAGGGGTATATGCAATTGCGGTCAAATTCCCGAAAATGTCGAAAAACGGGACATTTTCGCCAAAAAAACAAATCGACAATGCAATTTAGTACTTTTCGTCAAAAAAACGGACTTTCAAAATTCGACTTTTTGAAATTCGACATTTGACAAATTCGACATTTCTGCAATGGTACAAATGCGGCATTTCGACAAAAGTATATTCAATTGAAGTTTGTAAATTCGACAACAGTGCTTTTAGACAGTAAATTCGTCATTTACAATCCGCCTCACTTTGCTGGCGGAATCTAATAAAAAAAAATTGTTTTTTTGTGTGTGTTTTTTTATTGGTAATAGCATATCTATTTATATTAGAAGGGATTAGGTACTTGGTTTGTCTATTTAGGAGGCACAAGTATTATTTATATATTTTTAAAAATATATATATATTTATTTTTATGGAATGGGGTAAAAATCAGAAAAAAAAATGCGTGGGGTCCCCCCTCCTAAGCAAAACCAGCCTCGGGCTCTTTGAGCCGGTCCTGGTTGCCAAAATACGGGTAAAAAAATTACAGGGGATCCCCCATATTTTAACAACCAGCACCGGGCTCTGCGCCTGGTCCTGGTGCAAAAAATACGGGGGACAAAAAGAGTAGGGGTCCCCTGTATTTTTTGTACCAGCACTGGGCTCCACTAGCTGGACAGATAATGCCACAGCCGGGGGACACTTTTATACCGCTCCCTGCGGCCGTGGCATTAAATACCCAACTAGTCACCCCTGGCCGGGGTACCCTGGAGGAGTGGGGACCCCTTCAATCAAGGGGTCCCCCCCCCAGCCACCCAAGGGCCAGGGGTGAAGCCCGAGGCTGTCCTCCCATCCAAGGGCTGCGGATGGGGGGCTGATAGCCATGTGTAAAAATTAAAGAATATTGTTTTTTTTGCAGTAGAACTACAAGTCCCAGCAAGCCTCCCCCGCAAGCCGGTACTTGGAGAACCACAAGTACCAGCATGCGGGGGGAAACGGGCCCGCTGGTACCTGTAGTTCTACTGCAAAAAAAATACCCAAATAAAAACAGGACACAGACACCGTGAAAGTATAACTTTATTACATACATGCCGACACACATACTTACCTATGTTAACACGCCGACTCTGGCCACGTCTCCAATGTCGACGTCCGGGGTACCTGTGACTCCTGTCACAGAAGGTCCCTTCAGCCAATCGGGGAGCGTCACGTCGTGGCACTCTCCTGAATGGCTGTATGCGCGTCGGAGCTGTCAGACGCGCATCGCACAGCTCCCTCCATTAGTTTCAATGGTGGCAACTTTGCTGTCAGCGGTGGGGTTACCCGCGGTCACCTCACCACTGACCGCAAAGTTCCCACCATTGAAGATAATGGAGGGGGCTGTGCGATGCGCGTCTGACAGCTCCGACGCGCATACAGCCAATCAGGAGAGTGCCACGACGTGACGCTCCCCGATTGGCTGAAGGGACCTTCTGTGACAGGAGTCACGGGGGGGTCTCAGCATTCGGGGAAAGGGGTCCCATGTGTAAACATGGGACTCCTTTCAGTCCGTCTGGTTCGGGTATGCGTTTTTTTGTTTTGCCAAGTACGTGGATTACAATAAAAGAACCGGACACTGGATCAGGTGAGTATAATTTTATTTTCAGGTACCCCAGACGTCGACATTGAAGACGTGGCCAGAGTCGGCGTGTCAACATAGGTAAGTATGTGTGTCGGCATGTATGTAATAAAGTTATACTTTCACGGTGTCTGTGTCCTGTTTTTATTTGGGTATTTTTTTTGCAGTAGAACTACAGTTTCCCCCCCGCATGCTGGTACTTGTGGTTCTCCAAGTACCGGCTTGCGGGGGAGGCTTGCTGGGACTTGTAGTTCATCTGCAAAAAACAATATTCTTTCATTTTTACACATGGCTATCAGCCCCCCATCCGCAGCCCTTGGATGGGGTGGGACAGCCTCGGGCTTCACCCCTGGCCCTCGGGTGGCTGGGGGGAAGACCCCTTGATTGAAGGGGTCCCCACTCCTCCAGGGTACCCCGACCAGGGGTGACTAGTTGGGTATTTAAAACCACGGACGCAGGGAGCGGTATAAAAGTGTCCCCCGGCTGTGGCATTATCTGTCCAGCTAATGGAGCCCGGTGCTGGTACAAAAAATACCGGGGACCACTACTCTTTTTGTCCCCCGTATTTTTTGCACCAGGACCAGGCGCAGAGCCCGGTGCTGGTTGTTAAAATACGGGGGATCCCCTGTCATTTTTTCCCCCGTATTTTGGCAACCAGGACCGGCTCAAAGAGCCCGAGGCTCGTTATGCTTAGGAGGGGGGACCCCACGCAAATTTTTTTCCGGGTTTTTTACCGTTTTTTAAACATTTTTAAAAATCGAATCAAAATCCGTCAAATCGGCCATTTTTCGACAGCGGGACTGTCGAATTAGTTTTTTATTGAATATGTCGAATTCCGGCACCGACCTGCCTGGAATTCGACGATCGAATTGTGTCGAATTTAAAAACGGGCGAAAAAGTGCCGCAATTCGCCCGGAATTGCATATACCCCATAAACCTGTTACCTATTCCACTTACTGTATTTATTGTCAATATGTATACTGATAGAACATTAAATTTAATACATTTCTGCAGTGTGTGAAATTTTTAAACATTATCGGGTCAATTCAATTAGGAATGAGTTGTGTCTTGTGAGCTGTTTTCCTCATGGTGAGGGTTCACAGCAAATTTAGGGCCTAATTTAGACCTGATCGCAGCAGCAAATTTGTTAGCAGTTGGGCAAAACCACGTGCACTGCAGGGTCGGGGGGGGGGGGGGGGGGGGGGGATTGGGCAGATATAACATGTGCACAAAGAGGTTTGGATGGGGTGTGTTCAAACTGAAATCTAAATTGCAGTGTAAAAATAAAGCAGCCACTATTTCCCTGCACAGAAACAAAATAACCCACCCAAATCTATACTCTCTCTGCACATGTTATATCTGCCCCCACGCAGTGCATATGGTCTTGCCCAACTGCTAACAAATTTGTTGCTGCGATCAACTCTGAATTACCCCCATTATTAGCAATTAATTCCAAACTCACATTGCATTTTCTCAACAAGGGGTGAAGATTGGAAAATTTGTATTTTAAAATTCACATGCAGGGACATAGCACAGAACCTCTGGTGCTCCCACTTGGATCTTTTTTTAAATAGTATTATCAATAAGGACATGTCGGTTTTTATGTGAATTTACCTAAAAAGTTCATTAATAGGTTAAATGATGTGGGATATGAACGTTGAGCTGTTGTGTCGATGGGAGAGGTGTTTTAGAACTTGCTGATTGGAGCTAAAAGTGTGTTGTTTTTTTTCTTCCAACTTTTTATATTTATATGAAAACACTGAAAAATCACAATAAATAAAATTTTATGTACCCCAAAATATGGTAAACTTAAATTTGCTGAAAAACACGTATTACATCATTTTTCCATGATCAGTAAAAAAAAACAAATTTTACACATTTTTAAGAATCCCCAGTACTTTGCATATGGTCATTAATAACCTTCTATATGGTTCTGCTATCTTAATTGGCCCATTTTTGTGGTCCAGGATGATTTACCCACTTCTGCCAGGTTGCTCTATGCAGAAAAGTCACACAAAAGCCACTTCTATTAAATCTCGCATTTTGCGTGTGGGAGAAAATGCATGTAGGTTAATGGATAGTCCTCATAATCAGGAACGTAGATACATATGTGAATGCCAAAAGTAATGGGACAAGAACTTTCTGACTGAATGCAAAGCAGAGATGTATTAACCCCTCAACTGACAATTTTTCTCTCAAAAAACTGCTCAGAAATTGTTGTTTTTTTTATCATCAGTGAATTAGAACATATATTTAATCTTATCCAAAATGATTTTATTTAAAAAACTTTTTTTTAGTTTTTTTATATTTGTAAAAAATATATATATCGGTTCCCCCAAACATCGGAACATCAGATGGCACCATCGGAACATCGAGACAGGGATATGGTCATTAGGTCAACACTACTTAGGTTGACCACTATTGGTCGACAGTGTCATTAGGTCGACATGGTCATTAGGTCGACAGTCCAAAAGGTCGCCATGAGTTTCTCACATTTGTTTTCAATTTTTGGACTTTTTCATACTTTACGATCCACGTAGACTACAATTGGGAATGGTAACCTTGCCCGAAGCATGCGAGAGGACAAGGTGCCCTAATTGGGGTTCCCCATCACTTTACGAAGAAAACGACACCCAAATTTTTATTTATTTAAAACTCATGTCGACCTTTTGACCTGTCGACCTAGTACATGTTGACCTAACGACCCTATCGACCTAATGCATGTCGACCTAATGCATGCCAACCTAATGACTGTCAACCTAACGACCCATACCCTCGGAACATTGAGACTATCATTTTAAAAGCCGGGACAAATACCAGGTACCCGGGAGGCCATGGGGAGGGAGGGGTGGTGGTTTAATTTACACTTTCCCAGCGCCTGTGTGGGGGGGTCCTGCCGTGCTGACTGATTAGCAGTGATCGGCAGCACAGCAGATACTGAGGGAGGGTGTGGGAAGGCTGGGGGACCTTACGGTCCCTCTGGACCATTCTTTAATTAATTTTTCAAACGCGCTCAATAAGGGTGTATAGTTGCATTCATATAAATCCCCATCTAGCGAGAGGTGAATACCCAAATATTTAATAGATCTCACTTGCCAAGCATATCTATACCTGTCCTTAAGCAAAGTCAAAGTTTGTAACGGAGTATGGAACGGTAAGGCGTCTGTTTTAGAAGTATTTAATTTATAGTAAGATATTCTAGAATATATATCCAGGATGTTATGAAGGGCGGGGAGGGAGGTAACAGGATGGGTCACACAGAGCAAAATGTCATCTGCGAATAGACTGATCTTGTGACTCATTCCCCCTATCTCAGGACCTGTGATATTCGCATCAGACCTAATAGTCTCAGCCAGGGGCTCAATAGCCAAAGCAAAAATGAGGGGTGACAAGGTGCAACCCTGTCTAGTGCCGTTTGATATAGTAAACCCACCCGACAGACACCCATTAACAAACACCCTTGCAGAGGGAGTGGAGTACAAAGCAAAGATAGAGTCCAAAAACCTCCCAAAAAAATCCAAATTTGCTGAGAACAGATCGCAGATATCCCCAGTGGAGTCTGTCGAACGCCTTTTCGGCGTCCAAAGAAAGATTCAAAAGGGGCGTTTTATGTGCATTGCAGTACTCCATAACATTATAAACTCTCAGAGTGTTGTCCGGGCCTGCCTGCCCGGGACAAAGCCGACCTGATCAGCAGCTATGAGAGATGGTAATAACGGACCGAGGCGATTAGCGATCAGCTTTGCAAAAAGCTTAACGTCTGTGTTTAGCAGGGCTATAGGACGGTAATTTTGAACAGATGTAGGAGGTTTACCTGGTTTAGGGATAGCAATAATTTGTGCTTCGAGCATTTCCTTCGGGAACCGTCCTACATCAGAGGCCTCATTAAAAACGGACAACAGCACTGGGGCCAAGTTAGACATGTACGTTTTATAGAAATTGGATGGGAAGCCATCAGGGCCAGGCGCTTTATCTCTCGGGAGGTCATCAATAGCTGCTTCTAGTTCCTTTAAGGTCCAAGAGGAGCCAAGGGACAGGCAGGTCGCAGAGTCCAGCATCGAGAGGGAGAGTTTAGCTAGAAAAGACTGGAGTTCAGCCTCCAAGGGCTGGGGAGTAGCCGAGTCTGACTGTAAATTATAAAGTTGGGAATAATACTCTGCAAAGGTGGTTGCGATATCATAAGGGTCAGATACTCTAGAGCCAGTGGAGGAACAGAAATAATGAATTCTAGCTTTAGCTCTCCTACCTCGTAGTTTCCGGGCCAAGAGTCGACCAGCTTTATTTCCAAATACATAAAATATCTGGTTCAGGCGCGCAATATTACGGTGCACCTCCCGAAGAGAGAAAATATTCACCTTCTCCCTAGCGGCAAGCAAAAGTTTAAAAACATTTCTATTTTGTGGATTAGCCTTATGCTCTAGTTCAAGTCTGGCAGCTTCACTTTCAGCCAACCGTCGCTCAACATTTTGAAAGCGTTTGAGCCGTGAAGCTGCCTGAATTGCCGATCCGCGTATTACAGCTTTTAGGGAGCACCAGTTGTTAAAGACTGAGGTGTCCTCTGTTTGTTAGTATCTAGATACAACTGAATAGAAGTTATATGCCGTACAATGCTTCTGGGTGACTAAGTAGGAAATTCCCCAGCCTCCAGGGGCCTGGAGGTACTGTACGAGCTCCCGGATCCCATACTACCAATAACGGGAAGTGGTCAGACCAGGACATCGGCAGAATGGTAACTTTCCTGATAGCCGCTAATGACTCCTTATCAGTTAACAAGAGGTCAATTCTAGAGTACGATGAGTGAACATGCGAGTAAAAAGAATAGTCTCTAACCGTAGGATGTTTGGTCCTCCACACATCATAGAGATCATACTCCCCGAGTAAGTTGCGAAAACCAGCGTTCCTATCGGAAGCAGATCTTATCCTAGATGAGGTAGTTCTAATAGGCCTGGACCTGTCCATAGAAAAGTCCACAACCATGTTAAAATCCCCCAATATTATCACGACCCCTTTAGCCTGATTCTGTATTAGGGAACATAATTTCCTGCAGAACGTAAGTTGCCCAGAGTTCGGCGCGTAACATGAGACCAAGGTAACCATAGTATTCTCGAGTTGACCAATTAATATCAGGTACCTACAGTACCGTCGGGGTCCACTATTTGGGATTCTAAGTTAAAAGAACAGTTTAGGGAGAATAATATCGCAACACCCGCCTTTTTTGAGGGGCCATTAGCCATATAACAGGTTAATCGGTTATCGCAAAATTTTGGGGGGTCTAGTTTCCAAAAATGAGTTTTTTGAATAGCGACTACATTCATCTTCAGTTTATAAAAGTAGGACAATGCTAACTTACGCTTCTGTGGGGAATTCAGCCCTTTAACATTCAGTGATACCAACTGAACCATAACTGAGTAACTGGGGGGCGAGCTAACCGCTTAAACCAACAGGTATAATGAAAAATAGTACTGTATTCTGAACACTCTAACAGGTCTGAGCAATAAGTATGGGGAAGACAAGACACAAAAGGGTAACAAACATAGGGAGAAAAGAAAGACGACAGAAAAGAAAAGGAAAAAATAGACCCCGTAAAGATACAGAGTCATAGTAAGGCGCCAAAACATCCAGCGCCTCACACTACAAAATAGAGAGGTTAGTGGCCAACCTCCCCGCAATCATATAACCTAAAATTACAAAACACGGTAATCATATAGGCACACGGCATAGAGATCAAATAAGGGCAAGGCATCGTAAATATGCTATCTTACGTAGATCACTGAGATCTAGAACTAACAAATTAGCATAGTGTCTAAGCCAGAAGTATCAAAATGAGAAATATTACGTTTACTTAACCTCTAAATCATATCTCTAAACAAAGCATTAATGATCAAAACTGGAAAGATAAGAAAAACAAAAATACAATGACGGTAAGCAGTAAAGGCAATGTCCATATCAACCTTCGCAGCAAGATATTATGAAAAGATAACACTAGCTCAATGGAAACCGTTCTTGGTACCGAAATGCATCCGAGGCGAAGCCCTATTTCTCAACCATCAACCAGTCCTGCTGAAGTCGGCGGTCAGGAGAGCCAGTCCCACGATCTCCCCCTAAATTCCATTTATGAAGAAGTCTCACACCGTCCTCCACTGAAGACACAGCTATAGTAGAACCTTCTCTAGAAATTAGGAGACGCGTGGGGAAGCCCCACCCATAAACGATGCCAGCTTTCCTAAGAGCAACGGTGACAGGTTGAAAAGAACGTCTTTTGGTGAGGGTATACTGCGATAGATCCCCAAAGAGTTGAAGCGGTCCCAAAGCCCTTGCTGTGTCAGAAGAAGGTCTAGCCGCCTTAAGCAGGGACTCTTTAATATGGAAGAAGTGGACTCTCATTAAAACATCCCTCGACGACCCCTCTGGAGCACTGCGGGCCTTCGGAACCCTATGGATACGATCTAATATCAGATCTGATGAGGTGGCGGATGGTAGTAGTTTCTTGAAAACCTCTATAGTATAGTCATGAAGGCTGCTATTAGAAACCGATTCAGGGACCCCCCTGAGCTTAAGTTTGTTTCTTCGCAAGCGATCCTCCAAATCCACTACTTTATCTCGCAAGGCAGTTACTTCCCCCTCAAAGGTATCATGAGAGTAGATGAGGGAATTATGAGAGCCCACCACCTCACCTATTTTTGTTTCCAGCTGACCACCCAAATCCACCTTCTCTCACCCAAATCCTCAATAGAATTCTGGCAGGCTTGCAACATGACCCGAAATTCCGATGCTACGTCGTCCTTAAACTGGCGTAACAGAAGCTTCACGTTACCCACTGTTAAGGCTTCGTTATCATCCAAATGTGGCGAGGAAGGGGAGGTATGGGTTGAGGATGCAGTCGCCATAGGAGAAGAAAGCGTAGGCGAGGGGGCTGTTCCGGACGTAGGAACCCCTGTCTCCTGAGATTTGTTACGATGAGGAGAAGGCTTGAAAAAGGCGACTTGAGAAATCGGCTTGGAGGCTTTATGCTACTTTGGAGGCATGATGCAGCACTTTCCAGAAATTTTTTAACACCAGTAGAAAGGGGAGTTCGGCAGGGGCTTCAATACAGCAGAGAAACTTCTAAGCCGCTTGCGAAGATATGTCGGCTAAAATGACTGCGGGGAGGCACGGGGTGAGCGCATTGTATAGGAGATTACATCACCGTGGATAGGCGCGGCCGACCCCAAGGCTATGTGGGCCAGTAAGTAGTGAGACCAGGCAGGGGCTGTATATGGTGGAGATGGCAATATTATAGTTTGGCGTATCCAGTCGTCTGAGCAGGCAGTATACCACCAATAATACTATTAATAACGATGCTGCTGCTAATTATAACAATAAGAAGGGCAGTCACTCATTGTATAGCACAGAGCACAGTTCCAGAGTGGCAGTCATGCACTGCAGCCCCAGGGAGGTCACAGTTATCACAAATGGTAACAATGGGAGCAGTCTTGTTTTCCCAGCCAGCTCCACCTGTTAAGTTAGGTTGGTCATACAGGCTCCAAAGAGTGGCTACAGGGCACAGGGCAGCAGGCCTGAAGGAGCCGCGGCAGCATGGGCCTTACAGAAATAATTAAAGATGGCCGCCATCAGCAGCTCCCAGCTACGTTGTAGCCCGTCTCCACACTCACCTGCGGGTTCCCTTCAATCATCACCAGCTCCCTCCGCCTCTCAGTCTGTGCAGGGAGCTCCCCAGGATTGGCGGCGTTCAGCGGTCTCCGTATGCAGAGGGACGGCTGAACACAGCGTGACTTCCGGTCCTCGGGACGGCCGCGTCCGCCACATCCCGTACCTCAGGCCCCGGACCCGATGCTGCAGGAAGGCCGCAACCCGCGAGAGTGGAGAAACCACTACCCGGCTCTGCTGCTGTATCCCGCAGGTAGAGACGGGGCTTCAGCAGGGGTGAGGGCTATTAAATGAGCCGGAGGGTCCCCTTTGGGGGCGGAATAGAGGCTTAATCTGTGGTTTAGTGCAGGAGCCCTCCAAGAAACGTCCACTCCCGTTAGCTGCCAGGCCACGCCCCCCCTTACGGTCCCTCTGAAAGCATCAGCAGAGGGAAGTTTCTCTTCCCCGCTGCTGCTCGTCAGACATGTATCTGACTGGTCCCATCCCTTGCGACCACGTCAGATAAAGCACTTTCTGGTGTGGTCGCATCTGATTCGACCATGCCAGGCAAGTGGTTAAAGTGATGAAGCCAAATGTTATCACTATATATGCTCTGATTACCTCAGATATGGTAAGGCAGGGTACAGACAGTGATTAACTTGTAAGCCGTTTCCTAGTTGCTCATTTGGATGAAAATGCTATGTATTCAGTAGTGAATTTAGCCTCTCGGCTCCCCCTTCCCCCCCACTCACCCCAAAAAACGAAAGTCAGAAGGCAGTCATTATATAGGACATGTACAATGTAAGGGCACTCATGTACTGTGGCTTAAGACTTGTGTAATATATAGGTAAGTATATGATACTCATATACGAGTGCAGAACATTTACACAAGTAGAAATGGAAGAGAGAAAGAAAGGTGTCTGGTACTCACCCATCAGGCAACATGATAGGATTCCCCAAGAAAATTTGGGTTATACCATTGGTTGAGTCGCATACTGTGATAAGTCTGAGATTGTGTTGAGGTTGCTAAAGTTGTAATATAGTTTTACCATGTATTAAAAAAGGAGGAAAACTTCTTCTGTTTGTTAAACATCAACTCCACCCAATCCATGCGAAATATGAAATTAAGTTTCTCTCTATATAACTGAAAGCTGATGCTGGTTGGCTGTATCCACTCTTGTAAAATTATCTTTTTTGCTGCAGCACTTATAGCGGGCAATAGTTTCCTGTTGTCCAGAGTAAATCTCTGCCTCCTCAGGAAAATACCCAAAACAACCCACTCAGGAGTAAAAGGCACAAAGTTAATGAAGTGCTTCTCAGCCTCCCACCTTCAGAAGCCCTGGACCACCGGACACTCCCTAAGACTCCCCTTTCTGTTTTAACAAACTCATTTATTATGATTTAATAAAGATTTACATTTATTAGCCTGCATTTGCTACATTTTTATGCATGTATTTTACACAAATTGGAAAGCTACAGCAAACTGAATAATGACATCACTACATACTGACCAAATACTGATTAATTCACTTATGTATTTCACATGAGCTGATCTGGTACCCACAGGTTGTCATGTTTTTGCCTTACAGACACAGCAAGATAGGTGGTGGGCAGGGAAGATTAGCCTACAGAACAGTAAATTACTCTACTCCAGAAATAATTCATATGAAAGGCAATTTAATAAGGTAACATCAGCTGCTGTACTCCGCTTTCTAAATGATGCACATGGCGTATTCATCAAAGAATGTAGAAATAAAACTGTGAGAGATAAAGTAACAACTAATCAGCTCCTGACTGTCATTTTTGAAACACAGCTTTAAAATGTAAGGTAGAAGTTCACTGGCTAGTACTTTATCTCTCACAACTGAATCTCTCTAAGCTTTGATAAATACCCCCCTTAGTATTTATTAAGTTATTTATATAGTGCACACATATTTGTAGCACTTTACAAAAAATATTTAGTTATTCAAATCAGTGTCTGTACCAGTGGAGCTTACAATCTATATTCCCTATGCCATGGACACATACGCACTAGGGTAATTCCTTTGTCAGAAACCAATTAACCTACCAGTATGTCTTCGATTGTGGGAGGAATTTGGAGGAAGCTAAAGCAAACACACAAACTCTACACACAAAGGGGCATGGTTGTAATTGAACCCATGACCTAAGTTTTCTGAGGTAGCAATGCTGGCCACTGCACCACAGCGCTAACCACCATGATACCATAACAGTAGAAGTGGATCTTAACTACCCTATTAGTGTTACTATATTAACCAGTCTTTTGGGCATTGTAGTCACTGCCACTGATGAGTCAGAATAAGCAAAAGAGCTTCACACAGCCAAAGAAGGTTAACCAATAGCTGACTAGTCAAGCTGATAACATATTATGATCCAATCATGAACTAACCATACATAAAGTGAATGTGGTTGGAAACATAGGTAATTAGCAAAGCTAGGAGGTCTGTATGTGACCAAATTCATGACTATGTGTAGGATCTGGGCTGGTTGTTATTCATAATTCCGCTAACTAAATAATGTTAGCATATATCCTTGCATAAAGCTATGGGAGGTCATTCCGAGTTGTTCGCTCGTTATTTTTTTTCCGCAACGGAGCGATTAGTCGCTAATGCGCATGCGCAATGTCCGCAGTGCGACTGCGCCAAGTAAATTTGCTATGCAGTTAGGTATTTTACTCACGGCATTACAAGGTTTTTTCTTCGTTCTGGTGATCGTAATGTGATTGACAGAAAGTGGGTGTTTCTGGGCGGAAACTGGCCGTTTTATGGGTGTGTGCGAAAAAACGCTACCGTTTCTAGGAAAAACGCGGGAGTGGCTGGAGAAACGGAGGAGTGTCTGGGCGAACGCTGGGTGTGTTTGTGACGTCAAACCAGGAACGACAAGCACTGAACTGATCGCACTGGCAGAGTAAGTCTCGAGCTACTCAGAAACTGCACAGAGAAGTCTTTTCGCAATATTGCAAATCTTTCGTTTGCAATTTTGATAAGCTAAGATTCACTCCCAGTAGGCGGCGGCTTAGCGTGTGCAATGCTGCTAAAAGCAGCTAGCGAGCGAACAACTCGGAATGACCACCATTGTCTTTACTATACCTCTCAGAAACAAAATGTCATATGAATACATTCTCTAATGATCACATTACTGATTTACTGGCATCAATCAAATATAGAGATGTATCAAGCTTTGGAGAGGGATAAAGTGGAACAGTTGCCTAAAGCAGTGATTTCCAACCTCGGTTCTACTCGATGTTACTGATATCCATGCTTGAGAACAGATGTTTAAATCAAAAATAACTAAGGTACTAATTAAGGGGGTAATTCAGATCTGATCGTTGGGCTGCTAATTTTACTGTCCTGCAATCAGATAGTCGCCGCCTCCAGGGGGAGTGTATATTCGTTGTGCAAGTGTGCAATCCTATGTGTACGCCGAGTTGCTAAAATCCACTTTGTGCAGTCTGTGCGCAGCCCAGGACTTACTCCTACAGTGCGATCACATCAGGCTGATCGGGGCCGGAGCTGACGTCAGACACCCTACCTCAAAACGCTTGGACATGCTTGTGTTTTTCCGGACACTCCCACAAATGGCTTCTTCCTGTCAATCACCTTGTGAACGCCTGTGCGAAAGGATTTTTCCCACCATCCCGTCGCTGACCAGCGTGCCCTTTGTTGTTGTCCGCAGTGAGTGCACATAGCGGTGCATACGCACGCTCAGTTAGGACCTGATCGCCCGCTGTGCGAAAACGCACTGTAGTGATCAGATCTGAATCACTCCCTAAGTCATCTGTTCTCAAGTATGGCTATCCTTAAAAGCTGGGCTGGTAGTGTGCCTTTAGGACCATGGTTGGGAACCCTTAACTTAAAGCAACCAATCAGGTTCTGTCACTCCATAGTCTGTGCTAGATAAATGACAGAAGCTTATTGGTTACTTTGGGCAACTTCTCTACAATTTAACTCTCCAAAGCTTGATACATCTCCCCCATTATGACAACAATAGCATACACATTGTTGTGTTTTTATCTGCAAGCAGAGTAATATTAACAACTAGCTACATCACCAGCTTTGAGGGTACTGTGGCATAATCTGAACTGGGAGCCGTACAGTGCGTCTGACACATTTGTGGTGCTGGAAGATATACGTATTATAAAATAACATCGCCAGCATATCTGACAGTTTTATTGGTAGGTGCCCCCACAAGTTAGTTACAATGGGGCCCATACAAACCTTAATCCAGCCATAGTTCCAAGCATAGTTTTGCCAATGTATAGGTACAATATAATGTAAATCTCCAATACATATATACATGTAATGGAGTGCTATAAGGTGTTTTGTGCCTGTTGTTATTGCCATACTGCATTAACAGTCTGGTCATGTCTTAAGTACGGAAAGGGTGCCTAAATACGGGTTGGGTTCAATATGCCGGCGGTCAGAATACTCACCGCAGCACCCGGTGATCGGAATCCCGATAGAGGAAGGCACTGGCCCCCTAACACTCCCTTCTGGCAGCCTAAACCCAACCCTGCAGCCTAACCACCACCCTGCCCCCTTCCCGGGCTGCAGCCAAACACTAACCCTCTCGCGGCAGCCTAAACTTAACCTCCCCCTCCCCACCCACCTTCGGCTTACCTCTCTGGCAGATACTCGTTCGGGATTCTGGCACCGGGCTGGTAACCCTATTCAGGATGACGAGTAGTGTCGGGATTACAGTGTCTGTGTCCTGACGGCTGGGATCCCGACCGCATCCCCTAAATACATATCGGTTCACATTGCTGGTTTATTATAATTTGACTAGAGTGACATCCCAGAACTCAAGTTTTTAGAACATTACATGCAGGTGAATACAATTGCAACTAATATATATTTCTCTGACGTCCTAGTGGATGCTGGGACTCCGTCAGGACCATGGGGAATAGCGGCTCCGCAGGAGACAGGGCACAAAAGTAAAAGCTTTAGGATCAGGTGGTGTGCACTGGCTCCTCCCCCTGTGACCCTCCTCCAAGCCTCAGTTAGGTTTTTGTGCCCGGCCGAGAAGGGTGCAATCTAGGTGGCTCTCATAAAGAGCTGCTTAGAGTAAAAGTTTTGATAGTTTTCTTATTTTCAGTGAGTCCTGCTGGCAACAGGCTCACTGCAACGAGGGACTTAGGGGAGAAGAAGTGAACTCACCTGCGTGCAGGATGGATTTGCTTCTTAGGCTACTGGACACTAGCTCCAGAGGGACGATCACAGGTACAGCCTGGATGGGTCACCGGAGCCGCGCCGCCGACCCCCTTGCAGATGCCGAAGTAAGAAGAGGTCCAGAAACCGGCGGCTGAAGGCTTTTCAGTCTTCATGAGGTAGCGCACAGCACTGCAGCTGTGCGCCATTGCTCTCAGCACACTTCACACCAACGGTCACTGAGGGTGCAGGGCGCTGGGGGGGGCGCCCTGGGCAGCAATGTTAATACCTTTTCTGGCTAAAAAGAATACATCACATATAGTCCCTGAGGCTATATGGATGTATTTCACCCCTGCCAGGTCGCAGAAAAACCGGGAGAAGAGCCCGCCGGAATAGGGGGCGGGGCCTATCTCCTCAGCACACAGCGCCATTTTCCCTCACAGAACTGCTGGTGGGAAGGCTCCCAGGCTCTCCCCTGCACTGCACTACAGAAACAGGGTTAAAACAGAGAGGGGGGGCACTTATTTGGCGATATGATTATATATTAAGATGCTATAAGGGAAAACACTTATATAAAGGTTGTCCCTGTATAATTATAGCGTTTTGGTGTGTGCTGGCAAACTCTCCCTCTGTCTCCCCAAAGGGCTAGTGGGGTCCTGTCCTCTATCAGAGCATTCCCTGTGTGTGTGCTGTGTGTCGGTACGTGTGTGTCGACATGTATGAGGACGATGTTGGTGAGGAGGCGGAGCAATTGCCTGTAATGGTGATGTCACTCTCTAGGGAGTCGACACCGGAATGGATGGCTTATTTAAGGAATTACGTGATAATGTCAACACGCTTCAAGGTCGGTTGACGACATGAGATGGCCGGCAAACAAATTAGTACCTGTCCAGGCGTCTCAAACACCGTCAGGGGATTTAAAACGCCCATTTACCTCAGTCGGTCGACATAGACACAGACACGGACACTGACTCCAGTGTCGACGGTGAAGAAACAAACGTATTTTCCTTTAGGGCCACACGTTACATGTTAAGGGCAATGAAGGAGGTGTTACATATTTCTGATACTACAAGTACCACAAAAAAGGGTATTATGTGGGTGTGAAAAAACTACATGTAGTTTTTCCTGAATCAGATAAATTAAATGAAGTGTGTGATGATGCGTGGGTTTCCCCCGATAGAAAATTATTGGCGGTATACCCTTTCCCGCCAGAAGTTAGGGCGCGTTGGGAAACACCCCTTAGGGTGAATAAGGCGCTCACACGCTTATCAAAACAAGTGGCGTTACCGTCTCCAGATACGGCCGCCCTCAAGGAGCCAGCTGATAGGAGGCTGGAAAATATCCTAAAAAGTATATACACACATACTGGTGTTATACTGCGACCAGCTATCGCCTCAGCCTGGATGTGCAGCGCTGGGGTGGCTTGGTCGGATTCCCTGACTGAAAATATTGATACCCTTGACAGGGACAGTATTTTATTGACTATAGAGCAGAGAGAGATATTTGCACTCTGGCATCAAGAGTAAGTGCGATGTCCATATCTGCCAGAAGATGTTTATGGACACGACAGTGGTCAGGTGATGCAGATTCCAAACGGCACATGGAAGTATTGCCGTATAAAGGGGAGGAGTTATTTGGGGTCGGTCCATCGGACCTGGTGGCCACGGCAACAGCTGGAAAATCCACCTTTTTTTTACCCTAAGTCACATCTCAGCAGAAAAAGACACCGTCTTTTCAGCCTCAGTCCTTTCGTCCCCATAAGGGCAAGCGGGCAAAAGGCCAGTCATATCTGCCCAGGGATAGAGGAAAGGGAAGAAGACTGCAGCAGGCAGCCCATTCCAAGGAACAGAAGCCCTCCACCGCTTCTGCCAAGTCCTCAGCATGACGCTGGGGCCGTACAGGACCCCTGGATCCTACAAGTAGTATCCCAGGGGTACAGATTGGAAATTCGAGACGTCTCCCCCTCGCAGGTTCCTGAAGTCTGCTTTACCAACGTCTCCCTCCGACAGGGAGGCAGTATTGGAAACAATTCACAAGCTGTATTCCCAGCAGGTGATAATCAAAGTACTCCTCCTACAACAAGGAAAGGGGTATTATTCCACACTATATTGTGGTACTGAAGCCAGACGGCTCGGTGAGACCTATTCTAAATCTGAAATATTTGAACACTTACATACAAAGGTTCAAATCAAGACGGAGTCACTCAGAGCAGTGATAGCGAACCAGGAAGAAGGGGACTATATGGTGTCCCGGGACATCAGGGATGCTTCCTCCATGTCCCAATTTGCCCTTCTCACCAAGGGTACCTCAGGTTCGTGGTACAGAACTGTCACTATCAGTTTCAGACGATGCCGGTTGGATTGTCCACGGCACCCCGGGTCTTTACCAAGGTAATGGCCGAAATGATGATTCTTCTTCAAAGAAAATGGACGATATCCTGATAAGGGCAAGGTCCAGAGAACAGTTGGAGGTCGGAGTAGCACTATCTCAAGTAGTTCTACGACAGCATGGGTGGATTCTAAATATTCCAAAACCGCAGCTGTTTCCGACGACAATTTGCTGTTCCTAGGGATGATTCTGGACACAGTCCAGAAAAGGGTGTTTCTCCCGGAGAAGAAAGCAAGGGAGTTATCCGAGCTAGTCAGGAACCTCCTAAAACCAGGAAAAGTGTCAGTGCATCATTGCACAAGGGTCCTGGGAAAAATGGTGGCTTCTTACGAAGCGATTCCATTTGGCAGATTTCACGCAAGAACTTTTCAGTGGGATCTGCTGGAAAAATGGTCCGGATCGCATCTTCAGATGCATCAGCGGATAACCCTGTCTCCAAGGACAAGGGTGTTTCTTCTGCGGTGGCTGCAGAGTGCTCATCTACTAAAGGGCCGCAGATTCGGCATTCAGGACTGGGTCCTGGTGACCACGGATGCCAGCCGGAGAGGCTGGGGAGCAGTCACACAAGGAAATTTTTTTTTCCAGGGAGTGTGATCAAGTCTGGAGACTTCTCTCCACATAAAACAATGCTCTAAGCTTAGCAAGACCTCTGCTTCAAGGTCAGCCGGTATTGATCCAGTGGGACAACATCACGGCAGTCGCCCACGTAAACAGACAGGGCGGCACAAGAAGCAGGAGGGAAATGGCAGAAACTGCAAAGATTCTTCGCTGGGCGGAAAATCATGGGATAGCACTGTCAGCAGTGTTCATTCCGGGAGTGGACAACTGGGAAGCAGACTTCCTCAGCAGGCACGACCTCCACCCGGGAGAGTGGGGACTTCATCGGTAAGTCTTCCACATGATTGTGAACCGTTGGGAAAGACCAAAGGTGGACATGATGGCGTCCCGCCTGAACAAAAAACTGGACAGGTATTGCGCCAGGTCAAGAGACCCTCAGGCAATAGCTGTGGACGTTCTGGTAACACAGTGGGTGTACCAGTCGGTGTATGTGTTCCCTCCTCTGCTTCTCATACCCAATGTACTGAGAATTATAAGACGTAGAGGAGTAAGAACTATACTCGTGGCTCCGGATTGGCCAAGAAGGACTTGGTACCCGGAACTTCAAGAAATGCTCACTGAGGACTCATGGCCTCTGCCGCTAAGAAGGGACTTGCTTCACCAAGTACCATGTCTGTTCCAAGACTTACCGCGGCTGCGTTTGACGGCATGGCGGTGGAACGCCGGATCCTAAGGGAAAAAGGCATTCCGGAAGAGGTCATTCCTACCCTGGTCGAAGCCAGGAAGGAGGTGACCGCACAACATTATCACCACATGTGGCGAAAATATGTTGCGTGGTGTGAGGCCAGGAAGGCCCCACGAAGAAATTTCAACTCGGTCGATTCCTGCATTTCCTGCAAACAGGAGTGTCTATGGGCCTCAAATTGGGGTCCATTAAGGTTCAAATTTCGGCCCTGTCAATTTTCTTCCAGAAAGAATTGGCTTCACTTCCTGAAGTCCAGAAGTTTGTCAAGGGAGTACTGCATATACAACCCCCTTTTGTGCCTCCAGTGGCACTGTGGGATCTCAACGTAGTTCTGGGATTCCTCAAATCACATTTTAAACCGCTCAAATCTGTGGATTTGAAATATCTCACATGAAAAGTGACCATGCGGTTGGCCCTGGCCTCGGCCAGGCGAGTGTCAGAATTGGTGGCTTTGTCTCACAAAAGCCCATATCTGATTGTCCATTCGGACAGGGCAGAGCTGCGGACTCGTTCCCAGTTTCTCCCTAAGGTGGTGTCAGCGTTTCACCTGAACCAGTTTATTGTGGTACCTGCGGCTATTAGGGACTTGGAGGACTCCAAGTTGCTAGATGTTGTCAGGGCCCTGAAAATAGGTTTCCAGGACGGCTGGAGTCAGGAAAACTGACTTGCTGTTATCCTGTATGCACCCAACAAACTGGGTGCTCTTGCTTCTAAGCAGACGATTGCTAGTTGGATGTGTAGTACAATTCAGCTTGCACATTCTGTGGCAGGCCTGCCACAGCCAAAATATGTAAATGCCCATTTCACAAGGAAGGTGGGCTCATCTTGGGCGGCTGCCCGAGGGGTCTCGGCTTTACAACTTTGCCGAGCTGCTACTTGGTCAGGAGCAAACACGTTTGCAAAATTCTACAAATTTGATACCCTGGCTGAGGAGGACCTGGAGTTCTCTCATTCGGTGCTGCAGAGTCATCCGCACTCTCCCGCCCGTTTGGGAGCTTTGGTATAATCCCCATGGTCCTGACGGAGTCCCAGCATCCACTAGGACGTCAGAGAAAATAAGAATTTACTTACCGATAATTCTATTTCTCGTAGTCCGTAGTGGATGCTGGGCGCCCATCCCAAGTGCGGATTGTCTGCAATACTTGTACATAGTTATTGTTACAAAAATCGGGTTATTATTGTTGTGAGCCATCTTTTCAGAGGCTCCGCTGTTATCATGCTGTTAACTGGGTTCAGATCACAGGTTGTACAGTGTGATTGGTGTGGCTGGTATGAGTCTTACCCGGGATTCAAAATCCTTCCTTATTGTGTACGCTCGTCCGGGCACAGTATCCTAACTGAGGCTTGGAGGAGGGTCATAGGGGGAGGAGCCAGTGCACACCACCTGATCCTAAAGCTTTTACTTTTGTGCCCTGTCTCCTGCGGAGCCGCTATTCCCCATGGTCCTGACGGAGTCCCAGCATCCACTACGGACTGCGAGAAATAGAATTATCGGTAAGTAAATTCTTATTTTGAAAGGAAAATAATTGATAATAAAGATTTTAACTTAATTCGAGAAATAAAAAGAAAATGCTGATTTTTGGATGGCCTTTAGAATTTCTAAACCCATTTGTTTCACAGTGACAAAGCAATGTGGAAGCAACACTAAACCCAGGAAACATTTTCACAGAGGATTACCTCCTTCATCCTTCACTTAGTGCAGTACAAGCAACTTTGTTGGCTGGTAAACAGTGAGTCAGACCAGTGACCCCAAACAGAATGGAATTTTATAGATGTCAGTGCAGTGGAAGAACAGAGAGACAGTGGTCAAGACAACATATGATATGATATTCTACCAGCCTGCAGTTCATATGAGGACACGACAGATAATGAATCAATGCTAGGAAGAATGCAGATCATGGCCACACGCCCACAGAGCACAACTTCCTCTGTTACAGAATTAGAATCACCTTCTGTCCTCAGGTGGATCTGCGGTAGAACACGTCTCACTCTATCGACTATATTATGGCCAGTGAACATGTTATGACACAATGCAAAGCAACAGAGGCCATGCAAATATCTGATACTGTACCTCTCTCTACACAATGCACTCAGAAGTAGTCATCGGAGGTGGTACTGTTATGTACAGCACATGTACCGTACCAGAGTTTATTGTACTGTGTCCTGCACGTTACAGAATACTCTGCACATTAACCATTTAACTTGTTTTATGTTAGCTTTGGCACGTTAAGTTCTGGGTTGAACAATGATAACTATTGTCACTGCTACAAACATTTCACTATGGAATCTTTATATATTAAACAATCTATACAGACTGTTAAATAGCGTTTAGTGCAGCAAGCCAATTTCTATGGAACACAACAGCACATGGCTGAAACATTGGGAAAAAGCTCAAGTCATTTTAATACATATTTCATTTGTTGTCAATACACACTTCTGCCAAAAGTTTTTTTTTTTAAAGAGTTCCAAGTTCTAGTTTGCCAAAAGGGGCACATCGTCGCTGAAACATACTGTGGATCAGCGACAGCCTTGTGTTACTTCTTCCACATTTTGAATTGGGAATGTTGCGATGTATGTTAGTGGTAGGCTGGATTTCCCATATAGTTATGATGGTTAGTATGTAAATAGGTCAGAATTACTATGCCTGTGGTCCTGTATGAGCGCAAACTAAAATGTGCCTGGTCTTCATAAAAGTAATCTAAAAAGCCCTAAACACTTACTGATTACACTGAGCGATATGAACGATCTCGTTCATTAATAAACGAGAGATATCGTTGATATCGCTCAGTGTGTAGGCACCAACAATGAACGATGCGCGGCCCCGCGCTCATTCATCGTTGGTGCCGGCTCTTTTATACATGCAAGCCAATATGGACAATCTAAACCATATTAGCATGCAGGGCTATTGGGCCGGGTGACATCAAGGAGTGAAGACACTTCACTCCACCCCCCCTCCCACCGGGTCACCTGTCGGCCGCATCGGCAGTCAGGCACCTCGGTGGAAAATGGCCAGTGTGCAGGGCCCATAAGTCATAAGAATAAAATGTGAATCCAAATATACAAATGACAAATACATAAGATAGTTTCATGTACAGAACATATTTGCCATATTTTCAGGCAAAAAATAATTGCATGGCTACCAAATACATTTTTATATCCTCCTCCTTTTTTTAATAAAAATAAATAAATAAAAATAACGGACAAAAGGCCTTATTCAGGTGTGTTAGCAAACCAAAAAAGCAAGCAACCGGGCAAAACCATGTGCACTGCAGGTGGAGCAGATGTAACATGCGCAGAGAGAGTTAGATTTGGGTGGGGTGTGTTCAAACTGAAATCTAAATTGCAGGGTAGAAATAAAGCAGCCAGTATTTACCATGCACAGAAACACTATAACCCACCCAAATCTAAATCTCTCTGCACATGTTACATCTGCCCCACCTGCAGTGCAACATGGTTTTGCCAATTAGTGTGCTTTTTTGGTTTGCTAACAAACCTGAATAAGGCCTTTTGTCCATTCTTTTTCTTTTTTTTTTTAAAAAGAGGAGGGGGATATACCCTCAATATTTTTTACTCTCTTTTGAAAAAGGCTGCGTACCAAACATTTGTTAGTGTAATCTGCGAAAAATGTTTTGGTCACAAGTATACTCTTAGGGCCTGTTTCAGACCCGAACGCTGCAACGGCTAGGCTGCGCAGGCAGGGAGCTACTCGGCGGGTGCAAAAGCAACACTGCCGTGCGATGTTTTTGCACCTGTACGGGGGGTTAGGCCTGACATGCGGGGCGGCTAGCCCTGTGCTGGGCGTCCCCTCGCATGTCAGAGAATCTGATCGTAGATGTGCTAAAATTTAGCACATCTACGATCAGCTCTGAATCACCCCCTTAGAACAAAAAAGGGGGTAATGTTCAGATTGTAACAACCAACATGTCCGATATTTGTCTGATTCATTATTATTATTATTCAATATGGTTCGGTCGCACAAGATGCAACATCAGGCCATACGTAAGCATTACTAAGCTTAGGATACCTGAAAGTTTCTTACTGGAGCTTAGTGAACCAAACACAAATCACTGCAGACATTATAGTACTAAAACTTTTAAGTTAGGAAGTACAGCATTTCAGATTAGTAGTAGAATTATGAAAATATTGGATAATCTCAGATTTGAGACACAAATGTATTACCTCGCTGATGGCAGATGACCATTCTATGGGGTATATTCAATTGAAGTCGGATCCATTCCGACATTCATTTGTCGGAATGGATCCGACCTGGGCTATTCAATGCATTATCAATTCAACTTTAAAAAAAAGTCGAATTGAGATGCAGGAGCTTAGATGGGGGAGAGCCGCGGGCAGACAAGGGAGAGCAGCAGCTATATAGCCGCTGCTGTAGCGCTGCTCCCCCACATCTGGCCGCAGCTCCCCCCCCCCCCCCCTCATCTCTCTGCCTTTCCCCGTCCCTCCTCTCCACGGCCCCGCATCACAGCCGCTGCTCACGGCAAGCGAGGTCTCAGATTTTTACTTGATAATCATGTCAAAAGTGATAATGAATTTCATAATCACAACTCATTATATATTACTGATTACCAGTTTGTCAAAATGACAGCACAACATAACAGTACTATATAGGATATATACAGATGTGTCCTCAATCATCATTGTTGGAGTCACGCCAAACAGCCCCTCTTGACACGCCAGATCACATGAAAATCTTCTATTATTTATTTATTTCCAGTTATTTCTATAGCGCACACATATTCCGCAGCGCTCTACAGAGAATATCAGCCATTCACATCAGTCCCTGTCCCAGTGGAGCTTACAATCTATGGCCCTCATTCCGAGTTGTTCGCTCGCAATGCGATTTTAGCAGTATTGCACACGCTAAGCCGCCGCCTACTGGGAGTGAATCTTAGCTTATCAAAATTGCGAACGATGTATTCGCAATATTGCGATTACACACCTCGTAGCAGTTTCTGAGTAGCTTCAGACTTACTCGGCATCTGCGATCAGTTCAGTGCTTGTCGTTCCTGGTTTGACGTCACAAACACACCCAGCGTTCGCCCAGACACTCCTCCGTTTCTCCGGCCACTCCTGCGTTTTTTCCGGAAACGGTAGCGTTTTTATCCACATGCCCATAAAACGCCGTGTTTCCGCCCAGTAACACCCATTTCCTGTCAATCACACTACGATCGCCGGAGCGAAGAAAAAGCCGTGAGTAAAAATCCTATCTTCATAGCAAATTTACTTGGCGCAGTCGCAGTGCGGACATTGCGCATGCGCACTAAGCGGAAAATCGCTGCGATGCGATGAAATTTACCGAGCGAACAACTCGGAATGAGGGCCTATATTCCCTATTATATGTACACACAGACACATTCACGCTAGGGTTCATTTTTGTTGGGATAGAAAATATATACAAGTGCTGCGCTTGAAGTGAGCTTGGTTAATTGCTACTTGATGAAAATATAAATAAAAAGGTGTCTGCTCCAATCAATCAACAGCTCACACGGAACTTGCTAATAAACAAATTTAATAATACACATAAAAATAAAATAAAATGAAATAAAATAAAAGACACTCCTTCACATTGCTCACGGACGCACTGAGTGTTGCCAGTCATTCTCACCCGCAGTGGTGCTCCTTGAATCTGCTCGATCAGCCGTGGAGAATTTCCAACCGGAACGCCAGCCCAGCGTATTACTGCAGCATTACGACCGGCTTGCCTAGATCTTACCATCTGCACTTTGCTAGTGCCAACGGCAGACGCACGGCAGCTGCTCCGGTACCTCTTGTGCCGCATCACTACATTTCCCGCAGGACGGGTAATTATAATCAGCGGCTTCTCCTCTGCACTGGGACGCCAGTAGCCTAGAGGCACAAGAGTTTGTTTCATTTATTCTCCAACAGGCTGTACGAACTGCTACTTACCAGTCCCTATTGATACAAAGAGACCACAATTAGGTCCTTTGTGGCAACATTAAAGTGACACTATTTACAAACTTTCATTTCAGTGATCCATACAGCAAATGTATCAGTGTGCTTGAGCTAGTTTTAAATATTTGTTTTTATAATTGTCTTTTATTTTATTTCATTTTATTTTATTTTTATGTGTATTATTAAATTTGTTTATTAGCAAGTTCCGTGTGAGCTGTTGATTGATTGGAGCAGACACCTTTTTATTTATATTTTCATCAAGTAGCAATTAACCAAGCTCACTTCAAGCGCAGCACTTGTATATATTTTCTATCTCTGCCTTTGGGGGAACTAGCAGTCCCCTTGTGCTTGCAGCTGTTGTTCAGCTTTTTTTATTATTCATTTAATTAAGGTGCGCCAGGAGTGGGAGTGTTCACACACTCCCTATTAAAATCATTTTTGTTGGGAGCCAATTAACCTACCAGTATATTTTTGGATTGTGGGAGGAAACCGGAGTACCCGGAGGAATTCCACGCAAGTACAGGGAGAATATACAAACTCCACACACACGCCATCGTGGAATCGAACCCATGACCTCAGTGCTGTGAGGGAATAATGCTAACCATTACACCATCTGCACTGCCCTGGAGTCTAGCATTAGGAGTCTTTTTTTTATTGAAAATGCATCTTAATCGCAACGCAATGCGACTAGGATGCACAAAGAGACTGTGCAAATTAATTTGATATATATGACACTTGTATATCTGTGTGCAACCGAGGGGTTTATTTTCTAAAAGTCAATTTGGGTCCATTTTGATCAATTTAAGGTCGATTTTTAATCGATTTTGTGTTTCAGGGTCTAAATCAGACACGTACTAACTAGTGATGAGCGGGTTCGGATCCTCGGGACTCGAACCCGCCCGAACTACACCTTTTTTTGCACGGGTCTGAGCAACTCGAATCCTCCCGCCTTGCTCGGTTAACCCGAGCGCGCCCGAACGTCATCATCCCGCGGTCGGATTCTCGCGAGTTTCGTATTCTATATAAGGAGCCGCACGTCGCCGCCATTTTTCACTCCTGCATTGGACATGATCGTGAGAGGACTTGGCTGGCGTCCTCTCAGTTTCTATGTTCAGTGGGCTGCAAATATCTGTGCTCAGTGTGCTGCAAATATCTGTGCTCAGTGTGCTGCAAATATCTGTGCTCAGTGTGCTGCAAGTGCAAATATCTACGTTCTCTGCCTGAAAAACGCTCCATATCTGTGCTCAGTGTGCTGCAAATATCTGTGCTCAGTGTGCTAATTGCTTAATTGTGGGGACTGGGGACCAGCAGTATTATATAGTAGGAGGACAGTGCAGAGTTTTGCTGACCAGTGACCACCAGTATTATACGTTCTCTGCCTGAAAAAACACTCTATATCTGTGCTGCATTGTAGTATATAGTAGGATGACAGTGCAGAATTTTGCTGACCACCAGTATAACTATATATATAGCAGTACGGTACAGTAGTCCACTGCTCTACCTCTGTGTCGTCAAGTATATTATCCCATCCATACCTGTGGTGCATTTCAGTTTTGCACAGTTTGCTGACCACCAGTATATAATATATAGCAGTACGGTACAGTAGGCCACTGCTCTACCTACCTCTGTGTCGTCAAGTATACTATCCATCCATACCTGTGGTGCATTTCAGTTTTGCACAGTTTGCTGACCACCAGAATATAATATATAGCAGTACGGTACAGTAGGCCACTGCTCTACCTACCTCTGTGTCGTCAAGTATACTATCCATCCATACCTGTGGTGCATTTCAGTTTTGCACAGTTTGCTGACCACCAGTATATAATATATAGCAGTACGGTACATAAGGCCACTGCTCTACCTACCTCTGTGTCGTCAAATATACTATCCATCCATACCTGTGGTGCATTTCAGTTTTGCTGACCACCAGTATATAATATATAGCAGTACGGTACAGTTGGCCACTGCTCTACCTACCTCTGTGTTGTCAAGTATACTATCCATCCATACCTGTGGTGCATTTCAGTTTTGCACAGTTTGCTGACCACCAGTATATAATATATAGCAGTACGGTACAGTAGGCCACTGCTTTAACCACCCTCTGTCGTCAAGTATACTATCCATCCATACCTGTGGTGCATTTCAGTTTTGCACAGTTTGCTGACCACCAGTATATAATATATAGCAGTACGGTACAGAAGGCCACTGCTCTACCTACCTCTGTGTCGTCAAGTATACTATCCATCCATACCTGTGGTGCATTTCAGTTTTGCACAGTTTGCTGACCACCAGTATATAATATATAGCAGTACGGTACAGTAGGCCACTGCTCTACCTACCTCTGTGTCGTCAAGTATACTATCCATCCATACCTGTGGTGCATTTCAGTTTTGCACAGTTTGCTGACCACCAGTATATAATATATAGCAGTACGGTACAGTAGGCCACTGCTCTACCTACCTCTGTGTCGTCAAGTATACTATCCATCCATACCTGTGGTGCATTTCAGTTTTGCAAAGTTTGCTGATCACCAGTATATAATATATAGCAGTATGGTACAGAAGGCCACTGCTCTACCTACCTCTGTGTCGTCAAGTATACTATCCATCCATACCTGTGGTGCATTTCAGTTTTGCACAGTTTGCTGACCACCAGTATATAATATATAGCAGTACGGTACAGTAGGCCACTGCTCTACCTACCTCTGTGTCGTCAAGTATACTATCCATCCACACCTGTGGTGCATTTCAGTTTTGCACAGTTTGCTGACCACCAGCATAAAATATATAGCAGTACGGTACAGAAGGCCACTGCTCTACCTACCTCTGTGTCGTCAAGTATACTATCCATCCATACCTGTGGTGCATTCAGTTTTGCACAGTTTGCTGACCACCAGTATATAATATATAGCAGTACGGTACAGAAGGCCACTGCTCTACCTACCTCTGTGTCGTCAAGTATACTATCCATCCATACCTGTGGTGCATTCAGTTTTGCACAGTTTGCTGACCACCATTATATAATATATAGCAGTACGGTACAGAAGGCCACTGCGCTACCAACCTCTGTGTCGTCAAGTATACTATCCATCCATACCTGTGGTGCATTTCAGTTGTGCGCAGTATATATAGTAGTAGGCCATTGCTATTGATATATTACTGGCATATAATTCCACACATTAAAAATTGGAGAACAAAAATGTGGAGGGTAAAATAGGGAAAGATCAAGATCCACTTCCACCTCGTGCTGAAGCTGCTGCCACTAGTCTTGGCCGAGACGATGAAATGCCATCAACGTCGTCTGCCAAGGCCGATGCCCAATGTCATAGTAGAGAGCATGTGAAATCCAAAAAAATAAAGCTCAGTAAAATGACCCAAAAATCTAAATCAAAATCGTCTGAGGAGAAGCGTAAACTCGCCAATGTGCCATTTACGACACGTTGTGGCAAGGAACGGCTGATGGCCTGGCCTATGTTCATGGCTAGTGGTTCAGCTTCACATGAGGATGGAAGCACTCATCCTCCTGCTAGAAAACTTAAAAGAGTTAAGATGGCAAAAGAACAGCAAAGAACTGTGCGTTCTTCTAAATCACAAATCCCCAAGGAGAGTCCAATTGTGTCGGTTGCGATGCCTGACCTTCCCAACACTGGATGGGAAGAGGTGGCGCCTTCCACCATTTGCACGCCCCCTGCAAGTGCTGAAAGGAGCACCCGCAGTCCAGTTCCTGATAGTCAAACTGAAGATGTCACTGTTGAAGTCCACCAGGATGAGGATATGGTGTTGCTGGCGCTGGGGAGGAAATTGACAAGGAGGATTCTGATGGTGAGGTGGTTTGTTTAAGTCAGGCACCCGGGGAGACACCTGTTGTCCGTGGGACGAATATGGCCATTGACATGCCTGGTCAAATTACAAAAAAAATCACCTCGTCGGTGTGGAATTATTTCAACAGAAATGCGGACAACTGGTGTCAGGCCGTGTGTTGCCTTTGTCAAGCTGTAATAAGCAGGGGTAAGGACGTTAACCACCTAGGAACATCCTCCCTTATACGTCACCTGTACCGCATTCATCAGAAGTCAGTGACAAGTTCAAAAACTTTGGGCGACAGCGGAAGCAGTCCACTGACCACTAAATCCCTTCCTCTTGTAACCAAGCTCCTGCAAACCACACCACCAACTCCCTCAGTGTCAATTTCCTCCTTAGACAGGAAAGCCAATAGTCCTGCAGGCCATGTCACTGTCAAGTCTGACGAGTCCTCTCCTGCCTGGGATTCCTCCGATGCATCCTTGAGTGTAACGCCTACTGCTGCTGGCGCTGCTGTTGTTGCTGCTGGGAGTCGATCGTCATCCCAGAGGGGAAGTCGGAAGACCACTTGTACTACTTCCAGTAAGCAATTGACTGTCCAACAGTCCTTTGCGAGGAAGATGAAATATCACAGCAGTCATCCTGCTGCAAAGCGGGTAACTCAGGCCTTGGCAGCCTGGGTGGTGAGAAACGCGTTTCCGGTATCCACCGTTAACTCACAGGGAACTAGAGAATTGATTGAGGTACTGTGTCCCCGGTACCAAATACCAACATACCAACTAGGTTCCATTTCTCTAGGCAGGCGATACCGAAAATGTACACAGACATCAGAAAAAGAGTCACCAGTGTCCTAAAAAATGCAGTTGTACCCAATGTCCACTTAACCACGGACATGTGGACAAGTGGAGCAGGGCAGACTCAGGACTATATGACTGTGACAGCCCACTGGGTAGATGTATTGCCTCCCGCAGCAAGAACAGCAGCGGCGGCACCAGTAGCAGCATCTCGCAAACGCCAACTCGTTCCTAGGCAGGCTACGCTTTGTATCACCGCTTTCCATAAGAGGCACACAGCTGACAACCTCTTACGGAAACTGAGGAACATCATCGCAGAATGGCTTACCCCAATTGGACTCTCCTGGGGATTTGTGACATCGGACAACGCCACCAATATTGTGCGTGCATTACATGTGGGCAAATTCCAGCACATCCCATGTTTTGCACATACATTGAATTTGGTGGTGAAGAATTATTTAAAAAACGACAGGGGCGTGCAAGAGATGCTGTCGGTGGCCCGAAGAATTGCGGGCCACTTTCGGCATTCAGCCACCGCGTGCCGAAGACTGGAGCACCAGCAAACAGTCCTGAACCTGCCCTGCCATCATCTGAAGCAAGAGGTGGTAACGAGGTGGAATTCAACCCTCTATATGCTTCAGAGGATGGAGGAGCAGCAAAAGGCCATTCAAGCCTATACATCTGCCTACGATATAGGCAAAGGAGGGGAAATGCACCTGACTCAAGCGCAGTGGAGAATGATTTCAACGTTGTGCAAGGTTCTGCAACCCTTTGAACTTGCCACACGTGAAGTCAGTTCAGACACTGCCAGCCTGAGTCAGGTCATTCCCCTCATAAGGCTTTTGCAGAAGAAGCTGGAGACATTGAAGGAGGAGCTAAAACAGAGCGATTCCGCTAGGCATGTGGGACTTGTGGATGGAGCCCTTCATTCGCTTAACCAGGATTCACGGGTGGTCAATCTGTTGAAATCAGAGCACTACATTTTGGCCACCGTGCTCGATCTTAGATTTAAAACCTACGTTGTATCTCTCTTTCCGGCAGACACAAGTCTGCAGAGGTTCAAAGACCTGCTGGTGAGAAAATTGTCAAGTCAAGCGGAACGTGACCCGTCAACAGCTCCTCCTTCACATTCTCCCGCAACTGTGGGTGCGAGGAAAAGGCTAAGAATTCCGAGCCCACCCGCTGGCGGTGATGTAGGGCAGTCTGGAGCGAGTGCTGACATCTGGTCCGGACTGAAGGACCTGCCAACGATTACGGACATGTCTACTGTCACTGCATATGATTCTGTCACCATTGAAAGAATGGTGGAGGAGTATATGAGTGACCGCATCCAAGTAGGCACGTCAGACAGTCCGTACGTATACTGGCAGGAAAAAGAGGCAACTTGGAGGCCCTTGCACAAACTGGCTTTATTTTACCTAAGTTGCCCCCCCTCCAGTGTGTACTCCGAAAGAGTGTTTAGTGCAGCCGCTCACCTTGTCAGCAATAGGCGTACAAGGTTACTTCCAGAAAATGTGGAGAAGATGATGTTCATCAAAATTAATTATAATCAATTCCTCCATGGAGACATTCACCAGCAATTGCCTCCTGCAAGTACACAGGGACCTGAGATGGTGGATTCCAGTGGGGACGAATTAATAATCTGTGAGGAGGGGGATGTACACAGTGAAAGGGGTGAGGAATCGGAGGAAGAGGAGGAGGTGGACATCTTGCCTCTGTAGAGCCAGTTTGTGCAAGCAGAGATTGATTGCTTCTTTTTTGTTGGGGGCCCAAACCAACCAGTCATTTCAGTCACAGTCGTGTGGCAGACCCTGTCGCTGAAATGATGGGTTTGTTAAAGTGTGCATGTCCTGTTTATACAACATAAGGGTGGGTGGGAGGGCCCAAGGACAATTCCATCTTGCACCTCTTTTTTCTTTCATTTTTCTTTGCATCATGTGCTGTTTGGGGACTATTTTTGGAAGTGCCATCCTGTCTGACACTGCAGTACCACTCCTAGATGGGCCAGGTGTTTGTGTCGGCCACTTGGGTCGCTTAGCTTAGTCATTCAGCGACCTCGGTGCAAATTTTAGGACTAAAAATAATATTGTGAGGTGTGAGGTGTTCAGAATAGACTGAAAATGAGTGGAAATTATGGTTATTGAGGTTAATAATACTATAGGATCAAAATGACCCCCAAATTCTATGATTTAAGCTGTTTTTGAGGGTTTTTTGTAAAAAAACACCCGAATCCAAAACACACCCGAATCCGTCAAAAAATTTTCAGGGAGGTTTTGCCAAAACGCGTCCGAATCCAAAACACGGCCACGGAACCGAATCCAAAACAAGAAAAATTTCCGGTGCACATCACTAGTACGAACAAATTATTTTTTACTTCCTTTAAAAAAAATTTTTTTAAAAATCATCTGTTAGTAAATGTGAGATTTAGGGGTATATTTACTAAAAATCGATCTGGATCCATTTTTGGTCGATTTTGTAGTTCAGGGTGTAAATCCCACGAAATCGGTCAAAAATCGATTAAAATTGACTCAAATCGACTTTTAGTAAGTACACCAGATTCTGTGAATCTATGGGGGTCATTCAGAGTTGATCATAGCTGTGCTAAATTTAGCACAGGTACGATCAGGCACTCAGACATCGGCGATGCTTCTGAATTTGAGGAGTAACTCCCGGCCAGCGCAGCTCCTGTGCGGCTGGCCGGGAGAACATCTTCGCTGCCCCTGGTCGCAGCGGCTGCATGTGACGTCACGCAGCCGCTGCGCCCGCACCGCATGGTTCGGCCACTCCTCCGTTGGCCAGACCACGCCCCCAAAACGGCGGTCAAACGCCGCCGTGCCGCCGAGCGACCGCCCATGCCTTTCAATCAGGCAGAGGCGGTCGCTAGGGAACAACGGCCTTTGGCCGTCCAGCATGCGCCGGTGCACTGCGGCGCAGGTGCATGCGCAGTTCTGTTCCGATCGCTGCGATAAACTGCAGCGAGCGAACGGGTCAGAATGACCCCCTATATACGAAGTGCTACAATGTAGCAGCTGCAACTTTTTTCCAGCACAAGTTCTGTTCTGCTCCATATACAGACTCAGTCACACACAATATACAATTGTAATATATCAAATGAATCACCACATCCTGTATCCTAGTCACACAAAGAATAAGAAGCTTTTTCAACCAAAAAAGGAGCCCGATGTTAGCACGGGTCATGGCGGTTCACTCACGGCAGGCATCTCGTGCTGCATGGTGTATTGAGGCTAGATGTATCAAGACACATTTATATATAGGTAATGTTCTTCCGACATCCGCCAAACCCAGACTCGTCCACCTGACTGCCAAAAAGAGAAGCGTGGTTCGTCACTCCGTAGAACACGTTTGGACTGCTCTACAGTGTCAGTGTGCTTTACACCACTCCATCCGATGCTTGGCATTGGACTTGGAGATGTGAGGCTTGCATGCAGCTGCACGGCCATTTTTTATGTTTACATTAATGCCAGTGGAAGATTGGACTCTTTAGCTATGGAATCAGCAGAGCATTGGCGACTTTTACGCACCATGCACCTTAGCAAGCAGCAGGGCCAAATTAAGGCGTGTGGGGGCCCAGGGCAACAAAGTTGTGGGGCCAGTGGCGCACGCAGGGGGGGGGGGGGGGGTCCGAGTACCCAGAAACCCCCCCTGATCGGTCAAATTATTTTAAGAGATGGAGACAGCTGTGTCTCCGTATTACTACAAACCGCGATTGCGTACGCGATCACAGCTGCTGCAGGGAGCTCTTGTTGGCAGAGCTCTCTGCATAGAGCAGTGCTGCCAGATGAGCCACCGCCAGGTTTTTCTGCCCCAGGATAGTACCTGCCCACCACGAGCGGAGACGTCTGACACGCTCAGCAGCAGGTGTCCGGCAATGCACTGCAGTAAAGTGAAGAAACTCCAAATAAACTACATCTCCCAGCAGCCCTTGCTGCCAGGAGCTGTAGTGTATTTGTACTTACTTCACTTTACTGTAGTGCGGTTGCCGGACACCTGCTGCTGAGCGTGTCAAAGGAGGACAGAAAGGGACTGAGCTGCCGCCTATCCCCAGCATCATAACGTTCTGGAAGCTCCCAGTGGGGAGATGGAGTACCTGTGTCAGAGCTGCAGCTGCGGGTGAGTTATATGACTGGGCTGATGCTCATGCCTGTGCCAGCTGTAATGCAGCAAAGGGGCCATGTGACTTTTGCTCCTCATCCTGGGGCACTGCAACTGTGGGCATAGTGTAAGGGGCACTGCAGCTGTAGGCATAGTGTAAGGGGCACTGCAATTGTGGGCATAGTGTAAGGGACACTGCAATTGTGGGCATAGTGTAAGGGACACTGCAATTGTGGGCATAATATGTAAGGATCACTACAACTGGACTTTTCCCATGAGTAATCCATGGGGCGCCATATTTGCTTAAGTAAATATTTGCTTACCAAAAAATTTGACCCCGGCCCTGGCCACCGCCTGCCCGCCCGCCCACCAAAGACGCCAGCTGCCGCAGTCATTGCCATTGGGCTCGGGCACCGCAGCAGCCGGCCGTGACCTCTTGTATGGTGATGCGGATGTGACTTACAGGTCACGAACGCTACGTCGCCTGCCAGCTAGCCTGCCCAGCCAGTCCTGCTTCGTTGTGGTTGGAACCAGGATACTGGGAGGGAATGCTCTGCCCATGTGCTGCTCCTCACTGCTGTAATACTGAGATGGAAACCTGAGCTGTAAACTGAGGTTGGAGCCAGTGTTTTTTTTTTTATTTTATTTTTTATTTGATTGATTGATAGTTTTGGAATTATTGTTGTGTGTGTTTACAATGTATGGAAAAACTATGTGGGCACAGTGTGTGGAATTACTGTGGGGGAAGGGAGGTACAATGTGTGGCATTACTATGAGGGGTTAAGATGAGTGGAATTACGACGTGGGCAGTGTGTGGAATTACTGTAGGGGGGTACAATGTGTGGCATTACTGTGTGGACATAGTGTGTGGAATTACTGTGGGTGGAGGGGGGTACAATGTGTGGAATTACTTTAGGGGACAGTGTGGTGTATTTACTGTGGGGGACAGTGTGTGGAATTACTATTTCTTTGTTTTATTACTATGGGGGTGAATGTATTTGTTTTATTTCTGTTGATATACTTGATTTAAAAAAAAAACGTACAAGTTTAAAAAGGTTAAAAAATCACTGGCATAGACTGTCCAGAGGACTTGTTTTTTTCCTCTCAGCATGGCCTCGGGTACAGTATGTGTGTATAGTATGTTAGTGGGGTGTATTGTGCGTGTGTGACAAATATACAAAACAGATACATATTTTTTATACACACACACTATATATATATATATATATATATATATATATACATACATACATACAGACACATACACACTCCTACGGAAACCCCCCCCAGTAAATCCTGCAAATTACTTCCAACAGCACCCCCCCCCCCCCCCCCCTAGAGATGAGCGGGTCCGGTTCCTCGGAATCCGAACCCGCCCGAACTTCAGGTTTCTTTACACGGGGCCGAGCGACTCGGATCTTCCCGCCTTGCTCGGTTAACCCGAGCGCGCCCGAACGTCATCATCCCGCTGTCGGATTCTCGCGAGGCTCGGATTCTATCGCGAGACTCGGATTCTATATAAGGAGCCGCGCGTCGCCGCCATTTTCACACGTGCATTGAGATTGATAGGGAGAGGACGTGGCTGGCGTCCTCTCCGTTTAGACTAGAGTACTAGAGAGAGACACAAATTTTGGGGAGCATATTATTAGGAGGAGTACTACTTGCTGCTGATAGTGTGACCAGTGACCACCAGTTTAATTAATCCGTTCTCTGCCTGAAAAAAAACGATACACAGTGTGACACAGTCACATACCATATCTGTGCTCAGCCCAGTGTGCTGCATCATATGTAATACTGTATTATCATTATCTGACTGTGCTGAGTGCTCACTGCTCACACAGCTTAATTGTGGGGGAGACTGGGGAGCAGTTATAGCAGGAGTACATATTTTAAGTACAGTGCACACTTTTGCTGCCAGAGTGCCACTGCCAGTGTGACTGACCAGTGACCACTGACCACCAGTATTGTGATTGTCTGCTGACCACCAGTATAATTGTGATTGTCTGCCTGAAAAAGTTAAACACTCGTCGTGTGGTGTTTTTATAAACGCATTCTGCAGACAGTGTCCAGCAGGTCCGTCATTACATAATATATACCTGTACGGCTGCAGTACTAGTGTGATATATATATATATTTTAATTTTATCTCATTATCATCCAGTCTATATTAGCAGCAGACACAGTACGGTAGTCCACGGCTGTAGCTACCTCTGTGTCGGCAGTCGATCGTCAATCCATAATTGTATACCACCTACCCGTGTTTTTTTTTTCTTTCTATCTTCTTGATACTAGTAGCTTACTTTAGGAGTCTGCAGTGCTGACAGACAGTGTCCAGCAGGTCCGTCATTACATAATATATACCTGTCCGGCTGCAGTACTAGTGTGATATATATATATATTTTAATTTTATCTCATTATCATCCAGTCTATATTAGCAGCAGACACAGTACGGTAGTCCACGGCTGTAGCTACCTCTGTGTCGGCAGTCGATCGTCCATCCATAATTGTATACCACCTACCCATGGTTTTTTTTTTTTTCTATCTTCTTGATACTAGTAGCTTACTTTAGGAGTCTGCAGTGCTGACAGACAGTGTCCAGCAGGTCCGTCATTACATAATATATACCTGTCCGGCTGCAGTACTAGTGTGATATATATATATATATTTTAATTTTATCTCATTATCATCCAGTCTATATTAGCAGCAGACACAGTACGGTAGTCCACGGCTGTAGCTACCTCTGTGTCGGCAGTCGCTCGTCATCCATAAGTATACTAGTATCCATCCATCTCCATTGTTTACCTGAGGTGCCTTTTAGTTGTGCCTATTAAAATATGCGTCATGTGCAGTTTGGGGAGTATTTTTTTGAAGGGCCATCCTGCGTGACACTGCAGTGCCACTCCTAGATGGGCCAGGTGTTTGTGTCGGCCACTAGGGTCGCTTATCTTACTCACACAGCTACCTCATTGCGCCTCTTTTTTTCTTTGCGTCATGTGCTGTTTGGGGAGTGTTTTTTGGAAGGGCCATCCTGCGTGACACTGCAGTGCCACTCCTAGATGGGCCAGGTGTTTGTGTCGGCCACTAGGGTCGCTTATCTTACTCACACAGCTACCTCATTGCGCCTCTTTTTTTCTTTGCGTCATGTGCTGTTTGGGGAGTGTTTTTTGGAAGGGCCATCCTGCGTGACACTGCAGTGCCACTCCTAGATGGGCCAGGTGTTTGTGTCGGCCACTAGGGTCGCTTAGCTTACTCACACAGCTACCTCATTGCACCTCTTTTTTTCTTTGCGTCATGTGCTGTTTGGGGAGTGTTTTTTGGAAGGGCCATCCTGCGTGACACTGCAGTGCCACTCCTAGATGGGCCAGGTGTTTGTGTCGGCCACTAGGGTCGCTTAGCTTAGTCATCCAGCGACCTCGGTGCAAATTTTAGGACTAAAAATAATATTGTGAGGTGTTCAGAATAGACTGAAAATGAGTGGAAATTATGGTTTTTGAGGTTAGTAATACTTTGTGATCAAAATGACCCCCAAATTCTATGATTTAAGCTGTTTTTTAGTGTTTTTTGAAAAAAACACCCGAATCCAAAACACACCCGAATCCGACTAAAAAAATTCGGTGAGGTTTTGCCAAAACGCGGTCGAACCCAAAACACGGCCGCGGAACCGAACCCAAAACCAAAACACAAAACCCGAAAAATTTCAAGTGCACATCTCTACCCCCCCCCCTCCCCTCCTGGTGCGTGATGTGGCAGGGGCACAGTGGCACATGGCAGCATAAGGAAAGCTGCAAGGTTGTGAGGGGAGAGAAGGAGAGGGTGATGAGTGGGAGGAGATGACGGAGCCTGCGATCATGGAAGCAGCAGGGAGAGCATCCGGACCTTAGAAGCCGCCAATCGGCAGCAGCAGGGAGAGCACCCAAACCACAGAAGCCGCCGATCAGGGCGGCAGCAGCAGCAGGGAGAGCACCCGGACCTTAGAAGCCGCCGATCAGGGCGGCAGCAGCAGCAGGGAGAGCACTCGGACAATAGAAGTCGCCGATCAGTGCGCCAGCAGCAGCAGGGAGACCAGCCGGACCTTAGAAGTCGCCGATCAGGGCAGCAGCAGCAGGGAGAGCATGCCGGACCTTTGAGGCAGTTACGGGCAGCTCTAGGTCACTCACTGTCCGCGGGGCTTCACAATCCCGCGAGACTGTATATGTTGTAGCCGAAAAGGGAGAGTGCACACTGCACCATTTTAGATAGCAGTGTGTGGGGGCCCCAGGACGACCGCCCCAGTAACCCCGCCTATAATCCGGCTATGCTTAGCAGTCATTTACCCCACTCTGTGATTTTTTTTTTTTTTTATGTGATCTTCTACTTCGTGGCTGAGTTGCTGCTGTTCCTAATCACTTCCACTTTCTAATAATACCACTTACAACTGACCGTGGAACAACCAGCAGGGATGAAATTTCACAAACTGTCTTATTTCAAAGGTGACATCCCATCACACTATCACTCTTGAAGTCACTGAGCTCCTCAGAATGACCCAGTTTGTATCACAAATGTTTGCAAATGGAGACTGCATGGGAAGGTGCCTGATTACACCATATGGTGGTGTGTGTGTGTGTGTGTGTGTGTGTGTGTGTGTATGTATATATATATATATATATATATATATATACACACACACACACACACATACATACATACTTACATACATATACAGATTGAGTATCCCTTATCTAAATATTCCGAAATACGGAATATTCCGAAATACGGACTTTTTTGAGTGAGAGTGAGATGGTGAAACCTTTGTTTTCTGATGGCTCAATGTACACAAACTTTGTTTAATACACAAAGTTATAAAAATATTGTATTAAATGACCTTCAGGCTGTGTGTATAAGGTGTATATGAAACATAAATGAATTGTGTGTATGTACAGACACTTTGTTTAATGCACAAAGTTATTAAAAATATTGGCTAAAATTAACTTCAGGCTGTGTGTATAAGGTGTATATGTAACATAAATGCATTCTGTGCTTAGATTTAGGTCCCATCACCATGATATCTCATTATGGTATGCAATTATTCCAAAATACGGAAAAATCCGATATCCAAAATACCTCTGGTCCCAAGCATTTTGGATAAGGGATACTCAACCTGTATATATATATATATATATATATATATATATATATATATATATATACACACATACATACATACATACATACATACATACACACACACACACACATACGTACGTACGTACGTACGTACGTACATACATATTAGTAATAAAACAGGGACTTCCATCAGCTGCATCTGTCCATCGAGGGGCAGTTATACAAGTAAGACATGCACATATCATGATTTGACTCCTTGCCCTTGATTACAGTCATCACTGTTAAATTTACACTAACTCCTGAGTCAGAGCACACTCAACTAAGGGCCTAATTCAGAGTTGATTGTAGCAGCAAATTTGTTAGCAGTTGGGCAAAACCATGTGCACTGCAGGGGGGGAGGGGGGGCAGATATAACCTGTGCAGAGAGAGTTAGATTTGGGTGGGGTCTGATCAAACTGAAATCTAAATTGCAGTGTAAAAATAAAGCAGCCAGTATTTACCCTGCACAGAAACAATATAACCCACCCAAATCTAACTCTCTCTGCACATGTTATATCTGTCACACCTGCAGTGCACATGGTTTTGCCCAACTGCTAACACATTTGCTGCTGCGATCAACTCTGATTTACCCCCTCAGTCTCTTCCAGAGGATTGTGTTTTGTACCAGCCATTATAAAACCACTATGCGACTGCATGCACGCTTCATTTCCTGCAATGCCACACCCATTCCAGTAGTGGTCAAAAGTCACATTTGAGACTGTAAATAGATGTGATTGTGAAAATTGGTACATGCCCAGTAACAAAAAAATCCAAAAAGAAATCGCATGTTGAGATAAAAGAAACAATGCAAATCATAAATAATAAGAATTTACTTACCGATAATTCTATTTCTCGTAGTCCGTAGTGGATGCTGGGGACTCCGTCAGGACCATGGGGAATAGCGGGCTCCGCAGGAGACAGGGCACATCTAAAAAAAGCTTTTAGGTCACATGGTGTGTACTGGCTCCTCCCCCTATGACCCTCCTCCAAGCCTCAGTTAGGTACTGTGCCCGGACGAGCGTACACAATAAGGAAGGATCTTGAATCCCGGGTAAGACTCATACCAGCCACACCAATCACACCGTACCACTTGTGATCTGAACCCAGTTAACAGTATGATAACAAAACGAAGTAGCCTCTGAAAAGATGGCTCACAACAAGAATAACCCGATTTTTGTAACAATAACTATGTACAAGCATTGCAGACAATCCGCACTTGGGATGGGCGCCCAGCATCCACTATGGACTACGAGAAATAGAATTATCGGTAAGTAAATTCTTATTTTCTCTAACGTCCTAGTGGATGCTGGGGACTCCGTCAGGACCATGGGGATTATACCAAAGCTCCCAAACGGGCGGGAGAGTGCGGATGACTCTGCAGCACCGAATGAGAGAACTCCAGGTCCTCCTTAGCCAGAGTATCAAATTTGTAAAATTTTACAAACGTGTTCTCCCCTGACCACGTAGCTGCTCGGCAAAGTTGTAATGCCGAGACCCCTCGGGCAGCCGCCCAAGATGCGCCCACTTTCCTAGTGGAGTGGGCCTTTACAGATTTAGGCTGTGGCACGCCTGCCACAGAATGTGCAAGTTGGATTGTGCTACAGATCCAACGTGCAATCGTCTGTTTAGACGCAGGAGCACCCATCTTGTTGGGTGCATACAATATAAACAGCAAGTCAGACTTTCTGACTCCAGCCGTCCTAAACTATATATATATATATATATATATATATATATTTTTAGGGTCCTGACAACGTCTATTAACCTGGAGTCCTCCAAGTCCCTAGAAGCCGCAGGCACCATAATAGGTTGTTTCAGGTGAAAAACCTGACACTCCCTTAGGAAGAAAACTGGAGACGAGTCCCAGTTCTGCCCTGTCCGAATGGAAATTTAAATATGGGCTTTTGTAAGACAAAGCCGCCCATTCTGACAATCGCCTGGCCGAGGCCAGGACCAACAGCATGGTCACTGTCCATGTGAGATATTTGTCAACAGCATGTTCACTTTCCATGTGATATATTTCAAATCCACAGATTTGAGCGGTTCAAACCAATATGATTTTAAGGAATCCCAACACTATGTTGAGATCCCACGGTGCCACTAGAGGCACAAAAAGGGGTGTATATGCAATACTCCCTTGACAATCTGGACTTCAGGAACTGAAGTCAATTCTTTTCGGAAGAAATTCTACAGGGCCGAAACTTAAAACCTTAAAGAACCCCAATTTTAGGCTCAAAACACTCCTGTTTTCAGGAAGTGTAGAATTCGACCTAGTTGAATTTTCTTCGTGGGGCCTTCCTGGCCTCACCCACGCAACATATTTTCACCACATGTGGTGATGACGTTGTGCGGTCACCTCCTTCCTGGCTTTGACCAGGGTAGGTATGACCTCTTATGGAATGCCTTTTTCCTTCAGGATCCGGCATTCAACCGCCATGCCGTCAAACGCAGCCGCGGTAAGTCTTGGAATAGACATGGTACCTGCTGAAGCAAGTCCCTTCTTAGCTCCCCAGGCCCTTAGTCCTCTGTGAGCATCTCTTGAAGTTCCGGGTACCAAGTCCCTCTTGGCCAATCCGGAGTCACGAGTATAGTTCATACTCCTCTATGTCTTATAATTCTCAATACCTTGGTTATGAGAAGCAGAGGAGGGAACACATACACCGACTGTTACACCCACGGTGTTACCAGGACATCCACAGCTATCGCCTGAAGGTCTCATGACCTGGCGCAATACCTGTCCCGTTTTTTGTTCGGGCGGGACGCCATCATTTCCACCTTTGGTCTTTGCCAATGGCTCACAATCATGCGGAAAAACTTCCCTATGAAGTTCCCACTCTCCCAGGTGGAGGTCATGCCTGCTGAGGAAGTCTGCTTCCCAGTCGTCCACTCCCGGAGAGAACACTGCTGACAGTGCTATCACATGATTTTCCGCCTAGCGAAAAATCCTTGCAGTTTTTTCACTGCCCTCCAGCTTCTTGTGTCGCCCTTTCTGTTTACGTGGGCGACTGCCGTGATGTTATCCCACTGGATCAATACCGGCTGACCTTGAAGCAGAGGTCTTGCTAAGTTTAGAGCCTTATAATTTTGCTCTTAGCTCCATCTATGTGGAGAGAATTCTCCAGACTTGATCACACTTTCCTGGAAATTTTTTCCCTGTGTGACTGCTCCCCAGCCTCTCAGGCTGGCCTCCGTGGTCACCAGCATCCAATCCTGAATGCTGAATCTGTGGCCCTCTAGAAGATGAGCACTCTGTAATCACCACAGGAGAGACACCCTTGTCCTTGGATATAGGGTTATCCGCTGATGCATCTGAAGATGCGATCCGGACCATTTGTCCAGCAGATCCCACTGAAGAGTTCTTGCGTGAAATCTGCCGAATGGAATTGCTTCGTAATAAGCCACCATTTTTACCAGGACTCTTGTGCAATGATGCACTGACACTTTTCCTGGTTTTAGGAGGATCCCGATTAGCTCGGATAACTCCCTGGCTTTCTCCTCTGGGAGAAACACCTTTTTCTGGACTGTGTCCAGAATCATCCCTAGGAACAGTAGACGTGTCCTCGGAAAAGCTACGATTTTGGAATATTTAGAATCCACTCGTGCTGTCGTAGAACTATTAAAGATAGTGCTACTCCGACCTCCAACTGTTCTCTGGACCTTGCCCTTATCAGGAAAGCGTCCAAGTTTCTTTTAAGAAGAATCATCATTTCGGCCATTACCTTGGTAAAGACCCGGGGCGCCGTGGACAATCCAAACGGCAGCGTCTGAACTGATAGTGACAGTTCTGTACCACGAACCTGAAGTACCCTTGGTGAGAAGGGCAAATTTGGACATGTAGGTAAATGTCCCTGATATCCAGTGACACCATCTCGTCCCCTTCTTCCTGGTTCGCTATCACTGCTCTGAGTGACTCCATCTTGATTTGAACGCTTGTATGTAAGTGTTCAAATATTTCAGATCTCACCGAGCCGTTTGGCTTCAGTACCACAATATAGTGTGGAATAATACCCCCTCCCTTGTTGTAGGAGGGGTACTTTGATTATCACCTGCTGGGAATACAGCCTGTGAATTGTTTCCAATACTGCCTCCCTGTCGGAGGTAGACGTTGGTAAAACAGACTTCCGGAACTTGTGAGGAGGAGACGTCTCGAATTTCCAATGTACACCTGGGATACTACATGTAGGATCCAGGAGTCCCCTTGCGAGTGAGCCCACTGCGTGCTGAAACTCTTGAGATGACCCCCTACCGCACCTGAGTCCGCTTGTACTGCCCCAGCGTCATGCTGCGGACTTGGCAGAAGCTGTGAAGGGCTTCTGTTCCTGGGAATGGGCTGCTTGCTGCAGTCTTCTTCCCGTTCCTCTACCCCTGGGCAGATATGACTGGCCTTTGCCCGCCTGCCCGTATGGGGACGAAAGGACTGAGACTGAAAAGACTGTGTCCTTTTCTGCTGAGATGTGACTCGGGGAACAAAAGGTGGATTTTTCAGCTGTTGCCATGGCCACCAGGTCCGATGGACCGCCCCTTTATACGGCAATACTTCCATGTGCCGTCTGGAATCTGCCTCACCTGACCACTGTCGTGTCTTCGTCTGGCAGATATGGACATCACATTTACTCTTGATGCCAGAATGCAAATATCCCTCTGCGCATCACGCATATATAGAAATGCATCCTTAAAATGCTCTATAGACAATAAAATCTTGTCCCTGTCAAGGGTATCAAAATTTTCAGTCAGGAAATCCGACCAAGCCCCCTCAGCGCTGCACATCCAGTCTGAGGCGATTGCTGGTCGTAGTATAACACCAGTATGTGTGTATATACTTCTTAGGCTATTTTTCAGCTTCCTATCAGCTGGCTCCTTGAGGGCGGCCGTATCTGGAGACGGTAACGCCACTTGTTTTTATAAGCGTGTGAGCGCCTTATCCACCCTAAGGTGTGTTTCCCAACTCGCCCTTACTTCTGGCGGGAAAGGGTATACCGCCCATAACTTTCTATCGGAGGAACCCCACGTATCATCACACACTTCATTTAATTTATCTGATTCAGGCAAAACTACAAGTAGTTTATTCACACCCTACAAAATACCCTTATTTGTGGTACTTGTAGTATCAGAAATATGTAACACCTCCTTCATGCCCTTAACATGTAACGTGTGGCCCTAAAGGAAAATACGTTTGTTTCTTCACCGTCGACACTGGAGTCAGTGTTCGTGAGGTAAATGGGCGTTTTTACAAGCCCCTGACGGTGTCTGAGACGCCTGGACAGGTACTAATTTGTTTGCCGGTCGTCTCATGTCGTCAACCGGCTCGCAGCGTGTTGACATGATCACGTACTTCCACAAGTAAGCCATCCATTCCGGTGTCGACTCCCTAGAGAGTGACATCACCATTACAGGCAATTTGCTCCGCCTCCTCACCAACATTTTCCTCATACATGTCGACACACACGTACCGACATACAGCACACACACAGGGAATGCTCTGATAGAGGACAGGACCCACTAGCCCTTTGGGGAGACAGAGGGAGAGTTTGCCAGCACACACCAAAATGCTATAATTATACAGGGACAACCTTTATAAAAGTGTTCCTCCCTTATAGCATTTAATATATATTTATATCGCCAAATCAGTGCCCCCCCTCTCTGTTTTAACCCTGTTTCTGTAGTGCAGTGCAGGGGAGAGCATGGGAGCCTTCCCCTCAGCCTTTCTGTGAGGGAAAATGGCGCTGTGTGCTGAGGAGAATAAGCTCCGCCCCCTTTTCGGCTGGCTTTTTCTCCCGGTTTTTAAGAACTGGCCTGGGTTAAAATACATACATATAGCCTTAATGGCTATATGTGATGTATTTATTTTGCCAATAAGGTACTTATATTGCTGCCCAGGGCGCCCCCAGCAGCGCCCTGCACCCTCCGTGACTAGGTCAGTGAGCCGTGTGACAACAATGGCGCACAGCTGCAGTGCTGTGCGCTACCTTCATGAAGACTGTGAAGTCTTCTGCCGCCTGTTTCCGGACCTCCGTTCTGCCGTCTTCTTCAGCGTCTGTAAGGGGGATCGGCGGCGCGGCTCCGGGACGAACCCCAGGCTGACCTGTGTTCCGACTCCCTCTGGAGCTCAGTGTCCAGTAGCCTAAGATCCCAATCCATCCTGCACGCAGGTGAGTTGGAGATCTCTCCCCTAAGTCCCTCGTTGCAGTGATCCTGTTGCCATCAGGAATCACTGAATGAAACCTAAAAAAAAACTTTTCTAAACAGCTCTTTAAGAGAGCCACCTAGATTGCACCCTTCTCGGACGGGCACAAAAACCTAACTGAGGCTTGGAGGAGGGTCATAGGGGGAGGAGCCAGTACACACCATGTGACCTAAAAGCTTTTTTTAGATGTGCCCTGTCTCCTGCGGAGCCCGCTATTCCCCATGGTCCTGACGGAGTCCCCAGCATCCACTAGGACGTTAGAGAAAACACGAATAAAGCCAGCGGTTTAGAAATGTGTTACAACTATGAATGATAGTTTATTGAAGCATTACAGGTGTGGCGCAACAAGTTATAACACTGACATATCAGCATGACAGCTACGACCGTGGCATCCTGACTTCTACAATGCCAAGAGGGGGCAGGCTAGCTAATTAACCCCTCTTCTAACCCACCTGGGGTGGCAGCTAGACCTAAGAAAGTGTGTGTGTGTGTGTGTGTGTGTGTGTGTGGAGGGAGGGGGCGGGCACGGCTAATCGAAGGGGGTGGCGGCTAGGGCAACCCTACTCCCCCATCCCCCCCCAGTAGTGCCTAACCCTAAACACCCAGGGCCCTGACCCTCACCCCAATACTTCCTCTCGGGATGCAGCTGGTTGGAGTTCCAGCGCCAGGATTCCGAGTGGTGTTAGGATTCCAGCGCCGGCCACCTGACCGCCGTCATCCACATCGTCAGGGTGCTAACTGCATCCCGTGAGGAAGATGTGAGAGATTTATAGTCTACATAATGCTGCAATGGAATAGGCTATCTTCGCTACTGTACAGGTCTCTCCCTTATAATGAGCACTAGCCGCCCATCTCTATTTTATTTCACCTACAGTACTTCTCACTCCTAATTACTTAAGCAAATAATTCATAAGAAAAACAGATGCCAACATTATTTATGATGACAAAAGGTCAGAGTTCAGTTTATGTTGACTCTCATTCTATGATACCAATAAAAAGCGTGTGTATATATAAAAATGATAAATGCCTTGTTTTACTGTCAATGCCAAATGTATTGCTGATTGAGCATGTTCAAACATTCAACAGAACAAATCTCTACAATAAAGTTAAAGATATAACCTACATTACAATATGTAATATCAATGTTATTCGTGAGAATGTTCTTCGGCTAGACCGCATAGAATACTGCTGCAAACACTGGCCACGGCGCCCCGTGCGATTGCATGGCTCGCACGGCCCAAGAAACACCCCTGATTTGCGCCATACAAAAGAGAACTCTATGGGATCTATGAATTAAACACGCTGATCTCTGCTGACGTGTTGTGGAGGTATAGACTTAAACTTGTCATCATCATTTACAATTTTACAAATGATTACAAGCACAAGGTTGACATGGTCAAAGGTTTGCAGCAGAAATGGTCGACATTATTATTATAATTTTTTTTGGTGTCAAAATTTCCCTTCCAGCACATGGACCCCAATTACTGCACCGCATCGCTCGGCACAGGTTACCATTCTCACTTGTAGTGCACGCGGATGGTGAAGTATGAAAATGTCCTAAAAGTGAGAACAAAAAACAAAAAAAAAACTCATGTCGATCATATGCTGTGCCGACTACTGTCATGTCGATCTTTTGACCTTGACGACCATATGCATGTCGACCAATCATCTTGATACCTTCTGTTTGATGGTTTATGAGTTCATGGACTAACCCAGTGGTTCCCAAACTTTTTTGAATCACGGTGCCCTAGAGTATCAGAATTTTTATCACGGCACCCCTAGGCCAAAAGTTTCTTATTGGGAAATTTATAAAAAATAAGATTTTACTTACCGATAAATCTATTTCTCGGAGTCCGTAGTGGATGCTGGGGTTCCTGAAAGGACCATGGGGAATAGCGGCTCCGCAGGAGACAGGGCACAAAAAGTAAAGCTTTTTCCGATCAGGTGGTGTGCACTGGCTCCTCCCCCTATGACCCTCCTCCAGACTCCAGTTAGGTACTGTGCCCGGACGAGCGTACACAATAAGGGAGGATTTTGAATCCCGGGTAAGACTCATACCAGCCACACCAATCACACCGTACAACTTGTGATCTAAACCCAGTTAACAGTATGATAACAGCGGAGCCTCTGAAAGATGGCTTCCTTCAACAATAACCCGAATTAGTTAACAATAACTATGTACAATTTATGCAGATAATCCGCACTTGGGATGGGCGCCCAGCATCCACTACGGACTCCGAGAAATAGATTTATCGGTAAGTAAAATCTTATTTTCTCTATCGTCCTAGTGGATGCTGGGGTTCCTGAAAGGACCATGGGGATTATACCAAAGCTCCCAAACGGGCGGGAGAGTGCGGATGACTCTGCAGCACCGAATGAGAGAACTCCAGGTCCTCCTTAGCCAGAGTATCAAATTTGTAAAATTTTACAAACGTGTTCTCCCCTGACCACGTAGCTGCTCGGCAAAGTTGTAATGCCGAGACCCCTCGGGCAGCCGCCCAAGATGAGCCCACCTTCCTTGTGGAGTGGGCCTTTACAGATTTAGGCTGTGGCAGGCCTGCCACAGAATGTGCAAGTTGGATTGTGCTACAGATCCAACGAGCAATCGTCTGCTTAGACGCAGGAGCACCCATCTTGTTGGGTGCATACAATATAAACAACGAGTCAGATTTTCTGACTCCAGCTGTCCTTGCAATATATATTTTTAATGCTCTGACAACGTCCAGTAACTTGGAGTCCTCCAAGTCACTTGTAGCCGCAGGCACTACAATAGGCTGGTTCAGATGAAATGCTGACACCACCTTAGGGAGAAAATGCGGACGAGTCCGCAGTTCTGCCCTGTCCGAATGGAAAATCAGATATGGGCTTTTGTAAGATAAAGCTGCCAATTCTGACACTCTCCTGGCAGAAGCCAGGGCTAGAAGCATGGTCACTTTCCATGTGAGATATTTCAAATCCACCTTTTTTAGTGGTTCAAACCAATGAGATTTTAGGAAGTCCAAAACCACATTGAGATCCCACGGTGCCACTGGAGGCACCACAGGAGGCTGTATATGCAGCACTCCCTTAACAAAGGTCTGGACTTCAGGGACTGAAGCCAATTCTTTTTGAAAGAAAATCGACAGGGCCGAAATTTGAACCTTAATAGATCCCAATTTGAGACCCATTGACAATCCTGATTGCAGGAAATGTAGGAATCGACCCAGTTGAAATTCCTCCGTCGGAGCACTCCGATCTTCGCACCACGCAACATATTTTCGCCAAATTCGGTGATAATGTTGCACGGTTACTTCCTTCCTTGCTTTAATCAAAGTAGGAATGACTTCTTCCGGCATGCCTTTTTCCTTTAGGATCCGGCGTTCAACCGCCATGCCGTCAAACGCAGCCGCGGTAAGTCTTGAAACAGACAGGGACCCTGCTGAAGCAAGTCCCACCTTAGAGGTAGAGGCCACGGATCTTCCGTGATCATCTCTTGAAGTTCCGGGTACCAAGTCCTTCTTGGCCAATCCGGAACCACTAGTATCGTTCTTACGCCTCTTTGCCGTATAATTCTCAATACTTTTGGTATGAGAGGCAGAGGAGGAAACACATACACCGACTGGTACACCCAAGGCGTTACCAGCGCGTCCACAGCTATTGCCTGCGGATCTCTTGACCTGGCGCAATACCTGTCCAGTTTTTTGTTGAGGCGAGACGCCATCATGTCCACCATTGGTCTTTCCCAACGGGTTACCAGCATGTGGAAGACTTCTGGATGAAGTCCCCACTCTCCCGGGTGAAGATCGTGTCTGCTGAGGAAGTCTGCTTCCCAGTTGTCCACTCCCGGGATGAACACTGCTGACAGTGCTATCACATGATTCTCTGCCCAGCGAAGAATCCTTGCAGCTTCTGCCATTGCACTCCTGCTTCTTGTGCCGCCCTGTCTGTTCACATGGGCGACTGCCGTGATGTTGTCCGACTGGATCAACACCGGTTTTCCCTGAAGCAGAGGTTCTGCCTGGCTTAGAGCATTGTATATTGCTCTTAGTTCCAGAATGTTTATGTGAAGAGACGTTTCCAGGCTCGTCCATACTCCCTGGAAGTTTCTTCCTTGTGTGACTGCTCCCCAGCCTCTCAGGCTGGCGTCCGTGGTCACCAGGATCCAATCCTGTATGCCGAATCTGCGGCCCTCCAATAGATGAGCACTCTGCAACCACCACAGAAGAGACACCCTTGTCCTTGGAGACAGGGTTATCCGCAGGTGCATCTGAAGATGCGACCCTGACCATTTGTCCAACAGATCCCTTTGGAAAATTCTTGCGTGGAATCTGCCGAATGGAATTGCTTCGTAAGAAGCCACCATTTTTCCCAGGACTCTTGTGCATTGATGTACAGACACCTTTCCTGGTTTTAGGAGGTTCCTGACAAGCTCGGATAACTCCTTGGCTTTTTCCTCCGGGAGAAAAACCTTTTTCTGAACCGTGTCCAGAATCATCCCTAGGAACAGCAGACGAGTTGTCGGCATTAACTGGGATTTTGGAATATTCAGAATCCACCCGTGCTGTTTTAGCACTTCTTGAGACAGTGCTAATCCCATCTCTAGCTGTTCTCTGGACCTCGCCCTTATTAGGAGATCGTCCAAGTATGGGATAATTAATACGCCTTTTCTTCGAAGAAGAATCATCATCTCGGCCATTACCTTTGTAAAGATCCGAGGTGCCGTGGACAATCCGAACGGCAGCGTCTGAAACTGATAGTGACAGTTTTGTACAACGAACCTGAGGTACCCCTGGTGTGAGGGGTAAATTGGAACGTGGAGATACGCATCCTTGATGTCCAAGGATACCATAAAGTCCCCCTCTTCCAGGTTCGCTATCACTGCTCTGAGTGACTCCATTTTGAACTTGAACTTCTTTATGTACAGGTTCAAGGACTTCAGATTTAGAATAGGCCTTACCGAGCCATCCGGCTTCGGTACCACAAAAAGAGTGGAATAATACCCCTTCCCTTGTTGCAGAAGAGGTACCTTGACTATCACCTGCTGAGAGTACAGCTTGTGAATGGCTTCCAACACCGTCTCCCTTTCGGAGGGGGACGTTGGTAAAGCAGACTTCAGGAAACGGCGAGGTGGATCTGTCTCTAATTCCAACCTGTATCCCTGAGATATTATCTGCAGGATCAAGGGATCTACTTGCGAGTGAGCCCACTGCGCGCTGTAATTTTTGAGACGACCCCCCCACCGTCCCCGAGTCCGCTTGAGAAGCCCCAGCGTCATGCTGAGGCTTTTGTAGAAGCCGGGGAGGGCTTCTGATCCTGGGAAGGAGCTGCGTGTTGCTGTCTCTTCCCTCGACCTTTGCCTCGTGGCAGATATGAATAGCCCTTTGCTCTCTTATTTTTAAAGGAACGAAAGGGCTGCGGTTGAAAAGTCGGTGCCTTTTTCTGTTGGGGAGTGACTTGAGGTAGAAATGTGGATTTCCCGGCTGTAGCCGTGGCCACCAAATCTGATAGACCGACTCCAAATAACTCCTCCCCTTTATACGGCAAAACTTCCATATGCCGTTTTGAATCCGCATCGCCTGTCCACTGTCGCGTCCATAAAGCTCTTCTGGCCGAAATGGACATAGCACTTACCCGTGATGCCAGTGTGCATATATCCCTCTGTGCATCACGCATATAAAGAAATGCATCCTTTATTTGTTCTAACGACAGTAAAATATTGTCCCTGTCCAGGGTATCAATATTTTCAATCAGGGACTCTGACCAAACTACCCCCGCACTGCCCATCCAGGCAGTCGCTACAGCTGGTCGTAGTATAACACCTGCATGTGTGTATATACTTTTTTGGATATTTTCCATCCTCCTATCTGATGGATCTTTAAGTGCGGCCGTCTCAGGAGAGGGTAACGCCACTTGTTTAGATAATAAGAATTTACTTACCGATAATTCTATTTCTCGGAGTCCGTAGTGGATGCTGGGGTTCCTGAAAGGACCATGGGGAATAGCGGCTCCGCAGGAGACAGGGCACAAAAAGTAAAGCTTTCCGATCAGGTGGTGTGCACTGGCTCCTCCCCCTATGACCCTCCTCCAGACTCCAGTTAGGTACCGTGCCCGGACGAGCGTACACAATAAGGGAGGAATTTTGAATCCCGGGTAAGACTCATACCAGCCACACCAATCACACTGTACAACCTGTGATCTGAACCCAGTTAACAGCATGATAACAGCGGAGCCTCTGAAAAGATGGCTCACAACAACAATAACCCGATTTAGTTAGCAATAACTATGTACAAGTATTGCAGATAATCCGCACTTGGGATGGGCGCCCAGCATCCACTACGGACTCCGAGAAATAGAATTATCGGTAAGTAAATTCTTATTTTCTCTATCGTCCTTGTGGATGCTGGGGTTCCTGAAAGGACCATGGGGATTATACCAAAGCTCCCAAACGGGCGGGAGAGTGCGGATGACTCTGCAGCACCGAATGAGAGAACTCCAGGTCCTCTTTTGCCAGGGTATCAAATTTGTAGAATTTTACAAACGTGTTCTCCCCCGACCACGTAGCTGCTCGGCAAAGTTGTAATGCCGAGACCCCTCGGGCAGCCGCCCAAGATGAGCCCACCTTCCTTGTGGAATGGGCCTTAACAGATTTAGACTGTGGCAGGCCTGCCACAGAATGTGCAAGTTGAATTGTGCTACCAATCCCACGAGCAATCGACTGCTTAGAAGCAGAAGCACCCAGCATTGTTGGGTGCATACAGGATAAACAGCAAGTCAGATTTCCTGACTCCAGCCAACCTGGAAACTATATTTTCAGGGCCCTGATAACATCCAGCAACTTGGAGTCCTCCAAGTCCCTAGTAGCCGCAGGTACCACAATAAGCTGGTTCAGGTGAAACGCTGACACCACCTTAAGGAGAAACTGGGGACGAGTCCGCAGCTTTGCTCTGTCCGAATGGACAATCAGATATGGCTTTGTGAGATAAAGCCGCCAATTCTGACACTCGCCTGGCCGAGGCCAGGACCAACAGCATGGTCATTTTCCATGTGAGATATATCAAATCCACAGATTTGAGTTGTTTAAACCAATGTGATTTTTTAGGAATCCCAAAACTACGTTGAGATCGCCCAGTGCCACTGGAGACATCAAAGGGGCTGTATATGCAGTACTCCCTTAACAACTTCTGGACTTCAGGAACTGAAGCCAATTTCTTTCTGGAAGAAAATCAACAGGCCGAAATTTGAACCTTAATGGACCCAATTTGAGACCCATAGACACTCCTGTTTGCAGGAAATGTAGAAATTAACCTAGTTGAAATTCTTCCGTGGAGCCTTCCTGGACTCACACCCTGGCACATATTTTCACCTAAGTGGTGATAATGTTGTGCGGTCACCTCCTTCCTGGCTCTGACCAGGGTAGGGATGACCTCTTCCGGAATGCCTCTTTCCCTTAGGATCCGGCGTTCACCCGCCTTGGCGTCAACGCAGCTGCGGTAAGTCCCGGAACAGACACGGTTCTTGCCGAATCAAGACCCTTCTTAGTATCTCTTGAAGTTCCGGGAACCAAGTCCTTCTTGGCCAAACCGGAGCCACGAGTATAGTTCTTACTCCTCTCCTTCCTATCATTTTCAATACATTGGGTATGAAAAGCAGAGGATGGAACACATACACCGACTGGTACACCGACGGCGTTACCAGAGCGTCCCAGCTATTGCCTGAGTGTCTCTTGACCTGGCGCTTCAGGTGGGACGCCATCATAACCACCTTTGGTCTTTCCCAACGGTTTACAATCATGTGGAAACTTCCAGATTAAGTTTCCACTTTTCCGGGTGGAATTCATTTATGCTGAGGAAATCTTCCCAGTTGCCCACTCCCGGAATGAACACTGCTGACAGTGTTATCACATGATTTTCCGCCCAGCGAAGAATCCTTGCTGTCATTGCCCTCCTGCTTCTTGTGTCGCCCCGTCTGATAACGTGGGCGACCGCCATGATGATGTCCTACTGGATCAGCACCGGTTGACTTTGAAGCAGGAGTCTTCCTAGGCTCAGAGCATTGTAAATTGCCCTTAGCTCCAGTATATTCATGTGGAGAGAAGTCTCCAGACTTGACCACACTTCCTTGGAAATTTTTTTCCTGTGTGACTACTCCCCAGCCTCTCAGGCTGGTATCCGTGGTCCCCAGAACACAGTCCTGAATGCTGAGTGTGCTGCCCTCTAAAAGATGAGCACTCTGCAGCCCCCACAGAAGAGACACCCTTGTCCTTGGAGACAGGATTATCCGCTGATGCATCTGAAAATGCGATCCGGACCATTCGTCCAGCAAATCCCCTGAGATCTGCCGAATGGAATCGCTTCGTAAGAAGCCACCATTTTTCCCAGGACTCCTGTGCATTGATGCACTGATACTTGGCCTGGTTTTAGGAGGTTTCTGACTAGGTCGAATAACTCCTTGGCTTTTTCCTCCCGGAGGAACACCTTTTTCTGGACTATGCCCAGAATCATTCCTAGGAACAGCATATCGTCGGAAAACAGCTGCGATTCTTGGAATATTTAGAATCCAGTCGTGCTGTCGTAGAACTACTTTAGATAGTGCTCTTCCGACCTCCAACTGTTCTCTGGAACTTGCCCTTTTCAGGATATCGTCCAAGTAAGGGATAATTTAGATGCCTTTTTTCTTTGAAGAAACATCTTTTCGGCCATTACCTTAGTAAAAGGCCCGGGGTGCCGTGGATAATTCAAACGGCATCGTCTGAAACTGATATTGACAGTTCTGTACCACGAACCAGAGGTACCCTTGTTGAGAAGGGCAAATTTGGACATGGAGGTAATCCTTGATGTCCAGGGACACCATATAGTCCCCTTTTTTCCGGTTCGCTATCACTGCTCTGAGTGACTCCATCTCGATTTGAACCTTTTATGTAAGTGTTCAAAGATTTCAGTTTAGACTATGTCTCACCAAGCCGTCTGGCTTCAGTACCACAATATAGTGTGGAAAAATAATACCCTTTTCCTTGTTGTAGGAGGGGTACTTTGATTATCACCTGCTGGATATACAGCTTGTGAATTGTTTCCAATGCTGCCTCCCTGTCGGAGGGAGCCGTTGGTAAAGCAGACTTCAGAAACCTGCGAGGAGAAGATGTCTCGACTCTCCAATCTGTACCCCTGGGATAATACTTGTACTATCTAGGGGTCAACCTGCGAGTGATCCCACTGCGCGCTGAGACTCTTGAGACTACCCCCCCACCTTGAGTCCGCTTGCACGGCCCCAGCGTCATGCTGAGGACTTGGCAGACGCGGTGGAGGGCTTCTTTTCCTGGGAAGGGGCTGCCTGCTGCAGTCTACTTCCCTTACTTCTATGTCTGGGCAGATATGACTGGCCTTTTGCCTGCATGCCCTCATGGGAAAGGAAGGATTGAGGCTGAAAAGACGGTGTCTTTTTCAGCTGAGATGTAACTTGGGGTAAAAAGGTTGGATTTCCCAGCTGTTGCCGTGGTCCCCAGGTCCGATGGACCGACCCCAACTAACTCCTTCCCTTTATACGGCAATACTTCCATGTGCCGTATGGGATCTGTATCACCTGACCACTGTCGTGTCCATGACATCTTCTGGGTGATATGGACAACGTACTTATCTTGATGCCAGAGAGCAAATATCCCTCTGTGCATCTCACGTACATATATATAGAATGCATCCTATTAAATGCTCTATATGAATAAAATATTTTCAGTCAGGGAATCCGACCAAGCCAACCCAGCACTGCATCTCCAGGCTGATGGCGATCGCTGGTCGCAGTATAACCACCGTATGTGTGTATATACTTTTTAGGATATCTTTCCAGCTTCCTATCAGCTGGCTCCTTGAGGGCGGCCGTATCTGGAGACGGTAACGCCACTTGATAAGCGTGTGAGCGCCTTATCACCCTAAGGGGTGTTTCCCAACGCGCCCTAATTTCTGGCGGGAAAGGGTATAACGCCAATATTTGCTATCGGGGTAACCCCACGCATCATCACACATTTCCTTTTATTTTATCTGATTCAGGAAAAACTACAGGTAGTTTTTTCACTCCCACATAATACCCTTTTTTGTGGTACTTGTAGTATCAGAAATATGCAACACCTCCTTCATTGCCCTTAACGTGTGGCCCTAATGAGAAATACGTTTGTTTATTCACCGTCGACACTGGATTCAGTGTCCGTGTCTGTGTCTGTGTCGACCGACTGAGGTAAATGGGCGTTTTTAACGCCCCTGACGGTGTTTCTGAGACGCCTGGACCGGTACTAATAGTTTGTCGGCCGTCTCACGTCGTCAACCGACCTTGCAGCGTGTTGACATTCTCACGTAATTCCCTAAATAAGCCATCCATTCCGGTGTCGACTCCCTAGAGAGTGACATCACCATTACAGGCAATTTCTCCGCCTCCTCACCAACATCGTCCTCATACATGTCGACACACACGTACCGACACACAGCACACACACCGGGAATGCTCTGACAGAGGACAGGACCCACACTAGCCCTTTGGGGAGACAGAGGGAGAGTTTGCCAGCACACACCAAAACGCTATAATTATATAGGGACAACCTTATATAAGTGTTTTCCCTTATAGCATCTTTATATATATCTCAATATCGCCAAAATCAGTGCCCCCCCTCTCTGTTTTAACCCTGTTTCTGTAGTGCAGTGCAGGGGAGAGCCTGGGAGCCTTCTCTCCAGGCTTTCTGTGAGAGAAAATGGCGCTGTGTGCTGAGGAGATAGGCCCCGCCCCTTTTTCGGCAGGCTCGTCTCCCGCTATTTAGTGAATCTTGGCAGGGGTTAAATATCTCCATATAGCCTCTGGGGGCTATATGTGAGGTATTTTTCGCCAAAAAAGGTTTTCATTTGCCTCCCAGGGCGCCCCCCTCCCAGCGCCCTGCACCCTCAGTGACTGCCGTGTGAAGTGTGCTGAGAGGAAAATGGCGCACAGCTGCAGTGCTGTGCGCTACCTTTAGAAGACTGCAGGAGTCTTCAGCCGCCGATTCTGGACCTCTTCTTACTTCAGCATCTGCAAGGGGGCCGGCGGCGCGGCTCCGGTGACCATCCAGGCTGTACCTGTGATCGTCCCTCTGGAGCTGATGTCCAGTAGCCAAGAAGCCAATCCATCCTGCACGCAGGTGAGTTCACTCCTTCTCCCCTAAGTCCCTCGTTGCAGTGATCCTGTTGCCAGCAGGACTCACTGTAAAATAAAAAACCTAAGCTAAACTTTCTCTAAGCAGCTCTTTAGGAGAGCCACCTAGATTGCACCCTTCTCGGCCGGGCACAAAAATCTAACTGGAGTCTGGAGGAGGGTCATAGGGGGAGGAGCCAGTGCACACCACCTGATCGGAAAGCTTTACTTTTTGTGCCCTGTCTCCTGCGGAGCCGCTATTCCCCATGGTCCTTTCAGGAACCCCAGCATCCACAAGGACGATAGAGAAAAGCGTGTTAGCGCCTTGTCCACCCTAGGAGGTGTTTCCCAGCGCTCCCTAACCTCTGGCGGGAAAGGGTATAATGCCAATAATTTCTTTGAAATTATCAGCTTTTTATCAGGGGCAACCCACGCTTCATTACACACGTCATTTAGTTCTTCTGATTCAGGAAAAACTATAGGTAGTTTTTTCATACCCCACATAATACCCTGTTTAGTGGTACCTGTAGTATCAGCTAAATGTAACGCCTCCTTCATTGCCAAAATCATATAACGTGTGGCCCTACTGGAAAATACGGTTGATTCGTCACCGTCACCACTGGAGTCATCGCCTGTGTCTGGGTCTGTGTCGACCGACTGAGGCAAAGGGCGTTTCACAGCCCCTGACGGTGTTTGAGTCGCCTGGACAGGCACTAATTGATTGTCCGGCCGTCTCATGTCGTCAAACGACTGCTTTAGCGTGTTGACACTATCCCGTAGTTCCATAAATAAAGGCATCCATTCTGGTGTCGACTCCCTAGGGGGTGACATCCTCATATTTGGCAATTGCTCCGCCTCCACACCAATATCGTCCTCATACATGTCGACACACACGTACCGACACACAGCAGACACACAGGGAATGCTCCTAATGAAGACAGGACCCACTAGCCCTTTGGGGAGACAGAGGGAGAGTTTGCCAGCACACACCAAAAGCGCTATATATATATCAGGGATAGCCTTATAATAAGTGCTCCCTTATAGCTGCTTTGTTATATCAAAATATCGCCATAAATGTGCCCCCCCCTCTCTGTTTTACCCTGTTTCTGTAGTGCAGTGCAGGGGAGAGACTTGGGAGCCGTCCTGACCAGCGGAGCTGTGAGAGGAAATGGCGCCGTGTGCTGAGGAGATAGGCCCCGCCCCTTTTCCGGCGGGCTCGTCTCCCGCTATTTAGAAAAATTAGGCAGGGGTTAAATATCTCCATATAGCCTCTAGGGCTATATGTGAGGTATTTTTAGCCTTTATAGGTACTCATTTGCCTCCCAGGGCGCCCCCCTCCCAGCGCCCTGCACCCTCAGTGACTGCCGTGTGAAGTGTGCTGAGAGGAAAATGGCGCACAGCTGCAGTGCTGTGCGCTACCTTTAGAAGACTGCAGGAGTCTTCAGCCGCCGATTCTGGACCTCTTCTGACTTCAGCATCTGCAAGGGGGCCGGCGGCGCGGCTCCGGTGACCATCCAGGCTGTACCTGTGATCGTCCCTCTGGAGCTTGATGTCCAGTAGCCAAGAAGCCAATCCATCCTGCACGCAGGTGAGTTGACTCCTTCTCCCCTCTGTCCCTCGTTGCAGTGATCCTGTTGCCAGCAGGAATCACTGTAAAATAAAAAACCTAGCTAAACTTTTTCTAAGCAGCTCTTTAGGAGAGCCACCTAGATTGCACCCTTCTCGGCCGGGCACAAAAATCTAACTGGAGTCTGGAGGAGGGTCATAGGGGGAGGAGCCAGTGCACACCACCTGATCGGAAAAAGCTTTACTTTTTGTGCCCTGTCTCCTGCGGAGCCGCTATTCCCCATGGTCCTTTCAGGAACCCCAGCATCCACTAGGACGATAGAGAAAATATGAAATTAAGTAAATTATGTTTATACAGTATGTCATACTTAGGTTCAGTTATGTGGTGAGGGACAAGATTTGCTTCTGTTTGTACACATATTTTATGATTGGCAGCCACAAGTAGTAGTTTTGCCTATTACATGGATAATAAATATTTTGAATTGGTCCTGGACCACCAACCCAAGGCACCCCTGCAAGTGTCCCGCGGCACCCCAGGGTGCCACGGCACACAGTTTGGGAACCACTGGACTAACCTATTAAACATTTTTATATTTAATGACTTTAGCATATACTGTACGTTTGATGCAATTTAAGATTAGTTGGGTTACAATATATAATTAGATATTTTTATACTGCTTAATCATGGCTTTTTCTGTTACACGATGCATATTCATTGTGGTAAGCGTTTCGGTACTGAGTTAACAACAGTGGAGTCTTATGGTTTCCTTTTCACTCATCATTTTATATTTAACATGTAGTTATGTTTAACACTTTAAAACATGCCTTTTCTTTCACTCTCACTGTAATGTACTGTTTGTGTGGTATTACAGTACTACGGAGATCAGAGGAATTTATTGCAGCATATATTTTATAGGGCCGATTCTAAATTGGACGCAATGGCATACTTGCGTAAATGGTCATGCATCTAAGTCACTAATAAGTGACACAGCGCCTACATCCCACTGTATGTACGTATTAAGACATAGTAACGATTGAGATGTACAGTATACAAAGTGTATTGGAAATTTGCTGGCTGTTTCTGGGAGGTGACTATTCAGACGCATGAATATGGACGGTCTCATGGGAAAGTTATGGGTGTCAAAGGCGGGTGGCTGAATTGGTAGCAAACGCAGGGCCTGATCTAGAGATGTACGCTGATGCATCTGTAGCTGCGATTCTGTATGCTGTGGATGTGTGAAACTATGCTAATGCTGAGACAACCACTGGGCGCCTCTGTCCTTGCACACCCTAACACACAGATGTACACTAGGGCTTGTAGCAGTAGAAGCATTCAGACACATACACAAGACCAGCCAAAGACACCGACACACACATGAACGCTGCAGCATCCGGCTCAGTACCTAGGTCTCACTCACTATTTTCATTCTGCATTGCTGTTTCATAGTAACTCTAATATTACTGAAACAATGTGCTCCGGTGCCCTCTGGAAATGATCATACACAATAGTCCATGCAAGCAGCGGCACTCAGAGACTGGCACTGGGAGCGTTCGTGAACAACGCTAAATTTAATATATCACATCAACTCAAACTCCAACGTTTTGGGGCGGCATCGCTCCTTTGTCAAGATGCAAAAATACAAAACTATTGTGTGTATATATATATATATATATATATATATATATACATACATACATACATACATACATAAACACACACACTAGTTACCATCCCATCAAAGAGTGACGGAACAACATAACAGTAATATCAGCGGCAGCTGTGCACGTCCAGTATTGTGTCCATCGGTAAATCATACTAAACCCATATATACAGTGCCTTGCTAAAGTATTCAAACCCCTTTGCATTTTTCATGTTTTGTTGCCTCACAACCGGATTGTTTGAAGGTTTGCATCATTTCATTCATAGAACATGCCTACAACTTTGAAGATGTTTTCCTTTTCTCTTACGTCCTAGAGGATACTGGGGACTCCGTAAGGACCATGGGGTATAGACGGGCTCCGCAGGAGACATGCGCACTATAAAGAACTTTAGAATGGGTGTGCACGGGCTCCTCCCTCTATGACCCGCCTCCAGACCTCAGTTGGATCCTGTGCCCAGAGGAGACTGGGTGCATTACAGGGGAGCTCTCCTGAGTTTCTCTGAAAAAAATAATTTTGTTAGGTTTTTTATTTTCAGGGAGCACTGCTGGCAACAGGCTCCCTGCATTGTGGGACTGAGGGGAGAGAAGCAGACCTACTTAAATGATAGGCTCTGCTTCTTAGGCTACTGGACACCATTAGCTCCAGAGGGTCGGAACGCAGGTCTCACCCTCGCCGTTCGTCCCAGAGCCGCGCCGCCAACCTCCTCACAGAGCTGGAAGATAGAAGCCGGGTGAGCATAAGAAGAAAGAAGACTTCACAGGCGGCAGAAGACTTCAGATCTTCTCTGAGGTAACGCGCAGCGGTAACGCTGCGCGCCATTGCTCCCACACACAACACACACAGTGGGCACTGATGGGTGCAGGGCGCAGGGGGGGGGGCGCCCTGGGCAGCAATATATAACCTCTAGGGACTGGCTACCAAGTATATAGGCTGCGGAGGCAGTATATATTTTAATCCCCCGCCAGTATTGTAATTTTGAGCGGGACCGAAGCCCGCCGCTGAGGGGGCGGAGCTTGATCCTCCAGCACTAACCAGTGCCATTTTCTCCACAGCACACTGCAGAGAAGCTGGCTCCCCGGACTCTCACCTGCTGAACACGGTGACAGAGGGCAAAAAAGAGGGGGGGGGGGGGGGGGGGCACTTTTAATTGGCAGTAAGTGTATAGAGATATATTTATATAAAAGCGCTGTTTATCTGGGAATTTTTTTCCAGTGTCAGTTGGCGCTGGGTGTGTGCTGGCATACTCTCTCTTTGTCTCTCCAAGGGGCCTTATTGGGGAACTGTCTCCATAAAGATATGTCCCTGAGTGTGTGGGGGTGTCGGTACACGTGTGTCGACATGTCTGAAGCGGAAGGCTCATCTAGGGAGGAGGTGGAGCAGATGATTGTGGTGTCTCCGCCGGCAACACCGACTCATGATTGGATGGATATGCTGAATGTTTTAAATGCAAATGTGGCTTTATTACATAAGAGATTAGACAAAGCAGAGTCCAGGGATAATACAGGGAGTCAATCAATGGCTTTGACGGTGTCACAGGGCCCTTCAGGGTCTCAAAAACGTCCCCTATCCCAAATAACAGACACTGATACCGACACGGATTCTGACTCCAGTGTCGACTACGATGATGCGAGGTTACACCCAAGGGTGGCCAAGAGTATTCATTATATGATTATTGCAATAAAAGATGTTTTGCATATCACGGATACAAGAGGGTACACATGTTTAAAGAAAAGAAACCTGAGGTAACTTTTCCCCCATCTCATGAGCTGAACGAGTTATTTGAAAAGGCTTGGGAAACTCCAGACAAGAAGCTGCAGATTCCCAAAAGAATTCTTATGGCGTATCCTTTCCCTGCGCAGGACAGGTTACGGTGGGAATCCTCACCGAGCGTGGACAAGGCGTTAACGCGCTTGTCCAAAAAGGTGGCGCTACCGTCTCCAGACACAGCAGCCCTCAAGGATCCTGCTGATCGCAGACAGGAAACTACCTTAAAATCAATTTATACACATACGGGGGCCTTGCTCAGACCGGCAATAGCGTCGGCTTGGGGTTGTAGCGCTGTAGCAGCTTGGACTGATACCTTGTCAGCTGACATTGATACCCTAGATAGGGATACCATTTTATTGACCTTAGAGAGACGCTCAGAGAGAGACGTTGGTCTGCTAGGTTCGAGAGCCAACGCCATGGCGATTTCTGCTAGGCGAGCCCTGTGGACCCGCCAATGGACGGGTGATGCCGACTCAAAGAAACATATGGAAGTTTTACCTTACAAAGGTGAGGTTTATTTGGGGAAGGTCTCGCAGACCTGGTTTCCACAGCTACCGCGGGTAAATCTACCTTTTTACCTTATGTTTCTCCACAGCGAAAAAAAACGCCGCAATATCAGATGCAGTCCTTTCGGTCGCATAAGTCCAGAAGAGGTCGGGGATCTTCCTTCCTCACCAGAGGTAAGGGTAGAGGGGAAAAAACTGCCTGCTACGTCTAGTTCCCAGGAGCAGAAGTCCTCCCCGGCTTCTACTAAATCCACTGCATGACGCTGGGGCTACCCTGAGGGAGTCCGCCCCGGTGGGGGCACGTCTTCGACTCTTCAGCCACGTCTGGGTTCAGTCAGACGTGAATCCTTGGGCAATGGAAATTGTATCCCAAGGCTACAAGCTGGAATTCGAAGACGTGCCTCCTCGCCGGTTGTTCAAATCGGCTTTACCAGCTTCTTCCCCAGAAAGGGAGATAGTTTTAGCTGCAATTCAAAAACTGTGTGAACAGCAAGTGGTTGTAGAGGTTCCCCTAGTTCAACAGGGGAAGGGGTACTATTAAACCCTATTTGTGGTCCCGAAACCGGATGGTTCGGTCAGACCCATTCTAAAATTTAAAATCCCTAAACCTGTACTTAAAAAAGTTCAAATTCAAGATGGAATCGCTCAGGGCGGTTATCTCCAGCTTGGAAGGGGGGGATTTTATGGTGTCTCTAAACATAAAGGATGCATACCTTCATGTCCCCATATATCCACCTCATCAGGCGTACCTGAGATTCGATGTACAGGACTGTCATTACCAGTTTCAGACGTTGCCGTTTGGGCTTTCCACGGATTTTCACTAAGGTAATGGCGGAAATGATGGTGCTACTGCGCCGGCAGGGAGTCACAATTATCCCGTACTTGGACGATCTCCTGATAAAAGCGAGGTCGAGTGATCAGTTGCTGAAAAGCGTGTCACTCTCCCTGAGTGTGCTGCTGCAGCAACATGGCTGGACTCTAAATCTTCCAAAGTCACAGTTGATTCCGACGACTCGGCTATCTTTCTTGGGCATGATTCTGGACACGGAACAAAAATAAGAATTTACTTACCGATAATTCTATTTCTCGGAGTCCGTAGTGGATGCTGGGGTTCCTGAAAGGACCATGGGGAATAGCGGCTCCGCAGGAGACAGGGCACAAAAGTAAAGCTTTTACAGGTCAGGTGGTGTGTACTGGCTCCTCCCCCTATGACCCTCCTCCAGACTCCAGTTAGGTACTGTGCCCGGACGAGCGTACACAATAAGGGAGGATTTTGAATCCCGGGTAAGACTCATACCAGCCACACCAATCACACCGTACAACTTGTGATCTAAACCCAGTTAACAGTATGATAACAGAGGAGCCTCTGAAAGATGGCTTCCTAAACAATAACCCGAATTAGTTAACAATAACTATGTACAAGTATTGCAGATAATCCGCACTTGGGATGGGCGCCCAGCATCCACTACGGACTCCGAGAAATAGAATTATCGGTAAGTAAATTCTTATTTTCTCTATCGTCCTAAGTGGATGCTGGGGTTCCTGAAAGGACCATGGGGATTATACCAAAGCTCCCAAACGGGCGGGAGAGTGCGGATGACTCTGCAGCACCGAATGAGAGAACTCCAGGTCCTCCTTTGCCAGGGTATCAAATTTGCAAAAATTTACAAACGTGTTCTCCCCTGACCACGTAGCTGCTCGGCAGAGTTGTAATGCCGAGACCCCTCGGGCAGCCGCCCAAGATGAGCCCACCTTCCTTGCGGAATGGGCCTTAACAGATTTAGGCTGTGGCAGGCCTGCCACAGAATGTACAAGTTGAATTTTGTTACAAATCCAACGAGCAATCGACTGCTTAGAAGCAGGTGCACCCAACTTGTTGGGTGCATACAGTATAAACAGCGAGTCAGATTTTCTGACTCCAGCCGTCCTTTAAATGTATATTTTTAAGGCTCTGACAACGTCCAACAACTTGGAGTCCTTCAAGTCGTCTGTAGCCGCAGGCACTACAATAGGCTGGTTCAGGTGAAACGCTGATACCACCTTAGGGAGAAAATGCGGACGCGTCCGCAGCTCTGCCCTATGTCGAATGGAAAATTAAATAAGTGCTTTTATAAAACAAAGCCGCCAGTTCAGATACTCTCCCGGCCGAAGCCAGGGCCAGTAACATAGTCACTTTCCATGTGAGATATTTCAAATCCACATTCTTTAGTGGTTCAAACCAATTGGATTTGAGGAAATCTAAAACTACATTTAGATCCCACGGTGCCACCTTAGGCACCACAGGAGGCTGTATATGCAGTACTCCTTTGATAAAAATCTGGACCTCAGGGACCGAGGCCAATTCTTTTTGGAAGAATATTGATAGGGCCGAAATTTGAACCTTAATAGATCCCAATTTGAGACCCAAAGACAATCCTGATTGCAGGAAATGTAGGAAAACGACCCAGTTGAAATTCCTCCATCGGAGCACTCCGCTGCTCGCACCACGCAACATATTTTCGCCCAATACGGCGATAAAGCTTCGCGGTGACTTCCTACCTTGCCTTTATCAAGGTAGGAATGACTTCTTCTGGAATGCCTTTTCCTTTTAGGATCTGGCATTCAAACGCCATGCCGTCAAACGCAGCCGCGGTAAGTCTTGAAAAAGACAAGGACCCTGCTGAAGCAGGTCCCTTCTCAGAAGTAGAGGCCACGGATCGTCCGTGACCATCTCTTGAAGTTCCGGGTACCAAGTCCTTCTTGGCCAATCCGGAGCCACTAGTCTTACTCCTCTTTGCCGTATAATCCTCAATACCTTTGGTATGAGAGGCAGAGGAGGAAACACATATACCGACTGGTACACCCAAGGTGTTACCAGCGCGTCCACAGCTATTGCCTGCGGATCTCTTGACCTGGCGCAATACCTGTCCAGTGTTTTGTTGAGGCGAGACGCCATCATGTCCACCATTGGTTTTACCCAACGGTTTAATAGCATGTGGAAAACTTCTGGATGAAGTCCCCACTCTCCCGGGTGAAGGTCGTGTCTGCTGAGGAAGTCTGCTTCCCAGTTGTCCACGCCCGGGATGAATACTGCTGACAGTGCTATCACGTGATTCTCCGCCCAGCGAAGGATCCTGGCAGCTTCTGCCATTGCCCTCCTGCTTCTTGTGCCGCCCTATCTGTTTACATGGGCGACTGCCGTGATGTTGTCCGACTGGATCAACACCGGTCTTCCTTGAAGCAGAGGTTCCGCCTGGCTTAGAGCATTGTAGATTGCTCTTAGTTCCAGAATGCTTATGTGAAGAGACTTTTTCAGGCTCGACCACACTCCCTGGAAATTTTTTCCCTGTGTGACTGCTCCCCAGCCTCTCAGGCTGGCATCCGTGGTCACCAGGATCCAATCCTGCATGCCGAATCTGCGGCCCTCCAATAGATGAGCCTCCTGCAACCACCACAGAAGGGATACCCTTGTCCTCGGCGACAGGGTTATCCGCAGGTGCATCTGAAGATGCGACCCTGACCATTTGTCCAGCAGCTCCCTTTGCATGGAATCTGCCGAAAGGGATTGCTTCGTAAGAAGCTACCATTTTTTCCCAGGACTCTTGTGCATTGATGTACAGACACCTTTCCTGGTTTTAGGAGGTTCCTGACCAGGTCAGATAACTCCTTGGCTTTTTCTTCGGGAAGAAAAACCTTTTTCTGAACTGTGTCCAGAATCATCCCCAGGAACAGCAGACGAGTTGTCGGCATTAATTGGGATTTTGGAATATTCAGAATCCATCCGTGCTGCTTTAGCACCTCTTGAGATAGTGCTAAACCCATCTCTAGCTGTTCTCTGGACCTTGCCCTTATTAGGAGATCGTCCAAGTATGGGATAATTAATACGCCTTTTCTTCGAAGAAGAAATATTATCTCGGCCATTACCTTTGTAAAGACCCGAGGTGCCGTGGACAAACCAAACGGCAGCGTCTGAAACTGATAGTGACAGTTTTGTACAACGAACCTGAGGTACCCCTGGTGTGAGGGGTAATTGGAACGTGGAGATACGCATCCTTGATGTCCAAGGATACCATAAAGTCCCCTTCTTCCAGGTTCGCTATCACTGCTCTGAGTGACTCCATCTTGAACTTGAACTTCTTTATGTACAGGTTCAAGGACTTCAGATTTAGAATAGGCCTTACCGAGCCATCCGGCTTCGGTACCACAAAAAGAGTGGAATAATACCCCTTCCCTTGTTGTAGAAGAGGTACCTTGACTATCACCTGCTGAGAATACAGCTTGTGAATGGCTTCCAAAACCGTCTCCCTTTCTGAGGGGGACGTTGGTAAAGCAGACTTCAGGAAACGGCGAGGTGGCTCTGTCTCTAATTTCAACCTGTACCCCTGAGATATTATCTGCAGGATCCAGGGATTTACCTGCGAGTGAGCCCACTGCGCGCTGTAATTTTTGAGACGACCGCCTACCGCCCCCGAGTCCGCTTGCGAAGCCCCAGCGTCATGCTGAGGCTTTTGTAGAAGCCGGGGAGGGCTTCTGTTCCTGGGAAGGAGCTGCCTGTTGCGGTCTCTTCCCTCGTCCTCTGCCTCGTGGCAGATATGAATAGCCCTTTGCTCTCTTATTTTTAAAGGAACGAAAGGGCTGCGGTTGAAAGGTCGGTGCCTTTTTCTGTTGGAGAGTGACTTGAGGTAGAAAGGTGGATTTCCCGGCCGTAGCCGTGGCCACCAAATCCGATAGACCGACCCCAAATAACTCCTCTACGCATCGCCTGTCCACTGTCGTGTCCATAAAGCTCTTCTGGCCGAAATGGACATAGCACTTACCCGTGATGCCAGTGTGCAGATATCTCTCTGTGCATCACGCATATAAAGAAATGCATCCTTTATTTGTTCTAACGACAGTAAAATATTGTCCCTGTCCAGGGTATCAATATTTTCGATCAGGGACTCTGACCAAACTACCCCAGCACTGCACATCCAGGCAGTCGCAATAGCTGGTCGTAGTATAACACCTGCATGTGTGTATATACCTTTTTGGATATTTTCCATCCTCCTATCTGATGGATCTTTAAGTGCGGCCGTCTCAGGAGAGGGTAACGCCACTTGTTTTGATAAGCGTGTTAGCGCTTTGTCCACCCTAGGAGGTGTTTCCCAGCGCTCCCTAACCTCTGGCGGGAAAGGGTATAAAGCCAATAACTTCTTTGAAATTAGCAGTTTTTTATCGGGGCACCCCACGCTTCATCACACACGTCATTTCTTCTGATTCGGTAAAAACTACTGGTAGTTTTTTCACACCCCACATAATACCCTGTTTAGTGGTACCTGTAGTATCAGCTAAATGTAACATCTCCTTTATTGCCAAAATCATATAACGTGTGGCCCTACTGGAAAATACGGTTGATTCGTCACCTTCACCACCGGAATCAGTGCCTGTGTCTGGGTCTGTGTCGACCGACTGAGGCAAGGGGCGTTTTACAGCCCCTGACTGTGTTTGAGGCGCCTGGACAGGCACTAATTGAGTGTCCGGCCGCCTCATGTCGGCAAACGACTGCTTAAGCGAGTTGACGCTATCCCGTAATTCCACAAATAAAGGCATCCATTCTGGTGTCGACCCCCTAGGAGGTGACATCCTCATATTTGGCAATTGCTCCGCCTCCACACCAATAACGTCCTCATACATGTCGACACACACGTACCGACACACAGCAGACACACAGGGAATGCTCTATACGAAGACAGGACCCACTAGCCCTTTGGGGAGACAGAGGGAGAGTCTGCCAGCACACACCAAAAAGCGCTATATATGACAGGGATAGCCTTATGATTAAGTGCTCCCTTATAGCTGCTTTTATATTAATATATTGCCATTTATTTTGCCCCCCCTCTCTGTTATACCCTGTTTCTGTAGTGCAGTGCAGGGGAGAGACCTGGGAGCCTTCCTGACCAGCGGAGCTGTGACAGAAAATGGCGCCGTGTGCTGAGGAGATAGGCCCCGCCCCTTTTCCGGCGGGCTCGTCTCCCGCTATTTAGTACATTTAGGCAGGGGTAAATATCTCCATATAGCCTCTGGGGCTATATGTGAGGTATTTTTAGCCTTTTTAAAGGTTTTCATTTGCCTCCCAGGGCGCTCCCCCCCCCAGCGCCCTGCACCCTCAGTGACTGCCGTGTGAAGTGTGCTGAGAGGAAAATGGCGCACAGCTGCAGTGCTGTGCGCTACCTTAAGAAGACTGCAGGAGTCTTCAGCCGCCGATTCTGGACCTCTTCTTGCTTCAGCATCTGTGAGGGGGCCGGCGGCGTGGCTCCGGTGACCATCCAGGCTGTACCTGTGATCGTCCCTCTGGAGCTTCATGTCCAGTAGCCAAGAAGCCAATCCATCCTGCACGCAGGTGAGTTCACTTCTTCTCCCCTCTGTCCCTCGTTGCAGTGATCCTGTTGCCAGCAGGAATCACTGTAAAATAAAAAACCTAAGCTAAACTCTCTAAGCAGCTCTTTATGAGAGCCACCTAGAATTGCACCCTTCTCGGCCGGGCACAAAATCTAACTGGAGTCTGGAGGAGGGTCATAGGGGGAGGAGCCAGTACACACCACCTGACCTGTAAAAGCTTTACTTTTGTGCCCTGTCTCCTGCGGAGCCGCTATTCCCCATGGTCCTTTCAGGAACCCCAGCATCCACTTAGGACGATAGAGAAAGAGGGTTTTTCTCCCAATGGAAAAAGCCCAGGAACTCCAGAACATGGTTAGAGACCTGTTAAAACCGAAAAGAGTTTCAGTCCATCAATGCACTCGAGTTCTGGGGAAAATGGTGGCGACCTACGAGGCCATCCCCTTCGGCAGGTTTCATGCATGAACGTTTCAGTGGGACCTTCTGGACAAGTGGTCCGGCTCCCATCTTCAAATTCATCAGAGAATAAGCCTGTCCCCCAGGGCCAGGGTGTCTCTCCTGTGGTGGCTGCAGAGTGCTCACCTTCTAGAGGGTCGCAGGTTCGGCATTCAAGACTATGTTCTAGTGACCACGGACGCGAACCTCCGAGGATGGGGAGCAGTCACACAAGGAAGGAAATTTCAGGTAATATGGTCAAGCCAGGAGGCTTGTCTACACATCAATGTACTGGAATTGAGGGCCATATACAATGGCCTACGTCAAGCGGAGGATCTTCTTCGCGACCTACCGGTTCTGATTCAATCAGACAACGTCACAGCCGTGGCTCATGTAAACCGCCAAGGCGGGACAAGGAGCAGAGTGGCAATAGCGGAAGCCACCAGGATTCTTCGCTGGGCGGAAAATCACGTAAGCGCTCTGTCAGCTGTCTTCATTCCGGGTGTCGACAACTGGGAAGCAGACTTCCTCAGCAGACACGATCTCCATCCAGGAGAGTGGGGACTTCATCAAGAAGTTTTTGCAGAGATAACAAGTCGTTGGGGACTTTCTCAAATAGACATGATGGTGTCACGCCTCAACAAGAAGCTTCGGAGGTATTGTGCCAGGTCAAGGGACCCTCAGGCAGTAGCAGTGGATGCCCTGGTGACACCGTGGGTATTTCAGTCAGTCTATGTGTTCCCTCCACTTCCACTCATCTCAAAGATATTGAGAATCATAAGACGAAAAAGAGTGCGGACAATTCTCATTGTTCCAGACTGGCCTCGAAGGGCCTGGTATTCAGATCTTCAGGAAATGCTCACAGAAGATCCGTGGCCTCTTCCTCTCAGGGAGGACCTGTTGCAACAGGGGCCCTGCGTGTTCCACGGCTTACCGCGGTTACGTTTGACGGCATGGCGGTTGAACACAAATCCTAGCTGGTAAAGGCATTCCGGAAGAAGTCATCCAAACTCTGATAAAGGCTAGGAAGGAGGTGACGGCGAAACATTATCACCGTATCTGGAGAAAGTATGTATCTTGGTGTGAAGCTAAGAATGTTCCTACGGAAGATTTCCATCTGGGCCGTTTTCTCCACTTTCTGCAGACAGGAGTGGATATGGGCCTTAAATTGGGCTCCATTAAAGTACAGATTTCGGCCCTATCGATTTTCTTTCAGAAGGAATTGGCTTCTCTCCCAGAAGTCCAGACTTTTGTAAAGGGAGTGCTGCACATACAGCCTCCTTTTGTGACTCCAGTGGCACCATGGGACCTTAACGTGGTGTTACAGTTCCTAAAATCTCACTGGTTTCAGCTCCTTCAAACAGTGGAATTAAAATTTCTCACTTGAAAGGTGGTCATGTTGTTGGCCTTGGCATCTGCAAGGTGGGTGTCTGAATTGGCGGCTTTGTCTCACAAAAGCTCCTATCTGATTTTCCATGTGGATAGAGCAGAATTGCGGACTCGTCCTCAATTTTTGCCGAAGGTGGTTTCATCATATGAATCAATCTATTGTGGTGCCTGTGGCTACAGGGGTCTTGGAGGATTCAGAGTCCCTTGATGTAATCAGGACCTTAAAAATGTATGTAGCCAGGATGGCTCGGGTTAGGAAAACAGAGGCTCTGTTTGTCCTGTATGCAGCCAACAAGGTTGGCGCTCCTGCTTCTAAGCAGACTATTGCTCGCTGGATCTGTAACACGATTCAGCAGGCTCATTCTACGGCTGGATTGCCGTTACCAAATTCGGTTAAGGCCCATTCCACTAGAAAGGTGGGCTCTTCTTGGGCGGCTGCCCAAGGCGTCTCGGCATTACAGCTTTGCCGAGCGTCGACTTGGTCAGGGTCAAACACTTTTGCAAAGTTCTACAAGTTTGATACCCTGGCTGATGAGGACCTACTGTTTGCTCAATCGGTGCTGCAGAGTCATCTGCACTCTCCCGCCCAGTCTGGAGCTTTGGTATAATCCCAATGGTCCTTATGGAGTCCCCAGCATCCTCTAGGACGTAAGAGAAAATAAGATTTTAAACCTACATGTAAATCTTTTTCTCTTAGTCCGTAGAGGACGCTGGGCGCCCGTCCCAGTGCGGACATATTTCTGCAAAACTTGTATATAGTTATTGCTTACATAAGGGTTATGTTACAGTTTTGAACAGTCTCGGGCTGATGCTGTTTTGTTTCAACAGGTTAGTATATTCCATGTTATACGGTGTGGATGGTGTGGGCTGGTATGAATCTTGCCCTTAGATTAACAAAATCCTTTCCTCGTACTGTCCGTCTCCTCTGGGCACAGTTTCTCTAACTGAGGTCTGGAGGAGGGGCATAGAGGGAGGAGCCAGTGCACACCCATTCTAAAGTTCTTTATAGTGCCCATGTCTCCTGCGGAGCCCGTCTATACCCCATGGTCCTTACGGAGTCCCCATCATCCTCTACGGACCAGGAGAAAAAGATTTACCGGTACGTTTAAAATCTTATTTTTATTGTGAAGCAAACAACAAATAGGACAAAATAACAGAAAACTCCAGCGTGCATAATAATTCACCCCCCTAAAGTCAGTACTTTGTAGAGCCACCGTTTGCGGCAATTACAGCTGTAAGTCGCTTTGGATAAGTCTCTATGAGCTTGCCACATCTTGCCACTGGGAATTTTGCCCTTTCCTCAAGGCAAAACTGCTCCAGCTCCTTCATGTCAGATGGTTTCCGCTTGTGAAAAGCAATCTTCAAGTCTGACCACAGATTCTCAATTGGATAGAGATCTGGGCTTTGACTAGGCCATTCCAACACATTTAAATGTTTCCCCTTCAACCACTCGAGTGTTTAGCAGTATGCTTCGGGTCATTGTCCTGCTGGAAGGTGAACCTCCTTCCCAGTCTCAAATCACAGGCAGACTGAAACAGGTTTTGCTCAACAATATCCCTGTATTTAGCACCATCCATCTTTCCCTCGACTCAAAATAGTTTCCCAGTCCCTGCTGCTGAAAAACATGGTGTTCTTGGGGTGAAGGGATGTGTTGGGTCTGTGCCAGACATAGCATTTTGCTTGGTGGCCGAAAAGTTAGATTTCAATCTGACCAGAGCACCTTCCTCCATACATTTGGCGAGTCATCCACATGCCTTTTGGCAAACTCAAAACGTGCCTTCTTATTTTTAACACTAAGTAATGGCTTTTTCTGACCACTCTTCCATAAAGCCCAGCTCTATGGAGTGTACGGCTTATTCTGGTCACATGCGCAGATACACCAGTCTCTGCTATGGAACTTTGCAGCTCCTTCAGGGTTATCTTTGGTCTCTGTGCTTCCTCTTTGATTAATGTAACAAAACAGGTAAAATGCCAAGGGGGTGAATACTTTAGCAAGGCACTGTATATATTAGCGTTGTTCAGGAAGAGACTGTTGGGGATTCAGAAAGAATGTCAAATATCACTCTGGATCCTCCACCCAACTGCAGGGAGGATCCAACAGAAGTTAAAAGAAACCTTTATGTGCTTCCCATCTATCTGTTACAAGAGAGCATACATGCAAGATTCTGTTCCAGTGTGCATCCATCACTACTTCCAGGTGTCGCTGTAGAGGAAGGAGAGACCCAGAACTTGGATTGGGACTATCCAAACGTTCTCCGTTTCCTTTATATCACAAAGTGGCAAAACTGTGTTCATCTTCAGTATTACACTATTTTATGATCTGTTTCATTTTCATGTGATCATCACTGGACATTAAAGTCATCCGACTTCATTGTCTAGATACTAAACTGAGGATCATCAAACATTTTGGACAGTTTAGAGCGCAAGTGAGATTATACTTTTTCTTTTGCATATGTTTTGTACAGGTTTGGTGACCTATTTTATACCATCTCGTGCTGCTCCATTGTGCAGTGCCATAGGAAGAATTGTTTATTTTATATATATATATATATATATATATATATATATATATATATATGTATATATATGTATATATAGACAGACAGACAGGTATGTCAGGGAGGACTGCGCCACAGAACTGGAAGTGGAGAGTGCCACCTCATGCGCTCCCCCAAGTGGAACACAGTATGGGAACACACATGCGAGCCTAGTACTGCGGATTTCACACATGATTCAGGCCTGTTGCGCACTTCCTCCAGGTGGAATGCATGGCAGTTCTGCCTTTCGTTCCACTGGGAGGAAGTGTACAACTTCTGGCTTCCGGCCCCGAATTTTATACTCTTTTGGTGAGTGTTTGGTGTATATTACATGGTGCAGCAGTTATGTTATAGTTAGGTATCGAGCGATATCTTGTTTTTCTGGGTTCCTCGTCAACTATGTGACTAATTGACTGACTTCCTGTACTGTGGCTAATTATGAGTGGGCATGGAGACTGGCACTGTGTCTTCAGCCTGCTATTTGTACCTTTTGTCCCACTGTCTGGTATCGAGCTGAGCTGATCTTGATAATGATTAGTCAGTTTAAAAACGTCGACTAATGGCTTAGTGACTGATAACAGAATTCATGCTTGTGAAGCAGTAAAAGAAAATGACACTTTTCTGGAGAGTTCCATCTTTTCCAAAAACTCTTTGGATTTTATATATATATATATATATATATATATATATATATATATAAAACATGATGTAGGGACCGGCACTCTCAAACATAAGGATAGCTGCCCCGGTGCCTCCTCAAATGATCAAAAGACCATATACAACACCAGCAATGGAGTGGCACTCGTGGGACTTCAGTCAGACAACAAAGGACACGGCGGTCACAAGTTTGGTGTGACCGCCGTGTCCTTTGTTGTCTGACTGAAGTCCCACGAGTGCCACTCCATTGCTGGTGTTATATATATATATATATACATATACACACACACACACACACACACACACACACATATATATATCTGGAAAAAGAATTTAGGAGAATGCGCCCATAGTGCAAATCATTTTTTATTTTATGCATGCATCATTAGACACAAACAGATAAAAGGTAAGTGTGTACCCGTACCAGATAAGACCCACACTTTGGGCCAGTCACAGAGCATAAAAAAACATCCACCGGACAAACCTCCGCCTCTGTGTACGAACGCCAGGACCATGCACCGCGCCGATAATCCGGACCCGTCTGGCCACTCACAGCGGACACAGGGAGAAGAAGGCCGGGTGGAACAGAAGCACACACGTCTGGCAGGCTCCGCGGAGCATGGTCCTGGCATTCGTACACAGAGGCGGAGGTTTGTCCGGTGGATGTTTTTTTATGCTCTGTGACTGGCCCAAAGTGTGGGTCTTATCTGGTACGGGTACACACTTACCTTTTATCTGTTTGTGTCTAATGATGCATGCATAAAATAAAAAATGATTTGCACTATGGGCGCATACTCCTAAATTCTTTTTCCAGGTATCTTTCTGCTCAAAGGGATTCTGAGCCTCTGGGGAATTGCTGCGGTGTCCATTACACCAGTGCTAACAGCACAAGGTCTATTACCTGTGAACTGTGAATGAACTAATGAAAGACTACCAGCGCACCTGTACATCGTTTATTTCAATATATATATATATATATATATATATACACACACACACACACACACACACACACACACACACATATACGCACGCACACACACACACATTCACAGCGCATCAGTTTTTCCACTTTTTGGTATATTACAGTCTTATTCCGAAATGGAATAAATTCTTTTTTCCCCTCAAAATGCTACAATACCCCCTAATGATGTGAAAGTTTTTTTTTTGTTGCAAATTTATTAAAAATAAAAAACTAAGAATTCACATGCACATAAGTATTCACAGCCTTTGCGCAATACTTTGTTGATGTACCTTTGGCAGCAATTACAGCATCAAGTCTTTTTGAATATGATGCCACAAGCTTGACACACCTATCTTTGGGCAGTTTCACCTATTCCTCTTTGCAGCACCTTTCAAACTCCATCTGGTTGGATGGGAAGCGTTGGTGCACAGCCATTTTCAGATCTTTCCAGAGATGTTCAATCGGATTCAAGTCTGGGCCCTGGCTGGGTCACTCAAAGACACTAACAGAGTTGTCCTGAAGCCACTCCTTTGATATCTTGGCTGTGTGCCTAGAGTCGTTGTCCTGCTGACCATCGACCCAGTCTGAGGTCAAGAGTGCTCTGAAGCAGGTTTTCATCCAGGTTGTCTCTGTACATTGCTGCATTCATCTTTCCCTCTATCCTGACTAGTTTCCCAGTTTGTGCCGCTGAAAAACATCCCCACAGCATGATGCTGCCACCACTATGCTTCACTGTAGGGATGGTACTGGCCTGGTGATGAGCGGTGCCTGGTTTCCTCCACACATGATGCCTGGCATTCACGCCAAAGAGTTCAATCTTTGTCTCATCAGACCAGAGAAGTTTGTTTCTCATGGTCCGAGAGTGTTTTTTCTTCTTCTAAGAAGTGGCTTCCGTCTGGCCACTCTGCCATACAGGCCTGATTGGTGGATTGCTGCAGAGATGGTTCTCCTTCTGAAAGGTTCTCCTCTCTCCACAGAGGAATGCTGTAGCTCTGACAGAGTGACCATGGGGTTCTTGGTTACCTCCCTGACTAGGGCCCTTATACCCCAATCGCTCAGTTTAGATGGCCGGCCAGCTCTAGGAAGAGTCCTGGTGGTGCCGAACTTCTTCCATTTACGGATGATGGAGGTCACTGTGCTCATTGGGACCTTCAAAGCAGCAGATATTTTTCTGTACCCTTCTTAAATTTGTGCATCGAGACAATACTGTCTGGGAGGTCTGCAGACAATTCCTTTTACTTCATGTTTGGTTTGTGCTCAGACATGTGGGACATTATATAGATAGGTGTGTGCCTTTCCAAATCATGTGCAATCAACTGAAATTACCACAGGTGGACTCCAATTAAGCTGTAGAAACATCTCAAGGATGATCAGTGGAAACAAGATGCTCCTGAGCTCAATTTTGATGTTCATGGCAAAGGCTGTAAATACTTATGTACATGTGATTTCTTAGTTTTTATTTTGAATAAATTTGCAAACATCTTTAAAAAAAAAGTAAGAATTTACTCACCGGTAATTCTATTTCTCATAGTCCGTAGTGGATGCTGGGGACTCCGTAAGGACCATGGGGATTAGCGGCTCCGCAGGAGACTGGGCACAACTATAAAGAAAGCTTTTAGACTACTGGTGTGCACTGGCTCCTCCCACTAAGACCCTCCTCCAGACCTCAGTTAGGATACTGTGCCCGGAAGAGCTGACACAATTAGGAAGGATTTTGAATGATACAATACCCAGTTAACAGCATGATAACAACTGAGCCTCTCAACAGATAGCTCAACAATAACCCTTTAGTTAAGCAATAACTATATACAAGTATTGCAGACAATCCGCACTTGGGATGGGCGCCCAGCATCCACTACGGACTATGAGAAATAGAATTACCGGTGAGTAAATTCTTATTTTCTCTAACGTCCTAAGTGGATGCTGGGGACTCCGTAAGGACCATGGGGATTATACCAAAGCTCCCAAACGGGCGGGAGAGTGCGGATGACTCTGCAGCACCGAATGAGAGAACTCAAGGTCCTCCTCAGCCAGGGTATCAAATTTGTAGAATTTAGCAAACGTGTTTGCCCCTGACCAAGTAGCAGCTCGGCAAAGTTGAAGAGCCGAGACCCCTCGGGCAGCCGCCCAAGAAGAGCCCACTTTCCTTGTGGAATGGGCTTTTACTGATTTAGGATGCGGCAGTCCAGCCGCAGAATGTGCAAGCTGAATCGTACTACAGATCCAGCGAGCAATAGTCTGCTTAGAAGCAGGTGCACCCAACTTGTTGGGCGCATACAGGATAAAAAGCGAGTCAGTCTTCCAGACTCCAGCTGTCCTGGAAACATAAATTTTTAGGGCCCTGACTACATCCAACAACTTGGAAGCCTCCAAGTCATTCGTAGCCGCAGGCACCACGATAGGTTGGTTCAGATGAAAAGCTGATACCACTTTGGGGAGAAACTGGGGACAAGTCCTCAATTCTGCCCTATCCATATGGAAAATCAGATAAGGGCTTTTACATGACAAAGCCGCCAATTCTGAAACACGCCTGGCCGAAGCCAGGGCCAACAACATGACCACTTACCACGTGAGATATTTTAAATCCACGGTTTTCAGTGGCTCAAACCAATGTGACTTTAGGAAATCCAACACCACGTTGAGATCCCAAGGTGCCACTGGAGGCACAAAAGGGGGGTAGTGAAGCCAATTCTCTCTGGAAGAAAATCGAGAGCCGAAATCTGGACCTTAATGGAACCCAATTTAAGGCCCATAGTCACCCCTGACTGTAGGAAGTGCAGGAACCGGCCCAGCTGAAATTCTTCCGTTGGGGCCTTCCTGGCCTCACACCACGCAACATATTTTCGCCATATGCGGTGATAATGGTTCGCGGTTACTTCTTTCCTAGCTTTTATCAGCGTAGGAATGACTTCCTCCGGAATGCCCTTTTCCTTCAGGATCCGGTGTTCAACCGCCATGCCGTCAAACGCAGCCGCGGTAAGTCTTGGAACAGACAGGGCCCCTGCTGCAGCAGGTCCTGTCTGAGCGGTAGAGGCCATGGGTCCTCTGACATCATTTCTTGAAGTTCCGGATACCACGCTCTTCTTGGCCAATCCGGAACAATGAGTATAGTTCTTACTCCTCTTCTCCTTATTATCCTCAGTACCTTTGGTATGAGAGGAAGAGGAGGGAACACATAAACCGATCGGTACACCCACGCTATTGCCTGCGGGTCTCTTGACCTGGCGCAATATTTTTCTAGCTTTTTGTTTAGGCGGGACGCCATCATGTCCACCTGTGGTTTTTCCCACTGGTTTACAATCATTTGAAAGACTTCTGGATGAAGTCCCCACTCTCCCGGGTGGAGGTCGTGCCTGCTGAGGAAGTCTGCTTCCCAGTTGTCCACTCCCGGAATGAACACTGCTGACAGTGCTAACACGTGATTTTCCGCCCATCGGAGAATCCTTGTGGCTTCTGCCATCGCCGTCCTGCTTCTCGTGCCGCCCTGTCGATTTACATGGGCGACTGCCGTGATGTTGTCTGACTGGATCAGTACCGGCTGGTTTTGAAGCAGGGGTTTTGCCTGACTTAGGGCATTGTAAATGGCCCTTAGTTCCAGAATATTTATGTGCAGGGAAGTCTCCTGACTTGACCATAGTCCTTGGAAGTTTCTTCCCTGTGTGACTGCTCCCCAGCCTCGAAGGCTGGCATCCGTGGTCACCAGGACCCAGTCCTGTATGCCGAATCTGCGGCCCTCTTGAAGATGAGCACTCTGCAGCCACCACAGCAGAGACACCCTTGTCCTTGGAGACAGGGTTATCAGACGATGCATCTGAAGATGCGATCCGGACCACTTGTCCAACAGGTCCCACTGAAAGGTTCTTGCATGAAACCTGCCGAATGGAATCGCTTCGTAGGAAGCTACCATTTTTCCCAGGATCCGCGTGCAGTGATGCACCGACACCTGTTTTGGTTTTAGGAGGCCTCTGACTAGAGATGACAGCTCCTTGGCCTTCTCCTCCGGGAGAAACACTTTTCTCTGTTCTGTGTCCAGAACCATCCCTAGGAACAGCAGGCGTGTCGTAGGGACCAGCTGTGACTTTGGAATGTTTAGAATCCAGCCGTGCTGTTGTAGCACTTCCCGAGATAGTGCTACCCCTACCAACAACTGCTCTCTGGACCTCGCCTTTATCAGGAGATCGTCCAAGTACGGGATAATTAAAACTCCCTTCCTTCGAAGGAGTATCATCATTTCCGTCATTACCTTGGTAAAGACCCTCGGAGCCGTGGAGAGACCGAACGGCAACGTCTGGAATTGGTAATGACAATCTTGTACCACAAACCTGAGGTACTCCTGGTGAGGATGGTAAATGGGGACATGTAGGTAAGCATCCTTGATGTCCAGCGATACCATGTAATCTCCCTCGTCCAGGCTCGCAATAACCGCCCTGAGCGATTCCATCTTGAACTTGAATTTTTTGATATATGTGTTAAAGGATTTCAAATTTAAAATGGGTCTCACCGAACCGTCCGATTTCGGTACCACAAACATTGTGGAATAGTAACCCCTTCCTTGTTGAAGTAGGGGCACCTTTATTATCACTTGTTGTGAATACAGCTTTTGAATTGCCTGTAACACTGCCTCCCTGCCTGAGGGAGTGGTTGGCAAGGCAGATTTGAGGAAACAGCGGGGGGGAGACGTCTCGAATTCCAGTTTGTACCCCTGAGATACTATTTGAAGGATCCAGGGATCCACCCGTGAGCGAGCCCACTGCTTGCTGAAATGCTTGAGACGGGCCCCCACCGTACCTGGCTCTGCCTGTGGAGCCCCAGCGTCATGCTGTGGACTTAGAGGAAGCGGGTGAGGACTTTTGCTCCTGGGAACTGGCTGTATGCTGCAGCTTTTTCCCTCTACCTCTGCCTCTGGGCAGAAAGGACGCGCTTTTAACCCGCTTGCCCCTATTGGGCCGAAAGGACTGTACCTGATAATACGGTGCTTTCTTTGGTTGTGAGGGAACATGGGGCAAAAATGTAGACTTCCCAGCTGTTGCTGTGGAAACGAGGTCCGAGAGACCATCCCCGAACAATTCCTCACCCTTATAAGGCAGAATTTCCATGTGTCGTTTGGAATCTGCATCACCTGTCCACTGCAGAGTCCATAACCCTCTCCTGGCAGAAATGGACATTGCACTAATTTTGGATGCCAGCCGGCAAATATCCCTCTGTGCATCCCTCATGTATAAAAGTGCGTCTTTTATATGCTCTACGGTTAGCAATATAGTGTCCCTGTCTAGGGTATCTATATTTTCTGACAGGGAATCTGACCACGCAGCAGCATGCGCTGCACATCCAGGCTGAAGCTATAGCCGGTCTCAGTATCACACCTGTGTGTGTATATATAGATTTCAGGATAGCCTCCTGCTTTCTATCAGCAGATTCCTTCAGGGCGGCTGTATCCGGAGACGGTAGTGCCACCTTCTTTGACAAGCGTGTGAGCGCTTTATCCACTCTAGGGGATGTTTCCCAGCGTGACCTATCCTCTGGCGGGAAAGGGTACGCCATTAGTAACCTCTTAGAAATTACCATCTTTTTATCAGGGGAAGCCCACGCTTCTTCACACACTTCATTTAACTCTTCAGATGGAGGAAAAGCTACTGGTAGTTTTTTCACTCCAAACATTATACCCTTTTTTGTGGTACCGGGGGTAACATCAGAAATGTGCAACACATTTTTCATTGCCTCAATCATGTAACGTGTGGCCCTACTGGAAGTTACATTAGTCTCTTCGTCGTCGACACTGGAGTCAGTATCCGTGTCGACATCTGTGTCAACCATCTGAGGTAGCGGGCGTTTTAGAGCCCCTGATGGTTTTTGAGACGCCTGGGCAGGCACAGGCTGAGAAGCCGGCTGTCCCACATTAGGTATGTCGTCAAACCTTTTATGTAATGAGTCGACACTATCACGTAATTCCTTCCACAGCACCATCCACTCAGGTGTCGACCCCGCAGGGGGTGACATCACATTTACAGGCATCTGCTCCGCCTCCACATAAGCCTCCTCATCAAACATGTCGACACAGCCGTACCGACACACCGCAAACACACAGGGAATGCTCTGACAGAGGACAGGACCCCACAAAGCCCTTTGGGGAGACAGAGAGAGAGTATGCCAGCACACACCAGAGCGCTATATAACACTGGGATCCCACTATCAATGAGTGTTTTCCCTATAGCTGCTTTTTTATATATATTACATATATATATATATATATATCTATACTGCGCCTAAATTTAGTGCCCCCCCTCTCTTTTTTACCCTTCTGTAGTATTCTCAGACTGCAGGGGAGAGCCAGGGAGCTTCCTTCCAGCGGAACTGTGAGGGAAAAATGGCGCCAGTGTGCTGAGGGAGAAGCCCCGCCCCCTTTTCGGCGGACTTTCTCCCGCTTTTTCTGTGATACTGGCAGGGGTAATTTTACATCTATATAGCCTCTGGGACTATATATGATGTATATTTTGCCAGCCAAGGTGTTATTTATTGCCCTCAGGGCGCCCCCCCCAGCGCCCTGCACCCATCAGTGACCGAAGTATGAGGTGTACATGAGGAGCAATGGCGCACAGCTGCAGTGCTGTGCGCTACCTTGGTGAAGACTGAAGTCTTCTGCCGCCGATTTTCCGGACCTTCTTCGTGCTTCTGGCTCCGTAAGGGGGACGGCGGCGCGGCTCCGGGAACGAACACCAAGGTCGGGTCCTGCGGTCGATCCCTCTGGAGCTAATGGTGTCCAGTAGCCTAAGAAGCCCAAACTACCACCTGTTAGGTAGGTTCGCTTCTTCTCCCCTTAGTCCCTCGCTGCAGTGAGTCTGTTGCCAGCAGATCTCACTGAAAATAAAAAACCTAAATATACTTTCTTTCTAGGTGCTCAGGAGAGCCCCTAGTGTGCATCCAGCTCAGCCGGGCACAAGAATCTAACTGAGGTCTGGAGGAGGGTCTTAGTGGGAGGAGCCAGTGCACACCAGTAGTCTAAAAGCTTTCTTTATAGTTGTGCCCAGTCTCCTGCGGAGCCGCTAATCCCCATGGTCCTTACGGAGTCCCCAGCATCCACTTAGGACGTTAGAGAAATAAAAAAATTTCATGTGGTCATTATGGGGTATTGTGTGTAGAATTTTGAGGGAATTTTTTTTTTATTCCATTTTCAAATAAGGCTGTAACATAACAAAATGTGGAAAAAATAAAGCGCAGTGAATACTTTCGGATGCACTGTATATATATACACCTTGATTTTTATTTTTAAAAAGTGGTCACATACCACATGCACCCCAGATCTAGGAGTGATGAGTGCTAAGCTTAACAAGACTTGTCTTATTTATAATGTGTATCCTCTTTTACCCATGTACCGTATATACTCGAGTATAAGTCGACCCGAATATAAACCGAGGCACCTAATTTTATCACAAAAACCTGGGAAAACTTATTGGCTCGAGTATAAGCTTAGGGTGGGAAAAACCCGTACACAGACCTCATAGTGCCAGATATGCCCCACAGTGCCAGATATGCCCCACAGTGCCAGATATGCCCCACAGTGCCTGATGTGCCAGATATGCTCCACAGTGCCAGATATGCCCCACAGTGCCAGATATGCCCCACAGTGCCAAATGTGCCCCACAGTGCCAGGTGTGCCAGATATGCCCCACAGTGCCAGGTGTGCCCCACAGTGCTAGATACTTACCCTCCGTCGCTCCCACGCTGTCTTCTGAAGGAGGGACACGGAGTGCCGGTTCGTGCACTTCCTTTAACACACACACACACGCCGCTGCCGCCGGAGATGACTCGAGTATAAGCCGAAGTGGCTTTTTCAGCACTAAAAAAAGTGCTGAAAAAGTCGGCTTATACGGTACTTAATTTTATTGCATTCAGTCCTCATCATTCAAAATGTAGTTTTAATTGAGATTTAATAAATTGTAATTTTAATACTGACTCTACATTCACTCCCCATGCCTCTTTCTACTGTACATGGGTGTGGTATAGAAGATATACACTGTCTAGATAGACAGTTATTAGGTCGATCCCATATGGTTGACATGGATTTGTCGACCAGGTCATAAGGTCAACAGGTAAAAAGTAGACAGTGCGTAAGGTCAACGAGCACAAAATGCCATTGGTCGACACAAAAAGGTCATCACAAGTTTTTTTTGTGTGTAATTTTTAATATTTAACCATATCTAAGTACAATTCGTGGAAATGTGTATCCTCGCGAGCTTATTTCACTCTGCACACTGCGGGCAAGGTTACTATTAACAACTGTAGTCCGTGTGGATAGCAAATCAAGCAAAAGTTGTAAAAACATTTTTTAAAAAAAGCAAAACTTCTGTCAACCTTTTGTAACTGTCAACTTTAAGTACTGTCTACCTTTTACCTGTCAACCTTCTGACCATGTCGACCTTGTGTAGCTTTCATTCTAGAGGTGTTTCGCGTGAAAACATAAAGGGAGATTTGCTGTGTGTTTGTTGTCTGCTTCATTTGTGCTATAAGGATTATCTTGGAAAAAAAGTATAAATTAAAGGAACAGATTTATTTCTGAAGTGGTACAAGTTAATGTATCATAAAGATGGATATTAGAGTTCTGTAACCTGTGAAGTTGATCGGAAAGGTGGTGGAGTTGTCTTACTATGTCCCCTAACTCCAAGCAGGAAATTGGGGGGTCTAAAGGGGTCTTAAGGGGCCCCCCGGCCCGGAGCTGCTCTTCCCCGTTCTGGTGCTGCTGCCCGCTCTCCTGGCAGCAGCGGAAGCTGAAGATTGCTGCCGGGATCAGTCCAAGACCCATGCAGCCCAAGAGTCGGATGGAGGGAGCTGCATGAATAGCCGCATGCGGGACATCACACAGCCGCTGGCAGTGCGGACTCCTCCTCCCCCGGCAGCCGAGCGTCCTTTTTCCTCCCCGCTGCAGAGTGGGGCCCTTCCACCCCGACAGCTCCAGTAGCTGGTGGTTGGCCTTGTTGCAGTGGATGGGGGTAACGAGCAGCGGGTGCAGCTTGGGGAGAGGGATTGCTGTCTTGGGTGCCCTGGGTCCCCGAGGGCTTGATCTGGCCCTACCCTGACTGCACCTTGTGTGTCATCGCCCTGAACACTTCCTCTCCTTCTCTAAAATTCACACCATACATCGCTTCTCTCCACACCACCTCTGTGTTACTGTCCTTTATAGTCCCCCAGCTCAAGTCTACAACACTACACTCACCCCAGCCCTAGACATTGTCTCTCACAATCCGAACCCCAACTTCAAACACATGCTCGTCTCTTCTGTTTTGAAGCAACCATATCTTGGCCCAACCACTCTCTCCAGCTATCAACCCATTTCTCTAACCCACTTTACTTCCAAACTACTTGAGCAGCATGTATACAACCACATAATCCATTTTCTTTCCATTCACTCTTGACACTGCAGTTGGGCTTCCACCCTCTACATTCCTCTGAGGATGCACTCTTAAAAAGCAGCACACTGGAAACATCAGGCTCCAGTTACATAGAATTCTGTATTCTAAAATGATGTATTGCACTTATTGGGGTATATATACAAAACTGCGAGTTTGACCTCAAAATGTAAAGAGGCGCTATTAATAAGTGCAAAACACGCCGGGCTTCATAAATATACCCCAATAATTATTTTTAAAAGAACACTTCAATATATTTCACCAATAACCTTCCTTCTGCCCGGGATGGTTTAGCCTAAAAACTGCCGAGCAACACACAACCAGACAGTGTAAATGTAAAGAGGCCCATACACCAGCAATCAATTGGGACAATCTGACGTTTTGCAGATGATTGTGTCAATAAATCTGCAATGTATAGGGTTCACAGATCGCAGATTTCGGCCACTAATTGATTGGGATTGCTGACCACTTAATTGACGATTTCCATAAAAAAACACTCAGAAATTGTTGGGGGGGGTGGGGGGGGGTTATGAGTGAATTAGGTAAAGAACTTGAATTTAACCTTATCCAAAATATTTTAGTAAAAAAAAAAAAGGGGTTTCCGTTCCCTTTGAGAGTGTCAGCAGAGGAAAGTTTCCCTTCCCTACAGCTACACACACAGTCTATATGATTGATCGCATCCTGTGCGACCAGGTCAGATAAAGCATTTGCTGGTGTGGTCGCATCTGATGCGACCTTACCAGGCAAGTGGTTAAGGAGGACATGTACTAAGCAGTGAAGTGGAGAAGTGAGCCAGTGGAGAAGCTGCCCATGGCAACCAATCAGCATTGACGTAACATTTAGAATTTGCATACTATAAATGTATACAGAGCAGCTGATTGGCTGCCATGAGCAACTACTCCAATGGCTCACTTCTCAATTTTTATCACTGCTTAGTACATGTCCCCCTTAATCAGGTTTTTCAACATGTTTAATTTCACAGATTAATTGGGACTGTAGATTGCTAGTGTATGAATCAGCAGATCTGCAGACAGTTTCTGTTAAACTGATGAGACTTTTAAGATTGGCAGATCTGTTTAACTAAAAATGATCTGCAAATCACTGAAAAATATCTGTAAGGTTTGGACTAATTGTGGAAACAATATATCTGGGGAGAAAAAAAATCACCGGATCTGAGAAACAATGAATTGTGATTGCTGATGTATGGGCCACTTAACTCAGCAGCAGCCTCTCTCCCCAGTCCAGCTCACGGGGATCCTGGATCCATAACTGATGTAACTTCTGGATAAAAACAATGGCATTCAATCATATTAAAAACAACAAATACCATATTAATGCTATATTCAATTATACATGAATATTTGCTAAGTCTTTGTCACATTGTGCAGGCTTTCTCTGAACTGTTCATTTATTTCTTTACAATGTGTCTACAGTATGAGATGATGTAATTTATTAGCTTTTTTTGTGGTTTCAGTTATAGCTGAATGACTTAATTTGTATCTGTTCTTACTGTGATTGCTCGTTTGCTTACTTTCAGTCCCATGACTCTGAATCATAATGATACTTTCAGGTATATTATTCTGACAATTTCCTCTTTTCCGTACAGATGAAAAGTCTCAAATGATTACAATATATAAATGTAGATTTCTTAAACCTGTAGTTGTTTGATGTATAAGATTATTGAATTATGAAGTTAGAATCCGTAACCTATCTGCACCTATAAACCTCAACAAAATCATATGAACAGGGCTGTTTCTATACAATTTGGCTCCCAGTTCAAGCATTAGAAAAATGTGCCCCTCCCCCTCCATAGACATTAAAAACTGCCCCCCCCCATAGACATAAAAATCTATTTTGTGCAACACTTTGTGTGGCCTCTCTAAAATGGGCGTGGCCTTGCAGGAAAAGACTACCTCACACCCCAGTTTTTGCACAGACCTCAGTCACCAAAACAAAAACATTCCACTATATTAAGCCCCACACAGTAATGCCCCTTGCACCATATTATGCCACAAACTTCAATGCCCATGATACATTATGCCCCACAGTAAAGCTTCTAATTACTTTTAAATTACATGCTTGTTGCCAGTGATTTAATGCACTGCGTGTCATGTTCACTGCCAGGGGTTTCATGCGCTGGGTATCATGCACATTGCCAGAGGTTTCATACTCTTGGTGTCATGCTCGTTGCCAGGGGTTTCATGCTCTGGCTCTGAGTGTCATGCTCATTCCCTGGGGTGGGTAATGCTCGTTGCTAGGGGTAATGCTTTACCACCCGCCCATAGTGCTCTGCTCAGGGGGTGGAGTTTCGGGAAATGACGTCATGATGCAACCGCATCATTCCATGAAACTCCGCACCCCGAACTGAGTACTATGGGCGGGAGGAAGGGGAACAGGATAGCAGTGCTGGCGCTACACTCCTGCAACGAGCATTACCCCTGGTAAAGTGGTTTATATGTGTGTCTTTCCCAAACAGACTTCAAAATTATATTTTTCATTTAGGTGGCACTGTTATTTAAAAATAGCAAATTTATAAGTAGCCATGCATGTTTTTAAATAAAATAACAAAGAAATTTCACATCATGAATACATTTCTAGATTTGATTTTGGACAAAGCTGTGGAATATGAAACTATAAACATATATGCTAAAATGTATATAGACAGAAACACAATTGTACCCCAAAGAATCATCAAAATATCAATTTGCAGTGAGGTTACTGCTAAATACCTTTGAATGAGGTTCATAGACATCACTAATACCCCTTTCACACTGTACCACACTTAGTACTCCGCTCAGGGAGCGGAGTTTCATGAAATGACGTGGTTGCGTTGTGATGTCAAACAGCGTCATTCCGCAAAATCCCGCCCCCGGAGCGGAGTACTATGGACAGGAGGAGGGGGGAGATCTATTAGGCCTTGGAGAGCGATAAAGTGGAGAAAGATAAACTACCAACCAATGAGCTCCTGTCATTTTTCAAACGAAGTCTGTAACATGACAGGAGCTAACTGGCTGGTACTTATCACTCTTCAAGGCTTAGTACATCTCCCCATGTGTTTTTAAAACAAAATTTGCCCACTTAGGAAATGTAAAAGCAATAAAGGGGTAAAAACCCTCTCAGAAGTTTCAGAGGTACAGAAACCTCTTATGGACAACACCTAGAATTAATATGTGTGTTACAGAATACCTGGCAGTAATTTGTAATGACTCTGAAACAAATAAAAAAGACCTGAAGGCCCACATGCAATAGCCTGCAAGTTGTAGGCAATGGTAAAATTGCGGAGATGTGTCCTCAAGATTTAACCACTTAACTGACGATTTATTTTGCCAAAAACCTCTCCGAAATTGTCGGGTTTTTTTTATGAGTGAATTAGGTGAAGACCATGAATTTACCTCTATCCCAAATGATTTTAGTAAAAAAAAAAAAGAAAAGAATTTTTTTTTTATATATAATATAATATATATATATATATATATATATATTTAAAGAATTTTTTTTTGTAAACTTCGAAACATCGACCGGGAACATTGCGGCTTTCATTTTGAAAGCCGGGACAGCCTGCAGGTATACAGGGGGGTTCTGGGGGTGGCTTGGGATGGTTAATTTACCCTCCCCAGCGGCTGCCATTGTCTGCAGCCGCTGGAGGGGGGGGGGGGGGGGGGGGATCCTGCCGTGCTGACCGATCAGCAGTGATCGGAAGCACGGCAGACACAGGGGGAGAGTGTGACAGCAGCAGCGGAGGGAAGTTTCTCTTCCCTGCCGCTGCTAACACAGTTTATCTGACTGGTCGCATCCCGTGCGAACAGGTCAGATAGAGCACTTGCAGGCATGGTCGCATCTGATGCGACCATGCCAGGCAAGTGGTTAAAGTGTAAAAGAAAAATACACATCACCTTCATATATTACAGGTGAAACTCAGAAAATTAGAATATCGAGCAAAAGCTCATTTATTTCAGTAATTCAACTTAAAAGGTGAAACTAATATATTATACAGACTCATTACAAGCAAAGTGAGATATCTCAAGCCTTTATTTGTTATAATTTTGATGATTGTGGTTTACAGCTTAAGATAACCCCAAATCTCTGAAAATTAGATTACATAAAATCAATAAAAAAAAGGATTTTAAATACAGAAATGTCGGCCCTCTGAAACGTATAATCATGCATATGTACTCAGTACTTGGTTTCGGCCCCTTTTGCATGAATTTCTGCCTCAATGCAGCGTGCCATGGATTCTATCAGCCTGTGGCACTGCTGAGTTGCTATGGAAGGCCAGAATGCTTCAATAGGGGCCTTCAGCTCTTCTGCATTGTTCGGTCTCATGTCTCTCATCTTTCTCTTGGCAATGCCCCATAGATGCTCTATGGGGTTCAGGTCAGGCAAGTTTGCTCGCCAATCCAGCACAGTAATCCGACTGTCATTGAACCAGGCTTTGGTACTTTTGGCAGTGTGGGCAGGTGCCAAGTCCTGCTGGAAAATGAAGTCAGCATCTCCATAAAGCTTGTCTGCTAAAGGAAGCATGAAGTGCTCTAAAACGTCTTGGTATATGGCTGCGTTGACTCTGGACTTAATAAAGCACAGTGGACCAACACCAGCAGATGACATGGCTCCCCAGATCAACACAGACTGTAGAAACTTCACACTGGACTTCAAGCATCTTGAAGAGTGTGCCTCCCCCATTCTTCCTCCATACTCTGGAACCTTGGTTTCCAAATGAGATGCAAAATTTGCTCTCATCAGAAAAGAGGACTTTGGACCACTGAGCAACAGACCAGTTCTTTCTTTCTTGTCAGCAAAAGGCCATTCAAAAGTGTGGGGGAGCTTCACAAGGAGTGGACTGAGGCTGGAGTTAGTGCATCAAGAGCCACCACACACAGACGGATCCTGGACATGGGTTTCAAATGTCGTATTCCTCTTGTCAAGCTGCTCCTGAACAACAAACAACGTCAGAAACGTCTTACCTGGGCTAAAGAAAAAAAGAGAACCTATGGGGCATTGCCAGGAGAAAGATGAGAGACATGAGACCGAACAATGCAGAAGAGCTGAAGGCCGCTATTGAAGCATCCTGGTCTTCCATAACACCTCAGCAGTGCCACAGGCTGACAGAATCCATGCCACGCTGCATTGAGGCAGTAATTCATGCAAAAGGGGCCCAAACCAAGTACTGAATACATATGCATGATTACACTTTTCAGAGGGCCGACATTTCTGTATTTAAAATCCTTTTTTTTTATTGATTTTATGTAATTTTTTAATTTTCTGAAGCTTTGGATTTGGGGTTTACTTAAGATGTAAGCCACAATTATTAAAATTATAACAAATAAAGGCTTGAAATATCTCACTTTGCATGTAATGAGTCTATATATTAGTTTCACCTTTTAAGTTGAATTACTGAAATAATAAGATTTTACTTACCGATAAATCTATTTCTCGTAGTCCGTAGTGGATGCTGGGACTCCGTCAGGACCATGGGGAATAGCGGCTCCGCAGGAGACAGGGCACAAAATTTAAAAGTTTGACCACTAGGTGGTGTGTACTGGCTCCTCCCCCTATGACCCTCCTCCAAGCCTCAGTTAGGATACTGTGCCCGGACGAGCGTACACAATAAGGAAGGATTTTGAATCCCTGGTAAGACTCATACCAGCCACACCAATCACACCGTACAACTTGTGATCTGAACCCAGTTAACAGTATGACAAACGTAGGAGCCTCTGAACAGACAGCTCACAACAATAACAACCCGATTTTTTTGTAACAATAACTATGTACAAGTATTGCAGACAATCCGCACTTGGGATGGGCACCCAGCATCCACTACGGACTACGAGAAATAGATTTATCGGTAAGTAAAATCTTATTTTCTCTGACGTCCTAGTGGATGCTGGGACTCCGTCAGGACCATGGGGATTATACCAAAGCTCCCAAACGGGCGGGAGAGTGCGGATGACTCTGCAGCACCGAATGAGAGAACTCCAGGTCCTCCTTAGCCAGGGTATCAAATTTGTAGAATTTTACAAACGTGTTCTCCCCTGACCACGTAGCTGCTCGGCAGAGTTGTAATGCCGAGACCCCTCGGGCAGCCGCCCAAGATGAGCCCACCTTCCTTGTGGAATGGGCCTTGACAGATTTAGGCTGTGGCAGGCCTGCCACAGAATGTGCAAGTTGAATTGTGCTACAAATCCAACGAGCAATCGTCTGTTTAGAAGCAGGAGCACCCAGCTTGTTGGGTGCATACAGTATAAACAGCGAGTCAGATTTTCTGACTCCAGCCGTCCTTGAAATATATATATTTTCAATGCTCTGACAACGTCCAGCAACTTGGAATCCTCCAAATCGCTAGTAGCCGCAGGCACCACAATAGGCTGGTTCAGGTGAAACGCTGAAACCACCTTAGGCAGAAAGTGAGGACGCGTCCGCAGTTCTGCCCTGTCCGAATGGAAAATCAGATATGGGCTTTTATACGATAAAGCCGCCAATTCTGACACTCTCCTGGCTGAAGCCAGGGCCAGTAGCATGGTTACTTTCCATGTAAGATATTTCAAATCCACCGATTTGAGTGGCTCAAACCAATGGGATTTGAGAAAATCCAAAACTACATTAAGATCCCACGGTGCCACTGGGGGCACAACCGGGGGCTGTATATGTAGTACTCCTTTTACAAAAGTCTGGACTTCAGGAACTGAAGCCAATTCTTTCTGGAAGAAAATCGACAGGGCCGAAATTTGAACCTTAATGGACCCTAATTTGAGGCCCATAGACAATCCTGTTTGCAGGAAATGTAGGAATCGACCCAGTTGAAATTCCTCCGTCGGGGCCTTCCTGGCCTCACACCACGCAACATATTTTCTCCAAATGCGGTGATAATGTTGTGCAGTCACCTCCTTCCTGGCTTTTACCAGGGTAGGGATGACCTCTTCCGGAATGCCTTTTTCCCTTAGGATTCGGCGTTCAACCGCCATGCCGTCAAACGCAGCCGCGGTAAGTCTTGGAATAGACACGGTCCCTGCTGAAGCAGGTCCCGTCTTAGAGGTAGAGGCCACGGATCTTCCGTGAGCATCTCCTGAAGTTCCGGGTACCAAGTTCTTCTTGGCCAATCCGGAGCCACGAGTATCGTTCTTACTCCCCTTTGCCGTATAATTCTCAGTACTTTTGGTATGAGAGGCAGAGGAGGAAACACATACACTGACTGGTACACCCATGGTGTTACCAGAGCGTCTACAGCTATTGCCTGAGGGTCTCTTGACCTGGCGCAATACCTGTCCAGTTTTTTGTTGAGGCGGGACGCCATCATGTCCACCATTGGTCTTTCCCAATGGACCACAATCATGTGGAAGACTTCTGGATGAAGTCCCCACTCTCCCGGGTGCAGATCGTGTCTGCTGAGGAAGTCTGCTTCCCAGTTGTCCACTCCCGGGATGAACACAGCTGACAGTGCTAACACATGATTTTCTGCCCAGCGGAGAATCCTTGCAGCTTCTGCCATTGCCCTCCTGCTTCTTGTGCCGCCCTGTCTGTTTACGTGGGCGACTGCCGTGATGTTGTCCGACTGAATCAACACCGGCTGACCCTGAAGCAGAGGTTTTGCCAGGCTTAGAGCATTGTAGATTGCTCTTAGCTCCAGTATATTTATGTGAAGAGACGTCTCCAGGCTTGACCACACGCCCTGGAAGTTTCTTCCCTGTGTGACCGCTCCCCAGCCTCTCAGGCTGGCATCCGTGGTCACTAGGACCCAGTTCTGTATGCCGAATCTGCGGCCCTCTAACAGATGAGCACTCTGCAACCACCATAGCAGAGACATTCTTGTCCTTGTGGACAATTTTATCCGCTGATGCATCTGCAGATGCGATCCGGACCATTTGTCCAGCAGATCCCACTGAAAAGTTCGTGCATGGAATCTGCCGAATGGAATCGCTTCGTAAGAAGCTACCATTTTTCCCAGGACTCTTGTGCATTGATGCACAGATACTTTTCCTGGTTTTAGGAGGTTCCTGACTAGATCGGATAACTCCCTGGCTTTCTCCTCCGGAAGAAATACCTTTTTCTGAACAGTGTCCAGAATCATCCCTAGGAACAACAGACGTGTCGTCGGGATCAGTTGGGATTTTGGAAAATTCAGAATCCACCCGTGTTGTTGGAGCACTACTTGGGTTAGTGCTACTCCGACCTCCAGCTGTTCTCTGGATCTTGCCCTTATCAGGAAATCGTCCAAGTAAGGGATAATTAAGACGCCTTCTCTTCGAAGAAGGATCATCATTTCGGCCATTACCTTGGTAAAGACCCGGGGTGCCGTGGACAATCCAAACGGCAGCGTCTGAAACTGATAATGACAGTTTTGGACCACGAACCTGAGGTACCCTTGGTGTAGGAGGGGTACCTTGACTATCACCTGCTGAGAATACAGCTTGTGAATGGCCTCCAATACCGTCGCCCTGTCGGAGGGAGACGTTGGCAAAGCAGACTTTAGGAAACGGCGAGGAGGGGACTTCTCGAATTCCAACCTGTAACCCTGAGATACTACCTGCAGGATCCAGGGGTCCACCTGCGAGTGAGCCCACTGTGCGCTGAAATGTTTGAGGCGACCCCCCACCGCCCCTGAGTCTGCTTGTAAGGTCCCAGCGTCATTCTGACGCCTTTGTAGAAGCCGGGGAGGGCTTCTGCTCCTGGGAAGGAGCTGCTTGTTGCAGTCTCTTACCCTTTCCTTTGCCTCGGGGCAAATAGGAATGTCCTTTTGCTCGTTTGTTCTTATAGGAACGAAAGGACTGCGGCTGAAAAGCCTGCGGCTTTTTCTGCTGGGAGGTGACCTGGGGTAAAAAGGTGGATTTTCCGTCCGTTGCCGTGGCCACCAGATCCGATAGACCGACCCCAAATAATTCCTCCCCCTTATACGGCAATACTTCCATATGTCGTTTGGAATCCGCATCACCTGACCACTGGCGCGTCCATAAACTTCTTCTGGCAGATATGGACATCGCACTTACTCTTGATGCCAGAGTGCAAATATCTCTCTGTGCATCTCGCATATAAAGAAATGCATCCTTTAACTGCTCTATAGTCAGTAAAATACTGTCCCTATCCAGGGTATCAATATTTTCAGACAGTGACTCCGACCAAGCCACGCCAGCACTGCACATCCAGGCTGAGGCGATTGCTGGTCTCAGTATGTGTGTATATACTTTTTAATGTATTCTCCAGCCTCCTATCAGCTGGATCCTTGAGGGCGGCCGTATCAGGAGACGGTAACGCCACTTGCTTTGATAAGCGTGTGAGCGCCTTATCCACCCTAGGAGGTGTTTCCCAGCGCGCCCTAACCTCTGGCGGGAAAGGGTATAATGCCAATAACTTCTTTGAAATTAGCAGTTTTCTATCTGGGGTAACCCACGCTTCATCACACACTTCATTCAGTTCCTCTGATTCAGGAAAAACTATCGGTAGTTTTTTCACACCCCACATAATACCCCTTTTTGTGGTACTTGCAGTATCAGAGATATGCAAAGCCTCCTTCATTGCCGTGATCATATAACGTGTGGCCCTACTGGAAAATACGTTTGTTTCTTCACCGTCGACACTGGATTCAGTGTCAGTGTCTGGGTCTGTGTCGACCGACTGAGGTAAAGGGCGTTTTACAGCCCCTGACGGTGTCTGAGACGCCTGGACAGGTACTAACTGGTTTGCCGGCTGTCTCATGTCGTCAACCGACTTTTGTAGCGTGCTGACACTATCCCGTAATTCCATAAACAAAGCCATCCATTCTGGTGTCGACTCCCTAGGGGGTGACATCACCATTACAGGCAATTGCTCCGCCTCCACGCCAACATCGTCCTCATACATGTCGACACACACGTACCGACACACAGCAGACACACAGGGAATGCTCTGATAGAAGACAGGACCCCACTAGCCCTTTGGGGAGACAGAGGGAGAGTTTGCCAGCACACACCCAAGCGCTATAAATATATATAGGGACAACCTTAATAAGTGTGTTCCCTTTATAGCAGCTCAAATATTATAAATATCGCCAATAAGTGCCCCCCCTCTCTGTTTTTACCCTGTTTCTGTAGTGCAGTGCAGGGGAGAGTCCTGGGAGCCTTCCTCGCAGCGGAGCTGGGCAGGAAAATGGCGCTGTGTGCTGAGGAGAATAGGCCCCGCCCCCTTTTCGGCGGGCTTCTTCTCCCGGTTTTTTTTGGAACCTGGCAGGGGTTAAATACATCCATATAGCCCCAGGGGCTATATGTGATATATTTTAGCCAGAATAGGTATATTACATTGCTGCCCAGGGCGCCCCCCCCAGCGCCCTGCACCCTCAGTGACCGCTGGTGTGAAGTGTGCGGAGAGCAATGGCGCACAGCTGCAGTGCTGTGCGCTACCTCATGAAGACTGAGACGTCTTCTGCCGCCGGTTTCTGGACCTCTTCTCTATTCGGCATCTGCAAGGGGGTCGGCGGCGCGGCTCCGGTGACCCATCCAGGCTGTACCTGTGATCGTCCCTCTGGAGCTAGTGTCCAGTAGCCTAAGAAGCAAATCCATCCTGCACGCAGGTGAGTTCACTTCTTCTCCCCTAAGTCCCTCGTTGCAGTGAGCCTGTTGCCAGCAGGACTCACTGAAAATAAAAAACCTAACAAACTTTTTCTAAGCAGCTCTTTAGGAGAGCCACCTAGATTGCACCCTGCTCGGACGGGCACAAAAACCTGAGGCTTGGAGGAGGGTCATAGGGGGAGGAGCCAGTACACACCACCTAGTGGTCAAACTTTTAAATTTTGTGCCCTGTCTCCTGCGGAGCCGCTATTCCCCATGGTCCTGACGGAGTCCCAGCATCCACTAAGACGTCAGAGAAAAATTAACTTTTGCACGATATTCTAATCTTCTGAGTTTCACCTATATTTAGCACTGCACCTCTTTATTTTCTCATGCACATGGATGTTTGACTTCCTGTTCCTCCTTTGTACAGATGTATCCTCATACATTATTACCAGTTATTTATATAGCACACACATATTCCGCACCCCTCTACATCATTGCTGCAGTTGCGCCAAACAGCTCCCCTCGTTGCGCCAGGTCCTGTGAGACTCTGTTAAAGTCGGGCGTCTTTTTAGCTGAAAATGCATCTTAGTTGCAATGCGATGTGGTTAGTATGCACCAGGAGACTGTGTTGATTAATTTTATATGTGACACTTGTATGTCCGTGTGTCACTGAATCTCTGAAACATGTATACAAAGTGCTACTCTGAATCTGTATAAAAAGTACTACTCTGATCCTGTATACAAAGTGCTACAATGTAGCAGCTGTAGCTTTTTTCAATACGAGTTCCGTTGAGCTCTGTATACAAACTCCGTCACACACAATATACAAGTGTCGCATAGAAGATGCATTTTTGGAAAAACAAAACGCCTGATGCTAGTAGTGCTGCATGGGACCTGGTGGCTCACTTACACCAGGCTTCGTGGTGTATTGAGGCTAGAACCAGTGGCGTATCTATAATGGGTGCACACACTGAGTACAGAGGGGGCCCACACCGCACACACTGCACCCATTTCTTCTATACTCACCTTTCCAGCGTCCATCGGTGACTGTGTGTGGATCCCCTCCTTTCCCGTAGCCGGCACCGCCGCTGCTAGCGCACTGAACACTAGAAACTCTGGCGCAGTATTAGAGTCTCAGTGCGCTAGCAGCGGCGGTGCTGGCTATGGGAGAGGAGGGAACCCACACACGGTCACCGATGGACGCCGGACTCCTGCGCATGTGCTGTAGACTCTGTGCGCTAGCAGCGGCGGTGCCAGCTACGGGAGAGGAGGGGTCCCACACATGGAGACTGCACACGGGACCCCTCCACTCTAGATACGCCTCTGGACAGAACTGTATATTTTGTGGAACGGATTAGCATTGCTCTCAAATGCCCCCACCACCACACACAGCATATGAACAGAAGTGAAATTTTGCTTTTTACTCCTCTGCGGAAAGGGGGGTTGATGCAGTGCTGATTTAGAATAAAATATTTTTTAATTCACAATTGTTTTGGGGTTTTTGTTCTACTTAATTTATCCAGGTGTGCTACATTCCCCAGCTTGTCATGGGGCATATTGCCACTTGTGATTCACTAAGTGCCGTCATACCATGACAGCCATGCGAATGTGGAGCTATTAGTACTAGAAGTGCCAGTATGCACAACCACTTAAGGGTGGCCTGGATATGCTTGGACCTGTAGTACATCAGGGTAAAATTATTATTTTAAAACTTTAAAATGAGCTTACAATTACTGTGCAGGGTTGAGGTATTTTGCAGGTTTAGCCCAACAAAGAATACAGCCTCGTGCTGACCAGCCTGGTTAGTACTATAGCAGTGGGATCCTACGCTGCCAGCTGGCACAGCCTAGTGCTAGTAGTGGCATTTTGAAGGAGAATCATGTGTTTTGTCAGCACAATCTTGCAGGTACCAGCCTAAGTTTTGCCCATACTGCACTCATGTATCAAGTCTTCATAATTGCTGGAAGAGAGATAAGTTATTACTTATTCTCCTAAACTATTCTAAAATGACCTGGACAGATTGTTGGTACCCCTAAGAAAAGATAAAGAAAATAAATTATAGTCATATTTCAAAACTAATTGCTTCCCTGAATTAGCACACGTCTTCTATTCAGTCATTCAGCTTATTTAAATGAAGAAAAGTAGTCACTCTGCAGTTTGTCTCCCTCTACTACTTGATAACTTTCCATCCGACACTGTGGGTGATCCCTCTCCCTCTCTCACCCAGATCCTTCAAATCATTACTGTTTCTGAGAAGAGGGCCATCGATAAGAAGTGCAGGTGGATATTTCTCTAATCCGGCATGATCTTCAGAAAATGTGGAAGAGTGTTTGGGAAGCCGAACACCGTATTTCTGCCTTCCCAAAGCAGGGTCAGATTGTAGTCGTATCCTCTCAGATGGCTGTCTGCAGATCCAAGCTACCTGACCTGGACGGTAGGCTTCGGAGAAATTATTTTAGATTTCTGGGCCTCCTGGAGCGGGCTATGGTGTCTAACCCGGAAAAAATCCTGGTTAGACACGCCTCTGTTGAAGTCGCCACCGCCTCCCAGACAGCAGCAGACTCTCAATCAGTAAGAGTCTGCTGATGCACTGCATCCTGTGTCACAGGACCTGTTTGCACATGCGCAGATCGGGTCCTGCGCAGATTGGTACTTTGCGATGATGGACACAGCTCCAATCACACCTGAATCAGGCCAATAGTCAGTTTCCACAACACATAAATATGGAACAATATTTGTTTATGGTATTATACATACATATATGTATATATATCAATTTAACCATAAGTGGAAATCAAACGAATGGATAGGAAATCCAGTCAATTCTGAATATGAAAGGTCGTTCTAGATGGCAGCTGCCACAACAAAAATCTATGTTTAATTAATTAGCAGCAGGCTGTAACATCTCCCTGCATGACCACTTTCATTTGGTCCATGTGGCGGCCTCTAGTGGCCACCGGCGCACATAACAGAGGTGAGAAGCAACCTAGCCTTTTATTATATAGGATGCGGGTTACTGCTTGATGCCAAGTTCCTTTTTGTTTGGGTTTCAAGACCAATATATTATTTTATCACCTGATAGCGTTACATACTTTTGTCCATACTTTTAACCGTGACTATTAACTATAAATATTAGTTTAAATATTGATAGCCTCTCCATATACTATGATTTAATTTTTATGTCATATTATGTACCTTATTGTGTGAGGCTGTACTACTTTCTTTTTCTATATTTGTACACTTGGCGAAAAGCTTAAATAAAATATATATTGGAAAAAGAAAAGTGTCTTCCTGTGGTTCATCACACCCGAACGGAGCAACAATTTATATGTTCATTGGGCACCATCTAGTGGCAGCCGCAGGGAGAAACAATTGAATTCCCCCCATATCTCTAGAAGGATATAAATACATTAGAGAGCATACAAAGAAGGGCAATTAAAATGGTGTATGGCCTACATCACAAAACTTACCTGGAAAGACTAATAGCTCTTAACATGTATAGTCTGGAGCAGAGAAAGGAAAGGGGGCATGATAGAAATGTTCAAATATACCAAGGGTTTAACAATGTGCAGGAGGGAAACATTCTTCAAAGGAAGAAAAGTATCAGAACTCGAGGACATGCACTGATACTAGAGGGAGGTAAGTGGGAAATTTAAGGAGAAAAAAGGGTAGTGTATAAGTGGAATAGCCTCCCATCAGAGGGGGTAGAGGCTAAGACAGTAGAGCAATTTAAACATGCTTGGGATAGGCACATGCATAAGAAAGAACTTAGGATCAAATAGGGTTGAGATTACCGAAAGCATAAAAAAGGGGCAGACTAGATGGGCCAAGTGGTTCTTATCTGCCATCAAAGTCCATCTTTGGACAGTGCGAGAGGCCCCAACTATAGAATCCTTCAAAAGTAGACTCAAGACTTTCCTTTTTACTCAAGCATTCCCATAATTGTCCCTTTAGTATCTCCATGCTTCTGTATTTTATGAAAATCTGTTCTGTACTTCATTATTTTCTGTACTATATTATGCTATGCATCTGTTAAGCACCTTGAGTCCTATTGGAGAAAGAGAACTATATAAATAAAATTATTATTATTATTATCTTTCTCAGTTCCGTTAGTCAACGTTATTTTGGGGTTCCTCATCCCCCCCCCCCCTTCCCTACATGTATGTGCCATGATTTGTGTTGTAAACTATATAGTTTACTTTAAACTCAAAACATTCCTCTTCTCTACCTTCCAAAGCAACTATTTTTACCAGACAGACAGCAACTCTAAATCTAGACTGGTGCCAAGTGTTTTCAGACGTTCGAGTGCATAAACTGCTGCCACCATCAGTCCCATATTGACAACAATTGATGCTTTCCTTGTCATCACTGTAACTCATAAATGAATGGACAAAAAGTACTGGACATGTTGATGTAAATATACTATTACAGATAAACATTTCTTATTCATTCTTGACCCATGTAGGGTAAGTATAAATAATACTAGTTTGATACTTGGTATCTTATATACAGTGAACACTAAAGATTAAGGGCCTTATTAACAGGGAGATGTGATTGCAATTTGAAGACAGACATGAGCAGCGTACAGCAGAGGTTTGTGCGTGTAGATGAGCGTAGTGGATACATATATATAGTAATACAGAAAGGGTGTGGTGTGAGCAAGTAGTCACGAACTGCGACTAAAATGACCAGCAAACAGCCGTAAACGTAGCCACCTGAGGCACGCAAAGCAGAATCCCTGATAAGTGTAGGCTTACGGGGCTAATAGGATAGGAAAGGTTCCTTTAGCTGCGGTAACTCACTGCAGCTAATAGGATATCGGCCTAAGAGTCTCACAAATTATTCCAGAACAAAGTGCCTTGTGGAAAGGTGTTAGAAGTCATTCCCATGGTGTAGGTGTGAAAATCCCAGCGTGAGACTCTTTTTCAAGTGTACAGTATATTCCATACAAGAGGAAAGATAACAGGGTAAATTTACTAAAATGGGAGTTCTATTTAAGAATGGATGTTGCCCATAGCAACTAATCAGATTCCAGGTATTATCTTCTCGATGGTGATAGATAAATGAGAAGTAGAATCTGATTGGTTGCCATGGGCAACATTCCATCTTAAATAGAACTCCCATCTTAGTAAATTTACCGCAACATGTCTCCTGGGAATAAACTGGGATCTTGTATTTTGAAATGAACTGACCTCCAGTAATGCACTTGAGACACAAAAGCACTCTAAAGCGCCAGGCCCTGATTGATTTCCAATCTCCTACTAGAAGACTTTCCAAACTACCTTAATCCAGCACCTAACTAGGGGGGTCATTCTGACCCGATCACTCGCTGCAGTTTATCGCAGCACAGCGATTGGGTCAGAATTGCGCATGCGCCGCAGTGCGCCGGCGCATGCCGGACGGCTGAAGTCCGTCGTTCAGTAGGGCGGGATGGGGCTGGACGGTGGCATTAAGCCGCCGCTTAGGGGGCGCGGTTCGGCCAACGCAGGCGTGGCCGGACCGTTGGGGGGGGGTAGCGACGATCAACTTCCGGCCGGCCGCAGGAGCTGCGCTGGCCGGGAGTTGCTCCACAAATACAAAAGCATCGCCGCTGTGCGATGCTTTTGTATTTGTGCGGGGGGGGGGGGGGGGAGCGGACAGACATGCGGGGCGGACAAGCCCTGTGTTGGGCGTCCCCCCGCATGCCAGGGAAGATGACCGTAGCTGTGCTAAATTTAGCACAGCTACGATCAACTCGGAATGACCCCTTAAGTTGTAGGGCTGTACACACCGGGAGATTTCTCCCAGAGATGTGTGCTGAGCGATCTAGCACAGAACGCTCAGCCCACATCTCTCCCCCACCCAGCACACTACGCGTTATGTGCTGAGCGAGGGGGGGGGGAGGAATGCTCATTTCACGCAATGGTGAAATGAGCGATCTAACTAGATTTGGCCAGGCCAATCTAGTACCGCCGATAGCAAGATTGCTTAGAAATTAAGCATGGATCTCTCTGTGTGTACTCCCCTGTACTCTACAAGGTTGCCCTTTATCTCCCCTTATCTTTGCACTCATTATTGAACCAATGGCTAGGAGTATACGAATCAACCCTGACACTGCAGGTGTAACTATTGGAGACTCTCAATACACTCTCTCACTATTCACTAATGACATTCCTCTTACCTTAACTAAGACACTTACGTCTTTACCTAACTTCTACCGTGAAAAATCTATATATGTGTCACACTCCAGACTTTTAAAACCACTTTCTTACCTATGCAGTGTCTTTCCCAGGTGGCGCAGAGGTCCATATGCGCTGTGTACACACATCGCTCCCAAAAGGTCCACCGGCGCTGATCCCTCATGAGTATGCAGTGGCCGCTGTCTCTATGCATGACGCTTCACAGCTCTGTCTTTCATTGTTTCAGTGTTCGTTCTCTATTATGCTTACTTCCTGGTGTTTGAGCCTAATCAGAGTTTCCCTCCAAGTCTGGACATGGGCGCTGCCATCTTTGATTCCATCAGCTGATCCTCCATTGCCCAATCCTGGAGCTCCTTTCATCAGCTGACTGCAGCATCCAATGAATCTACACTCTAAGGCATAAAGGGAACTTCCTGGGATTACCAAATTTTTCAGTACAACAGTCTCTGCTTAGGAAGTAACAGCTCTGTGCTGATTATTCCAGTGAGCTTGTTATGTTCCAGTCTGACAAATTGCAAGGACTCTGCATTGCTCTGATCCAGTTTAATTCTGGTAAAATCTATAAGCACTCTAGTCCGTTCCGGTTCAATTCCGGTCTCCATTGCTATGTGAAGTTTTGCCTTTCTTCAGGACTTCCAGTGTCAAGATTCTGGATCCAGCCCAGTCAGCACTCCAGTCCACCCCGGTTCCATTCCGGTCTCTATTATTATGTGAACTTTTGCCTTTCTTCAGGATTTCCAGTGTCAAGATTCTGGATCCAGCCAGGTCAGCACTACAGTCCATTCCGGTTCCATTCCAGTCATCATTCCAGTTGCCAACCTGGTGTCGTTATTTTATCATACAGAATCTGCAGTGATCCACAGACTCTATTATCAGTAAAGTTTTTTTCTTATTACATCTGTCTCCGGGCTTACCACAGCTAGAACACCAACTATTCTTCTAAGTAGATGTACTGTATTAACATCCATGCACCATATCTGGATAAAGCTTCCTCGCTTCATTCACACTCCCTCTGTGCCAGCTCCACCTACAAACGCCTGCCCAAGCCAAACCCAACCCTCAGGCGTGGCAATATGGAGATTTCTCAGGTTACAGAATCAACTATAGCAAATCTGAAGCCCTTCCTCTTCACCTTCCGGAGGGTCTGAAACAATTACTGCAATTGAACTTTGATTTCACATGGAGGAAAGACTCTCTGAAATATCTTGGGGTCAATATTACCAAAACGTAATACCTTCTGTACAAAGCTAATCCTCCCTTGTTTAAGTCAATTGAACGTGATCTATTACAATGACGGACATATTTTATTTTAAGGATTGGGTGTATAAATGCCATTAAGATGACCATTCTACCTAAATTGCTGTACTTGTTTCAGACGCTCCCAGTTGCGATACCAAATGGAGTACTTAATTCACTCCAGTCCTCCTACTGTAAATTCATCTGGAGCTAGAAAAAGCCTTGCATATGCTGAGATATTCTAACTAGGCGATCTTCGGATGGAGGTCTAGGGTTACCCATGCTCCTGCAATACTATAAAGCAGGGGTAGCCAACCCTGGTCCTCGAGAGCTACCAACAGTTCACATTTTCCAGATTGGAGCACAGGTGTATTCAATACTCACTGACACATTTTAAAAGATCCACAGGTGGAGCTAATTACTTCACTTGTGATTCTGTGAGGAGACCTGGAAAACGTTACCTGTTGGTAGCTCTCGAGGACCAGGGTTTGCTATCCCTGCTATAAAGCATCTCACTTAAGTCATATGGTAGCTTGGCATTGTCACAAAACGTTGGGTTGATCTTGAAAGTGCTATGGTCAGTATGGACTCAATCTCCCACTTACCTTGGTTGTTATGCAAACACAGACCTCAGACCGTCCTCTCAATACCTGCTGTCTCGCTGACACTTTTCGTCTGGGACAACCTTAATAAGAAGTTTGCCTTTTCTGCACACTCATCTCCTCAGACCCCCTTGTGAAATAACCCTTCCTTTCCGCCAGGCTGCTCTACCGCTATGGCATCTACCTGGCTAGGGGCCGGTATTACTTGTTTCCGCCACATTGTAGGCCAATTTTCCCCCCAATCTTTTGCTGACATCCAAAAAAAATATAACATCTCCAACTCTTCCCATTACCAATACCTATAAATTCACCATTTTGTCACATCCTCGTTGTCTACTCCTATTCCTCAAAGCCTTTCTCCATTAGAATAGTTATGCATATACTGACGTAATTGGCAGGGGTACTGTATCCTTTCGGTACCACTCTATTTTAGCATTAGAGCCCCTCACTCTCTACCCATGAACTTGCATGGGAGGCGGATTTGCGATACCAATTGGGTGACGAAATTTGAGAAACCATACGTCTTGCTATTTCAAAATGCTCTTTTACTGTGGCTATCAGAGAAAATTCATAAAAAGTTTTTACCAGATGGTACTTAGTCCCAGAATGCCTTCATCAAATGTATCTTGTCACTTCTGACCTGTGTTGGAGACATTGCGGCCAAGTTGGCTAATTTTTTCATAGCTGGTGGTTCTGCCCAAAACTTACTGGAATATGGCGATACCTTTACTGAGATGACTCGTGTTCCTATATACAGTATGTTTGCATTCATATTTTGCTATGTTCTTTTATTACTATATACAGTATGATTCCACTTAATGATTATGTATATGCATCATTCTCTCCCATGGTCAAGTTTTTCTTCTGGTCTACTTCAGTATCTATTGAAATACTGACCTATTCGATAGAGGATTGTCTGCAAGAATACATGCCAATCCCCATATTAAAGGTATTAGGATTGGGTCCACTGAGCACAAAAGAGTACTCTACGTGGACGATGTCCTGTTGCCGATTTCTGACCTCATTACTTCACTACCTCACCTTTTTGCAAGATTGAGTAGTTTGGGGTACTCTCTAACTATAGAATTAACACTACAACGAAAACTGAGGTTCTTAACTTTTATATCCCTCAATCCGACAAAGAAACTCTAGAGCAGTCCTTAAATTTTCAATAGAACAAAAATCAGATTACTTATTTACTGTAGGAGTCTCCATTACCGAGAATTACCAACAACTATTCCAAGCGAATTATCCGAAACTGTTAGCACAGTTTCAGAAAGACCTTGACACCTGGGATAGCGTTCACATTTCATGGACTGGCCACATTAATGCCATCAAAATGAATTTATTACCAAGATTACTTTACTTATTTCAGACTTTGTCAATTCTGGTGTCCCCCTATGTTTTTAAGCAACTTCAACGCATAACAACACAATTTATCTGGTCCAAAAAACATCCTAGAGTGAGACGCACAGTAATTCAGAGACATACAACAGATGGTGTCCTTGGCCCAAGGCTTGGGGTCCCAAACTTTAAATTGAACTACTCTGCTACTAGAATAGCGCAATGTGTGTTATGGAGTGGGCCCAAAGCCCAAAGAGTATGGGTTATAATAGAATCTGAAGCTCTTAATTTGCACTATACATCTTCCCTCGTTTGGTCCATCCCAGAGCCATTCTACACCATCCAGTAATTTCTTACACTCTAGATATCTGGGATACTGTTAATAATCAATTTAATATTGCTCCAAACCCAAGTCCCCTGGTTCCGCTGCTTGATAATCCTGCCTTTCGTCCAGGCTGTTCACTAAATGCCTTTGTGTGCTGGCGGGACAGTGGAATTAAGCTACTAAATGATATTCTAAAAGACAACTCCCTCCCCGTGTTTATGGATCTCCAATCCAAATTTTCAATTCCCCATAACTGGTTTTTTCAATATCTACAAATTCAAAATTTGTATACTAGCATAAAATCACGCCTTAGCCATAGGCCACTCACCACAATGGAAAGCCTAGCTACTCGTGGGGCCCCATCCAAAGGGACTCATCTCTACCTTATATACCCTATTGCTTTTCTCACCCCCAGAAGATAGAGACAAACATGAAAGGGCCTAAGAGACTGATCTGGGAGAGACATTGGATGATGAGGACTGGACGGACATTTATACTAATTTAGCCTCGAGCCCCATTTGTATACATATAAAGGAAAAAGCATACAAATTATTTTATTGATGGCACTATGTCCCTACTCGTCTTAATGAGATGCACCCTGAGGTCTTGCCCCTATGTTGGCGTAAGTGGCCTGTCAGATGGTATATTTCACCACATTTGGTGGAGATGTCCGATACTAGTCCCCTTATGGAGGGAGGTTAGGGCACTGGCTACCGCTGTCTTAGATATCCATATTCCTTTTAGCCTCAAACATTTTCTCCTGCCCGTAAGTATTCCTGATGCATCCCATTATCAGAATAAATGATTTACCCATATTGTATTTGCAACCAGGTGTGTCGTAGTATCAGCATGGAGGATGCCTAAGGCTCCTCTTATTGGAGAAATTATGGCTAAATTTTGGTCTATCCACTCTATGGAGTACATCACTATTATATTGGAAAGGATTGTTCAAAAAGTTCTCTAATGTTTGGAAACCATCGATTTTCCATTTTCAAGCCCCCCCTGCATGTAATTAATGACTTCCTAGTCGGTATTTGGATATATGGGGCCCTTTAGTACCCATTCCAGCGTGTACAGACGACAGAGGACTTCGTATCGATGATAAAGTTTGTACACACTGGACGATTTGACAAAAATGTTGTTTAGAAATGTCAAAATCAGCAATAAGTCACCTAGCGTGAACCCAGCTTTACAGAGAACATAGGTAGCTGATGTCTAAGGGAGGAGCTGGATGGAGCCAAAGATAGTTTGTTTCCATGGTACTGTACCTTGCTCTGGGGGTATTCACTGTAGATTTAGGGCCTAATTCAGCATGGGTTGCAGATACGTGAAAAATCGCACATCTACAACCCATTACACTGACATGCGAGAGGACGCCCAGCACAGGGCAAGTCCGCCCGCATGCCAAGTCCTGCCCCCCGTAAAAATGTGAGCGCATCGCTGTCTCACATGTTTAGAGTTGTCTCCTGTCTATGTAGCCTAGCTGCGAAGGCAGTCAGCGGACAGCCATCTTTTGAGTCGTAGAGCCGCTGCGGCCCGTCCCATTATCCAGACCACGCCCCTAAAACAGAGCGTCAATACCCACAAAACACAGCGTCGATGCCCCATTCCCACCCCCACTCTAGGTCTTAAACTTCGAACGCGTGCGAATGCAGTGTAAGATCTCACGCAGAAGGACGCAAATCGGCAAAAAGAAATTTCCGCACTTCTGCGGGGCATGCTGAATTAGCCCCGTAGTGGAAGATGCAGAGGTTTATCCAATGTGAATCTCAGTGTAGGAATGCACTGTAGTACAAGTTAAAGGTAAGTCCTTATTTATGTTGCTTCAGAAGTCAGTTGTGTAGAATTTAAGCTGTTTTATGGAGATGTTCAGGAGCATATAAAAGGTGAGGTAGCCATCTTGGAGCGCACTAAGTGCTTGTTTAAACCTACACCCCGTGAAGCAGGCACTCTGAATTCAGACCACCGGCTATCACATAGGGGTATATTCAGTTCATGTCGGATCCTTTCCAACGGAGAGGATCCGACATGAGTGAATTCAATGGCCGACAGATTTGGCCCGTTCCAGACAATGGTAATCCGACTTTTTTTAAAGTCGGATTGACATTGTTGGAAACGGGGCTAAAACCTGTCGGGTTTGGGCGCGCTTCTGACAATACACGTGGATCGACGGCTGCGTGCATTCCGACAGGCTTCTGACAAGTCGGATTTCCCGACTTGTGAACCACTCCCCAGCTCCAGTGGCTCTTGATATATTTCACTTGTTGGTAAACACAGAAAGTCCACCTGTCAGCAATGCCACTTTAAGGAGAGCCCTCAGTGGGTTGTAACACCTCATATGTTGCAATTTACCAGTATTATCTATGCCAGCTAGCTGGGGCTGCAACAGATATTTCTCTACATCACCATGGAGCATAGTCTCTAGTTAGGTGAGATTGTTCCACAATCTACATCTGTTGGCGACCCAGACATTGATACAATTGTGATATAAATACTGTAGAACACCCAAAGACTTGTGCAATTTATATAGGCACATTGGGGTTAAACCAATTAGGAGTGAGTTTCATGAAACACGCATGCACAGCACAAATATGTGCACCCGGGAAATGTGAAATCCAAACAGAAATGCCAAATTGTGGTAATCGCAGTAAGGTTGTATGAGTTTTCTATAAAATGTGACCTGAGAGAAGTGCATGTAAAAGTGGGGAAACCCATCCTGGACACCAAAGAAGTCTGAGATAGCAAGATCATGCAGAAGGCGGATAGTGGTCATTAGATAAGTACTGGAGTTTTTTTAAAATGTGTCAAAATCAGCAATAAGTCACCTAGCGTGAACCCAGCTTTACAGAGAACATAGGTAGCTGATGTCTAAGGGAGGAGCTGGATGGATAGATGATTTTTGCACTTGTTATTAATGGTGCAAAAATGATGGCATGCAAGTGGTTTTCAGCACATTAAAGTCTTTCCAGTGTTTTTATAAAACTTCGAAGTGCGAGTTCATTGTAAGAACGGCTCGCAGGACCCAACTCACACTTAACTGGATTATTCCTGTTATGCCCTGTGTATATATAAAGCTTGAATCTCTATTACATTATATTATTATAAAACACATTAAGCACCCATTATTGTAACAACCACATTTTTGTATTTTTGTTTTTAAGATTTTGTTTATATTGTGTGAATTAATTAGGCATTGTTGACAAAAATATATTTAGACCAAAATACTTGTTTTCATTGATTTCAGACGGACCATCCATTCTTTCTTATTTACACTGATAATGATAATTGCAATCAACTGGTCACACACATTGAAAACACTCATATATGCAAAATCACTCCCTGTAAACGCTCAGTTGCCACCCACAAACGGCCTCCTCCTGTCAATCACCTTGTGAACGCCCATGCGAACAGATTTTTGCACCATCCTGTCACTGACCGGCGTTGCCCGTTGTTGTTGTCCAACGTGCATGTACATTGTGGTGCATACGCACGTGGAGTTAGGACCTGATCGCCCACTGTGCAAAAATGAACAGCAGCGATCAGATCTGAATTAACCCCTTGGTTGGGATAGGGGAAGCATGCAAATATATGTTTAGGGGAGAATTCAATTAGCCACGGAAAATTACAATGACTATATGATCCCCATGGGGTAATTCAATTGATGCTAATAGCCAGCATTATCGTGGATTTTGTTTCACCTGCCCAACAGCAGGAAAAACAAAATCCGCGATGGGTGAAATTCTTTCGCGGCTGTGATCATGAAAGCACACTGATCCAGGAACTTATCCCGGATCCTGTGTTTTTAGCATGGAAACGGGCACATTTATCCACAAAAAATTACATTAACTGAATTAGCCCAAAAAAAATTGAGCAAATAAATTGCTGGGGAAAAAAAGTTTTTGTTTTCAAGAAAAAATTTACAGCAGCTAACTGAATTCCCTCATAAGTGTTCTAAGAAACTTGTCTGCTTCTTTTTGCAACTTGGGTACCTATTATCTGCACTATGTGGCCTACTCACCGTACTTTATTTGCATTGTGTACAGTATTGCAATTTTTATCATTGTCATTTCTCATAGTGCAACCACACCTCTAGCCATACACCAGACACAGGGGAGGGAACCACAGCTATAGGCTTAAGAATGTAAATAGGATGAATCTTGTTAGGTTTGCTTCCAATTCTGAATAAGGCTCTCCAAGTATATCACCCCCAAGAAAAGAGAATATTTTACATACAAATGACAACTATATATAAAAGACATTCATCTCACTAAATTGAGAGAATATAAAAGTTTTAATTTACAGTCATAAGTGGAAAAATAAGAATTTACTTACCGATACTTCTATTTCTCGTAGTCCGTAGTGGATGCTGGGGACTCCGTAAGGACCATGGGGAATAGCGGCTCCGCAGGAGTCTGGGCACAAAAGTAAAGCTTTAGGACTACCTGGTGTGCACTGGCTCCTCCCCCTATGACCCTCCTCCAAGCCTCAGTTAGGATACTGTGCCCGGACGAGCGTACACAATAAGGAAGGATTCTGAATCCCGGGTAAGACTCATACCAGCCACACCAATCAAACCGTATAACTTGTGATCTAAACCCAGTTAACAGCATGATAACAGAGGAGCCTCTAGAAAAGATGGCTCACTACAGCAATAACCCGATTTTTGGTAACAATAACTATGTACCAGTATTGCAGACAATCCGCACTTGGGATGGGCGCCCAGCATCCACTACGGACTACGAGAAATAGAATTATCGGTAAGTAAATTCTTATTTTCTCTGACGTCCTAGTGGATGCTGGGGACTCCGTAAGGACCATGGGGATAATACCAAAGCTCCCAAACGGGCGGGAGAGTGCGGATGACTCTGCAGCACCAAATGAGAGAACTCCAGGTCCTCCTCAGCCAGGGTATCAAATTTGTAGAATTTTACAAACGTATTTGCTCCTGACCAAGTAGCTGCTCGGCAAAGTTGTAAAGCCGAGACCCCTCGGGCAGCCGCCCAAGATGAGCCCACCTCCCTTGTGGAGTGGGCATTTACAGATTTTTGGCTGTGGCAGGCCTGCCACAGAATGTGCAAGCTGAATTGTACTACAAATCCAACGAGCAATAGTCTGCTTAGAAGCAGGAGCACCCAGCTTGTTGGGTGCATACAGGATAAACAGCGAGTCAGATTTTCTGACTCCAGCCGTCCTGGAAACATATATTTTCAGGGCCCTGACAACGTCTAGCAACTTGGAGTCCACCAAGTCCCTAGTAGCCGCAGGCACCACCATAGGTTGGTTCAGGTGAAACGCTGAAACCACCTTAGGGAGAAACTGAGGACGAGTCCTCAATTCCGCCCTGTCCGAATGGAAAATCAGATAAGGGCTTTTACAGGATAAAGCCGCCAATTCTGACACGCGCCTGGCCCAGGCCAGGACCAACAGCATGACCACCTTCCATGTGAGATATTTTAACTCCACAGATTTAAGTGGTTCAAACCAATGTGACTTTTGGAACCCAAAATCTACATTGAGATCCCAAGGTGCCACTGGAGGCACCAAAGGAGGCTGTATATACAGTACCCCTTTTACAAACGTCTGAACTTCAGGGACTGAAGCTAGTTCTTTTTGTAAGAAAATTGACAGGGACGAAATTTGAACCTTAATGGACCCCAATTTCAGGCCCATAGACACTCCTGTTTGCAGGAAATGTAGGAATCGACCCAGTTGAAATTCCTCCGTCGGGCCTTACTGGCCTCGCACCACGCAACATATTTTCGCCAAATGCGGTGATAATGTTTTGCGGTTACATCCTTCCTGGCTTTGATCAGGATAGGGATGACTTCATCCGGAATGCCTTTTTCCTTCAGGATCCGGCGTTCAACCGCCATGCCGTCAAACGCAGCCGCGGTAAGTCTTGGAACAGACAGGGTCCTTGCTGGAGCAGGTCCCTTCTTAGAGGTAGAGGCCACGGATCTTCCGTGAGCATCTCTTGAAGTTCCGGTTACCAAGTCCTTCTTGGCCAATCCGGAGCCACGAATATAGTGCTTACTCCTCTCCGTCTTATAATTCTTAGTACCTTGTGTATGAGAGGCAGAGGATGGAACACATACACTGACCGGTACACCCACGGTGTTACCAGAGCGTCTGCTGAGGAAGTCTGCTTCCCAGTTGTCCATTCCCGGAATGAACACTGCTGACAGTGCTATCACATGATTTTCCGCCCAGCGAAGAATCCTTGCAGCTTCTGCCATTGCCCTCCTGCTTCTTGTGCCACCCTGTCTATTTACGTGGGTGACTGCCGTGATGTTGTCCGACTGGATCAACACCGGCTGACCTTGAAGCAGAGGTCTTGCTAAGCTTAGAGCATTGTAAATGGCCCTTAGCTTCAGGATATTTATGTGAAGTGATGTCTCCAGGCTTGACCATAAGCCCTGGAAATTCCTTCCCTGTGTGACTGCTCCCCAGCCTCGCAGGCTGGCATCCGTGGTCACCAGGACCCAGTCCTGAATGCCGAATCTGCGGCCCTCTAGAAGATGAGCACTCTGCAACCACCACAGGAGGGACACCCTTGTCCTTGGTGACAGGGTTTTCCGCTGATGCATCTGAAGATGCGACCCGGACCATTTGTCCAGCAGGTCCCACTGGAAAGTTCTTGCGTGGAATCTGCCGAATGGGATTGCTTCGTAGGAAGCCACCATTTTTCCCAGAACCCTTGTGCATTGATGCACTGAGACTTGGCTCGGTTTTAGGAGGTTCCTGACTAGCTCGGATAACTCCCTGGCTTTCTCCTCCGGGAGAAACACCTTTTTCTGGACTGTGTCCAGGATCATCCCTAGGAACAGAAGACGAGTCGTCGGAACCAGCTGCGATTTTGGAATATTGAGAATCCAACCGTGCTGCCGCAACACTACCTGAGATAGTGCTACACCGACCTCCAACTGTTCTCTGGATCTTACCCTTATCAGGAGATCGTCCAAGTAAGGGATAACTAAAACTCCCTTCCTTCGAAGGAGTATCATCATTTCGGCCGTTACCTTGGTAAAGACCCGGGGTGCCGTGGACCATCCAAACGGCAGCGTCTGAAACGGATAGTGACAGTTCTGTACCACAAACCTGAGGTACCCTTGGTGAGAAGGGTAAATTGGGACATGAAGGTAAGCATCCTTGATGTCCCGAGACATCATGTAGTCCCCTTCTTCCAGGTTCGCAATCACTGCTCTGAGTGACTCCATCTTGAATTTGAACCTCCATATGTAAGTGTTCAAAGATTTTAGATTTAGAATCGGTCTCACCGAGCCGTCCGGCTTCGGTACCACAACAGTGTGGAATAATACCCCGTTCCCTGTTGCAGGAGGGGTACCTTGATTATCACCTGCTGGGAATACAGCTTGTGAATGGCTTCCCAAACTGCCTCCCTGTCAGAGGGAGACGTCGGTAAAGCCGACTTTAGGAAAACGGCGAGGTGGAGACGTCTCGAATTCCAATTTGTACCCCTGAGATATCACCTGAAGGATCCAGGGGTCTACTTGCGAGTGAGCCCACTGCGCGCTGAAATTCATTGAGACGGGCCCCCACCGTGCCTGAGCCTGCTTGTAAAGCCCCAGCGTCATGCTGAGGGCTTGGCAGAGGCGGGAGAGGGCTTCTGTTCCTGGGAACTGGCTGATTTCTGCAGCCTTTTTCCTCTCCCTGTCACGGGGCAGAAATGAGGAACCTTTTGCCCGCTTGCCCTTCTGGGAACGAAAGGACTGCGCCTGATAATACGGCGTCTTCTTATGTTGAGAGGCGACCTGGGGTACAAACGTGGATTTCCCAGCTGTTGCCATGGCCACCAGGTCTGAAAGACCGACCCCAAATAACTCCTCCCCTTTATAAGGCAATACTTCCAAATGCCGTTTGGAATCCGCATCACCTGACCACTGTCGTGTCCATAACCCTCTTCTGGCAGAAATGGACAACGCACTTACATTTGATGCCAATCGGCAAATATTCCGCTGTGCATCACGCATATATAGAAATGCATCTTTTAAATGCTCTATAGGCAATAATATACTGTCCCTATCTAGGGTATCAATATTTTCAGTCAGGGAATCCGACCACGCCAACCCAGCACTGCACATCCAGGCTGAGGCGATTGCTGGTCGCAGTATAACACCAGTATGTGTGTAAATACATTTTAGGATACCCTCCTGCTTTCTATCAGCAGGATCCTTAAGGGCGGCCATCTCAGGAGAGGGTAGAGCCCTTGTTCTTACAAGCGTGTGAGCGCTTTACCCACCCTAGGGGGTGTTTCCCAACGCACCCTAACCTCTGGCGGGAAAGGATATAATGCCAATAACATTTTAGAAATTATCCGTTGTTATCGGGGGAAACCCACGCATCATCACACACCTCATTTAATTTCTCAGATTCAGGAAAACTACAGGTAGTTTTTCCTCACCGAACATAATACCCCTTTTTGGTGGTACTCGTATTATCAGAAATGTGTAAAACATTTTTCATTGCCTCAATCATGTAACGTGTGGCCCTACTGGAAGTCACATTTGTCTCTTCACCGTCGACACTGGAGTCAGTATCCGTGTCGGCGTCTGTATCTGCCATCTGAGGTAACGGGCGCTTTAGAGCCCCTGACGGCCTATGAGACGTCTGGACAGGCACAAGCTGAGTAGCCGGCTGTCTCATGTCAACCACTGTCTTTTATACAGAGCTGACACTGTCACGTAATTCCTTCCAACAGTTCATCCTCTCAGGTGTCGACCCCCTAGGGGGTGACATCACTATTACAGGCAATTTGCTCCGTCTCCACATCATTTTCCTCCTCATACATGTCGACACAAACGTACCGACACACAGCACACACACAGGGAATGCTCTGATAGAGGACAGGACCCCACTAGCCCTTTGGGGAGACAGAGGGAGAGTTTGCCAGCACACACCAGAGCGCTATATATATACAGGGATAACCTTATATAAGTGTTTTTCCCCTTATAGCTGCTGTATTTTTAATACTGCGCCTAATTAGTGCCCCCCTCTCTTTTTTAACCCTTTCTGTAGTGTAGTGACTGCAGGGGAGAGCCAGGGAGCTTCCCTCCAACGGAGCGGTGAGGGAAAATGGCGCCAGTGTGCTGAGGAGATAGGCTCCGCCCCCTTCTCGGCGGCCTTATCTCCCGTTTTTCTGTGTATTCTGGCAGGGGTTAAAATTCATCCATATAGCCCTGGGGGCTATATGTGATGTATTTTCGCCAGCCAAGGTGTTTTTATTGCTGCTCAGGGCGCCCCCCCCTAGCGCCCTGCACCCTCAGTGACCGAAGTGTGAAGTGTGCTGAGGAGCAATGGCGCACAGCTGCAGTGCTGTGCGCTACCTTGGTGAAGACAGGATGTCTTCTGCCGCCGATTTTCCGGACCTCTTCTTGCTTCTGGCTCTGTAAGGGGGCCGGCGGCGCGTCTCTGGGACCGGACTCCATGGCTGGGCCTGTGTTCGATCCCTCTGGAGCTAATGGTGTCCAGTAGCCTAAGAAGCCCAATCCACTCTGCACGCAGGTGAGTTCGCTTCTTCTCCCCTTAGTCCCTCGATGCAGTGAGCCTGTTGCCAGCAGGTCTCACTGAAAATAAAAAACCTAAAACTAAACTTTTCACTAAGCAGCTCAGGAGAGCCACCTAGTGTGCACCCTTCTCGTTCGGGCACAAAAATCTAACTGAGGCTTGGAGGAGGGTCATAGGGGGAGGAGCCAGTGCACACCAGGTAGTCCTAAAGCTTTACTTTTGTGCCCAGACTCCTGCGGAGCCGCTATTCCCCATGGTCCTTACGGAGTTCCCAGCATCCACTAGGACGTCAGAGAAATTACTATGATGAGTAGGATTTAGCTCACTGATATCACAGTATCACAGTATTCAGCGATGCGATCGCATACTGACAAATTTAGGACCAGTACTGCACGTGCGCATGCAGTGGATGTGATCGCATGTCACGAATGCGAATGACTCAGCCTGATTGATAGGCAGAGGCATGCGCAGGGAAGCAGCGCGGCATTGCATGGGCGGGGCAGCAAATATGGGGGCGGGCTTGGGCCATTTTCAGGGTGGCTGCATGGCATCACAGGCGGCTACTGCGACGGAAAACATGGCCGTCCTGCGCCTGCCTTCGCAACCAGACTGCGCAGGAAGGGGGGCATCCCTAGTTCAGCAATGCGGTCACAATTGAATTGCATTTCAATGCTGGGCAGCCCCCAGAATGCGATCGCAAGCAGTTGTAATGCTGAATAAGGTCCTTGGGCCATTCTCATTTAAAATGTTTGCATTTGTATAAAGTGTGTTCACAGAAGAATTGCCTGTGTTTCTATTTAAGTCCAAAAATATTAGGGGAGTGCAAATTTTACATATTTACATAACAATATTTAGGAAGATGCCTATATATGTCCTCTTTTTCTCTGAGTTCTAGTACAATTATTTAATGAAAATGTTTCTGTGGAGAGCATTCCATATGCAAGAGGTACAGTACAAAATGTACTTTAAATGGGAAACAAAACAAGTGAAGGATTTTCACAGGCAGAATTCCATCCATATAATTTTTTCTTACATGACAAATTAAATTATATGCATTGAATTCCTAAAATAAACACGTGGATAAATAACAAATTCACATAACAATCAAATGCTGTATAAAATAAATAAAGGTTTGAAAGAAAGGGCTCCGTATTAATGGTCTTAAGTGGTCCCTACTGGCCACATGTGGTACTGTAAGGGTTTGTTTCACTTAGTTTTTTAGATGTATTACATATTATATAGTGATAATCACATCAATTCCTGCCAAATTGCAGGTTACACTCCAAGATCTGTGGGGATTTTTGCATAGACCATATACATACCTGTATATTTCTAAAACTGTGGGGGAAAACTAGAGCACATAGAGAAAATCCACAAAAACACAACATACTGTACTAAGATGGTTTTGATAATATGGTCTATTTACTAACAAGATGCAAAAGTATAAAATGTGCAGTTGCCCATAGCAACCAAACAAGTATTTTGCTTTCCTTGCACACGAGAAGCTGGGCACATGGGGCAGATGTATTAAGCCTGGAGAAGTGATAAAGCAGTGATAAGTGGAAGGTGATAATGCACCAGCCAATCAGTACGGGTTAGAAAAAAAAAAAAAACAGGAGCTGATTGGCTGGTGAGTTATCACCTTCCATTTATCACGTCATTATCACTGCTTTATCACTTCCCCAGGCTTAATACATCTGCCCCCAAAAAGGCTGCAGAAGATGTAGTAAAGCAAACAGATGTACAGTATGAGGGGGAGGAAAACACCGGGGCATTTGTATATCCAATGCAGGTTTTCCTTTCTTCTGAAGACTCAATTAGTGGTTTTCACCTTAATGTTAGATATAAAATTATATTAGTGTTTTATGTGGTATATTTACACTTATAAAAACTTCTGGTCGTTTATGGAACGTATGAACATTGCACCATTTCAGTTGTGGTCTCAGGCAGCAGAATGGTTTGGCACACCTGACTGCACATTTGCAATTTATTAGTTAATAGCTCACAATATGTTTTGCCCCAGGAGATATTCATACCCTGTAAACGTCTCATAAACAAACATGTGCAGCCTACCTGTGCCTAGCTGTAAACTTGGCAGGACACATGCATAAGGAATATTACAATGTAAAATAAATATTTTACATATTGTATAACTCAATATATTTTTACAAAACATACCTTGTTCTTAGCCTGTCGCCAATAGAGCTGGTCCAGTTTCTAAGAAGACCAAAGACTGGGCTTTCTTCATATTGTCTGGTGTACTGTGCAAGGAGTTCCCGTACCACAACCTTCACAATAAATAAAATATCAGCCCATTAATATACACAAATAACTCAAATACAGGGTGAGGCACAAAAAAACATCTCAGATATTAAAGGTTAACAAAACATGCATGGTACAGTGACTGCCATGTACAATATAATCATCAGAATGACTGAACATTTATTCACTACAGTATTTGTTACTCTCTATCGGATATTTAAAAGTAACAAAACTATTTACGATCACTTCTTTTGGGTTCTATTGGTAGAACTGTATTTGTTACATAGACACATGGAGGCAAATGTGTAACAGAATGTGTGTGTACAAGAATTATACTTAACTAGAACATCTGGCAAAACTCTCACAGCGATAATCCACAATAATTAAAATCAACGCAATTACTATAGTTCAACCAGGGCCGGCGCCACCACTAGGCAGATTTAGGCAACTGCCTATGGGCGCCGGCACTTGTAGGGCGGCGCTGAGTGAAGCAACAAAATCAATGATGTCACAGACTCACAGGATCTGCACTGCGCTCACCGCGAGGGATGTATGGCGCCTGCTCACCCGGTGTCATTGTTTTTTGTGTGGAGGAGCTGAAGCTGCTGCAGTGCAAGCTGTGTAAAGCTGCAGCTGCAACCACGGAGGATGTAGCAGGGGAGGGGAGGACATATCCTGGCCCTGCCTGCTCTGCCCTGGCTGGCTCCCGATTCGCGGGTATTTAGGGGCGGGGCCTAATGTAGCAAAGTCCTGCCCCCATCATAGACCTGTTCACCTCTGGTCGGTATCCTCCTTTACAGCTGTGAGTCTCTATTTATATATGTGCTGCAGTGTGATTACACCGTGTGTCCCGCTGACTTATACTATATACAGGATGTATATATCCCCCAGTGCACTATACAGATGTGTCCACTTACATCTTTGCTGTTTTGCTAAATATGGCACAACATGCAAAACACGGCTAAGCTGTTTTTAACGAGTAACAAGTGGATAGATTTTAAAATTATTATTTGCCATGATAGAACATGTATAAAGTAACATATTAAAGAAGTAAATTAAGAAAAATCACAAGGCATGGCTAAATCTCTGAGTCTATGGCATGCAAAACTGTGCCATACATGGCGGGATATATAAAAGATTTATGTGGACACATCTGTATGTGTGCATTATATCTTATATACTGCACTGTGTATATTATATACGCAGCAGTGTGATTACGCTGTGTGTCCGCTGTGTTATATACTGTGTGTATATATAATATATATATAAGTAATATGAAGGGGTGTACTCTCCAGGCTCTCATTAGAATCCAAATCTTTTATTAAGGCATAGGGGGTCATTCCGGGTTGTTAGCTCGTTGCCGATTTTCGCTATACTGCGATTAGTCGCTTACTGCGCATGCGCAAGGTTCGCAGAGCGCATGCGCTTAGTTATTTTACACAAAAGTTAGGTATTTTACTCACGGCATAACGAAGCTTTTTCATCGCTGTGGTGATCGTAGTGTGATTGACAGGAAGTGGGTGTTTCTGGGCGGAAACTGGCCGTTTTATGGGAGTGTGCGGAAAAACGCAGGCGTTCGAGTTCCAAAACGCGGGAGTGTCTGGAGAAACGGGGGAGTGGCTGGGCGAACGCTGGGTGTGTTTGTGACGTCAAACCAGGAACGAAAAGGACTGAGCTGGTCGCAATGGCTGAGTAAGTCTGGAGCTACTCAGAAACTGCGGGGTAATCGTTACGAGAAAATTAGCGAAGCTTTCGTTCGCAATTCTGCTATGCTAAGTTACACTCCCAGTAGGCTTAGCGTGTGCAATGCTGCTAAAAGCAGCTAGCGAGCGAACAACTCGGAATGACCCCCAGATACAATCAGTATTGCTGACGTTTCGGTTCTCACAGCGAGGACCAAAACATCAGCAATAATGATTGTATCTATGCCTTAATAAAAGATTTGGATTCTAATGAGAGCCTGGAGTTGCAGGAGTGCCGGGCACCCACAGGAGCACATATATATATATATATATATATATATATATATCTCTCACCCAGCGAACTGTAAGTGTACATTATACTATATGTACTGTGTGTATTATGGGTGTATTATGTGGTGTATACATATCACACACTGTACTATATATGGTATATGTGTGCCATATACTGTGTATACTGTACTGTGCAATACCATCGGCCCCATGCCCACCATCGATGGTGGAAGCCCATCTGGTTCTCCGCCATCGATGGCAAAAAATATTCGACATCGAGGATAAATCATCGATGATTCAGAATCATCAATGTTCGATGGCCATCCCTACTGTGCTGTGCTGTACTCAGGTAGTGTACTGCATCTCCTGCTGGCTCTCCCTCTCTCTGTCTTTCCCTGACACTCTCTCTCTTGCTCCTCTCTGTCTGTTTTCTCTATCTCCCTAACACTGTCTCACTGCCCCCCCCCCTCCCCCCCTCTGTCTTGCTCTCTTCCTGACACTGGGGGTCATTCCGAGTTGTTCACTCGCTAGCAGTTTTTAGCAGCCCTGCAAACGCAATGCCGCTGCCCTCTGGGAGTGTATTTTAGCTTAGCAGAAGTATGAACGAATGCATCGCAGAATGGCTACAAAAAAATATTGTGCATTTTCTGAGTAGCTGCAGGCCTACTCAGCGCTTGCGATCACTTCAGACCATTCAGTTCCGGATTTGACGTCACAAACACGCCCTGCGTTCTCCCAGCCACGCCTGTGTTTTTCCTGGCACGCCTGCGTTTTTCCGAACACTCCGTGAAAACGGTCAGTTGCCACCCGGAAATGCCCACTTTATGTGAATCACTCTGCGGCGGCCATTGCGACTGAAAAGCATCGCTAGACCTTGTGTGAAACTACATCGGCCGTTGTGAAAGTACGTTGCGCATGCGCAGAAGTGCCGGTTTTTCACTTAATCACTGCGCTGCGAACATTATTATCTAGCGATCAACTCGGAATGACCCCCTCTGTCTCCCTGACACTCTCTCTCACTTTGTGACACTCTCTCCCTCCCTGCCTGAAACGGTCACTCTCTCCCCGACACTGGCTCTCTCTCCCCGACACTGTCGCTCTCTCCCTGACTCTCTATGTCTGGGGCCCGTCCCTGCCTCCCCTTCATGGGGGGAGGGGGCGCAGAAGATTTGCCTAGGGTGCTGAGAAACCTTGCACCGGCCCTGAGTTCAACTAGTACCAAAAGGTAAACAAACGCAATAGGAAATATGACAAACGCTATGTAAGGAGCACTAACAATGGCAGCAGAGCAGATGAACGGGAGGGAGGTTACTATGTCTTCTACCTGGAAGCTGCCATCATGTGACCATGAAGGGATGCCGTGGTCAGACCATGCAATGTTTTTCCAATTTTCAATGGTCCAGTTTTGGTGAGCCTGTACGGTACCC